>NC_056687.1:154289899-154982399 GCF_018350215.1 Panthera leo
ACATAGAGAAGAAACAGTGAAAAGAGAAAAATTACCAAGCACATGAAAAGCTTCATTAATTTTGAAGAAACATACAACCCAAAATTGATTCCGTGAATCAAAGGGAAAGCAATATGTTGCATGACCCTTCAATTACCTGTTGACTTTGTATCTTGTTCCAGTATTTCTAAGTCTTAGATGTGCAACTTCAATGAAGTATGTGATCCAATCCGTTAACAATGAAATGATGTCAAAATAACGCAAATTCTTTGTTTGTGTATCTTTATTAACAAAGTATATAATCCATAGCAACACTGCTTGAAATCCTTTCTTCTATTGTTCCTAAACAGGCACCCATTACTTTATCCCTCTCAGATCTTCCCCCAAATTTCTTTCCTCCCCCAATCTGTTTTTATTTTTTTTTTCTCTATTACCTTATTTTCCTCTTCTCTTACTTCTGTGTCCCTAAGTGTGAAGGCACTGGTATGACCTGGAAAGCCCTGTCCTAGAATATAAGGGAAGGAAACATTTTTACCTTTATTGAGACATGTTTAATGACCCAGAATATTGTTCTGTCTGGGTCAGTCTTCCACGTGCACTTGGAAAGAATGTGTATTTTGCCTTTTGGGGCGCAGGGTTTTATAAATGTCAGTAACGTCAAGTGCACTGATACTGTTGTTCAAGTTTCCCATATCCTTACTGACTTTTCCGTCCGTGTGTTCTATCCGTTATTGAGAGTGGGGAGTTAGAATTTTGCTGTAATGGTGGATTTCTCGTATAGTTCAATACGTTTTTTTTTTAATGTTTATTTTTGACAGAGAGACGGAGTGTGAGTGGGGGAGGGGCAGAGAGAGAGGGAGACACAGAATCCGAAGCAGGCTCCATCCAGGCTCTGAGCTGTCGGCACACAGCCGGATGCGGGGTTCAACCCCACGAACTGGGAGGTCATGCCCTGAGCCAAAGTTGGACGCTTAATGAACTGAGCCACTCAGGTGCCCCATAGAGTTCAATGAAGTCTAAAAAAATTGTTTTTAATGTTTATTTATTTTTAAGAGAAAGAGAGAGCACAAGCAGGGAAGGGGCTGAGAGAGAGAGAGAGAGAGGCACAGAATCCGAAGCAGGCTCCAGGCTCCGAGCTGGCAGCACAGAGCCCAATGCGGGGCTCGAACCCACAAACTGTGAGATCATGACCCGAGCCGAAGTCAGACGCTCAACCGACTGAGCCACCCAGGTGCCCCTCAATGAGCTTTTAATTCATGTATTATGTAGTTGTTTTCAGGCACATATGTGTTTGGAATTCTTAAGTCCTCTTGATGAATTGACTCTTTCACTGTTAGAAAATAACGTTATTTTTCCCTTGTCTTTTTTTTTCCTTTAGTTTGAATCTATTTGGTATGAACTTAATATAGCCATTCCAGGTTTCTAAATCTAGTGTTCGCATGGCATACCTTTCTTTCCTCTTATTTTTAATCTTATTGGTGTGTTTCTATTTAACACGCCTGTTTCTTATAGCTAGTATACAATGACTTCTTGCTTTTTCATTCAGTCTTAAAATCTCCAGCTACTGAACAGAGTACTTAGACCACTTACATTCAATGTCGCTCTTGACACGGTTTTGTTTAAATCTGTCATCTGGCTGCCTTTTTCTGTTTACCTTGCCTATTCTTTCTTTCTCTTCTCTATAGATTTTCTGCCTGTTAATTAATTGAACCTTTTCATGATACAATTATCTTTTTTATGGACTTGTTACCGAAAACTCTCTCTCTCTTTTTTTTTTTTTTACTTTTACTTCTAATGTTGCACTTTTATCAAGTATTTAAATATGGTGGTAACCAAAAAATAAAAAATTTATAAAAGTGGGGGCGCGCCTGGGTGGCTCAGTCAGCTGGGCGTCCGACTTCAGCTCAGGTCACGATCTCATGGTTCGCGGGTTCCAGCCCCGCATCGGGCTCTGTGCTGACAGCTCAGAGCCTGGAGGCTGCTTTGGATTCTGTGTCTCCCTCTGTCTCTGCCCCTTCCCCGCTCATACTCTGTCTCTCTGTCTCTCTTTCAAAAATGAATAAATGTTAAAAAAATTAAAGTGACATGCGAAGATAAACACACACACAATGTGAACAGGTAATAGCAGATTAAACATTAATGTGTATAAATATATATATGATTCTTTTTTCTGTTTTTTAAAAAATTACAGATACACTCAAACATGTTTATAGTCACATTAATTTCATACGTGAAATAAATGAGTAAATTCATAAGCAGATCAATTGTAGAAGAAGAAAACGTGATGCAGAGCTTTAATTGAAGGAAAGACAAAATCAATCCTTATGTAAAAATGTATAAAAATGACTAAAAATAAAAGGCATAAAGAATAAAGCATATTTTTTCTTGCTATTAAGGAAACGAGGTGTAGACCAACTCTCTCACCCAGTGCAACTACAATCCCCATTACTATTTAACATTATTCTGGGGTTTTACCATTGTAATAAAATGAGCAAACTGGGTATGGTAAGCTAAAATGCCTCCTCTACGGGGGTGCCTGGGTGGTTCAGTCTGTTAAGCGTCTGACTTCGGCTCAGGTCATGATCTCCCGGTTCGTGAGTTCGAAGCCCGCGTCGGGCTCTGTGCTGACAGCTTAGAGGCTGGAACCTGCTTTGGATTCTGTGTCTCCCTTTCTCTCTGCCCCCGCCCTGCTTATACTCTGTCTCTGTCTCTCAAAAAGTGAATAAATGCTAAAAAAAATAATAAAATAAAAAAATAAATAAAATGCCTACCCTACAAAGGAAAAGCTATCTATGTCCTATAAATCTTGTCAATGTAAAACCTGTACACGCTACCTTATTTGGAAAAGCAGGAGTGCAGATGTGGTTAAGAATCTTAAAATGAAGAGATCATTCTGGATCATGTGAGTGAGTTCTAAATCTAATGACAGGGTCCATGTAAGAGAAAGGCACAAGGAGATTACGCAGACAGAGGAGGAGAAGGCAGTGTAAAGAAAGAGGAAGAGGTTGGAGTGTCGCGGCCACAAAGAAGCCACCAGAAGCTGTAAGAAGTAAGGAACTGATTCTCCCCCTGGTGTCTAGGAGGGAGCAAGGGCAGCTGACACCTTGATTTCAGACCATTGATACTGACCTCTGGCCTCCAGAACTGTGAAAGGATAAATTTCAGTTTTTTTATGTCACCACGTTTGTAATGATTGGTTACACTAGCCGTAGGACACTAACGCTCTAGAAAATAGTTAGTGTAAATATTAGAAAGAAGAAGACCGAAATTAAAATTATTTGCAAATTAGGGGGCGCCTGGGTGGCTCAGTCGGTTAAGTGTCCGACTTCAGCTCAGGTCACGATCTCACGGTCCGTGAGTTCGAGCCCTGCGTCGGGCTCTGGGCTGATGGCTCAGAGCCTGGAGCCTTCTTCCGATTCTGTGTCTCCCTCTCTCTCTGCCCCTCCCACGTTCATGCTCTGTCTCTCTCTGTCTCAAAAATAAATAAACGTTAAAAAAAAAATTAAAAAAATAAATAAATAAAATAAAATTATTTGCAAATGATTTTATATAGATATCCTCCCAATGAAACTAAAAAAAAAAAAAAAAAAAAGCCAGTTCACTAAGTTCATTTGCAAATAAAAAAGACAAAATTAAATGACTTCACATAAAGGTCATTACTGATTAATATAATCAAAAAAGAAACACAAAGATTTGACGACAGTAGCACTAAAAACATATCAACTACAACAACCAAAATAACACCTTCGGATCAAACTCAATACATACTGAAGATTTATATGATTAAAACTACAAACTTTTTTAGGAACATTAAAAAGGTCTTAAATGACAATGCTTTCTAAGTCAGTCCATATATGTGAAATTCTAGTTAATATCTCAGCTGGATTCTTTTGATTGAAAAAAGAGGATTCTAAATTTTTATCTGGAGGAAAACTGTTTAACATTTACCATGGCAATTTAATGAGTGAAATATGTCAACAAAATAAATTTTCGTATGAGGAGGTAGACTGTGGCATATTCATTGTTGGGGGCAGGGGTAACTCCCTGGTTCCTGCAGGAGGACTTGATTGGCACGTTTGAGTAATTCCATGGCTGTTTCGTGAAACACATGACTCCGGTATAAGCAGGAACTCAGCCAAACACCCTTGAGAAGGAGCGGTTGTTTAGCATGAGGACTTTGTTCCAGGGAGCACAGTGGGGGAGGGGGTCTTGTGGCTAAGCCACTTGAGGCACTCCTGGTTTTACTAGATGTCAAGAAATCATGTCATCTTGTGCTTTGATTTTAGACCTTTCGCCACGCCACCGCAAGAATATGGTGCGAATGTTGCCTAACTTTTCCTTTAAGGGCCAGAGAGTAAAGATTTTACGCTTTTGGGGCAATATGGTCTGGGTCATAGCTCCTCAGTTCTGTTGTAGCATAAAAGTAGCCCTAGACAATGTGTAAACAAAAGAGCATGATTGTTTTCAATAAAACTTTATTTACAAAAAAACCAGACAGCAGCCTGGGTTTGGCTTGCGGAACACCCTTGATATGATGGATGATAAAAGCGTTATTGGAAATTATTGGGGAAATTGATTATATAATAAATTTTGTCGGGAGAGCTTTCAAAAATATATAATAAATGTTGTGCTAAAATAAAATTCCAGCCTGATTAAATATTTAAATGTACATAAAGAAAGCGCAAGTATTTATATATATATAATATATATGAATATATATATAATATATATGAATATATATATAATATATATGAATATATATATAATATATATGAATATATATATAATATATATGAATATATATATAATATATATGAATATATATATTCATATATGAATATGTATATTCATATATGAATATATATTATATATATGAATTTATATATATAATATGTATGAATATATATTCTAAGTATTTATATATAGAATATATATGAATATATATGAATATATATGAATATAATATATATGAATATATATTCATATATATTCATATATATATATATGTATATATATGAAAGTACAGAACTGTTGTTATCCAGGTTATGCCAGGCTGTGTTTTGGTGAGAGGAAAAAAAATTCTCTGAGATCCTTCTGTTTTTTTCTAACAAATGGTTGTTTGTTTGTTTGTTTTTGCTTTTGCTACATGAATAATATGGGTTTGGGGGTCTCTTTTCCCCCTGGTCAAAAGTGGAGGCTCTATCATCTTACTGGGCTGCTCATTCAACTTAGTCACAGTAATTGGGGACAGTTAAAGGCTGTCACATCAGTTGTGAAACGGCACAGATATGACACACAGTTCTGCTCACCGTCCTTGTCCAGAACTAGACACGTGGGCTAAGGGGGGCCTACAAAGGGGACTGGGAAATTGTTGGACAGTAAGTACCCAGGAAAGAAGTATATCCAAAGGGTAATTTATTCACATTTACACGTAGGCATGAAGGATGTCTGGTCTGGGTCTTGTGCTTTCAAGAGCCCAGGATTTCATGAGAACACACACACACACACACACACACACACACACACACACACACTGAAGAATATAATGGGCCCCAGCGTCATTGAAAATGAAGGACTTTGCACTTTAGAACATGACTCATAACTCTTAACTCTCATGACTAACACCATTTCAGGTCTCAGGTCTCAGGGGGAAAACCCTTCTCCGGGACTTCTGCCCTCCGACCTAGAAACAGAAGGCAACTGTGTTCAACCACCGTGAAAAGGTTTGCATTGCTGAATATGAAGGAGGATGCTATGTCAGGATGCAGGTGGAATTTGAGCAATGCAAGGACTTAGGTAAGAAAAAAGATAAATTAATTAACATGTCACAACTTTCCTCTGGGTGTGAATTTAATGCGTGCATGTACACATATATATACGTTGATGTTTATATTTATACATTTATATGTATTATATTTTGCTGGTACTTAATCCCTCCCAGGGTATTTACTTATGTATCATCACACTAGTTGAACATTTGTACCTAGTGGCTCTGGAACATGTGGCAATATTAAGCAAATTCTATTATTAAATTTATAAATTCAGTAGGATTGCCAGATAAAATATAGGACAGCCAGCAACATTTGAGTCTTAAATTTAAAAAGTGGATAACTTTTTTAGAAGAAGTACATCTTATGCAATATTTGGGGCACACTTGTACTGAAAACTATTGCTGTTTATCTGAAATCCAAATTTAATGGAGTGTTATACTTTTATTTGATAAAGTTGGCGATACGCCTCAAGGACAATACTGATTGTTCACACTGGCAAATAGATGGATATTAAAGGCTAGAATTGTGCATAGTTTTATGTCAAAAAACATCATGGGTGGGATTTACAAAGAATTTGCAATATAAATGCAAATTAATTTCATCAAGTTTTTTTAAACATTTATTTATTTTGAGACAGAGAGGGCGTGCGTTAGTGGAGGAGGGGCAGAGACTGAGAGAGAATCCCAAACAGGCTCCCGGCCATCAGCATGGAGCCCGACGTGAGGCTCGAACCTGCGAACCAGGAGATCATAACCTGAGCCCAAACCAGGAGTCAAATAAATGCTCAACTGACTGAGCCACCAAGGCACCCCTACGTTAAGTTTTCGTTCAAATTTGTGATTTTATTTTTTACTTCTAATAAAAAATGATGAATACCTAAGAAGAAAAATAACATTCCAGAAACTATATACTCTGCTGTTTGAGTTTACATTTGTTTCATATTCAAATTGCACTTTGAATATGTTTCCACTTTATATTTTAATCTTTTATATCCCTATTGTCAGTTGAGCACAAATTAGGAGACAAACTTTGAACAACAACATAATTCTTGATTTTACCCGAAGGGAAGGCGAGAAAAGCAAATTTTATACAATCCATTGATTTGTAGTTTAGATACCTTCATATCTGCCATTTAAACACTGCTGAGCCATCACTAGAACACCTAGACATGAGCAGTAATTATTAATTCAGGGATCGTTGATATTTTTGACTTTCAGTCATATAAGTATATAAATACCACAACTTTTCATACTAATGATCATCACATATCCTTTTGTTGCCTGCTTCCCACACATAAAACAAACACTTACTCATTTGTCTTGGGAGAAAAATCTCAAATAGCAACTAAGGAGCACATTTGTTTCAAAGCCCGTGGTCTCTCAGTGATATGTAATAATTACTCTATCAGATTCCGAAGGAGCTCCATACAATATTCCAGAAAATCATGAGTTTAAAGGAGTTGCCTGCTGCCACCTCCCATCTCACCCTGATGTGCAGATTGGACGAGGAGAGGAAAACCACAGTAAACGTTCCCATTTGGAAAGTGGAAAAAGGAGAGATACCAGTCCCTGGTTTGTAGAAATTCTGAAATCTTTCTGAGCAGACATTTTTAAAGGCTTTTTACTCTCTGGGTACAGAGAATTCTTCTAAGTCTTGATCCTGCTCTTGGGGAAAGGCAACCTTGTCTTCGCTCTTGAAGGTGATGCCCTCTGGGAGGTTCTTTTTCCATTATCTTCCTTGACCCTTCTGGAAGGTCATGCAGCTTTCTTGTTGTACCTCCTGCCTGCAAAAATTTGAGAGCCAAAAGGCCATTTTAAGTCCAAGCTCTTGGTGGTTTCTTTGGTAGTAACTATCTTTCAAAACTTCGTCGGTTTCTTATATTTTGATTTCCGTAAATTCCACGTGCTAACAACTCTAGTCACAGTATTTACCTAAACTGAGTTTTTTCCTATTCCTCCTCCCTGCTCCCTGCAACTCTATTTTCTTCTTCCTCTTCTGTCTCCTCCTCCTCTCCTTCTCTCTCTCTTTCTTCTTCTCCTTCTCCTCCTTCTCCTCTCTCTCTCCTGCTTCCAACAGACTATCTACAATAGGTGTGAAGGCTACACCCTTTGCCCAATCTTTGCCCTGAGGCATATTAATCCACTGAAAAAAATTTAACAGTCAGTGTATAAGCTACACTTTGTTTTGGTTTTGGCTTGCACCATTTTAATCAAAGGATCAACTTTACTGGGTTCTTTTCCATTCAAAATCTATTAACTTGACTCTGGAAGCCGTCTGCTTTTTCAACATTAGAATCTCTGCTTTCTTTCATTTCTACTCACCACCTGCTATCTGATTGTCAAACCAAAGTCTCCTCTGCCAGGTTTTTCATTACAGCAGTTTCTCTTTTCTGTTATAAATTTATCACGAGTCATGGCAACATCACACTACGCTTCAGGTTCTTGTGTCTAAGGAGTATTAGGTAATATGATTTAACCTTACCTCCTATTTACGATATGAATCGTAGAGGTCAGGGTTGGAATCCACATCTCCTCATTTGTCGGCCCGTGTTCTTTCAGTTTTACTCTGGAGCCGCCTTGGAAACTGTGGTTCTCCTTCCTGACTACGTTAGTCAGGTGTGATGTTGTATTTGTTCTCCAATCAAGGTGTTATTTTGAATAATGGAATGTCACAGTCTTCAAACTTCCCTTTACAGGATGAAGTAGATGTCCTTCCCTTCCTCCGCGGCCCCAGGCAGAATTACCGCCTCCCCCTTCCAAGCTCCCAGAGCACTTCCTACAGGGCCTGTTCCAGTGAAAAACACACCTTTTGTTTTTACTTTGGATTGTAAACTCCTTGAGGGAAGATCCTCTACCTTCTTTCTTTTTATCAGCACTTAAGATAGTAAGCAAGTATACATGTAGAAAAAATGGAGGGGGTGGAAACAGTCTAAAAATTTGTAGGAAACACCAGATGGGAGATAAAGTGTTATAACTGGGACTTCTGGGTACCACATTTTAATTCTCTTCCTTCTTATCCTTTAGTGTCTCCAAAGAATCCTCCCTCCCCCTCCTCCAAAAGATCTTAGGTGAGTTACATCAATCCCTACTAAGGATCTGGTTAGTAATTTTTAGATAACTAGTAAACCATTTATCATTTTACCTATTATAAAGAATTCAAGATTAAATAACCTTTCTAATGTGTGTGTACCCCTTAGAATAATATATAGGTAGGTAGGTAGAGACAGAAAATTTTTAGAGGAACTTATGGGCATTATGATTTTTAAGAGGACTTTACAAGATTATGATAAGGCTAATTTTAATTACAATAATAAATTACTGAATATAGACTAAGAAGTAATAGCAAAACAAAATGATCTGTTATATCTTAGATAAAATTTTGTACACTTTAAGAGATGGAATTTCCTAAATATCTTCGTAAGTATATAAAAATATTATGAACAACATTAAAAGGTTGAGATTAAAGCATTTTATTAGCCCCATGTGTCAATTTTGAGCAGTATTGCTAGACTCCATGTTAAGAGAGAAGAAATAGGAATTTTTGTACTGCTGCCCATCTGTACATCTCCCCAATTTTTGTTATTCAGCAAACATAAAAAATTGACCCTCAGGAGCGCCTGGGTGGTTCGGTCGGTTAAGCGTCCGACTTTGGCTCAGGTCATGATCTCACGGTCCGTGAGTTCGAGCCCGGCGTCGGGCTCTGTGCTGACAGCTCGGAGTCTGGAGCCTGCTTCAGATTCTGTGTCTCCCTCTCTCTCTGCTCCTCCCCTGTTCGTGCTCTGTCTCTCTCTGTCTCAAAAATAAATAAACGTTAAAAAAAATTAAAAAAAAATTGACTGTCAAATACAAATGACACAAATCAATGGTCTCACCCTATATTAAAGCTTTATTAATTACTTAAGTATGTAAGAATTAACATGTCCTAGCATGCCAAGAGAAGTCCCAGAGACCTTGCATGGTTCTTCAGTTTTCTTCTTTTAAGGGATAAAAGGCCTTTGGACCAGAGTAATATTTAAGTCCTCTCATTGAAATTTTCCAGAGCCTTACACAGTGGAAAACGTGTTAGTCATGAAACATTTCCATTTGATATTCCAGGTAGCCATATTGCTTTTATTTTTTAGAAATCATGCTTCATAAATCCATTTATATTAGTCTTGTCCATCATAAGCAATTCTAACCCAGGGATATTCTGGTAATTCCAGAGATAAGAACTCTTTCCTCTAGCAAACGCCATTAGTCTATTTACCAAGGCGTTTAGTTACCAATATGTTTAAAAGAAGATTAGACAAAGTTAACAGCCTTTTCCTTCCCCGACAACATCCTCCCAATAATCATGGGTCAGCTGTTTTAACTTATTTCTTCTCAATACATTCTTCATTTCTATGGTCAAAGTATACATTATGTACATTCTGTCTTATAACTATAATTGGTTGATCTTATTCCATTTATCACAGTTTTTTTAATGCAGAATTATTTATTTTGATTCATTTCTTGGTTGTCTGGATTTTATCAAATAATTATTTCAAGAAATTCTCATAGATGCTTTTTACCTTGAAATCTCAGGGTTTCAAATTTAACAGTGTTGGCCAATTACCTTGAATAATAGCTTGACAGATAGAGTGTTAATTCAATGTTTCCCTCCAAAACTAGTAGACATTGGTCAACTTTCTTTCTTATCTTGACTGATAATGTTTTAAGCTGGGAGGACAAATAGGTTTTAACTGAAGGGCAAACTATAATCAGTCGGTAGCAACTGACTCTAGCAGTGTATTCCAAGGTAGCATCTGGACTCCGCAGGAAGGAAGACCTTGGTCAATTAGCCAAGTCTGGCAAAGGCCCAGGAGCGAAGAGAGATGGCATAAATACCTTGTGATTGCCAGGCCAGCTGGAAGTGTCACCTTTTCCACAGCTGATGGCATTTCATTAAAACATTTTTTGAAAATAAAAATCTATTTGGAAACAGAGGAACCCAGTTCTAATGATAGAATTTTGAAAATGCAAAGATAGATTTCCCAATCTCTTCAAAAACATAGAGCTGAAATGGGAGAATTCAAAGGAGAAACTGACAAATCTAAAAGAAGAGGAAAATAGCAAAGATATCAGGGTTAAATGACACAATAGGTATGATCAAATAGCTCTCTAGAGTATTTCATACCTTCCAAAGAAAAAACATGCATTCTTCACAAACATATGAAACATTGTAAATACAGATTATGTGCTAGGCAAGAATGAATTTCCTCTCATAAAAAAACAAAAAAACAACAGACGACACATTTTTCTAACCCTGATAAAATGAAATTAGAAAGCAATGATATATTCATGGCTAATGCCCTCCAAAATATGTTGGGAATTTAAATTTCATACTTTTGAATAATAAACCGGTTAAAAATACAATAACAGAATATAAAAACTATTTAAAGTAAATGACCTTATATTTAAGCCAGTGGGAAGTAGCCAAAGCTGTTCTCAGAGGGTATTTCATAGCCCTTATATGATATGGATAGATAGAATAATTGAATAGTGCTTATGTAAATATTCAACTGAAAAAGGTAGAAAGACAAGTGCAGTTAGGCCAAAATTTAAAATAATATAAAAAGATAAGATGAAGTTACTGTAATTTTATTATAACTAAAACAGTTTTTTTTCAAAACAGTTTATTCTTTGAAAATCAGATAACTTTCTAAGGAAATAAGGAAGAATATAAAAATAAACACTCATAGGAAGTAAACAGGTAACAGTGCTACAAATAGGAGGTTCCTTTTGTTGAATTCTAAAATGAGCTATGAACAACAAATAATTTTTAAAAGTTTAAAAAAAATGGATATCTTAAAGTATGAGGAAAAAAAAAAGACACAAAAAGTTACTTCAAAATCCCCAACCTCAAAAAGCAAGTATATTGTTCATGAATAGAAAAGAATCTCTATTCCTAAAGCTAAACAATCTCTATTCCTAAAGGGAAATCTATCAGGTGAGAAGGATGGTTAGCATGAGAACCTTTAAAGAGCTAACATGTTTGCTTTTTAAAGAATTATTACCGTGTATTGATGTATTACTCATTTAATTTAAAGTGGATAAAATGTAATTTAAAAATAAGTAAGCAACAGACTCTTAAATATAGAGAAGACACTGATGGTTATCAGAGGGGAGGGGCGTGGGGTGACATAGATGATGGGGATTAAAGAGGGCACTTGTGATGAGCACCGGGTGATGTATGGAATTGTTGACTCACTATATCGTATACCGGAAACTAATATAACACGTAATATAATATGTTGACCAATTGGAATAAAAACTTATAAAAACTTACAATATAAAAACAAATAAGCAATTAGCAAAATGAAGCCAGTCTCTAGCTTCTGACTACTCCTTCTCAGCTCCACTCTCATATGAGTTCAGGTCCTGCTAGCTTTCATTTAGACTCAGGAGTCAGGCTCCTTAAGTCAAGATACAAGCCTATTCTCTGCATATCCTCTCTATGACTCTTTCTCCTTCTTCTCCGATGCCTTTGATGTTCATTTTAAACAGGTTTCTTCTACATCAGAGCACATATGTGAAGGAAGTTCTGCTCGACACTGTTACTCACACACTCTCTTTTGCCTGGTGAGCACCCTAGGGATAAACCTGCATGAGGGATGGTGTCTCCACAGGGTGGGGTAGAGATGCTAACTGAAATTCTGCCCTCTGAATAACCCTGTTCAGTGCTGATGTTAATGTGTGCACATCTTCTTTTCTTCAATCGCTCAGCTTTAGATTCAGTAAAGTTTTCCGAGATTCCTTTATGTGCTCAGAACTGTGTTCTGTGCGCGATAGGCTGGTCTTCACAGAAATGTCTCAGGTAACTAACAAGCTGTCTCCACTTGGGTTCCTCAGGAAGCAGATTCTGAGTCAGAGTATCGTCTGCAGAATATTTATTAAAAAGAACACTTGGCGATCCATTCCTGGGGGGGGGGGGGTGGATGGAAAGGACAAGGGATTGGAGGAAGGAGTCCCGTCCGCCATGCAGTCCTGCTGACCGCCTCAGCCAGCCTTCACACGTACACACTCATGAGGGGCCCCAGAGCTATGACAGCCCGCCAGAGCTGCTCCTGCCGAGTGGAAGGCCCACACTTTTACACACCCACAGCCATCAGTCAGCAAGCAGGGACTATCTGAGGCAGGGCCATGACCTTGTACGAGGTCATTCTTGACGACTGAAGTGATCTCTGAAGGGCTGAGAAGATAGTCCACTAGTAGCCTTCCCAGCAACTGGGGAAACTATCCTTTTTCGAAGGGAACTCCGCATACCATATCTACATGTGCACTATATATGCCCTACCGTATACATCTAAGGGGCCGGAGCAGAAATTACAACCCGAGTTTCCGACTCCAGGCTTGAGAGACTTTCCATTACATCCCAGCTCTCTCCTTGGCCTTTTCACTATAGAACATTCCTCCGCAGGGGTACAGATTTTTCCAGGTGAGTCCGGTGAGAGGAAGTTTGGTGCAAATGAAATTAAAGAGAGAAGGTTCATTGTTTGATTCATTTTTTCAGAGGTGGGGGTCAAGCAGAGGGAGAGGTAGAGAGAGAATCTGAAGCAGGCTCCGCACCCAGCAAGGAGCCAGTTGGTGGGCTGGATGTTACGACCATGAGATCATGACCAGCGCTGAAATCAAGAGCCAGATGCTTAACCAACAGAGCCACCCAGGCGCTCCAAGAGAGAAGTGTTTAATTCTTAGCTCTTCCGTGGTTGGCTGTGACTTTGAGCACAGCAATCCTAGGAGTGAGCATCCATTGAACTTTTATTACACACCAGTGACTGTGTTGCATGTATTCGTCTATCTGACCCTTTGTTGCCTTGATTTTAGGCAACGATACCTGCTGAGCAGCTTTGCAATGTGGATTAAACGCTCGAACATTACCTAAATCTTTTTCCGTCGAACGGGCTTGACATGCACGTTAGTTCGTCTCTGTTCCTTACAGGGCGTGAATGATCCAGATCCCCCCGTGTATGGATTGCTCTACTAGCCTTGACTTGCGATAACACTTACCATGATAGTTACTATGCCTCCCGTTTATTGAGAATTTACTATTTTCCAACCAGTATGCTAAGCCTTTTACATACGTAGACTCACTGAGTCCTCACGATACCCTTCTCTGGCAGGGACTTGATCCCATGAGTCTGTCTTGCCGGGAAAAGAAACCCCAGAGGAGAACATTTCTCTTCCCAAACCACCACCGTCATTCATCATTCACTCTCTGTGAACACACACACGCACACAACACAGTCTTAATTCTCTTTCTTGAACTGCCTTCTTTTCGGCTTCTCTGTGCCTCCACCTGTAGACAGACTTAAGTTTTTTTCTTTTGTTTTATATCCTGAATTATGTCATGCTCAAAAATTACAGTCTCGGAGAGAAAGAAAAGCATCCTCCCCTTTGCAAAGCTCAGCACGAGTGGGAATCCTGCCATTGAACAGTCTGCCCGTGTTCAATTTTAGCATCATATAATTTCCTGCATAATTGTTTAAATGTCCTCGCTCTCATCCCTGTTGCTCTCCCCACACTTTGCTATTTTTTTTTTAAAGCAAGCATCCAAACTGCATGTCTGGTTCGACAGGGAGTTTCACAGAGGACAAATGCAGGCTGCATCACACGCCTCGAGTTACAGCAACCCCCTAAGAACACAGTCGTGCAGCCGAGAGAGAAGTCCCCCAGCCCGCCGCTGCCTTCGGTGACCTCTCTTCTCTCTCTCTCTTCTCTGCCAGCCGCTTGGAGGCCGGGCATGTGAAAATTCCTCATGTGTTCGCGTCGTTCGATTCCCAAATACCACATAACCAAAAATATTAAAATAAAACTGCTCATAACATTTTCCTGAATGCCATCTGGGCCCCACTGGAATCTGAAACTATCTGTCAAACTCAAGATAACCACGTTTCCCCCTCCTTTGTATGTGTTAATGTTTGTCATAATGGATTTCACTTTAATGCCCCAATTACATTTATGACATTCTTTCAACCGAGTGGCACTAATGACTTTCATTATTATTTATGCTCCTCCTTAATTATAAGACTCTCACCTCTCTCATTACGCACTCCTTCATAACCCCCTCACTTGCATACATGCTCTCTGGTATGAGGCTAATGTGCCTTGGCTTCCAATTTCAGAAAACACAATGATTAATTACTCTTGTTAAATCACCCTACCCTAGGGTGATCAGATTGGCAAGATGAGAAGGGCCAGATTGCTACTCCAGAAGGATTTCCCAGGACACCTGTCAGAAAGGGGGAAAAAAAAAGGGAGGAGCCCCCCACCCCCCAAACAAATAAATGCATGGCATCCATGCTCGTCTCAGTGCCGGACGAATCGTAAGAAGATGCGAGTTCAGATTAAAATAAAATCCCAAAGCTTTGGTACTAATGCCATGCGTTGCAGATGATGGTAGTAAGACTCCGTGAGATCGTTAGCAACCAAGCGAACTGTCACGCAACGCACCGCTCCTTCCATCAGTTCAAACGGTCTCCGGAAGGAGTTCACCTGCCCTGGCAGATTGCAAACATTGTACAGATTCTTTCAGCTCCTCCTTCGAGGAAAGGGATTTCTTTTATGCCCTGTAAATCCAGGCTGGGCTTCTGATTTGATATAGCCCAGAGAACGCGGCAGAAGCAAAGCTGCGTTTGTTCCTGGCCTGCGTCTCAAGAGGCCTTACGGCCTTTCCCCCGCCTTCTTGGTCCCTCCACCATTCCCACGGGGACAGACCCAGCCTCTCCAGATGGATCAAGGCCCATTGTTCCAGACAGCCCCAGTTGACTCAGGACTGCGAGGCGGCTGTATGAGCAAGCCCGGCCAAGAACAGCCATGTGTGTAATGAGCCGCCCAGCTGAGCCCTGCCCGAACCGCCCGTCTGCGAAACTCTGACCTCGGGAAGCGATTGTTGTTACCAGTGTTTTAGAGGGGTTCATTACACACTGCAGGCTGACTGGTGTACTTGTAAAAAGAGAGGCATCCGGGCCTCAAATCTATGATGAAGGTTGAGGAGGAGATCAATCATTTTACGGGGAGTACCGAAAAAAACAAAACAAAGCAAACGAACTCCGCAGATCTGAGAAGGAGCTAGTGTTATCTTTCCCGCTCTGCAAGACCAAGGCCCAGAGGTGGCCCGCCATCAGGCCGCTGGAATAATTTGCTGAAGACCTCGGACGGGAAAGCAAGATTCCGGAGCCTGGGTGGCTCAGTGAGTTGAGCATCCAATTCTTGATTCTAGCTCAGGTCGTGGTCTCACGGTGGTGAGATCGAGCCCCGAGTTGGGCTCTGCGCTGAGTATGAAGCCTGCTTAAGAGTCTCTCTGTCTCTGTCTCTGCCCCTCTGCTGCTCAGATACAGGTGCGCACATGCTCTTATCCTTTAAAAAAAAAAAAAGAAAAGAAAAGAAAAGAAAAAAGCAAGTTTCAAACCAAAGGCTCTTCGGCTCCGAAGATGATATGGATTCAAACACCACACTTGCTGGTGCACGGATCCAGGCCACGTCATGGTAGGAGGCCACGTATCCTGTCTTCCCTGTACCTTCCCTACGGCTCGGGGCCAGGACTGGCAAGAAGAGGTAGCTGGGGGCCGGGGACGCAGGGAGGGTTGCATGGCCTCCTGGTTCTGCCCTCCCCAGGGGACGGGCTTGGCCCTTTCGTATCTCTTTTACAAACTGATGGATTGAAAAGAGTTGGAGGCGGTTACTTAAACCACAGCCATCGGCACATCCAGGCACAGCCGTAAATTTGCTCAAACGCTGCATTTCAGTGTGTAGAATGCTTTTGCTCAGAAGTATGAGTTATGGTGAAAGAGTGAATGTCTGCTTAGAGGACCGAGCATTTCTTAGGACAGCCCCTAGGACCGCCGTTATCAGTATGCTGGCCATTTGCTGCTCCTTCGTGGCAGAAAATTTTCCATCTGAAATCACAGTGTCTTAAAAATCAAGCTGGTCTCACGGAGACACTTGCTGAGAAACTAAAAGGGCCGAATCCTTTATTTTTAAGCTATTGTGTGCCTAAATTTGATTTAAACTACACCCAAGTTGAAAAATGATAGTTTATTTACAGTGCCCCCAATCTATATTCTAATTTGGATTAAGTGTCCTTCTAAGGCCGTTATGTTTTAATTCATTCTTACCTATTTCAAATTTCGTGTACCTATAACTCTGAGGGAAACTTTATTTTGTATATTATTTAATAATTTCTTCAGAATCTTTACCCATTTCGGGGCGCCTGGCTGGCTCAGTCGGTGGAGCGTCTGACTGTCAATCTTGGCTCAGGTCATGATCTCACAGTTTCTTGAGTTCGAGCCCCACGTCGGGCTCTGCCCTGACGGTGCGGAGACTGCCTGGGATTCTCTCTCTCTGCCTCTCCCCTGCTCGTGCTGTGCCTTTCTCTCTCAAAAGAAACAAACATTAAAAAAACTAAAAAAAAAAATCTTTACTCACTTAAAAAATACCCAACAATATTACTCCCGTTTTTGGTGTTTTACACAGGGCTTAGCCCCGATGCTACCTACCAATGGGCCCTCTGAGCCCCTGAGTAAAAATATAAACTTTTTGATTTCCAAGATACCTTTCAAATCTATACAACTCATTATTTTATTGAGAAAGGATCTGTGCTTTACCCATGTTAGAAGAATTTGGATTCATAGGCTATAAACATAAAAGTAGAATACATTTGTATACGGAGGCTTTTCAAAAGATTTACCGGTCTTAATTTTGGAGACCAAAGTCTTCCTTTTATCTAGGTTTTTATCTTCATACCAGTTAGTTAACATACAATGTTATATTAGTTTCAGGTGTACAAAATAATTATTCAACACTTCCATACATCACCCTGGGCTCGTCGTGACAAGTGTACCCCTTAATGCACATCACCTATTTCACCCATCCCCCCACCCACCGCCCCTCTGGTAACTATCAGTTTCTTCTCTGTCATGAACGTCTGTTTCTAGCTTTCCTTCTCTCTCCCTCTCTTTCCTATTTTTTTCCCTGCGCTTGTATGTTTTGTTTCTTAAATTCCGTATATGAGTAAAGTCGTATGGTAATTGTCTTTCTCCGACTGACTTATTTCGCTTAGCATTATACTCTCTGGCTCCATCCACATCCCTGCAAATGGCAGGATTTCATTCCTTTTTATGGCTGAATAATATTCCATTGTAAATATATATACCACGAATTCTTTATCCATTCATCAATCTATGGGCACTGGGACAGTTTCCATACCATGGCTGTTGTAAATGATGCTGTTAGAAACAGGGGTGCGTGTATCCCTTTGAATTTCTGTTTTTGTATCCGTTAGGTAAGAACCCAGTAGTTCAATTGCTGGATCAAAGGCAGTCCTATCTGCAACTTTTTGAGGAGCCTGCCAACTGTTTTCCTCAGTGGCTGCACCAATTTGCATTCCCACCGACAGTGTAGGCGGGTTCCTTTTTCTCCACATCCTTGCCAACACCTGTTGTTTCTTGTATTGTTGATTTGAGCCATTCTGACAGGTGTGAGGTGATATCTCATTGTGGTGTTGATGGGTATTTCCCTGAGGATCAGTGATGTTGAGCATCTTTTCATGTATCTTTGGCCATCTGGATGTCTTCTTGGGAGAAATGTCTGTTTGTATCTTCTGCCCGTTTTTTAAATGGGATTATTTGTTTTTCAGGTGTTGAGTTTTATAAGTTCTTTATATATTTTAGATACTAGTCCTTTACTGGATATGTCATTTGCAAATATCTCCCCCCATTCCATAGGTTGCATTTTAGTTTTGTTGATTATTTCCATTGCTGTGCAAAAGATCTTGGTCCCAATAGTTTATTTTTCCTTTTGTTTCCCTTGCCGCAGGAGAACATTATCTAGAAAAAAGTTGCTATGACTCATGTCAAAGAAGTTACTGCCTGTGTTCTTTCCTAGGATTTTTATGGTTTCAGGTCTCACATCTAGGTCTTTAATCCACTTTGAACTTATATTTTTGTATGGGGTAAGAAAGTGGTCCAGTTTCATTCTGCATGTTGCTGTCCAGTATTCCCAACACTATTTGTTGAAGATATTTTCTTCTTCCCATCAAATATTCATTCTTGCTTTGTTGCAAACGAATTGACCATATAATTGTGGCTTTATTTCTGGATTTTCTATTCTGTTCTACTGATCTATGTGTCTATTTTTGTGCCAGTGCCCTACTGTATTGATCACTATAGCTTTGTAATATATCTTGAAGTCGGGAATTATGATGCCTACAGCTTTGCTTTGCTTTTCCACGATCGCTCTGGCTTTTTGGAGTCTTTTGTTGTTCCATACAAATTTTGGGATCGTTTGTCCTAGCTTTGTGAAAAGTGTTGGTATTTTGAGAAGGATTGCATTAAATGTGATTTCTTTGGGTAGTATAGACATTTTAACAATATTTGTTCTTCCTCTCCATGAGATGGAATTTCTTTTCATTTCTTTGTGTCTCCTTGAATTTCTTTCATCAGTGGTTTATAGTTGTCAGAGTACCATTCTTTCACCTCTTTGGTTCGGTTTATTCCTAGATATCTTATTATTGTGGGTGCATTGGTAAATGGGATTGTTTCCTTCATTTCTCTTTCTCTTGCTTCATTATTGGTATATAGAAATGCAACAGATTTCTGTATATTGATTTTTTACCCTATGACTCTACTAAATTTATTCAGTGGAGCCTTTAGGGTTTTCTGTATATAGTATCATTTCATCTGCAAAGTGAACGTTTTACTTCTTTACTTCCCTATATATTTGTATCCTTTTTATTCCTTTTGTTGCCTGGTTTCTGTGGCAAGGACTTACAGGACTATGTTGAATAAAGTTGGTTAGAGTGGACAACCTTGCCTTGTTCCTGATGTCAGGGGAAAAGGTTTCAGTTTTTACCCAGTGAGGATGATGTTAACTGCAGGTTTTTCATAAATGGCCTTTACTATGTTGCGGTACGTTCCCTCTAAATCTATTTTGTTGAGGTCTTCTATCATGAATGGCTGTTGTGCCTTGTTAGATGCTTTTTGCCTGCATCTAGAAATGATCATATGGTTTTTATCCTTTCTCTTATTGATGTTATGTGCCATGTTGATTGATTTGTGAATATTGACCCACCATTGCAACCCAGGAATAAATCCCACTTGATCCTGGTGATTTTTTTTAATGTAATGTTGAATTCAGTTTGCTAGTATTTTATTGAGAATTTTTGCCTTTGTGTTCACCAGGGATATTGGTCTATAGTTCTCCTTTTTAACGGTGTTGGTATCTGGTTTTGCTATCGAGGTGAAGCCAGCCTCATAGAATGAATTTAGAAGTTTTCCTTCCTTTTCTATATTTTGGAATAGTTTAAGAAGAATAGGTATAAACTCTTCTTTAAATGTTTGGTAGAATTTGCCCATGAAGCCATCTGGTCCTGGACTTTTGTTGGGAGTTTTTCCATTACAGATTCAATTCCTTTGCTGGTTGTCAGTCTGTTCAACTTTTCTGTTTGCTCCTGTTGCAATTTGGGTAGTTTAGATGTTTCTAGGAATTTACCCATTTCTTCTAGTTTGTCCAATTTGTTGGCATATAGTTTTTCATAATATTCTCCTATAGTTGTTTGTATTCCTGTGGTGTTGGTTTTTATTTCTTCTCTCTCATTTGTGATTTTACTTCTTTGAGTCCTTTCCATTTTTTTCTTTATAAATCTGGCTAGAGGTTTATCAATTATATTGATTTTTTTTTAAAGGACCAGTCCCTGGTTTCATTGGTCTGTTCTAATGGGTTTTGTTTTTTTGTTTGCTTGTTTTTGTTTCTATATCATTTATTACTGCTCTAATCTTTATTATTTCCTTCCTTCTGCTGGTTTTAGGTTTCGTTTGTTGTTCTAGTCCTAGCTCCTTTAGTTGTAAGTTTAGGTTGTATATTTCAGATTTTTCTTGCTTCTTGATCTAGGCCTGTATTGCTATGTAATCTCTCCTCTTGAATCACATTTGCTGCATCCCAGAAGTTTCGGACTGTTGTGTTTTCATTTTCATTTGTTTCCATGTACTTTTTAATTTTTTCTTTGATTTCCATCATTTAGTAGCATGTTATTTAACCTCCACATGTTTGCAGTCTTTCCAGATTTTTTCTTGTGTTTGACTTCTAATTTCACAGTGCGGGGGTCAGAAAAGATACATGGAATTATTTCAGTCTTGATTTTATCGAGGTTTGTTTTGTGGGCTAATATGTGATCTATTCGGGATGATGTTCCATGTGGACTTGAAAAGAATGTGTATTCTGCTGTTTTAGGATGGGATGTTCTGAATATATCTGTTAAATCCATCTGTTCTCGTGTGTCGTTCAAAGCCATTGGTTTTTTGTTGTTGTTGTTTATTTTCAGTTTAGATGATGTAAGTGGGGTCTTAAGGTCCCCTATTATTACTGTATTATTATCAGTTTCTTTATATTTCTTATTAACTTTTTAATGTATCCAGTCGTCCTATGTTGGGTGCATAAATATTTACAATTGTTATATCTTCTTGTTGGATTGTCCCTTTATTATTATATAGTGTCCTTCTGTGCTTCTTGTTACAGACTTTGTTTTAAAGTCTATTTTGTCCAAAATAGGTATTGCTACTCTGGGTTTCTTTTGACATTCGTTTGCATGGTAGGTGGTTTTCCACCTCCTCACTTGTAATCTACAGGTGACTTTAGGTCTAAAATGGTCTCTTGTATGTGGCATATAGATGGGTCTTGTTTTTTAATCCATTCTGTTACCCTATGTCTTTTGATTGGAGCAGTTAGTCTATTTCCATCCAAAATAATTACATATGTATAGATGTGTATTTGTTGCCATTTTACTATTTGTTTTGGTGTTGTTTCTGAAGATCTTCTCTGGTCCTTTCTTGTCTTTCCCTCTTTTGTGTCTTGCTGATTTTCATTAGTCATACATGTCTTCTCCTTATTCCTTGCATGTTTATTAGTGGTTATTCATACATGGTTACCATTAGGTTTGTATATGATATCTTCTGCATTTAGCAGTCTATATTAAGTTGATGGTCATTTAAGTTTGACTCCATTTTTTTCTTCTCTTCCTCCCATTTTATATGTATGTTGTTATATTTTGTATCTTCTTTTTGTGAGTTCCTTGACTGATTTTTTACAGAGAACTTCATTTTTACTGTTTTTGTGTCTCCTACTTCCCTACTGTCACTTTTTGTCTCTCTTTTCCCCACAAAGAGTTATTTTTAACATTTCTTGCAGGGCTGGTTTAGTGGTCATCAACTCCTTTAGTTTTTGTTTGTCTGGAAAACTCTTTATCTTGGAGGCTAACATCTTACTCAAGTATGTTCTTACTGTCAGATAATTACATACGGAGAGACAACTGAAGAAAGCTATTAATATGGTGCCTGTAGCCTTCCCCATTGGACTTTGTGGTCATGTGATAATGAGTTTTACGCAGAAATCTACACAATAAGACTGGTGGGAATGCCCAGTGCTCACCCAAACTACAGCTGTTGATTAGCTTTCTCTGTAATTTTTCCGTGGCTGAAGTCATCCTGTCCTGCCGTAAGTTAAATATCATTCACATATTCTTCTGTACTTGAACTTCTACGTTCTAAAGTTTTGCACGTCACAACTTCCCTGAAACAATAAAATCCAACGGCAAATCCCAAGCCCATCGCCTGGTGGGCTATGTCAGTATCCCCTGGATGGCCTTAAAAATATCTGAACTCTTGTTCTGAGCTAGGATGTCTTAATTTAGTAATTCCAGGATTGGGCCAAGGATTCTGTGTTGTTAACAAGCTCTTGAGATCTATTGGCTGTCAAATTGCTTCATGTGAGGAGATGAAAGAATGAACTGAGTTTTATTCCAAATGACAAAACTGTTATCCTTGACTTTGTGCCCAACCCCTGACAAGGGGTTGCTAAGGAGACCTGGGAAATTAACCACGGCAAAGCAGAAGGTGCCACGAACGTGGGGTGGTTATTAAAACTCTTTGCTGTGTCACCTCAAGGAATCACTTAACTTTTCTGAGTATCAATATCCTGCCTTCTAAAAACAAAGTTTTAGACAAGACAGTGATCTTTGATCAGGTGACCAGGACCTTCCTCCAGGGTCACTGCAGCGGTGAGTCTGAGCAGGGGTTGGACCGACCAGGCCACACAAGGGCCCCTGTAGTTGAGTACTCCTTTTTGACTTGTTTACAATGTTAAATGGGATTGTGTCTGGAGAACGGGCTCCAGTGATAAAAGACTGGGCAAGATGTCTCCAAGGGCCATTCTGGTCCTGCTGTTCTGTACAAATAGCCATGAAAGGGAGAATTACACCAGAACAGGATCGCTTGAGAAGGGAGGCTGATAGCACAGTCAGACCCACAGTTACCGAGCAATGAGGAGCAGCTCTGTCCGACAGACTTACGGCAAAGCATGGTCTCTCATTGATTTCTGCAGCTATTAGAAACGAACTCCCTAAGCTAAGGAAACAAGCCCGGTAATCATGATTCGAACTCAGCAATTGTGACCCTTTACTTGTCATGCTGTGCCTCTGTCATGCTGTTATACAAGGCCGAGCACTAATCATGCTTGCTACATAATAACCTCTCCTAGCACACCTTCAGGGTACGGAGAAGGTAGCCCCTGGTATATTTGGGACAGTCCTACTCCTTCTTCAAGATGTCACTCACAAACCACCCCGACAGTGAAACCGCTTCTGATCCTGCTCATCTCCACTCGGGGAAGAATTCATCATTCCCAAACCTGAGTTTTCTCAGCACCTAATGTGGATAGTAAATAAAAATGACAGCACTGAATAGAATTTCTTCTCTGGGCTCGGTGTTCTTTCTTATCTCAGGAATTGCCAATGTTTTCCCCAAGTAATAATAATCATTTCATTTTAATCTGTCTTTCCCCACCATCAGACTGAGCATTGCCTGGAGTTTAGCAATCTTTTTGGTTGATGAATGAATGGATGGATGGATGGATGGATGGGTGCTTTCTTTATACTTTCTATGTTCTCATTCTCCCGATCTTCCTAAATTCTCTTGACTCCAGATCAAAGCTGCTGGCCCTGATTCGGTGACTCAGCTGGACTGTGACTGAATGAAAAGAAAGGGCACTGAGGTATATGGCCGACCAGTGGACTAACTCATCTGATATTTACTTCCCCCAAGAGACACGTTAGCTTCCCTAATCTCCAAGTGGTGCTAAGTGTAGATTTGCTTCTTGAAGGTTGTAAACTTTGAGTGTGGAGAGGGAGATGGGGGCGGGGGGAAGTATAGAGAAACCCTTTTAACCGGGCCCATCCTCATTGAGGGGTTTTGTGCGTTTGAGTTAAAATGATTTTGACTTGTGTGTTAATTCCTGTGTGACTCTGGACAAGTTCCTTATTACATCTAAGGCTCAGTTTCTTACCTGTGAATGATGTGTCACACTAGCATTGATGTCTTTGTATTTTTGTAACAATTTAAATTAGCCAATAGATATAAAAATTGTACTCAGTGTTGTATCAGGGATGGCAAAGGAAATGTTCTAAGTATAGAAATTGTTTAAATTTTTTTATTTAAAATTTTTTTAACATTTATTTATTTTTGAGAGGCAGAGAGAGACAGAGCACGAGAGGGGTAGGGGCAGAGAGAGAGAGAGAGAGAGACAGAATCTGAAGCAGGCTCCAGGCTCTGAGCTGTCAGCCCAGAGCCCGATGCGGGGCTCGAACCCATGAACCGTGAGATCATGACCTGAGTTGAAGTCGGAGGCTCAACCAACCGAGCCAGATGCTCCAAGAAAATTTTTAATTAGATGTTAAAAATTACCCTTTGTTAATCCACTGAATTCTAAATATAGGCTTCTAGTGATAAAATCTCTTGTCATTTCTGGGGTGGATCCTGATTTTCAAAACTAGTATGTGATTTGTCCTGGATTTGACACGTATTGGTGAAGAATCCTAAAGGCAGTACCAGAAAACAAGAATGAGGACAATGCGGGTCATTTGTGAAAATGGCTGCAATTATTTTGCTCCACGTATCGGAGCTCTTTTGTAATATAATTTCAGTCTCCCTCCCACCTGGGGATGGATTTGTTGAATCTGGCCTGGGCTTGTGACTTACTTTGGACAGTAGACTGCAGCGAACATGAGTGCCCGT
This sequence comes from Panthera leo, assembly GCF_018350215.1. Lineage (NCBI taxonomy): Eukaryota > Metazoa > Chordata > Mammalia > Carnivora > Felidae > Panthera > Panthera leo. The sequence continues at coordinate 154,314,728 of NC_056687.1, forward strand.
TGCAAGCCTGGGCCTTCAAGTTTTCCACGCCCATGTTTGCTCTTTTGGAAGCCTGCCTGACCACCATGAGACGTACATCACCTGCATACATGGTTGTTTCAAGCTACTGGGATTGAGGGTGGTTTCTTACGTACCAATAGCTAACTGATACAAACGACACGGGCTTTGAGATCTGCCAGCCAGATATCGAATAAGGGTTTCTACACCACATAAATGCAGGCGATGGCGTATTGTGTGACACTGTCATATGCATATTGAACTGGATTTCCCCCAACTGTAGGATAGTCAGACTTCCCCTCTGAGTAGGAAAAGGCCCGTTGGAGTCAGAGAGATTTGGCTTGACTACATACCTCAAACTTTATTCCGACTTAAAATTGCAACCTCAAGCTGACTGTAAACGACCAGGAGATCCTTACAATTGTCGCACACACATCACAGACACACAGATATCCCTTCACGTTTGGCTTTTCCATAAACACCTAGAGATCTTTCTTGCTACGTCTGTAGGTTTGCGAGGTGAGAATTTTTAAGGATGAGGTGTAACAGCAGAACAACAGCTGGAGAGTAAGGAACTAAATAGGATTTAAGCTTTGCTGTCATTCCGTGAATCACGATTCTACCCTGTTCCCCGCTGACTGAATGCCATCAAGTTGAATCAGATAATGTCCACAAAACAGTTTATTCCCCAGAGATAGGCTCTCATTTTAAAAGATGTTTTATACAAGGAGGGTTACGTTCACATTCCCCCAAAGCCATTGCTTGCCTTCCTTCCTCCTCTCTTTTTTAAAGTTTCCTCTTCAGTGTAGATCGTCTGCTGTGGTTGTAAGTGAACAGCTTTGTTGGTCACCCATGCTCCTTCGTTTTGAATAAGGTTGCACTTCTGGTGATGCTTAATTTTCTTAATTAGTGCACAATCAGAAAGGTAGAACCTGAAAGTCATGGGCAATATCTTCCAGTCAGCAACTCTACATGTGATCCGAGAAACATTGGGTGGGAGGAAGGTCAAAGGAAAAACAAAAAACGAAAAAACACACAACCCAAATGACCAAAGGAATTAGAGCAAGATATAAAAAAATCAAACCCACTTTCTGAAACAATGAAAATCCCAAAGGATATCAAACTTCTATCCAAGATAATCCTAAAAGTAGAAGTGAGAAGAATCTGGAGACTAGAGAAAGCTTAGTAACTTTCAAATAAATTTTATACTTGTTATTGAGGAAAACTATTTTCAAGGTTTTTTTTTTGAGATTTGCTTTGAAAATCACTGCAAAAGTAATACAAACATGAGGTACTAATTCCATCTATGCTAATGGAGTTAAATAAAAATGAAAAGTTTGCATCACTTCCCTCCTGACCTAGTTTACTCCCTACGACTGATCGTAGCCATTTCAGGTGATCGACACCATAATTCAACAAGGGAATTCTTTTCATGACCTTTTGAGTTGGTCTATTGGACCCCTGAATTGGATCTGTTGTATGCCCTCCTCCCTCTCCTTCTTCGTTTTACTTAGTTTTGTTTTATTTTGCCAGAATTTTTTTTTCCCATGAAAACTATGAGAATTAAATTCCTGGGTCTGTTTCTGAGTAAGTCTTTACTTATCTTCACATTTTGCTTCGTTCAGTGCTTGCCGACAGGGCTTGTCCTTGAGGAATGCTCTCTCTGGGAAGTCTGTCACTATGTTGTAGAACATCGGAAATAAAGAAGAATAAGTCTCCATTTTAAGTCACTCTCACGTAGGGATATTTGTTCCAGAGCCAATTGTACACATTTGCACCGGAAGCCCTCATTTCCTTCAGGAAGATTATTTTATTTCTTCACAGAGAATCACTTTCATTTCATTCTGGAGGTTGAATGAGCTCTATCGTGGCTCTTTATAAAGGATAGGAAGAGGAAACAATGTGATTGACATGTTTGTTCCATAAGTAGTTTCCAAATTGACCATTTTGGGTTTTTTCCATCTCATTTCCACTGTCTAAACCTCACTTCTGCAAGTTTGAATTTCTCCGTTCAGAGGAGAGCATTTCTCATCTTTTTCAGCCACTACCAAAGGGCACTAGTGGCTGTTTCTCTCGCTCAAGTTTATCCGTCAATCCATTTCCATCCACTTGTCATTGTCCAGAGATTTGTCTAAATTCTCAGAGCTCACAAGGACATGGCCTTTATCTTCTCTCAGCGTTGTTTTCACTCTTCCATCTTAAGAAGACATAGTCTTTGACTACAAATATATAATCATTGCTATTTATCACATCTCTATCATTGAAATTGCGTAGATATATCAAAAAGAATGCCTGATCGTAGCACATTTTAATGTCCTAACCAGGCAGTTACATCCAGAATAACAAATATATAGCTGTGGTATCTTTTCAAACCTTGAATTATGATTTGTTCTCTTGTCCACTGCATGACTGCATGAGCACGCTGAAGAATTTAAAATTCCTATTACGGGTATCTTTTGTTATCCCCTGCTCTGGTTTTGTAGATATACTTTAGGAGGGTTCATGATCCAATGCTTTTCTCAGGTATTTTTTTACACAATAATTTGAGTTTTGTTTTTGTTTTTGTTTTTTTTTTTTTTTTTTTTTTTTTTTTTTTTTTACCCTGGCTCCTAGAAGATTATCCTCATGACCTTCCCCTGGTCACCAGTATAGTTGGATCAAGAATCTTTTGGATGACTAGAATAGTTAAGAGTTTCCCGGATGATAAGGTGTATTTATTTTTAGATCAGAGAAGTAGTTTAGGTTAGGGGTAGTAAGAAAAGTGGTGACAAGAATAATGTCCATCCAGTCACTGCAGACCCTACCATTAAAAATCCATCCCCCACGTTATCCCCAACCCTCTGTCTCAAATATCCAATTCACCAAATCAGACTAGTTTTCACTTTTGACAGATAAGGCTTTCAGGTGCCCATGTCAATATTTTTCCAACCTGAAAGACACTTCCTATCCCACCTTTGCCTGTGAAAATCCTCTGAGGTCAAAGCCTATGCCATTCTCCCAGCTGAATTTTCTTTCTCTTCTAATAGTCTATAATAACACACATCTATCATTTTTTATAGTTTCTGTTATTTGCAAATATTTTAGCATACTGCCTACGTATCAAAATGAGTGTGATAACTCCAGGATATAAAGTCTTTGCTGGTCTGTTTCCCTTGCTTTTGTTCTTGCTCATGGTATCTTTTTTCTTTGTTAGGTTGGTTGACTTCACAGTGGGATGCTCATCATATTAGTAAAACTGGTTTTAGGATTATCAGGTCATGGATAAAGGTGTGCTGTTCTACAGAGGAGACGCACTCATTTTTCCCACGTGGCTGAAGGCACTATCTGTCCTAGACCACCGAAAATCAAATTCAAATCATGAAGTTCCTTCGACTACTCATATGAACCTATGAACCTAGGCTACAAAAAGGCCCATGATAATTGGATTCAATCTTATCCCAAGGATGTGGTGCTTTCGAGAACAAGGTATTTGTGGGTTTCTGTTCCCCACACCATGTGAGTTCTGATCATTAATAAAAGACATTAACAGGATAAGGTGTCAAAAGTAAAGTTCAAATGCCTAGGATCAGTGAATGCCCACAAGGAAAAGCTAAATTGTTTACCTTTGAGTCCCAATTTTCCTTTCAGTTTTTCTAGGGGCAATATTTTACTATTTCATTAGTTTTTAGAGGCTATCAAATTTAAGAAATATTTTTATCTAGCATTTTATGTTTATCTTCAGTTGGTCTGAAAAAACTTCTTGGGAAATCAGAAATGCTCAAAGGACATTATCTACATGGCTCCAATTCTACAATATTATTCTATTCTATTCTGTTCTATTCTGTTCTATTCTATTCTATTCTATTCTATTCCATTCTACTTCTTATTATAGAGTTGTGTCTGTCACCTAGCCCTCTAGATTGCAAGCTCCTTCAAACCAAAGACAAATTTCATTCATTTTTGTATCCTTTCCTGACTTCTTTATTTCACAGACACTAGAAAAAAATATATTGAAAATTGTCAATTTTTATGTTTTTCTATAATTTATCCATTTCATATAATTTCTATACATTCTTGACATAAAGCTTTTCAGAATATTCTATTATTATTTGTTTATAAATGTAGGATCTGCAGTGATGTGCCTTTTTTGCTTGTTTTGATTTGGGGAAGATATTTGCAAGATATTGAGTCTTTTATTCCTCCTTGATTATTTTTACCAAAGGCTGTCAATTTTAATAGTCTTTTCAAAGAATTGACCTTTTGAGTTTGTCGATGACCTTTATTATGTGTTTTTTTCTGTTTCACAATACTCTAAACTTCTCTTTATGATTTTCTTCTTTTTTCTTTCCTGAAATTAAATGTATTCTTTTTCTAAATTCTTAGTATAAACGCTAAGAATATTGATTTATCTTTGAGTATTCCTCTTTTCTAATACATCTTAGAATGTATTAGGCTCTACATTCCACTCTAAACACTCTTAGGCTCTAAATTCCACTCTAAACATGACCTTAGTGGCATCTCATTTCCATTACGATAGCTTCTTTTTCCTATGGGTTATTTAGAAGTGTGTTTAAAATCCCCCAATACAAGATATAACTCAAGTTTCCATCAATGTTAGAATGGACAGATTGGGAATATTCACGGGGTGAAATGCTACTGACAAGGACGTTGAAGGGACTTCTGTTACACAGGACGACAGGGAATAATAACATCCATAATCTCAGAAAACAACAAAAAAAACCCCAATAAGCACTCTTATCTATGCACATGTGTTATGCATAGAGACACGTAGTTAAAACACAGCCATAACTAAAATATCGCAGGGGGTTAAAGGTCAGGATGGTGATCAGTGCGAGAGCTGGGAGCCGTGATGGGCAGGGTTGAAGAAGTGGCTTCCCGGGTACTGGTAACATGCTAATAACACGTTATGTGACTCTAGTGGTGGTTTGCACGGGTGTGGTCACTAGCATCATCTCACCATCCTGTACAGTTACCATTTGCACAACTGAATGTTTGCAAGTGAAATGCTTGAAAGAGTGTTGCACATCTTCAAGTGATTACTACCAGCAAGATACTACCCTGGACATCAGTGGGTATCAATGGTGACTGAGGTATGGCTTCAGCCTTTACAACATAATAGTTGAAATGGAAAAAAATTCGACAACCATTTCTATGGCGCCTATGTGGATAAGGAGAAGAAAAGAAAACTGCCTCAAGATAATTTAAGGTTTGATGGGAATAACACCACTAGAGTTGGGTGTCCGGGGTTGGGAAGTTGAAGAAGTTGAAAAATAGAGTTAATCATAACAGGAGAGCATTCTTCTCGAAGCTAGAACCAGCAATCCTAAAATTTGTATGGAACCACAAAAGGCCCCGAATAGCCAAAATAATCTTGAAGAAGAAGACCAAAGCGGGAGGCATCACAATCCCCGACTTTAGCCTCTACTACGAAGCTGTCATCATCAAGACAGCATGGTATTGGCATAAAAACAGATACACAGACCAGTGGAATAGAATAGAGAACCCAGAATTAGTCTCACAAATTATGGCCAACTAATCTGTGACAAAGCAGGAAAGAATATCAATGGAGAAAAGACAGTCTCTTTAACAAATGGTGCTGGGAGACTGGACAGCAACATGCAGAAGGTTGAAACTAGACCACTTTCTCACACCATTCACAAAAATAAACTCAAAATGGATAAAGGACCTGAATGTGAGGAAACCATCAAAACCCTAGAGGACAAAGCAGGAAAAACCCTCTCTGACCTCAGCCGCAGCAATTTCTTACTTGACACATCCCCAAAGGCAAGGGAATTGAAAGCAAAAATGAACTATTCGGACCTCATGAAGATAAAAAGCTTCTGCACTGCCAAGGAAACAATCAACAAAACGAAAAGGCAACCAACAGAATGGGAAAAGATATTTGCAAATGACATATCGGACAAAAGGCTAGTATCCAAAATCTATAAAGAGCTCAACGAACTCCACACCCTAAAAACAAATAATCCAGTGAAGAAATGGGCAGAAGACACAAACAGACACTTTTCTAAAGAAGACATCCGGATGGCCAACAGGCACGTGAAAAGATGCTCAACTTCACTCCTCATCAGGGAAATACAAATCAAAACCACACTCAGATACCACCTCACGCTGGTCAGAGTGGCTAAAATGAACACATGAGGAGACTCTAGATGCTGGCGAGGATGTGGAGAAACGGGAACCCTCTTGCACTGTTGGTGGGAATGCAAACTGGTGCAGCCGCTCTGGAAAACGGTGTGGAGGTTCCTCAAAAAATTAAAAATCGATCTACTCTATGACCCAGCAATAGCACTGCTAGGAATATACCCAAGGGATACAGGAGTGCTGATGCACGGGGGCACTTGTACCCCGATGTTTATAGCAGCACTTTCAACAACAGCCAAATTATGGAGACAGCCTAAATGTCCATCAACTGACGAATGGGTAAAGAAGTTGTGGTTTATATATACAGTGGAATACTACTTGGCAATGAGAAAGAATGAAATCTGGCCATTTGTAGCAACGCGGATGGAACTGGAGAGTGTTATGCTAAGTGAAATAAGTCAGGCAGAGAAAGACAGATACCATATGTTTTCACTCATATGTGTATCCTGAGAAACTTAACAGAAGACCAGGGGGGAGGGGAAGGAAAAAAAAAGTTAGAGAGGGAGGGAGCCAAAACATAAGAGACTCTTAGAAACTGAGAACAAACTGAGTGAGGGTTGATGGGGGTGGGAGGGAGGGGAGGGTGGGTGATGGGTATTGACGAGGGCACCTGTTGGGATGAGCCCTGGGTATTGTATGGAAACCAATTTGACAATTAATTTCATATTTAAAAAAAAAAACACCTATATTTTCAAATGCAGGACTTTAATCATAAAAAAGTATCATGAGAAAAATACATTGATAAAAAAGAGCTATAGAAAGAATCATTATGATTTACAAAGCCAGTCTTAAATATATGACTAATCTTTACTGACATACATAAATACCACCTTTATAAAGCAGGTGACTGCATCAAAGTCAGTTTTAACAGACTGATTTACTTTGTTTTTCAAAAGCGTCGTAAAAAGCAATCCCTAATAAATATTAATTTTCCAAACAAACAAAACAATCGTAACAGGAGACGTTTCCTGAACCGTTGCAACGTGCCAGGCGTTCATTCACTTAACCTGTACAGCAATCTCGAACGGGTACCACCATCTTCCTCTCACAGGAGAGCCAGGAATCAAACCCAGGCTGTAAAGTTTAGCTTTAAAGACCATCCTCTTACTGTCTTATGAGGGGACGAGTCAACAAGGCAGAAGAGTGAGCAGACCGTTGCACGGGAAAGCAAATACAAGGCCTAGTTCAGGGAGACAGAACATCGCAGTTTATTATTTTGTACTTATAAGGAAAACGCGATTCTCTGAGCTCCTCTCTCCTGCCCATTCTGTTCCATACGAGGAAGCTTGATTAAAGACAAGCTATTTCAGACGCTTGTGGCAAATAAAAGGGGGAAATGAAAGGTTCATCTCTACGTTTTTGAATTTTACTGGCTTAGGCTTAGAGAGCTGATATCCCACCAAATAAAGTGGTTCCTTGAGCTTTTTTTCTTTTTTCCTTGGGTTTTGTGTTAGTTTGTTTGTTTTGCAGAATGCACCTGAAAACGGAACGTGTGAGCCGAAGACAGAGAGAAGAGCCAAGCTGTGTGGGCATTCCTTCTTTGGAAACGATCCACGTCTTTTGCAGAAGGAAAGAAAAATAGACACTGGTTTTCTGGGTCTGACTTTTCCCAAAGCCCTTGAGTTGGACCCCTTCGTTCACGGCGCTGAATCTATCTTTGCCTAGTAGATGTTTTTAAGATATAAAAGAACAAAGCAAAGCAAATTAAAATAAAACCTTCCTGAGGCACACGCGTAGGTTGTGTCTTCTGTGCAGGCCCCATCACCCCGGTGTTTTACGTTCCATTTGCATCAGTTCGATTGTGTTATCTGCCGCCCCACTGAGCATTTGAGTCTCCCATTTTTGCGTGAAGAGTAACACGATTGCACCTAAACTTTGCGCGCGATAGACTTCTTGCTCTCTGTTCTCTTAAGTAAGATACGTGTGCTCCTTAATCTGTTTTGCCATCTGTAGAATGGAATAATACGCGTCTTTTGAGTTTTTGCGTATAAAGTTCTTAGTACAGCGGGTGTCATGAAATGAGCTCCCAATAAGGGTCACTACACATTGCTTTAGTTACTGCTATAATTAGAGATAGTCTGGGGCCCAGTGTATCAAAACGTTTTCCGTTTTCCCCTCTCAAGAAGACACAATTCCCAGGGCCTTTCCACACTGTCTTCTTACACCTATATTTATTAGGGCTCAAGTATCCAAGCAAAGTTCACTTTCCCTAACATTGGAGGTCTGGCCCTTGAGAGTTTTCAGTGTGCTGAATTTGCTGCTGGCATAAATTCACTCTTGGTAACGGGGGAAACATCGAGGCTGTGCATTGGACCCATCACTCTCATTTTCCCACGTAGTCTTCTGACAACAAGTTATTATTATTATTATTAGCCTACCCAAAGCCATGACTGGTGTTTCAAAGTCCCACCTGTAAAATAAAATTAACCCTGTAGTTAAAATATAATTACGTGATTTCTAGTTTACCAGAATATTGCCTGGCTTTTATTTTGGCAATCTAGACAGCGTACTAGTGTAAACCAACTCTGATTTTCTTCGTGTTTCAGAGAGATGCACAATCCAATGGCAACGCCTATATTGAAATGCAGTAGAGAACTCTGAGGTCTTAAAGTGATGAGGTTTTCAGCTGAAGGTTTCTCTGGGCGAAAAAAGAAAAAAAGGACAGAGATCTTGAAGTCTTTCAGCGCTTGTGTCAATATCTTCAAGTTTAATACTTTACTAAAAACATAATAATTAGCCTCATAATCAGGTCATTAGTTTATAGTATGTAATGTTGCTTTTGTGGTGACGATTTTCAAAGGAAGTTCTAACTTGTTTTATTGTGTGTAAACTCCAATGCTATGTGAAAAAAACCTTTCATTTAATTCAACAGAGGATAAAGCATGGTGAATTCGCTTGTCATTGAACCTTTGTCCAGTTAGGCTAGATTGTTTGCTAAATAAAGTAAAAATAACCGATTCTTCCCTAGAAATGACAAAATAATTCATAATTTTGCCAGATCATAGTGGCGAAGACAGAAACAACCTGAGGACCCATCAATGGATGAATGGTTAAAGAAGATGTAATATGTATAATGGAATAAAGGGAATATAATTCAGCTTAAAAAGACATCATATATATATGTGTGTGTGTTAACATTTTATATATATATATAATGGAATATATATATATAGTCGAATATATATATATATAGTAGAATATATATATATATATATATATAGTGGAATAATAATTCAGCTTAAAAAAGATACAAATCTTGCCATTTGCAACAACATGGAGAAAACTAAAAGGCATTATTATGCTAAGTGAAATAAGGCAGACAGAGAAAGACAAAGACTACATCGTATCACTTACAGGTGAAATCTAAAAAAACCAAGCAAAACAAAATCTAGATCATAGAGTAAAATGGTGCTGCCTTGCCAGGGGTTGGAAGATGGGAGCAATAAGGAGAAGTTGGTAAAGGGTACAGAGTTCCAGTTATAAAATAAATAAAGTTTGGGAGCATCATGGATTACATGGTGACTATAGTTGATAATATTATATTGAATAATTGAATCTTGCTGAAACAGTAGAACGGAAGTGATCTCACCCAAATGAAAACAACATCATCGACAACAAAGGACAGGTAAATATGTGAAGGGATAGATGTGTTAATTAATTTGATCGTGGGAATCCATTTACATGTATACATATATCAAATCACCACATTGTACACTTTAGATATATTACAATTTTATTTTCCAATTATATCTCAAATGAAAAATGTATATTTAATATACAGATTGTATAGAATATACATTCTTTGATATATAATATATATTCTTTCGTATTTTATTTTTTCTTTATAATTCATTTATTTTATACATTGTTTTATATTTTATATTTTAAGAATACATATTATATATAAAAAGATAGGCATTCTTTTATGTTTTATGGAATACATGATTGAAACCATGAATTGCTGGGTTTTTCCCTATGGGTATCTTTTTGGGTACTGGTCCAATCTCTTGTTTTAAGTTTTTTCAGGTTTCTATTTCTTACTGATTAACTTTGTAGTTTGTGTCTTTCTAGAAGTTTATACATTGTATCCACGCTAATATGTTGGCATGCAATTGTTCATAGTTTTTTCTCATGATCCTTTTCATTTCTATATGGACACTGTTAATGTTCCTTCTCTAATTCTCGATTTCAGTAATTTGAATCTTCTCTTTTTCTTCTTGGCCAGTAGCTGATGTTTTGTCAGTTTTGTTGACTCTTTCAAAGAATTGGGTTCTGGTTTTTCATTTTGTTATTCTCTATCTCATTAATTTCCATCCAACTCTTTCTCATTTCCTTTCTTCTGATTTTGTGAAGTGTATCTTGATCTGTTTTTTCCAGTAGATTAGGGTGAAAAACTAGCTTATTGACCTGCGATTTTTCTCTTTAATATGGGTCTTCGGAGCTATAAATTTTCCTCTAATCACTGCTGCATCCCGTAAGTTTTGCTGTGCTATGTCTTTAATTGTCATTCATCTCCAAGTAATTTTCTAATTCCCCTTCTGATTCTTGCGGCTTTGGTTATTTAGAGTATATTATTTTATTTCCAGTTTCTAACTTGTTTTTGTTATTGATGTCTCATTTGATTCCATTATGGTTGAAGAAGATACATTGCATGTTTTCAACCTTTTTAAATTTATTAAAGTTTCTTTTGTAAAATATGGTATATTCTGGAGAATGTTCAATGGTCACTTGAGAAGGATGTGTATTCTGCTGTTGGTGGGTAGTGGGCTAAAGCTGTCTTTTAGGTCGGGGTGATTTGTAGTGTTGTTCAAGTCTTCTACTTCTTTGTGGATTTTCTGCCTGGTTGTTCTATTCATCATTGAATGTAATCCAACTATTACTTTTGCATTGCCTGTTTTCACTTCAGTTCTGTCAGTTTTTGCCTCGTGTATTTTGGGGACTCTATTAGGTGCATATATGTTTATAATTGTCATATCTTCCTGAGGATTGACACTTTGATCAGTATAAAATATTCCTTTTTTTTTTTTTTACCTAGCAACATTTTAATTTTATTTTAAAGTCCATTTTGTCAGACATTACTATAACATGTCCATCTTTCTTATGGCTTCTATTTGCATTATGTATCTCTTTCCATTCATTTACATTCAACCTGTTTGTATTTTTGAATATCAAGCATGTGTCCCATAGTCATCAAATACTTGAATCTTCTTTTAGAATCCATTCTGACAATCTCCACCTTTGGGTTGGATTGTTTAACTGGGTCATATTTAATGTTATTAGTGATATGATTGGATTTAAATCTGTCTTTTCACTTTTTGTTTTCTTTATGTTTCCTAACTTTTGTTTCTTTCTTCTTCTTTTATTGCTTCTTTTGCATTAAGCAAATCAATTCTAACGTAACATTTTAATTCCTTTAATACCTTTTTTCACTATAATTTGCAGTTATTTGGAAACGTTTTCTCTAGGACTTATCCTGGTAACTTGAGACAATTTTCAGTATTTTTTTCCATGATTCCTAACTGCATCTCTGTGCTAACTTTCTTCTTCTTACGTTGGTGTTGATGCCAAAAGACAATGGAACGTGGGTGCTTGCCAAGGCATCGCCGTTCGTGTGTGCGCCCAGGTACCCAAGTGCTTGTAAGCAAACAGGCTAACATGGTTGAACCAGGTTGGCAGGAAGCAGCCTGGGAACGGCACACTACGAGCAAACTATCATTGCTTTCCCTTGCTCTCCCTGCAAAGCATGGGCAAATTAATGAAAGGCTTTATCTTTATCATAAAACAACAGTCTCCATAGCGCGGAGAGCGCAAACAGTAACATAACAGAAGCATGCCGCAAAGATTAGTGGCAGAGAAAGGGAATGAATAATGTAACAAGACCTTAAACTAGATTATCACACCAAGGTAGCTTGTCAGAGCCCTGGGTAGCTTATTTGACAATTTATCTTCCTCAGCAGTAGCTGAGTATGTGTTGGCCAGCCTCGTTAGAACACTCGTATGCAGCTCCTGTCCAGCATTCTTAGGGATTAAATTCATGCCAAAGACAAGATGGTGATGTGTCAGTGCTTGAAGCCACAAATCACATGGGGCCCCGTACCCCTATCCACATAAGCCAAGAGATATTGACTTGGGGTCATCACAAACGAATAAAGGAAGAAAATAAAGCAAAACAAAACAATCTTTTCGTGACAAGCCTTTCTTTCCCCCAGAGAAGCATCTTAAGCATTCATAGAAATTTCCAGTAAATATTCCAACGGCAGAAAACTGTTTTGGAGTAATTAAGACAGCATCTGTCTAGGCCCATGCGAAATTAGTTGAAACAAATAAACAAAACTGTGCAGTTAGACTCGCCCACGATATTAGTTGGGTCTAAAACTTAGGGTGTCGCTACCATGTCATGCAAATGTTTTCTGAAATATTTATATTCCCCGTAATATTTTGTCAGAATAAATATCACCTCATTATGCCAAAAGCCCTCTGCGAAGCATGTGAAGTACTACACAGGAAAAGGAGTGGAAGGTCATAAAATGTACAGAGACAAGCATAGTCTGAATAGAATTCAGTCCAAGGTCAAGAGGCCCATATTGTATTTGCTTGGCTCTTTCCAAATCAGAAAATCTAAATCAGATTCGCAAAGCACAAACTCACTCCAGGGGAGCATGGCCGAATCATCCAGTTCCATCCTGATAAGATTTGTGTGATTCCGGGAGTAGACAGACACAGGTGACCAGAAGACAGAGCCACAGAACAGTGGTTCATCCAGGATGTGATGAGGCAAGTTCTTCACTGAACTGTGTGTAGGGGCCAAGAGTGCCCCTGATTTGTTCGTTTGTTGAAAACCAACTCTCCAGGGGCACCTGGGTGGCTCAGTCGGTTAAGCGGTCGACCTCGGCTCAGGTCATGAGTTCGAGCCCCGCATCGAGCTCTGTGCTGACAGCTCAGAGCCTGGAGGCTGTTTTGGATTCTGTGTCTCCCTCTCTCTGACCCTCCCCTGTCCATGTTCTGTCTCTCTCTGTCTCAAAAATAAATAAACGTTAAAAAAAATTAAAAAAAAAAAAGAAAACCAACTCTCCAGAGTCTAAAATAATAACAGGTCTACCTGTTCCCCAGGTAGGCCTTATGCTTATTGTCCAAGGTGAATCATAAAGGCAGATTTAGTATGATCAGCTAAAGGAGACTGCAGAAGTACAAATATCTCTTAACAGTCAGGTGGCCCGTCTCTCTTCTGTGGGTCAGTGACTGACTTGCGTTTTCTGGAATCTAGATCTCTCACCATCCTTATTCTGTTGACACCATTCACTGTAATATTTCTGAGGAATTACTTAAAATTGAAATTTCTCCGAAGTTATATGCTGATGACTATCAGCCTTTGCCAAGAAACTTCTTGTAATGACCGTCTTTGAGGTGGACTCCAGTGAATTTCACCTCGGAAATGTCACCAAGTTAGTGCTATCTTAATTTACTGAATTTCTTTTGGAAAGTCAGCCTCAACTGTCAAGGACTGGGGTCCTGAATTTAATATCTTTCTTCAGCAGTATAACAATTAGGGGCCAACCAGAGAAGTAGAACTATTAAGATCTACACCTGTGTTTCTATCAATGTCTATATTCCCTATCTTATCTCCCAGATAAGGGATTTGCTATAGGGATTTGACCTTACACACTTGGCTTCTGCCCTGGCAGACAATAGAGCAAGGCAGACGATACCAGGTGTTAAATACTCAGGAATTCTGTGAAACCATTGTTAGCTGGATACCGGCACGCCACTGGGAATACGGACACGAAGTGAGTGAGAGAACAAACCAGAAGCAGCGAGGATGTGCTGACCTCCGTGAAGACGAGCTGGGGCCCGTGTCAGTCTTTGCCTTGGAGCGTCCAACTTGGATGAGGCAGGTGGCCTGCATTATGGAATTAAGCACACGCCTGGCGCAGGAGTGGAGGTGCCAAAGGAGGAAGAAGAATGGTCGCTGGAAGAGAAGGGGACCGCACTGTTGAGCCTCCCTCCACCAGTAAAGGTGAGCCACCAGAGGTACCCTAAGTGCACAGATAGCAAAAGTGCCAGACCACACGCGGACCTGCCAAGTGTAAACGTGGCTGCTGTTTCACGGCTACCTGCCAAGTCTTGAATTTCCCTTGTGGTCAATTCTCACCCACAACCATGCGGACAGAGGAATTCTGGAAGACGTCATTCTGAATTAGCTAAACTGACACGGTAGGAAGTCACTGCAGTGGGAAGCGAGCAAGTTGAGGGCAAAGACTCCACTAGGGACTTGTCCAAGTTAGGTGTCACAATTTTGTTTTTTTAGAAATGGATGGAACACATATTTATCCTCCCGTCAAAGTCCGAAATTTAGTTATCCTACCTCAAATGGATGGAGTGGCTTCTATCACAAGTAACAAAGAGCTTCGCGCTGGGAGCAGCTTAAACTAGCATTTAAGCTTTTGGAAGTTCAACCTCTCTTTTCAATCAAGGATCTTATAATTTTTAGGTTTGGGTAATCTCTCCTTAGAAAATACCTAAAATTTAAACAAACAAACAAAAAAATCTTTGTATACTGAACAGTCATTGTCTTGATTCTAACAATGCTTAAAAAATCAGTACAGACCTATCTATCCACTAGCAAGAACATGACAAGATGGAGTAAGTATCCATAATATACGATTTATATAGAAAGTAGACTAGAAAAAATATATAAAGTATTTTAAGAAAAATTTTATGAAAGGGTCGAAAATGATACCACTTGTGTTAAAATAACAGTAACTTATACGTAGGAAAAATAGACTAGTTCAGTATTAACATACCTTTCTCGAGCAGGTTAATTTTTCCTCTTTCAACTTTTCTGTAGTTTTCTGTTAGCAAAATTCCTCTCATTTCCTGCCTTTCTTAATGGCCCCAACCAGTTTTCTAAATTAACACAAATAACAATGGATGCGTCTGAGATTAAGTCAGGGGCTAGTTCTTACTCAATGCCTACTAGAGATTACACAATTTGATGTACAGCTTAAAAGCAATCAAGTATACTGGTCTACCAAGAGCGGTGCACCTTAGTGGCAAAGATCGGACATTTAAGTCAGATTTCTAGAATTTCGCACCCCGAACATTTCCTTCCCAGATGTGTGATGCTGGAGAAATTATTCAACTTTCTCATCTGTTAAAATGGTAGCAATGACAGAAACCGCCAAGGTTTCTGTGTGGGTTCAATGAGTACCTATGTGTGAAGCATTTAAATGAAGGCCTGACATACAGTAAGTACCACACAAGTGCTATTCTTTAGTGCTGTCATTATTACATGGGATAAAAAGATATTAATTCATGGTTTTTCTTTATTTCATTTGGATTAATGAGACTGTTCGGAAGAATTTTACGCATAAGTTAGATATTATTTGGCCAGTTGCAACAGTTCCTTTCAAAAAGTATACAAAAAGATGTATTTACATTTACCTAGCGATCTTAACTCATAAAAATCACACGGGGTTATAAGCAAAGGAGAACGCGACAATTTCAGAATTACGTTATGGTCGTATCTTGTCCGAACCAAACTTTGCCAACAAATCACAGGATGAATTCTCTTTCTCACTCCCTTTATCCTGTTGATGTGCTTTGTAATAAAGAGCAATTCCACACATGTTTACTAATTTTCTCTGGGTCCAAAAAAGGAGAAGGAGAAATCCAAGATGGCATTGGTTTAGTGGCTTACTCTTAGCCCCAATCGTCCCACGGAGACTTCGGGAACACATTGTGTGTGGTTGCAGTCTCAAATGTTCTCATTTGATGGTTGACATGTCCATACTTAATTAGAACTAATAAACAATGAGACCTGCTCAGTGAAAGTGAACATAAGCCATAAGGCAGATCAGGGAAAAAAAAAAATCCAAAATAGGTGAGATAGCAAGCATACACTCCTACCACTGGATGTTCTTGAACATCCCTCGTTTGTGGATTTACCTTCAAATATCTGCAAAGGTTCCTCCACAAGCTCACAGCTCACTTTCAGATGAATCTAGGAAAGGGCAATAAACAGTTATCTACCAGTTTATTTTGTAAGAATGCTAAGCCTATAAAGCAAAGCGGCGAACATTAATAATAAAAGAAAAACTCAGGGCAGGATCTGTTTTGTTCACTATTATTTTTCTGCCATGATTTTTGGAAGCTTTCTTCAGCAGCCTCAGGTTTAAAAAACCCCAAGGGAATGAAACTTTGTTGGTTTTTTTTTTTTTTTTTTGAAGAAAAAATTCGGAAGAGTATTAAAAGTTTGAACGCAATGGTATAGAAGCATAAGTTTTATTACAGCCTTCATCATTTATTAGCAATTATGAAATTGCTTGAGATTTGCTGAACCTCAATATATTCATATGTACCTTGAGGGAAATAGTGCCCATGGAGTTGTTAAGAAAATAAAGTCCACTTATCTTTGTAAACACCTAGCATATTCGGTGGTTACCCAGTTCCCTTCATTGAGCTTAGATCAAGATACTAGATACTAGATATTAGTATCGTTGGAGCATCATCTCTTTCTTTAGTCCTCTATGATGAGTCATTTTAGAACATTTTAAAGCATTTGCCTATCTTTTTTGTCCATCTGTCCTCTTTGTTTTCTTTTTCTTTTTCTTTTTCTTTTTTTTTGGCCTAAATACTGGGTGTTAGATCTCATGAATAGATCCTCTAATTTTCTTTTATTTTCTGACTTTGTATTTTCATACAGCTTTTGACATTTCTTTGAGTTCGTCTTGTAACTCGTGCTGCTGATGTGGAATTTTGCTGTCGTGTACATTTTTCATTCCCATGAGCTCTTTTTTGCACTTTGTTCTCTTTACTTTGGTATTTTTGTTTCCTTTTCTGGTTACATGGATGCAGTCTCTTACCTTTACGGAAACATTAACGATAAAGTCTTACTTTGGGCATTTTATCCTGCTTCGTGGATTTTCTCTCTTTTCTCTTTCATTTCCCTTTTGATCTTTGATTATATGTTTTCTTTGTCCCTTAGTTCTCTTATTTGAGGAATCCACCAAATGTCTTTGATTACTGGTCGCCCACTGATGTTGAAGACGGAGGCATAAAACCGCCGATGGGAAGCTCTGTGTGTGTGGTGGGGGCAGAGGATTGACTCTGGGCTTCCTCAAGTAGTGGTGAGGTGGGGATGAAATACTTTATTGTGCCCACCCGCTGACTTTCAGGAGCCACGACTTGCAGTTCCGTTGCCCTCGCTGCATTCACTATTGTTCCATTCCTTTACAGAATTAGCCTCTTGGCCTTCTGGGTCCCACATTGTTAAGTGGGGTTTGAGTCAGAGCCAGGGGTCCAACTCCTCTTCTTACAAACTTTAAAACAATCCTCAAGGTTTATAGCTTTAGCAAATCCAAGTCATTAGTCCTCAACCATTCTGCGTCTTCCAAAATGGAGCCATCATCTCCCACCCGCTCTCTGCTCTCCATTTCTCTTTGTCGCGCGATCATTTTAGTGGGAGAAAAGATAACTGTGTGTGTTCGATCATAATCTTCGCCTGGAAATATCCCGCTGAGGCTTTTCTATGGCTGCCTATTGCAGAGGAAATATCTAGGCAAATCATGGTCGTCGGCCAATCAAATGCCTCATGAAAGTCCAAATATAAGAGAATTAGGTGGCACTTCCTCTCTCTCCTTTTGTCGTTGATGACGAGGTCAAGATTGTTAGTTCATCCTCGCCAGTCCAGGATATATGTTATCTCTGACAGTTAAAGGCTGCTGGGGTGTGCAGCCTCCAGGGATGAGAGAATTTGATAATTCCTCAAACATTTTGAAGCAAGTGAGGGAGACAGACAAGAAAACCAAATAAACCAAGACTAAAGTTTAATATGGTGAGTATGAGGTTGGAAAGCACTTGGGGCCACAGAATCCCAGCGAGGAGCCATTCAGCCCACACAGAGGCAAACATCACAGCTACAGGAAAGATGTTGTGTTAGCTATCTACTGCTGCATGACAAATTACTCTGAAACTTAGTCCTTAAAAGAACAACAGGGGCATCTGGGTGGCTCCGTCAGTTAAGCTACTGACTTCGGTTCAGGCCATGGTCTTGCGGTTGGTGGGTTCAAGCCCCACATCGGGCTCTGTGCTGACAGCTCAGAGCCTGGAGCCTGCTTTGGATTCTGTGTCTCCCTCTCTCTCTGTTCCTCTGTCTCTGTCTCTGTCTCTGTCTCTTAAAAATAAATAAACGTTAAAAAAAAAAAAAGAACAATAAACACAGACTGTCCCTCGCAGTTTCTGTGGCTCAGGAATTCACGAGCGGCTTGGCCGGGCAGAGCCAGCTCAAGGTATATTCTGAGGTTGAGTTAGATGCTGAGTAGGGCTGCAATCCCCTGAAGGCTTGACTAGGGCTGGAGGATTGGCTTTCACTCACATGGCAGCAGAACCGGTCCTGGCTGTGAGCAGTACGCCTCCGGCCCTCCTCCTTGTGGGCCTCTCGAGCGTCCTCACAATGTGGCATGTGGCATCCGTTGTTCCTCGGGGAAAACAAAACAGAAGAAGTCCCAGTGGCCTCATGACTAGTCTTGGAAGCTGTTCCCTGTCAGCCCTGACCAGCCCTGATCCAGCGTGGAGGGAGACTAGCAAAGGCGTAAATACCACAAGATACAATCATGAGAAGCCAATGGTAACAGATGTCAGACCCTCCTATGGACGTAGAGAGGTGATAGGGAGCTAATGGGAGCAGTGGGGTAATTTAGGGGTTGGCGATAAGTACTACGCATGCAAAGGCTCCGACATAAAAGCCAAGGGGGTGCTGGACGGTTTGAGGTGCTTAGAAGCTCCTCATGGGTGGGAATCGCAGCCGGCGGTGAAGCTGGAAAGGTTGACGAAGACCAAGTTGTGAAGTTTTTGACTTCAGCAGGCCAGTCAGAAGAGCGTCCCTAGCGCGAGAGAACTATGAGGACGGGAAAACACAGGGCATTGCAGAGGCAGGAAGATGGCAGGAAGCTGGACAAACAGCAGAAAACATGCGCCCCTTTCTCTACGTGGTCTTCACCTTTGCTTCCTTTTGGTCTTATTGAAGGTTGGTGATGGGCATTCCGAGGTGGTAGGAGTCTTTGAAGACATACCGTATGAAATATTCAAGCATCACTCAAACCTGAAGAAATCAGCCGGTAGGAATGTCACGATGCCGTTTAACAGGTGTGAACACGTGTTATTAAAGGTGAACCGGGGAACCTCTCCTCCTCCAGCAGAGCCAGTATTTATTTTTTGCTTCTTAGTTATCTCAGTGACTGCTCTGAAAAATGAAAGGGCCATCTGGCTTGGAACAGAGACTGGAACGGAAACGTTCCGGAGTCCGTGGGATCTGCTTTTATTATTCTAATGAGATTTAGAATGCTGAGGGTATCCACATGGAGGGATTTGGGTTCAGGCAAATGTACGGTGGCTGTGTCTTAGCCCCTGTCTCTTCTGTCTGTCTGTGTCTCATTTCTGTCTATCGCTCGCTACCTGCCTGTCTCTGTCTCTCCGTTTCTCTCTGTTTTACAAGATAACTTGTAAGAACCAGCTTACAAGATATTTTCCAAACAGATGTGTGGCCAGAAGGAAAGTGAATTTGAAAAAGGCCTGGGGACGCCTGGATGGCCCAGTTGGTTGAGAATCTGACTCTTGATTTCCACCCAGGTCAGGATCTCACCGGTAGGGGGATCAAGTCCCACGTGGGGCTCTATGCTGACAGTCCAGAACCTGCTTAGAATTCTCTCTCTCTCTCTAAAACGAAAGGGGGCTGATACGTTGTGTTCCAGTCAATTCCGTGAACTGGGCAGAAGAACCCTTGCAGCTCTCAACATGTCAGTCCTTTCCCTCAAACAAGTCAGTATTCCCATTGCTTTCTACCAAACTCTGCTTGTATACATGGGTCGGAGGAGGGACAGGCACAGGTAGCCAAGGGTGTTGGCCAGAGTTCTGGTCATGTGACCTCTCCCTCTTAGCTTTTTTTTTTTTTTTAACATTTATTTATTATTGAGAGACAGAGAGAGACAGAGCATGAACATGGGAGGGGCAGAGAGAGGAGGAGACACAGAATCCGAAGCAGGCTCCAGGCTCTGAGCTGTCAGCCCAGAGCCCGACGCAGGGCTTGAACTCACAGACTGTGAGATCATGACCTGAGCTGAAGTCAGACCTGAACAGACTGAGCCACCCAGGCACCCCTTAGCTTCTTGATTTTAAGTTCCCTTTGGGCTGCTGTGTCAACGTGTGTTTCCATAGTTTAAGGACTTTCTCAGGCATTTGGGAGTGGAGCGGTGATACTTTCTGAGGAAGAAAACACATGCATCCAGGCCTACAGCATAGATGGTCATTATCATTCGCTGATGATTACATTTTAAAAGAGGGGCTTTGAAAGTCAGCGGGGAATGCCAGGAACAGGGCTCCCCAGAGATTCTTGAACAGATCATTCTTGACAGGAGTCGGAGGAAGTAAGATACAGCTATTGCGACACGGCCCAAGAAATGAAACTGAGGGGTGGTGAATTGATTAGGGGAGTCCTGAGCTTCTGGAACCACAATGACATCAATGAATGAAATAAACAGAGGACCACTAATAACCAGGTTTATAACTTTGCCTTGAGCAGGCCAATAATATGAGCACTAAAGGCGGCTGAAGGAGCTGACGGCCGGCAACTTCTTCTGAGCTTACGTGGCTTTTACAACAGTGCTTTCAAAACATAACATTTTCTAATGTATGTGATATTCAGAGGCGTCATTTACTAGGAGATGACAGAGTTGATAAAACAACAACAAAATTAGAGGTAAACTAGGAAAGCTTTCAAAAGTTATGTCTGGGAATCTGGATTACTATTATTTTTTTAAATTGTTTTTATGTTTATTTATTTTTGAGAGAAAGAGAGAGAGAGAGAGACAGCATGAGCGGGGGAGGGGCAGAGAGAGAGGGAGACACAGAATCCGAAGCAGGCTCCGGGTTCTGAGCTGTCAGCGCAGAGCCCCACGGGGCTCGAACCCACGAACTGGGAGATTATGACCTGAGCCGAAGTCAGACGCTCAACCAACTGAGCCACCCAGGTGCCCCGAATATGGATTATTTTTAATTTAATCAGGGAGAGAATGAGTCATGCTATGAAGAGGGAGTTTCAGCTTCTTGGCAATGTATTTATACCATGTGAGTCCACAAAACAGTCCCTCTGAGGCTCCAGAAAGGAGATTCTAGAGAGCCAGTCCCACCAAAATACTAACTGTAAAATTCAGGAACGTACAGCTGAATGTTAAAAACAAAAATATCTTTGTTCTTTCAGGAACATGAAGACATGTAGTCAACTGGAATGATTTGTAGCAGAATCACAAAAATGATCTCTGTAAGAAGACGTAGGTTTTTGGAAACGTAGACAAAGAAGGCTTTAATGGCTTTCCCCCCAATTATTATATCAGATAGTACGACACATTATTAACCACTTTGAAAATGTAAGGAGTATAGAGAAAAAAATAAAAACTACCCCCTACTGCTACCAACAGTATGGGTCAACAGTTAGGTAGAATAAATATTTCAATCGAACCAAACAGACTTTGTTTTCCATCGCTTCTCAGTGAAAAACTTTGCCTCTGCAGGGCTCAGGCAGCCTGAAGATGCTACGGATTAAGCCATTTTGTGTTTTGCGAATTATTCATATTTTCGTATTTTTCATAAATATACATTTTTTTTTCACTGAAATGTTTAAAACTGCAATTGACTATGGGAACGGTAATTTTTCTGTAATGTTATTCTGTCAACACTAACAGCAAATGCTGGTTTCCTAAATTGTTATTTATTCATTCTATTTTAAACATCAGATATATATTGAAGGTGTGCATGATTCCTCGATACCCACGTACATGCTGAAATGATTACTACAGTCAAGCTAATTAACATTTCATCTTTTCGTAGAGTTTCCGTCTGTGTGTGTGTGTGTGTGATGAGAGCACTTGATATCTACTCTTTTAGCAAATTTCCAGTATTCAATGCAAAAGTATTAAGTACCTCAAAAGCATTAACGTACATCACGCTGTACATTCGATCTGTAGACTTATTTATACTATATAACCGCAAATCCTTGTTTAAAGTATTCTAGACACTACCAGTAGGGCTTTCCATGTGCAGCATGATTAACGTTACCTAAATGATCTGATACTTATAATGCATTTCTTAGTAAGGAATACATGACTAATACGTTATAAACATATATAGGCCCAATATGCTGGGAAGTTTGATAAGAATGTATGACCTGACTTTCAGGCTGTCTGTTGAGTTGTCCCAAGGTCAGAGATTTTCTCAGCTCTCCTGTCAGGACGAAAACCAAACTGTAGGATCTTAGCAAAACAGAGCGTCACCTGAGTGTATTGGCATCCCATTGCTTTCCCCACATCCTGGGCTCATTCCTGGCCTCGAATCTGCTATCTTTTAATTCCAGAGTCTTTAGCCTGGGGTATGCCCTTGAGTCTTAAAGCCTTAAAGTCTTCCTGTCCTTCACGCCAGCTACCCGGAACGTGTATTCATAAAGGAATCATCATTTTCACAGCAGTTAGGTAGAATAAATATTTCAATTGAACCAAATGGACTTTGTTTTCCATTGTTTCTCAGTGAAAAACTCTGCTTCCGCAGGGCTCAGGCAGCCTGAAGATAAGGCCTTGCCCTCATGGTGCAGACACAAAGTGGGGACGCTGACCCACATACAGCGTAGTGTTGCAATGTGGTCATAGAAGAAAGAACAGGGGAAAGGCCCTTAGCTCACAGTAAGAGTAAATGGAGAAAAAATTTGACCCCCAGAATCATCTAAACTTCTCTGATTACATTAGCTTGGGGTCCTTCTTTTCAAGATGGCTGCCAAGAATGGTGTTTTTGTTTGTGTTTGTGTTTTTGCTGTTGGTGCTTTTTAGTTTGTTTTTCTCTAAGGAACCATGTGAAAAAAAAAAAAGTCACTGCTGTTTGGTATCCTGTTAAGACAATTATTTTTTACAAATGTGGCTGGTTAAAAAAAAAAGTCTAAATATTTTTCAGTTTATTGCCCATCTGTGATTTGATTTTGCTGAACTACTAAAAAATAATAATTTGGCAAGATAGCAAAACTTTTACCTAGAAACCTTTCTTACATTACCAGTAGGAAAGTCAAATAGTAAATGTGCTCTTAGTGACTCACTGAATGAAAATCAAGTGTTAGAAGAAAATAAAGTTTTCTTGTCTGTTTTGGGTTTTTTTGTACCTGGCCCTCCTGTCACATTAGCAGCCGTGGCACAAGACCTCTGAGCTCAGGACTTATTTCTGGTGTGTCCAGTGACACTTTATAGGCCCATATGGGCCCTAATAAAAAATAAAACAGAAAAAGTTCCTAGACACCCAATGAAACATTTACTGCTGTGTGGACTGAGCTATGCCATTATCACTTCTGTGTAAGTGAAAATGTTGCAAAGCAGCATCTCACATCGAATAATTAATGGGAAAGTATGCATACAGGTTTCAGGGAAATATTGAAATCTATACCCTGTGTCTATACCATATTGTGTTACGGCTTTGAACTACACAATGAGTCACACAATGAATTGCTAAAAAATGTCACACCCAGTGAAGTCATTCCAAATCGCTGCCAAGTCTATCAGCGATCTTGGGTAGATATTTTAATTTTTTGTCCTTTATCCTCCTGAAACTACAAAATGCTTCTAACTGGAAGAGGTACCGGGGAAGTTTGATGGCCGTGAAAATTATCCCAAACACAAATGGTCAATCAGTTCTTTATTATGGCGGCAGAGTGGCAAGATTGTTTCGTATCAGCCCACGAGTTTACAATGTTTTACGTAAGGAACTTTTACGTCCACAACTTTGCCACCCTCACCGAGTCTACATAAAGGAGGAAGGATGGATACCGTATTTTGAATTATGAGAACAACATATTCCAAGATGTCACGACTTGCTCAGGTTCTAGAGCAAGACTAGAAACTAGATCTCCCGTCTCCTTCCCCAGAGAGCAATGGTGACATGAAAAAGTAGTTCTCACGGCAGATTAATAAATGGACAGCCTACCTGTCGTCCCAAACTCAAAATAATATAAAATGCCAGTCCCTGAAGCGTGTGGGTGGCTCAGTCTGTTAAGCATCCGACTTCGGCTCAGCTGACGGTCTCACGGTCCCTGAGTCCGAGCCCCGCGGTCGGGCTCTGTGCTGACAGCGCGGAGCCTGGAGCCTGCTTGGGATTCTGCGTCTTCCTCTCTCTCTGCCCCTGCCCCGCTCGCGCTCTGTCTCTCTCTGTCTCAAAAATAAATAAACATTAAAAAAAAAAAAAAGCCGGTCCCTTAGCTAACACAATCCTTTAAGATTCCATCATATCTTGAAAACAGATAATAGAAATGCACATTTATTAAGCCCGTGATAGGCGCAAAGCACTGTTCCAGGTACTTTGTAAGTAATTTCCATGGGCAAATCTGGGCTCAGTTGTTGAAGTCTGAGAATGGGAGAGTTTAAATAAGGGGTCTGTTGGGCACCTGGGTGGCTCAGTCGGTTAAGTGTCCGACTTTGACTCAGGTCATGATCTCACAGCTGGTAAGTTGGAGCCTCGCGTCGAGCTCTGTGTTGACACCTCGCAGCCTGGAGCCTGTTTTGGCTTCTGTGTCTCACTTTCTCTGCCCCTTCCCTGCTAATACTCTCACTCTGTCTGTCTCTCTCCGTCTCTCTCTCTGCCTCTCTCTCTCAAAAATAAATAAACACTAAATAAAAAAAGACATACATAAATAAATACACAAATACTGAAATAAAGGGTCTGTTGAAGACCCTTCCAACTTTAAGAGGACATGACTCCATGACTTGAGATTCCAAATTGAAACACAAGACCAAACTAAAACCTCACATCCTTTCTGAAAGCAGGCACTTAAGTCAACCATATCGTCCCGCTTCTCACACACCTGTCCTTGAGTGTACGTCCCCCACTGTCACATGTCACGGTCAAAGCACCCCTGATTGGGCAAAGCTGGTGCTCGTACTCTCAGATTAAATGTCACCACAGAGTAGCAATTTCATCCCTGGACCAGTATTTTCTTATGTGCACCTTCTTCTCTTGAGACCATCTGGATCTAATTAATGCCTGACATCTTCAATTACTCAACAGTCCCCGCTACAACAAAAGTTCAAGAAGGTCAACAGTTTGCTTATTTTGTTTATTGATGGACGGCCAGCGCCTAAAATTGTGCCTGGAAATATAAGTAGCTCACTAAGTATTTGTTGAATTAATAATTGGTTTGCAAACTGATCATTCCAAATCCGAGATGGGAAGACAGACCAAGTCTCTGGATTCATCAGCTTATTTATTTATTATTTCTCAGTGTCTATTTTCCGCCGGCTGCCCGAGTTAATCTGGTTTAAAGAATCTACCAAAGGTAAGAATCTCATGTGACGGCATAATGGCTGACCATTACAAAGCATTTATATGAGGCACACCTTGAATATCAAATGTCCAAATTTAGGTGGGGCGCAGGTCTCGCCTCCCAGGGTAGGAGTAGTGGTCATGCTAATCTTCTTGCCATCTCGCCATGCGTTATGCAGGGCCAGTCCGCGAGACGGTAGGGGAGTGCCTCTTTTTGTCCTGTATGGTCTCGAGTTTCCTCATCTTGTGAAATTATGCTTAATGAGTAATCCTGTCTAATTACAAGGTGCTTTGTTAGTGAGGATCAAATTAGATCGTCGATTGGATGCCCTGTGACATCGAAACCGTCAGGCATACAATCCTTTGCTTTGCCACAAGTATGCCATGGCTTTTGTTCAAATGGTATGGATCTCAGTGTTTCCTACACGCCGGGCAGGACATCAACCTGTTCTCTAGAGCTAGACATTAACCCTTCTTGACCCTCTTCCCAACAATCCAGTCTTCTCACCATGTGCCTTCTCCCCTGCCCGTGACGTGCAGTGTAAAATTTTCACCGGGGCTCACTCTTTAGGGCATAGAAGCCGTCATCTGAGAACACGCCGTTTTCTTCCACAGTCAGCGATAATCCCTGCTATCCTCCACGGTGATGCGTAATGCCAAAGGGTGCCTAACACGGAACTCAGAGGACTCGATCTAAGAAAGATTTCCCGGAGGAAGAAGAAGAGGAGGTACTTGGAAATTCCAGGATTGACAGGTGTTCCTATAATGGGTCGTAGATCAGGGGGAGAGACTTAGTTCTGGGCAACCTTAACACCATGGTGAGGCCTCAGGGATCTGAGTGGTTAGAAATAGAAAGGTCTCCAGGTACTTCAATTCAATTCTAACTTGGGGAAACCAAGTGCCCCGTTGGATTAAAACTCTAGCACGGTCTGTGTGTCGCTAGGCATGTGGAAAGTCTGAAGATTTTTTGTTTTTTAATCTTTTTCATTGGGACAGTAGTTTATAAATCCTGTTATCCAGAGAGAGAAATGAGATTCAAAATACCTCACAGACTTGTTGAGGGCTCTCTGCTGATGGAACAGATCTTAGAACTATAGTCCCCAAATGCTGTCTTATGCCCACGCAACCACTCACTCGATTTCACTTCAAACAGTAAAGACCAGGGGCGCCTGGGTGGCTCAGTCGGTTAAGCGTCCGACTTCCGCTCAGAACATGATCTCGCGGTTCATGAGTTCAAGCCCCGCGTTGGGCTCTGTGCTGACAGCTCAGAACCTGGAGCCTGCTTCGGATTCTGTGTCTCCCTCTCTCTCTGCCCCTCTCCGCTCTCGCTCTGTCTCTCTCTCTCTCTCAAAAATAAACATTAAAAACAAAAATCTAGAACACTCACTAACGACTAGCATTGCCAGGACTGAGTGCTGACTGCTGTTTAACCATCTATGCGAGATCTCTGCCGCCTTCCAGATCCCACCTGTTTCATTTGTGCCCCTGCTCCCTCCTCCTCGTTTCAGCCAGCACAACCAACACTGAAGAGAGGAAAATGAACTTGTAATAAAGCCCATGAACCCCAGCGAGCACCAGCTGTCTCTAGAGAGTATTTGAGAGAAAACTATGCAAGCTTTAAATTGTTCCTCAGAATTTAATTATTGAAAAGCACTTGAAAATCTTGGTTTGGGGATGTTATCTACTCATCAATGCATTTTTATGACTTCACACAAAAGCTATTCTCAGAAATGGAGCAAAGACATTAAGATGAGTCTTTAAAAAATAGTGCATTTTTGTGGTGTTCTATTTAACAAGCGTTTATTGAGTATTCGATAGGTCCAGGAACAGGAGACTAGGCATGTAAAAAAGATCAGATTTTCCATGTGGTCAGAGATTTTACAGTTAGAAACAAAGTGATCATGGCATGATGAGGGATGTGTGGTAGGAGTTATTTAACATATAATGCTATTAAAGAAAAACCAAAAAAACCAAAAACTAACTGGTGTTCGCATTTCTTTTCTGTACCTCCACTTGTGAGAAAGCGGTCATCGCCGAGGTTCTAATGGCCAACCGAAGGGAATTCTGTTGGATTGGCGTTGTCTGGGATCGGAGTAGAATTTCTGAGTTGGGGAAGTCGACGTGGCTGGAAATGAAATCTGAGCTTCTCACTGAGCGCGAATTGGACAGTGAGGAGGGAAATGAAGACAGGTGTGCCTCTGGCACCCACCGCCATGAATGATGGGATGACAGATGGATCTGCTCCTGGTCCAGTGTGGTCCCTACCGTGGGTCCTTTGGCCGTCTCTCTCTGGTCCACAGCGCTGACTGCTGATGCCACCTCACAGCTATCCTTCTGTCACCCCATCTGTAGTCAGCACTGTGGATCAGAGAGAGACGGCCAAAGGACCCGCGGTAGGAACCAGCCAGACCGGGAGCAGGGTTCTCCCTTCCTCTTCTGATGACACACGTCAATTCCAGGTCCTCGTATACCTCGCGGTAGGAAGGGGAAGACTCCACACCAGCTCAGATTAAGTCATCTGTCTTGCAGGTGAAAGGGGGGCTCTCTGAACAGGTTAAGTACGATCAGAAGAAATTGTAAAAAATATATATTTCTTGCACTTGAGGTGTGGATAAGTGAAACGTCTTCCTGTGGCTCCTCCTTGCTCTCGTTCCACACCCTTGCGGCCTCCTGTGTGTGTTTACACCCCCTTCTAACTGTTTTATCCGACTTTGGCAGGAGTTAGCCCACAGAACCAGTCAGGGCTCTTTGGCTGCAAGCAACAAAAATTCGGCCTTAGTGCATTTAAGCAAAATGAAACCCCCAGAAAGGTTGTCAGGAGCTGAAATGATTAGGTTCGAGGATTGAGGCGGAAAGCAAGGTAGTTGCAGAAGTAAGGAGCAGTGCTACCGTCCCAATTGCTCAGCACACGTTCACGGGGACAAGGTGGATGGCAGACCTTTCAGTCTTTTTTCCTGCTGAGTTTTAAATCCCAGAGAAGAAACGCCCAGTTGGCCTATGCTCAACTTTTTTTTTTTTTTTGCCAGGACAGCCCCTAAATTACTAACTTCCATACTGATTCTACTGCAGGAGAACTATTTCTTCCAAACAAAGCCAGGGTGCTGTTTGGAAAGAGAGATGGGAGGTGGCTCAGTTCTAGAGAATGACTATGGGGCACATCTTCAGGACTTTGGCTCATCGCCAGTTACCAGTCTTCTTCCTGCCCTGTCCATCTCCCCGCAAGCCTGCTGTCCACCATAGTCTGCTCGTCTCACTGCTCTTCCTTTTTTTTTTTTTTCCAGAATTGGCATAGCCTCAGAGCTTTAGACTTTTCTCATCATACTCTACATTGTATATCATAGGACTGTTGTAATAAGAAAACAATAAAATGCAGACAAAGGACATAACAGGGTGTAGCTTGAACTCTGAAATAATGCAATAATAAATATTTAGATGCAACCTGACATCAGGGAACTTCGTTGGAATCTTATTTTGGACCCTCTAGTTTCTGAATTGTGCTCGAAAGATCTGTGTAGGCTCTGGTCTACTGGGCCAGCAGTTCATTCTCTGAGGGCCCCATGGGTATTATCTCTACCTCTCCTGTTCCCATGTCACTAGCTACTAGCCATGGGTTTCTTCCTAGGGCGAGAGTGCTTGTGTCTGAGTCAAATAAAGGGTGAACTGTCCCTGGAGTCTGTGAAGCCAGGCCAAGGGCAGAATATTGAAGAAGAAAAGAAATTTAGAAAAGAGTTTAATGTGTGAGTGGGGCCTTGGAAGGACTGGTTAATAGTTTGAGCTACTCACTGCATAATTAGCTACCTTCACAGCCTCTCTTCAAGGTTATCACAAGGCATTACTCTTGGCTGCAGCCTTGTTTCTCCCCCTCAGCTATACCATCCCAAGTAGAACAGGAAATGAATGTCCTATGTCCATTAATCCAGTCCCTCCCATATTCCAGACCAGTTCCGTACCTAAATGAGATACTTCTACATGGATCGTTCTGGTATCACCCTTAGCTTCTGGCTTCAAATCGAGGGTGACTCAGAGCTCCTGGGGGGGGCCTTCTATAAACCCATAATGAGCTAGCAGTCTCCTCTCCATCAGTTCCAACTCAATTGAGCTAATGCTCTGGCCAAGAAAGGTGGGTCCAGAGGACATCATTACCAGTCATTGTAGTCAGAGACTGGGTTCGTATTAAGATGCGATACCAAGCAATGAGCAGGAGACACTCAAGAACACTTGAGAAATTAAACAAAATTTTTTTGATGTTTATTTATTTTTGAGAGACGGAGAGACAGAGCGTGAGCAGGGGAGGGACAGAGAGAGAGGGAGATACAGAATCTGAAGCAGGATCCAGGCTCCGAGCTGTCATCACAGAGCCCAAGGCGGGGCTCGAACCCACGGACCGTGAGATCGTGACCTGAGCCGGAGTCGGACGCTCAATCGACTGAGCCACCCAGGTGCCCCTTGAGAAAGTTTTAATACTTTCAAGTTGATGAAGCTCCCCTCCATATTTCTGCTTTTCTTAAAACCAAGTTGTTGCAAAAAATGTACCTCAGGTGTTGCTTCCTTTTAGTCAGACCTCCAGCTCATCTCCGAAAACGCATGGGCCACAAGGAGAATATTTCTACCTCAACCCTGTCCTCTGTATGCCAGAGTTATTTATCAAACTGCTATCTGACTTCTCCATTCGGAAGTTACGTCTCCATTTCAAATTAACTGATCCAAAATGCAACTCTAATTTTCCTCTTCTCTTCCCCATGCTTGTTTCTTTTCTGGTCTTTCCCATCTAACTAAATGACAGCAACCGATAGTCAGTGGCTTAAGTCAGAAACTTAGAATCCTCCTTGATTCTTCTTTTTCCCAACCCCCAATCTACAGTGTCAATCAGGACATCTGTAGAGTTTACTTGCAAAGACACCTCAAGCATATCGATTTCTCTCTGTTTCTACTGCCCATATTTTAGTGTGAGATATTCTCATCTCTGGCTTGGTACATTAAGTGTAAGGAGAAAAAAAAAAAATTTTTTTTTTCTCACCTGCAAGTCACTTTTCTACTAGCTAGTTTGGGGCAAGACTCAGAAGTCGTCTCGTAACCCAAGTAAATTCTAGCCTCTCCCTTTCTGTCATTACTTTCTTCCCATTGGTGCCTTTAACCCACTCAGATTCCCAGAAGACTCTGCCTTCCTCCTTGTTCCCCAATGACCCTGTCTTCTCACTCTGGCAACCCTCAGAGCCAGAAAGGGTGCTCTATTCCCAACTTCCTCCTGCCTTCTTCCTTTATCCGTTCTCTGACTCCTTAAACGTTGGGTCAAAACCCAAGTTGAGAAAGCGCTACGCCATTCTTCTGAAAGGACTCTTTACTTTTGTACACGGACAACCCAAGGCTCATGGAGACAAAGCCATCTTCATAAAAATAGGTGGCTTGGTCAAAAAGCCACCGATCACTTTACGAGCCTTTAGAGAATTCTGCCAAGGGAATGGGACACAACCCTTACGTCTTTGTACATAAGATGTTTAAGGAACATGTATGTGAACTTTAGTGATGAGCACGTGTATATAGACTTAGAGATTCAAAATTTGATGGGAGAAATAGAAATGGCCCTTTGGGATGATCTGGTTCTAAGTCCATGCTTTATCAACAAGTGATTTTGCCTTAGGGACTACTGGGCATAGAGTCCAACCGTGAATAAATGGCACTGTGGGGCTGGACCCCTCGTCCCCTGGGGTTACTGCTCTTTCAAAGACGCCTTGCTGCCTCCGTTGCAATTCGATGCTATGACATTACCCTACAGCACAACAGGTGCAAGAAACAAATGTTTAATAATAACCATATGTGTTAGGTACTTCAACAGTTAAGGCAAATGAAGGTTGGCGTACTCAATTCTTGCGGACCCAGAAATGTAAAAGTTAAAATTAGTATTCAGGTTTCATAAATAAGGAAACTGAGGCCCAGAGAGTAGTACGTTGCCCGGGGGTGGGCGATAAGCGATATTGGCACTGCTGGTGAAACCAGAATTAGGACGGCACCCGACGGGGCCGCCAACTCAGACCCTGTGTATGGGTCCAACGCAGGTGATACTCACTGCCCGTTTGTTCGGTCCCCAGCACATGAACCGTTTGTCACCTGCCTTGCTTCAACCACCTCCACGCACCCCCCACCCCTAGGCGGGACATGTGTGACACTCCTGGGGCCCTCCTGGCTCCCCAAGAACAAAGGAAAGGGAGTAACTGATAGAGATCCCAGTCCTGCAGGACCTAAGTCTCCGTCACCCCTCAGACAGTCGTGTGGGGAACAAAGGCAGAAGGAAAAGGCAGATAGAACTAAATTTCCTTACAACTTGCAGCCTGTTGACCACTACTTGAGGTCTCCAGGAGCTCCTTACTGTCTGAATGCTAATGATTTGCTAGCTTTGCTGGAGGTAAAAACAACCTTAGCTTGACCACAGCTAGGCCTCCAATGTCTCCGGAGTCTTCTTTAGCATATGAAAATCTCACTGGCAACTTCCCCTGGACTTTACCCCCCCACCCCCACCTCCAAAGTATAAACCCAGTCTTTCCTCATGGTCCCAGGGTAGCTCTTCCTGCCCACAGGTCCTGTCCCCGTGCTTGAATAAAATCACCTCATTGCACCAAAGACGTCTTCCAGAATTCTTTCTTGGCCGTTGGCTCTGGACACCCCACCGCCATTCAAAACCTCATCAGTAGGAAACCCGTGGTTCTTTTGGAATCTTACATATCGTCTAATTTGAATCCCCCCAAACAGACACCTTCCCAATATTCATGCACTGGGATCCCACGAATGGAAAGCTCTGTTCCCCTCCTCTTTTGCTGAGACCTGTGGATGGTGGGTGTGAGGGGGTCACATTACCACACAACCAGGAAACAGATGAAAACTGGTTTTTATTAGGTAGCCGCCTTCAGAAGGCCTTGAGCTACTCTCCTTGGCTGAAATTCACCTCTTCCTCATCCAAGAGGGCTTCTCTCCGTCCTGGAAATGTAACTTATTTCCCCCAGAGGGTTATTTAACCTTCTTTGTTTCCCAGGCTTCCTTTCTTATCATGCCTTGAGGCTGATATTGTCAAGGTCGGATGTCCCATTATTTTGATTTGCTAAACAAAAGGTTACCTGCCCCAGGAAGAAAAGACATCCCCTCCCTTAGGGGAATCAGTTGTGGTTTTATTTATTTATTTATTTATTTATTTATTGATAAATGTTTTATTTATTTTTGAGAGAGAGAGAGAGAGAGAGAGAGTGGGAGGGGCAAAGAGACAGGGAGACCCAGAATCCCAAGCAGGCTCCAGGCTCTGAGCTGTCAGCACAGAGCCGGTCCCGGGGCTCCGGAGATCATGTGAGATCATGACCTGAGCCCAAGTCTGACTCTTAACCCGCGAGCCACCCAGGCGCCCCAGTTGTGGTTTTAAATAACAAACTTCTGTCTTTGTCTCTGTCTCTTTTCCTTCTACTAGCTTCAAAATAATCTTGTCGAATGATGAGCCACCATTTTAGCAGAGAGGAGATTAAGGTTTAGAGAGGTTATGTGATGGGCCCCACACTGTTCCCTTAGAAAAGGGAGGAGGAGGGGTCCCGTGTCAAGATTCTCCTTTCCCCCAAATCCTGGGCTCTTAAAACTAGCTTTTCCTCTCTGCTTATTCCCTATCGGTGGTTCTAGCTCCAAATCTCTGGATGATCTGTCAGAAATCTGTACACGTTCTCACACCTTATCAACATCCTACTCACCTCTATGTACATGTATATCTAATAATTTACCAAATTAACTTTGTAGTAAAATAATTTGATAGTGTAGTGGCGGAAAACTTTTCCCTTCTTCCTTTTAGGTCCCTTGGCGGGTCTGATAATGAAATGGATATAACATAGTAACAGGAGAAGAACTCATTTAATTCCATATGAGGTTCAAGGGCAATCAGGCAGTTGAGGCTTATACGCCACATGCTGAGCTAAGGGATGGGATAGGGACCTAGGACCTCACAAGGGAGGAGGGTAACTCGCAGGAGGGAAACAAGGGCAGATATTTGGTACTTAGATATTTACCAGGCCTTACCTATGGATCCTTCAGAGAAAAAGTTGTCTCTGGCAATAGCTCTCTTTCTGGGCCAGGCGCCCCCCCATAAATTATTTTAGATGGTTAAGAGAGAGGTAAAAGTTTTTTTTATTTGAGCCTGCTGGGTCTTGACTGACTTCAGCTCAAAGTAATCCACGTGCCAAAGTGGCCCATTTGGGGGTGTCATATTCGGTTTCCCTTCAACGGTGAATTTATAAAATGTACGATGATCGGAGTTCCTTCATACCTCCAGCATCACCATTCTCTAGACCACTTAGCCCTTTTAAGGAAGCAGTTAAAAAAAAAAAACCAATCTTTATCACTCTCATTTTGATGATGCCCCACCAGCTTCGTTCGGCTTTACGATTCTCACAATTGTGTTTTAGATACGCAGTCAATAAATGAAGGCCTGACTGTTGCAAAAACAAAAACAAATCATACAAAAGTGCCTCATTCCCACCAGCAGCCAAACCCATTCCATTCCCGGAGTTATTTTCCTTGTCCGGTGTGTTGCTTCCCATTTCTTTCCTGAGGGCCTTTTAAATAAGCATTTACACGTACTCACACACATCCGGTGCATACAGTGTGGTTTGGAATTACTAATTTTGCTGTTTGTACATAATGAAGATCACACCTTAGACGCGTTTTGCTTTTTCTTTTGAAAAATCAACACTACGCCCATGGGGCACCTGGGTGGCTCTATCGGTTAAGTGTCAGACCCTCGGTTTTGGCTCAGGTCGTGATCTCACAGTTGGTGGGATCGAGCCCCAAGTCGGGCTCTGCTCTCAGCAGCAGAGCCTGCTTGGGATTCGCTCTCCCTCTCTCTCTGCCCCTTCCCCTGTTCTCTCTCTCTCTTTCAAAACAAGTCAATTAACTTAAAAAAATTTTTTTTAAAAAAAATGTAACTGTGATGGTCCTTTGTTCAAACCCTCCGACGGTTTCCCAGTTTTATTTCCAATAAAATCCAAACTCCTTACCCTGGCTTCCAAGTTCTGGCATCTGCACTTTCCTCCCCCAGAATTTATCTCCCAATGCTTCCCCAACTCTCTTCCTGCTCTTATTCCTTGCTAGTCCTTCTGGCTGGAATCCTCTCCCTTACCTCACTTTGCTTCATGCTCACATGCTTGTGGATTGAAATGTTGCAGGGTTCTTTACCTCAAAACCCGGGGTTCATTGTGCGGCCACTTCGAAGAACGAAGAGCTAGACACAAAATGAGCAGTAGGCGAAAGTTTGGTCGAGTGTGAGACCAGAGAGGAAAAATAGTACGAAAGCTCTCTATGGGGGGGGGGGGGGGCATTCAAAAGTGAATGGCCATGACTATAGGCAAGGGTCCTCATTTTACACGATTCTGGTGGGCCCCTCCCCCGCCCCTTCCCCCTTGTTCCTTCTCGGTTTTGCCTTTATCAGCTTGACAACTGTAGGTGCTGGGTTGTCCATTCCTGACTGGCCCGTTTCCATTGAATGAGGGGTGATCTGTGGCCGTAGAGTTCCTTGTAGGTTATACATTCTATGGTCCACTTAGTTTTAGTCAGGTCTTTTGTCCAATTCCTGAGGGAAACCTGAGGGGGGGTAGTTGGGTCCCTTACATTCTTAAGAGGAACCGTCCACCTGAGGGTGTCGGCCGCGGTCAGCCACCCCCAGCATTGGTCCAAAATCTGTGTTGTTCCCCACCCAGCCTCCTCAGGTCCTAATCTTTCCCTCTCCGCCTACCGAATCCTTATCTTTTC
This sequence comes from Panthera leo, assembly GCF_018350215.1. Taxonomy (NCBI): domain Eukaryota; kingdom Metazoa; phylum Chordata; class Mammalia; order Carnivora; family Felidae; genus Panthera; species Panthera leo. The sequence goes on from NC_056687.1 coordinate 154,349,993, forward strand.
CTTTCATACAAAGGCCCTTCCTTGGACGGCACTTTTCTATCCTCTTTTCCAAGTATTTCCATTTACTATTGATGAGGGAGCATACGGCAAGCTAACACCCTGCAAACCTGCCCCCCACCCCACACACACACAAGATGGGGTATGCGTGATATTCCTCGGGCACTCCGGCTGCCCAAGAACAAAGGAAAGGAAAGAAAACAAATGGTTACACTGATAAGAGACTCCATCAGTTCACAAATATTTTAGTAAATTAGAGAAAAAAGCCATCTTATCAATACCCTAATCTCCAGGAACTCTCTCCTGTCTTTTTTGCTAGAGGGAAAAACAACCATAGCGTGACAGTAGCTAGGCCTCCAGTGATCTGTGAGTCTTCTTTAGCATATGGAAATCCTCTATAAGAAACTGCCTCTTGGGGCGCCTGGGTGGCTCTGTCGGTTGAGCTTCCGACTTCGGCTCAGTTCACGATCTAACAGCTCGTGAGTTCGAGCCCCGCGTCGGGCTCTGTGCTGACAGCTCGGGGCCTGGAACCTGCTTCGGATTCTGTGTCTCCCTCTCTCTCCGCCCCTAACCCACTCGCATTCTGTCTCTGTCTCTCTCAAAAATAAATAAGCATTAAAAAAAAAAAATTAAAAAACAAAGAACTTTCTCTTGACTTTGTCTCCTCCAACTCCGTGACATATAAACAGTCACCCCTTACACATATAACACAGTTCTTTCTGCCCATGGGTCCTGTCCCCGTGCTTTAATAACATCACCTGTTTGCACCGAAGACGTCTTCAAGAATTCTTTCTTGGCCGTCAGCTCCGAACCCCCACCATCGCGCCAAAACCCCATCACTACCAGCACGCTGCCTGTTAATTTGTTTGCCTGTGTGTCGTCTATCTCCCCCATTCAAATGTCGCCTGTACAAGGACATGAATACTGTTTATTTTGTCCACCCTCATAGTCTCAGGAGCAAGGACTGTGCCTGCACATTCACAAATAAAGGATTTGCTGAATGATTCAGACGCAATCTTTGCAACTGCTCCGTAGTAGTAGGTCACGGAATGTCCATACCTCACTTGATCATTCCCCTTTCTAGCATGTTCATTTTATGTATTTTTTTGTTAAGCTATTACACGCCAGGCTGCAATGAACATCAAGAGGAGGGTTACATCTGGTGGAAGGGAAGGACCTTTTCGCATTAGCTTGCAAAGCTCTATTGTTTGATCTGAGTGTCGTTTGATACGAGGGTTTGCTTTATAAGAATTCACTGAGCTATTCGTTTGTTTTTTTCTGGTTTTCTGTATCTGAGTTTGATTTACAATCAAAAGGCAAAAGACAGGGAGAGGGTAGAGTTAGTTTCTGAGTCACATGGTTGATTACCACCCAAACCTCAGAACCGTGGGGCAGGGAAAAGGAGGTAAGTCTAGGGTACACAGATCCTTAATTTACTTTGCTACTGGGGTGGGGGGTGGGGGGGGAAGCTAGTGCCATCGTCTGTTTATATCTCTTTAAAAGGACTATTTCCCCAGGGAGTATCCGCGTAAGTTTTTCTCTCTACTTGATGAATGAGCCCGGAAATTCTAGGTCTCGGTTGCCCATTCCGGCAGAGAAAAGAAATTCCCGTGAAATAAAACCGTTTGAGTCGGCAACGGTCAGTGGCACCTGAATTTATATTTCTATATTTATATCTCTATAAAAACAAGCACGGTCCCCAGGGTATCTGCCCTGACCTAATCTTCAGTACTCCAGCAAAGTTTTCAGGAGCCGCCGATGTAATTTGACATATATTTATTTATTATTCCAGCTCATTCCACTTAATCTGCTGATGCATTGTCTCTTCTTCTTGGGTTCCCATGGGGACTTGTAGGGCTCTACAACCCCACACCACACCTCGCACTTTAAAACCCCAAGCGCTGAGGGGCGCCTGGGTCGCTTAGTCGGTTAAGCGGCTGACTTCCATTCAGGTCATGATCTCCCGGTTGATGGGTTGGAACCCCGCCTCCGGGTGACAGCTCAGAGTCTGGAACCTGCTTCAGATTCTGTGTCTCCTCTCTCTGTCCCTTCCCTGCTACTGCTCTCTCTCTCTTTCAAAAATGAATAAATGTTAAAAAATCTTTTAAAAATCCAAGTGCTGAGGGAGAGAACAATTTCTTTTAAGAAGAAGGAAACCTATTGAACACTGAGCACAAATCTATTGATTACTTTCCATTTGAATATTTATGCCAATAGTTTTACACCTACAATGGGACAGCATAAAGGTACCTGTTTCGAGAAAGTAAAATTCGCTGTCTTTTTCATCAAGCCAATCAGGGGAAGGGATCCAACCATTCTAAATTAAGAGAATGAAATAACGCTGGCATAGAAACAGTGGCTTAAGGGGCACCTGGGTGGCTCAGTTGGTTAGGCGTCTGACTTTTGGTTCAGGTCATGATCCCGCGGTCCGTGAGTTCGAGCTCCGACTTGGGCTCTGTGCCGACCGCTCGGAGCCTGGAGCCTGTCTCAGATTCTGTGTCTCCATCTCTCTCTGCCCCTCCCCTGCTCATGCTCTGTCTCTCTCTGTCTCAAAAATAAATAAAAAATTTAAAAAATAAAAAAATAAAAAGAAACAGCTGCTTAACTACAAAAGATGAAGAAAATCGAGTGATATTAGACCAAATTCAGTTAAATTCTTAGCAGAGTTTTTTGTATTTAGATTAGGATTATAATATAATAACATCCAAAGAGCAGCCTTACTGTTTTAGGTAGGTCACTTTTTTCTTAGTTGAAATGAGTCACTTGATCTCTAAGACTCCAGATATCTTTATAATTCTTAGAAGGAATAGTCACTTTTGAGAGCTATTTAACGTATAGTCTTACAGATGTAGATGTTTCTAATTTGGGAACGTTTGGGGAAAAAAAAATCCCTTGACATAGACTCATTTTTCAATTTATTTTTGTTAGGATGTTTCTAGCACAGGGAAAGGACACTGACCCAGACCCAGACTAATGCCTTAGTTCCAGAAATAAAGACTTAGTCTGTTATTGCTTTTAAAGGGATAAAGTTGTTGGAACCAACCACTTCTTCCCAGTGTTTTTAAGTGGTTAGAAAATGTAATTGCACCTCTTGACGTTATTGTTATTTATTGATTTAGAAACCATCTCTCGCAAGATTAAAAGAACTGCAGAATTTCAAGCAACTTCTTTCCCTTCCTGAGACTTGCTTATTATTTTTCCAGCAGTAGCTGGTTACAAAGGTTAAGTATGGATAGCTTTGTGTTCTTTTTGATGTGAGAATCAATCTACTATCATCCACTGAACTGGGCTTAGGGGAAGCTGAAATTCAAAATCCAGGCATATACTCCGAAGTGAAGTGCTTCCCCAAAAGTTGTCATTTATGCGATGGGTATCCACTGAGGATTTAAATTACGGCAGGATTTTTACTGTTAGTGGACCTGACTGTTGTAATGGAAAATAATTTTCTCTTTGATGCAAATCCACTATGGACGTACATTATAGGCCCATTATCTTTTCTTAGATTGTGAGCTCCTCAAGGGCAAGACCTATGACTGACGCATGTCTATGTCCTCAAAGAGGTTTTGTTTTTTCAATTTTTTATTTAAGCTCTAGTTAGTTAACATATAGTATACTATTGGTTTCAGGAGTAGAATTTAGTGATTCATCACTTACGTACAACACCCAGTGCTCATCCCAACAAGTGCCCTCCTTAAGGCCCGTCACCCACTAAGCCCGTTCCCCACCCTCTTCTTCCATCAACCCTCAGTGTGTTCTCTATCATGAGAGTCCCTTATGGTTTGTTTCCTTCTCTCTTTTTTCCCCTTCCCCTATGTTCACCTGTTTTGTTTCTCAAATTCCACGAAAGAAGTCACCTTTCTCTGACTGGCTTATTTTGTTTAGCATAATACACTCTAGCTCCATCCATGCCGTTGCAAATAGCAAGATTTCATTCTTTTTGATGGCTCAGTAATATCCTGTGTCCTCAAAGAGTTTTATCCCTGACATACAGTATGTGCATTATAAGTCATTTTGAACATATTGCTCATGACTTCTTTCTTAATATGGAACCGTGTTGATGTAAGCAAGTGGCTTGGCCAATCTGCACATTTAACTCTTTTTTTCATTCATCCAACATATATTTATATCCTTGATATGTGTTAGATACTCTGTTGAGTGTGTGTGTGTGTGTGTGTGTGTACACACACACACATGTTTTATATATATATGTATATATAATATACATATATATGCTACAACCTGTTATATATATATACAATATACATATATACGCTACAACCTGTGATATATATATATATAATATATATGATATAACCTGTATATATAATATACAACCATATTTTATATATATATGATACAACCTGTTTTATATATATATGATATAACCTATATATATATTATGCAACCATATTATATATATATATATGATACAGCCTGTTATATATATATATCATATATATATGATATAACTTGTATATATAATATACAACCATATTACATATATGATACCACCTATTATATATATATATATATATGACCTGTATATATAATATACAACCATATCATATATATATACATATATATATGCTACAACCTGTTATATATATATAATATATATGATATAACCTGTATATATAATATATAACCATATTTTATATATATATGATACAACCTGTTTTATATATATATGATATAACCTGTATATATATTATGCAACCATATTATATATATATATGATACAGCCTGTTATAAATATATACCATATATATATGATATAACTTGTATATATAATATACAACCATATTATATATATGATACAACCTGTTATATATTTATATATATGATATAACCTGTATATATATTATGCAGCCATACTATATATATGTATCATATATATATGATACAACCTGTTATATATATATCATATATATATATATGATATAACCTGTATATATAATATACAACCATATTATATTTATATGATATATGTATGATATATATATGATATATATCATATATATATATGATACAACCTAGTGTTAAGGAAAAAAGATGTAAACAGATAAATTACTGTAAGGTAACAAAAGATGAAAATACATAAGAAAGAAGCCGGCATTGTGATAAAAATCTTAAGAAGATGTTAGTGCAAGAGGGGTAATATGATTAACAGCAATAGTGAACTTCAAAGATTCATGTTTTTGAGTTCGGTATTAAATCTCCATGCAGACAAGTTTTTTTGATGGGGTATTGGAAAGAGATAGGGACTGGATGCAGTTGGGGAGGCTACTTGCCTGAAGGTGCCACTTGGAGTCATGACGTCACAAGCAGGAGTGTAACCCAGGAGAGTGGGAGTCCTTAGGGGGAAAGTGCGAGAGGAAGAAGAAGGTTCAGACAGGGAGCCCATCAGTGAATGGGAAGAGCACAGCACAAGAGGAGGAAGAGAGAAGGGGCTCCCGAGTCATCGGTGTGATGTCCTACAGATGTGAACGGACATCTTCGGATCCGGTGATTGGTGGGTGTGGTGATCTGAAGATAGGTCTCTGCCGAATTGCGGGACTGAAATATAGTTCACACGGCATTATACGGGATACCAGTCGAATTTTTTTTTTTTTTATGACCCAAAGAATTCTTCAACAGCGTTATGAATATCAACTAGAAGTGACTGGTCCTTGAAAGGTATAGGAATTTGTGAGGAATTTACACGCATCCTTGAATTTATCTGGTTGAATACACTTTAACACGTATCATTATGATTAATGTGATTGATGTTTGTCTCCCTCACTGAAGTCTAAGTTTCATGAAGAGAGACCCTCACTTGTTTGCTCGCCATTGTATTCCTGGTGTGGCAATGCCGGGGTAGCACCTAAAATGCGCTGATCATCAGAACATTTTATCCGTTTTTGCTTTTGTTTTTCCTAATCGGCACAAAAGACCAGTTCTTAAAATTTATCTGCCAGAAGATCCTCATTCCTGAGTTTCTAATTCTTGTGCGTATTTATTTCATAGCAGGATGGCTTGTGACTTCGGGAAAGTTTTCAAAGAACAGGATGCACGCGCCATATTTTCTGAATACTTGTACATCTGACAGTGCCTTTTGGTGCCTTTCTTAAGGTTAGAGTTTTGCAAGAGAAACCGGCTTCCTTCAAGACTCATTAGGCATCATGTCATTAGAAGTACTCTGAGTTGCAGAGAAGGTGGGTGCAGCGTGAACTTTTATTTTACAACTAAGCTACACTCTACATTAAAGTAAGAAATGAACCTGAACGGATCCCTTACTTCTTAGGTCAAGTTCTCGAGAACCAGTACTTGCCCGGTGTGCACGTGATACGTTAAGTGCTACCGGGAGAACCACGTAAGAGAGGCAGGGAGCAGGACAGGACAGCACAGGGAGGCTGTGAGGCGTGTCATGTCAAGGAGAATTCCACGGGGGGTTGCTGCAGCCCGATTTCATGGGAGAATTCAGGGATGTAAGTTACGACTCAGAGGTATCCTCATCCAAGGCAAGGGAGCTGGGTTTCCATCATTCTGCACCAACAGTTATTGACAGGATGAAACCCCCACGCGCCTCTGGCTCTCTCCACATTCAGGCATCAAGGGTTGAAGCAGCCGGACGGCAGTCCTCTGAATAAAAGTCAAGAGGCTAGCTTTTGGAAGTGAAAGTACAATCAAGCTGGGATGTGCTACCGTGATGAAAAGGAATCTGATCCGCGGGAACTAGGTGGAACACTGGAGATATCTGTTGCACACACTACATCATAAACCTACCTGTCACCAGCCTGTGGGACCTACCTCACATGTACTCCCAAGCAAGCTCCCCACAATCCAAAGCATTCAAACCCTTCTTTTAGAAGGGTTTTTTTTCAAAGTGGGTGTTCCCTGATTGGCAAGCCCAATGGCTCCTCGCTTAGAAGGGCGTGATCACATCCCAAGAGTTTCCCTGAAGCTGGTATAAAAGAGTGGGCCTTCAGAGAAATGTGGCTTAACCAGGGATCAAGCGGAGATGCCCTCCTTGCAATGAGCTGACCATTAGTTTACGCGGTGGAAAAGGAGCTGTGTGGGAAGACACACGCCTGGTTCCAGGTGGATGGAGAGAAAAATAGCTAGCTTATTCACATCTCTCCACCATTTTTCTTCTTCTTCTTCTTCTTCTTCTTCTTCTTCTTCTTCTTCTTCTTCCTCTTCTTCTTCTTCTTCTTCTTTTTAATGTTTATTTATTTTTGAGAGAGCCCAAATGGGGGACGGACAGAGAGAGGGGGAAAGAGCATCTGAAATGGGCTCTGCACTGACAGCAGTGACCCTGATGGGGGGCTCGAACTCAAGAACTTTGAAATCATGGCCTGAGCGGAAGTGGACGCTCAGCCGACTGGCTAACTAGCCCTTCTCTATCCATAGGGTTCTAGAGGTTGACTGTGAAAACACAGAGCCACAGCGGGTCGGGATCTTGGAGAATGGATTACAACGAAACTCTTACAGAATGGAAGTTGCATTAAGAGCAGCAAAAAGGAGATTCTCCACTGCTGTGAAAAACGGAGGTGCGCATGCTGACGGAAATTTATCAAAACGATATAAAAAACAATACTGTCTGAAGTTCTTTCACAAATCTATAAACGTGTTTGCATATTGATATATTGTTTAGAATGTTTTATAATATATTAACTAATTCACATCACTGGCCGTGTAGGTTATTTTACGGGCCAAAGTTACAAGTATCATCATTGTAGATGGGCACAATGTAATTCCCCTTCATTATTTACTATGATATCCGGCCTTTACCATTTTCTTAGGACACATTTTCAGAATTAGAATGATCATATTAAAAAGAATATACGTGTTTAAACTATTTTAATAAATTTTGCCAAATTGCTCTACAGAAATACTATTCAAACTCTAACCTGCAATCATTTACTATATAAAAGAAATCTTTTCAAAAAAACCCAAAGAAGCTTTAAAACATGATGTATAGATATAGAAGAGAATATCCTCAAGTAGAGTAATGGTTCAAACTCGACATTTTGTGCGTGTGCTTTATTTTTATTTTTTTTAATTTATGAATTGCGTTTCTGGGTCTTTCAAAAAATTTTATTTTGGTCATTTTAATTTTTAAATAAACACTATGTATTAATGACCTTAAATACCTTCTTATTGTTTATGTTGGTCATTTTTCTTGGTTCAGTATTTGTTTTCTAAATTTCATTGAGGGGGGGTGTCTGGGTAGCTCAGTCGGTTAAGCATTCAACTCTTGATTTCAGCTCAGGTCATGATCTCATCTTCCTGAGATTGAGAACTGCATTAGACTCGGTACTAGGTGTGGAGTCTGCTTAAGATTTTCTCTTTCCCTCTCCCTCTGCTCCTTCCCCACTTGCTCTCTCTTTCCCCCCCGCCCTCTCTCTCAAGAAAGAAGAATGGAATGGAATGGAATGGAATGGAATGGAATGGAATGAAATGAAATGAAATGAAATAAAATAAAATAAAATAAAATAAAATAAAATAAAATAAAATAGTAAAATAAAATTTCAATAAGGGGAGCCTGGGTGGCTCAGTCAGTTGAGCATCTGACTTTTGATCTCAGCTCAGATCTTGATCTAAGGGTCATGAGTTCAAGCCCCATGTTGGTCTCTGCCTTGGGCACTGCCTTGGGCTCCAAACTGGGCAGGAAGCCTACTTAAAAAAAAAAAAAAAATCATTAAGCTATTATTTAATGTATAGACAATTAAATTTTTATTTTATTAAATTATTAGAAGACTATAACTTAAAAAGTAAAACAGAAAGTATCACAAGGCTGAAAATGAAAAAAAAATAAAGTGTTTTTTGTATCCAACCAACTCCTCTCACCCTTAAAATTTTTTCTAACATTTTAGAGACTCATTCTAGTATTCCTTCCAGACTTCTAAACAGATTCTTAGGGTACTATTTCACGACTTTCAGTGGTATGGATGTTGTAGTGACTTCCTATCATGGATATTGAGGACTCACTCATTTCTTTTACATTTTCCCCCAATTCCTCCTATGCTTTCTCTTCCTTTCATCTATTTAACAAAGTCATATCAAATTTTTTTTTTTTTTGTAAAATCAATATTCAGCAGTTGTAATATTCGGACAGTAAATATTTTTCACAGCTAAGCCATGAGTACATTACATTGGGATTTCCTTTCTTATAAACTCATGTTTTGTGACAGTTAGTAATTGCTTTATCTTTATTGGCTTAGATGTTGACTGCCACTGACTGGCCCCGAATTCTTTTCAAGATGTTTTAAACATCAATTGACCACTCAATTGCATTTCCTGTTGCTCCCAATCCTATCCTGAGAGATTTTGGGTCCTCTATCTTCTTTCAATCCAAACTAGTTATTCTTTAGGCTGGATACTGTACTATCCCTGAGGGACAGTTTCATTCTGGAATTTTTTCTTTCTTCATGATCATGGATGGAGTAAGCGTTGTTAAGAGGGTTGTTTAAAACGAAGCCAAGAGGACGTTGAGGAAGTGGGGCTTTTGCACACCTTCTAGCTCAAATTCTCAGCTATTTTGCTGAACCCAGCTAGAAGTGAAGGCACCTGCTGGGTGTTCAAATGTACATAAATGGGCTTTCTGCCTAACACTAGCCCCTAGCAACCAATCACATACAGATTAGTGTAATTGTAGCTATACCAGCACCAATCACACTTTGTGCAAAACGATTTATGTAAATTCCCTCTTTGCTGTTTAAAATCTCTAACCTCCTTTGTCTCCCTGGAACCCACTTTTACTTTTGGTCAAATTGTAAGCAGAAAGAGTTAGGGGGTCCCCCCCCAAAAAGAAAGACTGGATGTAGCTGTCATACATAAGACAAGTCTTTTTAGGCCCCCGGATATTTTCCATGACCTAGGCCCTACAGGTTCTTCTTGGCCAACCACACTTCCTGCAGATCATCCTAGGAGGTGTCAGAATTACAAAGAAATGCAAAAATCTCAGTAGTTACGGACACAGAGAGAACACAAAAACTAACAGTCTCCACCAGGCCCGGAAATAACCTAGTCATATCAGAGACATATCAGTGATAAAACTCTCAGTGCTATTTAGAAAGTAAGCGAGGCCCTACATAATGAATCCAGTATCTCCTGGAGTTTCCAGTAGATTCTATTTATTTATCCAACCATGTGTACTTCTTGAGTAACGACATGGAAACTATTAGAACTCCTATTACTAAGGACCAGCAAAGTCAATAGACTTTAAATTTCTCAAGGAAGACTCATAATTCTAGCAATAATCTTTCTTTCTGCTTTAAAAAGTTCAAACATGTTTCCTATAGTGTGTTACCTATTTAAGAAAAAAAACATTTTAAACAAAGATATCAATATTGTTTTCACTCCTTTAAAAAATATTACTCAGGAAATCCAGGAAATAGATGAATAAATGTCCATAATCTTTTTTTTTCTGCTTAAAAAAAATTGAAATGTGTTTCCTATAATATGCTACCTATTTAAGAAAAAAAAACCATTCTTTTCATCTTTTAATATTCTCTTTATTAAATTTTAAAAGCATTTGGCTGAATACAGTTTTTGCTTCCTTTATCAGTAAAGTCATGATACTTGGTTGGTGCTATTTTATGTACATAAATCAACACAATCAACAATCTATTACTTGATGCTTCTCTGTATAACCAGTAAAAACTTAGTAATTCTATTTATTTATTTATTCATTTATATTTCTTGTAAGGTGCCATTTTTAGAGAATGTGTTTAAAAGGAGAAACTCTCTAGGTCCTTCCATTACCGTTTTTATTTTATTTTATTTTATTTTTTTAAATTTACATCCAACTTAGTTAGCATACAGTGCAACAATGACTTCAGGAGTAGATTCCTTAGTGTCCCTGACCCATGTAGCCCATCCCCCCTCCCACAACCCCTCCAGGAACCCTCAGTTTGTTCTCCATATTTATGAGTCTCTTCTGTTTTGTCCCCCTCCCTGTTTTTAGATTAGTTTTGTTTCCCTTTCCTTATGTTCATCTGTTTTGTCTCTTAAAGTCCTCATATGAGTGAAGTCATATGATATTTGCCTTTCTCTGACTGATGAATTTCACTTAGCATAATACCCTCCAGTTCCATCCATGTAGTGGCCAAAGGCAAGATTTCATTCTTTTTGGTTACCGAGTAATACTCCATTGTATATATATACCACATCTTCTTTATCCATTCATCCATCAATGGACATTTGGGCTCTTTCCACACTTTGGCTATTGTCGATAGTGCTGCTATAAACATTGGGGTGCATGTGTCCCTTCGAAACAGCACACCTGTATCCCTTGGATAAATACCTAGTAGTGCAATGCTGGGTCATAGAGTAGTTCTATTTTTAGTTTTTTGAGGAACTTCCATACTGTTTTCCAGAGTAGCTGCACCAGCTTGCATTCCCCTCACCCCCCAAAAAAATATTTTAAACAAATATATCAATATTTTTCTTTACTCCTTTAAAAACTATTACCCAGGAAATCCAGGAAATACATGAATAGATGTCCATAAAACATTTCTTTTAGACAAATTACTTTTTTGTTTGTTTGTTTTTTAGAGAGAGAGCGAGCAAGAGAGAATGGGAGAAGGGCAGGGTTAGGAGAGGGAGAATCTTAAGCAGGCTCTATGCTCAGCACAGAACCCAACGTGGGGCTTAATCCCACGACCTTGAGATCATGACCTGAGCCAAAATCAAGAGTTGGATGCTCAATAGACTGAGCCACCCAGACACCCCTAGACAAATTTTAAAATGTTCTTCTGCTGTTATGAGTCTTTTCTCAAATCAGTTCTAGTAATTTACAATCTTCTAAAAAAGGTATTTCATCCTGATTTTCAAATCTATTAGCAGAGAATAGTGTATAGTGTGTTTTTATATTTAATCTTTTATATGTCTACGATTATATTTTCAACAGTATTTAAACATCTTTGTAATTATTTAGTCTATTTTTATAAACTCTGCAAATTATTGTTTTAATAATATTTTCTTAGAATAAATGTTTTGTATATTTTTCAAATGTATACTTGTTTTCTTTAATGTTTTAATATTTATTATAAATTATGAATAATTATTAATCTATTATTATTTTCTCCCTCTTTTGAAGGTTCAACCTTTTATTTTTTTTTTTTTAAGTTTTTTAAATGTTTTTATTTATTTTTGAGACAGAGAGAGACAGAGGATGAGCAGGGGAGGGGCAGAGAGAGGGGGAGACACAGAATCTGAAGCGGGCTCCAGGCTCTAAGCTGTCAACACAGTGCCCGAAAGGGGGCTCAAACTCACGGACCGTGAGATCATGACCTGAGCTGAAGTCGGTCGATTAACTGACTGAGCCACCCAGGCGCCCCAAGGTTCAACCTTTTCTTTTCTAACATTTTAATTCAGATACTTAGTTCAATCAGTTATTTTTATTTAATAATCAAAGACAAGTCACTTGGCAGAAAAAAGACAAGTATGTAAACTGGCAGTTATTGAAAGAAGTACAAATGGCCTATTGTGGCTACACAATAAGAAACATGCAACTATTTTAGAATGATTTATGTGTTTCCCACTATTGGTTTGGTAAAGATTAAAAGTAATAATCTCAATATCAATGTAGTTTCAGCACAAAAAAATAACTTTCATGTGCTGTTGACGGGATTAAACCTTGGCACCAGGTTGCAGAGAACATTTGTCAATCACTATCAACTTTCAATATTTCTGGGTCTCTCGGCCAATTTCTCCTTCTAATAATTTAATTCTAATATTAGAACAATGGTGAAAAATGAATTTCCTACTGCCTTGTTTTTAACAAAGAGAAATCACAGATACATAAATGCTCATCAGTAAGAGAATGGCTGCAGTAGTTACATACTATTCATGTTGTGGAATATCCTTAAAGGGTTTAAAAATTAATTTGAGAGACTCTTTTTCCCTTTTAATTAGCCTTTATTTTTGAGAGCACTGTCAACTCCTGCTCTTTAAATGTCTCCACGATTCTGCCTTTTCTACAGTATAATATAGTTGGGATTATAGAGTATGTAGCCTTTTCAAATTGATTTCTTTCCCTTTGTAATATGCATTTAAGGCTCTTCCATCCTTTTTTTATGACTTGATAACTAATTTCTTTTTAGCAATGGATAACAGTCCATCATGGATGTACCACAGTTTATCTGTCCATTCACCTATGGAAGGACTTCTTGGTTGCTTCTAAGTTTTGGTAGTTATGGGTATAGTTGATATAAACATCCATGTGCAGGATTTTCTGTGGATATACATTTTCAAGCACTTTGGGTACATACCGAGGGGTGCAATGGTTGGGTTGTATGAACAAAAGCATGTCTAGTTTTGTAAGAAACTGCCAGTCTTTGAAAGAGCCTATACCGTCTTACATTCTCAAAGAAAGTTCCTGTGGCTCATGGCCATCATTTGGTCTTGTCAGTGTTCTGGATTTCGGCCATCCCAGTTGTTGTGTAGACGGTATCTTGTTGTTTTAACTTGCATTTTCCTAATGACATAAGTGTGCAGTATCTTTTTGTATGCTTATTTGTTAGTTGTATTACTTCTTTAGTGGGATATTTGTTTAGGTCTTTTGTTCATTTTTAATTGGGTATTCATATATTTAATTGGGTAATATTCATATCTATTTTCTTATTGTTGAGTTTCAAGAGTTCTTTGTATATTTTGGCTAACAGTCCTTTATCAGATATTTCTATTGCAAATATTTCTCCTGGTCTGTGTTCCCTTCTCTTCTCATTCACTGGCATTGTCTTTCACACAGCAGATTTTTTTTATCGTAATGAAGTCCAGGTTATCAATTATTTGTTTCATGGGCCCTGTGTTTTGTGTTGTGTCTAAGAATTCATTGCCATGCCCAAGATTATCTAGATTACCTCCTATGCTATCTTCTTAGAGCTTCAACACCTTGTATTTTACATTTAGGTCTACAATCAATGTTGAGGTAACTTGTGCAAAGGGTATAAGGTCTGTATCTGGATTTATTTTCTGGCGTATGTTCTGTGTGTTCTGAAAAGAATATGCAATATGCTGTTAGATGATGTAGTCTATAGATGGCAGTTCTATCCAGTTGATGGTATTGTTGAGTTCAACTGTGCTCTTCACTGATTTTCTGCCTGCTTGGCATGTCCACGCATGATAAAATCTCCTACCAAGATTATGGATTCACCCATTTCTCCTTGCAGCTTTATCAGTTTTCCTCAAGTATTCTCATTGTTCTGTTTTTAGGTGCATATGCATTAAAGATTTTGACATTATTGTCCTATTGACTCTATTATTACATAATGTCCCTCTTTATCCCTTATAATTTTTCTTGCTCTGACATCTACTCTATCTGAAATTAATATAATTATTCCTGGTTTCTTTTTATTTTTTTTTAATTTTTTTAACGTTTTATTTTATTTTTGAGACAGAGAGAGACAGAGCATGAACAGGGGAGGGTGAGAGAGAGAGGGAGACACAGAATCTGAAGCAGGCTCCAGGCTCTGAGCTGTCAGCACAGAGCCCGATGCGGAGCTCGAACTCACGGACTGCAAGATCATGACCTGAGCCGAAGTCGGACGCTTAACCGACTGAGCCACCCAGGCGCCCCTTCCTGGTTTCTTTTTAATGTCAACACGGATTTCTTTCTCAAACCCTTTACTTATCATCTGTATCTGTCTTTGTATTTAAAATGGATTTCCTATAGACAAGATATAGTTGGGTCTTGTTTTCTAATCCACTCTGATCATTTCTATCTTCTAATTGGTGTATTTAGACCATTGACTTTTAAAATGATTATTGCTATAGTTGAGTTAATATCTACACCTTTGTTAGTGTTTTCTATGTATTGCCCTTGTTTTTTATTCCAATTTTTATGTTCCGCTCTTTTATGGCTTTCCGCTACCTTTTGGGGTTTTAATTAAGCATTTTATGTGAATCAATTTTCCTTTTTTTTCTTAGCATATCTCTTTCACTTTGATGAGATCAGGCACATTCAGGTGGTATGGCTGTAGACTTCGCTTTTGAAAGATAGTTCTGTGAGGATACAGAATTCTACATTGGTGGGGTTTTTCTTTTAACATCTCACTCCACTCTCTTGATTTCATGGCTCCTGAGGAGAAGTGTAAGTATTTTTTACTGAGGTGAAAAAGGCAATGAATCATGATATATTCATAAAACCTGCTGGAATTTTTTAAGTGGTAGATGTCTATATACTGGCACATAAATATTAAAATCTGATGACAGTAATGTAAAGTAGAGTTGACCTGGAAAACAGAAATAGAGTCCTCACGTTGGAATTTCGAAACCGACAACTCATTGTCAAAGTTATGGCTGCCACAGAGAAGTCGTGCTCCATATACTTAAGGATTACGTCAGGAGGTCAACTCTTAGGTGAACAGCAAGTATACCACATTCAACTGGATTCTAGTTGGAAACACACAGCTCTCAGGAAAACAAGAAAGAGCCACAGCTGACCCTGCTAGGGACAGAGAACAGGCTGACCATGGGTAGAGGGAGTACATCCCAGAAAGCCACTTTGGTAAAACGGTCTCCAGGATAAAACATGAGCCGACCACGTAGTAGAAGGCTGTGAGGCAGACTTCATGATATGGCCCACGAAAGAGTGTGTGAAAATATGCTTCTGATAAACTCAAAGTGACACGGTGCATAATCTATAGAGGCTACAGATCACTTACAGGATTCTGCGGGATTACATGTATCCAGAGCTTAACCATTATTAACCAATAGTATTTTCTCACTTTTCTCTTAAAATTAATCAAATTAAAAATAATCTCCAACAAACAATGTTTAAAAATCCTAGCATATCTAGCTTATACTTTCCCTTCCCTGCCCCCATCTCCCACAATCTCAGCCCACCCAGGCTGATGGTGAAGAGAGGCCTAAAATAACTGGAACTTTTGGTGCCACAGCTGTCCCTCATACTAGGAATAAATAGGCACAGACACTGTCAGATGTTTCTTACCCTATTGCATTTTCTAGACTGGTGTGCAGTTTTTTACCCCCCTGTATTTTTCCAGGTGAATGAATTCTTCAAAGTATTTTTGTATTGTGGAAATGGACATGTGTGCTGTTTATCTGGGCTGCAAATAAGTATTTTCTTTCAAGTAGGAAAAGGAGTGGAAACCCATATACTTGTTCAAAAGCAATTCAATTTCCTTGTTGACTGTCAAACAAGCCAGGGATGAAATTGATCAATTTCAGAAAAGTAATGAAAAGAATTGTCTAGGGATTCTCAAGGGTCTACGTTGGGAGAAAGTCAGTATGTAGATATACACCAAGCTAATGAAATTATAGGCAAACTGAGTAACTACAATCTTTTTCCATCAACACCATTAACAGAAAAATATTTATTGGGTTTCTTAGACTTGAACCACCATTTTTTTTTTTTTTGTGGTTCCTCATGTGTGAAGATCCTCATGTGATACTTTGATCGTCTAGTTATAGTAGCTGTCCCTGGTAGCACTGATGAGATTTCTGTTGGGTACAAGTAAGCTGTGAATCTGGCTGTGTGGAGGTTTACATTGGCTAGCTTCTGGAAAGGGGTAGAGAAGTAGTTGTCTACAATCGGGTAGAGAAAACAGATGAAGGGTTTTGTGAGGTAGAAATTATGAGGCCATATTCAAGTAAATGGCAAAACCAAAACGGCTGGTGAATACACTGCGTGTTGTCGGGCCAAAGTAGGAGACACGTTTTCCCAAGTGCTGGTCCGACATCATGGGAAAGCTTAAAATGTAGTCGGAGGAATGAATTGCTTCTTGGAACTATTTTAAGTGGTAAGATTATGATAATACCACATGAGATTAAGGTTAGAGATTAAGATTGTGATAATAGTGCACGAGGCAGATTGATCCAACAAAACTGATTGGAGCCATAATCAGTGAGAGACAGAAAACAAACAAACAAAATCCATGCTGTGTGAGAAGGAAAGAGACCTTACTATACTGAAGTGCTAGAAGGGATAAAAATCAAGAAGGAAAAGTTTCAAAGAATGATGACCGCAATTTGGCACAAAAAGGAAGAAGTAAAGATAATGTGACTTGTGGAATCAACCTTCCTTCGATACCTGGACTCTGGGCTCCTAAGACTCAGAGAATCTGGTTTCTCTCTCCAGCGTGACATCCACTAGCTATGTGTTAGAAAGCCAGATGCTTAAACTTTAAAGACCTTAGATCTTTCAACACATAAAAGGAAGGAAAGTGAACCAGACCAGAGTGTGCCATTTCTAGTTCAAGTGACCTCCCTCTGTCATCCTATGATGGAACCAGACATCACTACCAATCATGGAGCTTTCCCATCTGGTACAGATCAAAGCCTCACTAACTTTATCAGACTCTCTAGACAACCAGCGCTGAGTGAAGAAATTATGCATTCACATCAAAATCCTTCTCCAGTGTAGGATTTAGATTTTATTTAACATCTCTTCTTGTTTTGGTGTTTTTATCCTGATTCTACTGTTTGCAGTTTATGCAAACATAGGAGCAGAAGATCCTTTTATGGACACAGGAGACCTGAACAAAGGGGGTGGGGCAGAGAAAACTAATGAAGAGGTGAGAGGAGCAAGCTTGTATTAATGGGTATTAGTGTTAGAAGTTCAGACTTGAATGCCCAAGGTTACCATAGCTATAGTATTTCAATCAAAAATAAAAATGCATGGGGTGCCTGGGTGGCTCAGTCGGTTAAGCATCTGGCTCTTGATTTCGGTTCAGGTCATGAGCTCACGTGGGGCTCTGTGCTTACAGTGCCGAGTCTGCTTGAGATTCTCTCTCTCCCTTTCTCTCTGCCCCTCCTCGCATCAAAATAAATACATAAATATTAAAAAAAGAAATAAGAATGCTCAATGGAATAAGTACTAGGTAAAGATCAGAGAAACACAGGTTGCCGAACTAATAAGCTAATGAGAAATTAATGTCTCGATAGGCGGGTATGAAAATGAAAGTCCTTTTCTCTGTTGGAACGAGGAGGTGAGTACTATTTTTCCCACACAGAAGAGCAGTTGAGGAATCGGGCATTGGGTTGGGCAGATAAAGGGTAACATGAGACCAAGTGGCCCAAAGCAAGGGTAGGTAGGTCTAGAATCTTGGACTCTGCCAACAGTTCACGGAGAGAAGGGATATCTCTTTACCATTTAATGTCTGGTTTTATGAGACTTCTGGTCTGAGTCAGCTTCTTAATGCATATTTGAATACCTGGCGTAGAAACCACAGCTGGTACCTCTCTCAAGTGTATTCATCCCCTACCTGCTGCAAGGGCTTTGGCTAATACACACACACACACACACACACACACACACACACACACAGAGTTCTACTTTAATTGCCTGTTTTTCCCAGTGAAGGAAACTCAAGTCAATAAGATTCCAATTTTGTAGCCTGCAGACTAATGTCTATGATATAGTATATAATTATTTCAATAAGCTATTTCCATAGAGGGCTTTACAACCTGTCCTGAGTGTAAATGAAGGTGATATACAAGTGGAATTAACTGGAAGTTTCTGATCTTAGGGAGACTTTGGATCTGTGTAAGCAACTCCCGTCTCATGTTATCTTCATTAATAAATTCCTTCCCTATTTTCATTTTTTCATGAAGGAAGAAATCTAATAAAGTAGTTTCATTAAGTCCTACATTAAATGTTAATTGAATAGACTAATAATCCAGATGTTACAGGTTTATTTCAAATATACATATCACATCTCTTAATTATAAGTAAAGCAACCATACAACAACATGACTATTAAGCTTATTTTCTCATTATATGCCAAATGATCTAAACTTTTAAATTGTGATATCTCAGTTTATTCCTCTACATGCATGGAAGACACTTCTGTCTTCCCAAATGACTGTATTCTTTAATTAGGTCTTCATTATTTTGTCAAGACCTTATATATTCTCTATCGTCTTTGGTTTTGCATAGAGCTGCTAGTTTTCTGTTTGTTTGTTTTTTTAAGTTTACTTATTTATTTTGAGAGAGACAGAGAGAGCGCAAGTGGGAGAGGAACAGAGAGAGGGAGAATCTCAAGCAGGCTCCACGCTGTCAGCACAGAGTCCCATGCGGGGCTCCAACTCACGAATGGTGAGATCCTGACCTGAGTTGAAATAAAGAATCGGATGCTTAATCTATTGATCCATCCAGGGGCCCCTCTCAGTTTTGTTTAGAGATAAATATATACATCCCAGACACTTGGTTTTTCTCTCCCTTTTATACTCTCTCTCTTCTACTTTGGTACATCCCTGCTTTCCTAGCTAAGAACCTCTTATTAGAATCTTCCCTAGTTTCACCGCGAACTTTCTTCCACCCTGGGAATTCATGCAATTGCTTACTTAATTTAGACTCATTTCCTGGTGTTTCCCTGCCCCTCTGTTTCTTCATATTTGTATAGAAACATCATCATCAGAATCAGGGACCAAACCCACCCGTCCTTCTCACAGCAAATGCATTCTTTACACTGGCACTCATTGCTTAAGTATATATTTTTTTCTGCTTTCTCTTATTAGGGACGCCATGGGATCTGGCTGCCTTTCTCACTGGTCTGTCAATCCTATTTTTGTTCAGTAAACTTATTTTGCTGATAAAATCCATGCGTTAATGTGATATCTTCTTTCATGTGGTCTTAAAGATACCATGTATTGAATCACCCTCCTCTGAGACATTCTCTTCAATTTTACTTTCAGAGATCCTCCCCCTGGAAATGTGTGAGAAAATTAGAGAGACCACAGAAACATTGCCGTGCACAGCTATCAAGGTAATACATTTGTGTTCTTTTAAGCCACCAAGTTCGTGGTAATTTGCTATGGCAGAAATAGAAAACCAACACACTAGATTCTCCTTTGCGCAACGAACTGAATAGTGGCATTGTTTGCTGCCATAAGGAACGCCAAGTTCCAACACCAGTTCCAGGCACTGCTATAAGCACTATATATATATATATATGTATATATATATATATACATATATATATATATATGCAATGGTTTATTAAACATATATATATATATGCAATGGTTTATTAAACATATTAAAATTTAATCTTTGCAAGATGTATATTTGCCATATAGAGATGTGTGTATCGATATTCCCAGTAACCCTTCACAAGATGGTAAGGTGGTCTATACCCGTGTTTGCAACCACTGCACGGATAAGAACTTTCTGTGTCATGGGTGTAACTGAAGTGGGGTTAAGGAGAAGATGGAACTCGCCGGAGACTTCAGAGGGACAGTGGAGGAGAGTCCGGGACTATGCCTGAGAAACTACAGGAGCTAATGGCCAGTAGGGAAGACTGTGTCTGCAGAGGGGATCAAGAAGAAGTCTTCAGGAATGTGAGGAGGGGGTTGTCCCAGGAGCTGGGGAAGCAGAGCTTTATGAATGGCCAGCAGAATCAGAAGATGCTAAGATATCCACCAGGATGAGTTTGAAAACTGGGCACTCGATTTCAGTTTGACGTCCAGGTACAGGAGGCTGCCAACTTCTTGACATACTGGCCCATATTTTATATTAGTAAATTACTTTATTTGACTGTCTACTATGAATAACTTCAAAGACACTTCAGTGGGGGAAATGGTCTGATGTATTCATCACCTAGATATGACATTGCTATTTGGACCTTCTTTCACTTTATCTTCTCTTGCTGAAGTATGTAATAAAATTAGTACATCATGTTACGTTTATCCCTCATTTCAGTTTCTGTTTATAACATATAAGGACTCTTCTTTATGCAACCACTATATCATTGTCAAACCCAATAAAACGAACTGTTCTTTATTATAATCAAATACCAAGCCTACAGTCAAAAAGCCATTTTCCCTATTGTCTCAAAAATGACCCTATTCAATGGCTTATTAAACCCATTAAAATTTAATCTTTACAAATTTAAAAATATTTGCACATGAACATTATGTCTAATTGTTTTATTTGCATTCAGATCTCAATAAAATTTGGTATATTTTCCCATTATTGTTTGCCATTTGTATTTCTTTTTCAGCATACTGGATTTCTTATTCTTTGACTTTTTTTTTTCTATAACGTGCTTCTGTTTATTAATATTGATGAAAGTTCTTTGGAATATATTTTATTTGTAATTATATAAATGTAAAAAAGTGCAAATCATACCTTTAGTTCTTCACTATCTTTTAACAAAATCTATCTTTAGTAGCAATATTTTTTTAGGTTTATTTTATTTTTTGAGAGAGAGAGAGAGAGAGCTAGCAGAGGAGGGGCAGGGGGGTGGTCAGAGGATCTAAAGCGAGCTCTGTGCTGACAGCATAGAGCCCCATGCGGGACTCAAACTCACGAACCGCGAGATCGTAGACCTGAGTTGGACTTGGGTGCTCAAACAACTGAGCCACCGGGGCGTCTTTAGTATCAATGTTTTTAATAGTTACTTCAAATTTAATTTTTTTCTGTTATAAATGCCTTCCCCTTCAAATAAGATGCAAACCAACCACTCCTGGTTTTTTAGAGTTCTTTAAAATACATTATTATATTTAAATTTTTAATTGAACTGCTATTGTAGTATAGAGAGAGAAGGATTCAGCATTTTTTTCTCTTTTCCCAAACATACAGGATCACGTCATTTGTCTGAAATATTATCCTTATCATCCATTTATTCCAATATTTATTTAGGGCTGTGTCTGAAATCTTTTAAGTTATTTCATTGATTTTTATGTCTCTTTGAATGCCAGAATAAAAAAAAAAAAGGTCTATGTCATCTGTTATCTGGTCAGCCTCTTTCTTTCTTGCATATATTTTTAAATTCATTCCTATCAATTTTACTGTATTATTTTCCAAGGCTGTTTCCCTTATTGCTTGACTTTAGTGTCTTTTCTCTCTGTCACCTCTCTCTCCCCGTCCCTCCTCTGATTTAGACACACACACACACATGCACACACACACACGCAGGCACACACACACCACCCTGATATACACTAATAAACTAATACACTTCTTATAAACTCATTTGAAATGAAATTGTAAAGATTATGGCAGAGAGTACTAGTATCTCTGTAATGTTGACTTTTCTTGCCCAAGACAAGTCAGTTGAGCATTCTGCTTTATTCAAAGCATTTTTTGATGTTGTTGGGTAGAATTTTTAGCCATTCTTCACATGATACTTTACTTATTAACTTCATTCAGAGTCATCCCATCTTTTCTGGTCACTCATGTGACAGGAACTTCTCTCATTATACACTGTAACGTGTTGTTGTTTGTACAAATGAAATACATTGATTTTGCAACCACTCTATTGGGTTCCTCTTTCTCTCTCTCTCTTTTTTCCTTTCATTATATGTTTTCCAGCTTGTATTGGTAACATCTTCAAATAACAATAATTTTGTCTCTTCCAATCATCTCTTATTTCATACTCTTCAATAATTTCTTTGACTGGGATAGCCATGGTACCTAAATCATAATGATATTTCTGGGAATTTTTAAATATTTATAAGCATTGTCTGTGTGTGTGCATTTTTGCATGTGTGTGTGTGTTTGTGAATACGAGAGAGAGAGAAGTCATATCAAAATTACACATCTACTTCTATTTAAGAATGTACCAGCAGAAATGGCTATTGGATATTTTTTCTAAAACACTTTTGTAGCCTTTGCAGTTACTTTAATTAATTTCTATCTTTTTAAAAAATACACCCAAACAGTGGTAGATACCTTCAATGGAATATTTTTCAGCCATAAAAAAAAAAAAAAGAATGAAACGTTGCCATTTGTGACAACATGGATGGGCCTACAGGGTATTCATCTAAGTGAAATAAGTCAGGCAGAGAAAGACACATACAATATGATTTCACTTGTATATGGAATCTGAAGAACAAAGCGAATGAATAAACAAACCAAAAGCAGGAACAGACCCACAAATGCAGAGAACAAACTGGAGACTGACTGCCAGAGGGGTGGGAGTGGGGGATGGGCAAAATGGGTGAAGGGGAGCGGGGTGACAGGCATCAAAGTTGAGGCATGAAGAAGTCATGGGGAGGAAGGGTACCGAACGGAAAAGAGAGTCAAGGGTATTGCAATACGTTGCATGCTGATGGATGGTAGCTACGCTTATGGGGAACATAGCATAATAGAAACTCAGCGAATCCCTATGTCGTACACCTGAAACTAATGTAACATTGTGCGTCCACTATGGCTCAATGCCAAGGATAAACACTTATAGAAAGTGATAGCTATAGATTTTAGAAGGGCATTTTCTGTAGAATGTTCTCACATCAGTGTCATTTTAACAAGAATCTAAATGTGCAACTCAAAAAAATCCTAGACACCTTACGCTAAGAAGAAACTATCCATAAAGGACAATAACAAATCATTTCCACATACAATACCCCGAAAAAGAATAAAATACTTAGGAATAAACTTAACCAAGGAGGTGAAGACTTATACACTGAAAACTGCAAAACATTTCTGAATGAACTTAAAGCAGACCCAGATAAATGGAAAGACATTTAAAAAAAATACACCTAGATTTTACAACTTTGCCTATGGTGTTACATATCTTTTCTCTATTTCGCAAGATCCGATTATTTAACTTTGCTTTTCTACTAATTTGTGACTGGGTTTTCCTTTTAAATCTCTTTCAAAAACCCAGTTGTTATTAGATTTAAAAAACCAGTACCTAATTTTATATATCAAGACTATTTTTTAACACCTATTTACCAAATCACTAATTTGTGTGTGTTTCTTTTTTACTACTAGTTTTCTTTTTTTTTAAATTGCGTTGTTCTTTTTCTTAATGACTTTGGAAAAAAGTCATTCATTTCCTTCTCTCTTGTTTAATAACGCAAGTGTTTAACACTCTGCAATGTCTTCCTGCAGTTGAAATTCTTGATTTCATATTCAGAGACTTTATTATTGCTATTTTTGTTGTGTACAGTTGGGATTTTGTTTTTCTCTGCAATTCAGAAGTTGTTCAAGAGAGAGTTTTAAAATACTCCCAAGTAGACGAGTTGTAAAACTTTTCTAATGATGCCATTATTTACCAAGGTCATTACATGGCGGTCTATGATATTTCTGCCTAAAAAATAACAGAACACTTGGGTCATTTTACTCAGCCCATCTATTCAAATATATTTTGGGTGGCCCTTTCTTGACTAATTTCATATTTTGTATAGACCCTGTGTGTGCCATCATTTCCGTGTGTGCATGTTATTTGTAGGCTACTTTTCTATCTACACTTTTGTTGCCAAAAGCAGCAGAGCTGGGGGTAGAAGAAAAGAGAAGATAGGTGATACTTGACAGTTTGGGATATGAACGCTTAATCATCATTGGAAGAGAGATTTTCAAAAGGCATTTTCTGTGTGTGTGTGTGTGTGTGTGTGTGTGTGTGTTTTAAATGATTAGGGATTCTTCCTCTGTGCTCATTCCTGCATTTCTCCTCCCCCCCCCCCCCCCGGGGCAAAATAAATGGCAAAGTAGGCAATTTTCCCTTTATCCTTTGAGTCGTTGGTTGTCCGCAGTGACACCTGTGTTTTTTTGTTATTTGTTGTTGTTGTTGTTTTTCTAAAGGGGCTTTCAGCTTCTATACATCTGTGTCACAAATGCGGTTCCTTCTCTTCACGTCCTTCTGAAGCGGCCAGTGAGGTGTTTCTGCTTTACTTTGTCTTTAAGGATTTGATCTTCTTGCCTTACTGATTCATTAAGAAAAGGTGAATCATATGTGTTTTTTTAATATTGGTACCTTATTAAATTAGGCTGGTATATTTTGCTAGGTTTTGGAGGAGGGGGGTGTAAATCTCCTTTCGTGGCATTATTTCCTCCCGTTTTCATCATCTTGTTCTTGGTCATTAAGTGATGACAAAGGCTAATCAAGTAAGCTATAATTTTCATCACAGAAACTAAAGATCCTGTGGTCTTTGAGCGTACCGAAAAGACTCCTGTACACCGAAAAGACAAAGGAAGTCCTTTGTCACAGTGGAGACAGTACAGCATCATCTCTTCAAATTATTGCTCTCTTCTGTCATAACAGAGTGACTATCCACATTATATGACAGCGGCGGGAGAGAACATTATGATAAAGATGTGAAAAATTAATTCAATAGTAAAGATGTATTGAATCCCAACTATGGGACACGACATAGGAAATGATGTGCAAAACAGACATCGCCATGAGGCAGCTTCCAGTGGGCATGTAGTCCCACAGACTACGGAGCATTGCAATTAAATTAATTGCTAGTGAAAAGACGCATGCGTTGCTAAGTGCTATAAATGTTGAGATTAAATCTCAACTGGAAAATCAGGGAAGGCTACTTAGAGCAAAAAGAAATGGAGCTGAGGCCTAAAGGAATTGGTAGCGTTAACTAAAGAGAGAGAGAGAGAGAGACAGAGACAGAGGCAGAGAGACAGAGACAGAGACAGAGAGAGGGAGGGAAAGATTTTGTGTTAAGGGAGAATGCTTTTAGTAATTCAGGTAAAGGCAAGGGAAGAGTATGTACAAGGACACTGTGGTGGAGAAAACATATGGCACTGAGGAGCTGGGAAAAGTGTCACAGTGGCAAGAATAAAAGATCTGGGGTGTGGGCGGTATAAACTGAAGCCGAAGAGGTATGCACGGGCCAAATCGTGCAAAACCCAGAAAGCATTTTAAGAAATTTGGACTTTATCCTAAAGCAATGGAAAATGATAAAACAGCTACAAGAAAGAAATGGAAGAGAGAAATCTTGTTTTTGTTTTTTTTTCTATATAACTTTGGCTTTTGAATACATAAAGGATTGGAAGGATGAAGGATACATCATTCATCAGAGTAACCTCTCCTTTATCTTTTTTAAAATTTTGTTCAACATTTATTTATTTTTGACAGAGCGAGACAGAGCATGAGCGGGAGAGGGGCATGGGGGGCGGGGCACAGAATCCGATGTAGGCTCCGGGCATAGAGCCTGAAGTGGGGCTCGAACCCACGGACCATGAGATCACGGCCTGAGCCAAGACAGATGCTTAATAGACCTTGAGCCATGTAGGTGCCCCCACCTTTCCTTTATCTTTTAAATTCCATCTATTCTTTTCAAGACGTGGTTTTTATGATCTTCAGTATTCGCCTATTTATGCTGATACATTCACGTTTTGTTAATACATTGATATTTGATCCCTTCCTCTGATTGATACAGGGATCCTTCGTATCAAGTAGGGACAAGGTAGAGAACATTCTAAGACAAAATGTTTTGAGGTTATGCCAGGGTCTTTCTGTTTAATAGGGATCAGAGTCAAGAGCTATAAAATTGCTCACTCTGGGACACTAGGGAGCAGAAATAATGCCCCAAATTCCAGACTCTTGATTCTTATGTAGGGCACCTAGACCTTACCTCTACTTTAGACGGAAGCCATCTGGACAAGTAAGATGTAACTTAAGACAATTTGGAGTCTATAAACCAATTTTTCAGAAACAACTTGGTTTGGAGTAAAAGAATAAAGATCATTTAGCTAAGTTAACATTACCAAAATGACAAAGTGTTTAGTCATGTAATACCAACAAGCCCAAGGGAATTAAAACAGGAAAAAGACACCAAATTAAGGAGGAAAGAATATAGACTCTTAAAACAGAATCTTATTAATTCCAAACCTAAGCATCATTTTGTTGGTATAGTTTGAGTGACTGTATTTCAGTGTAGATAGTGATGTCACTCTTCTTTAATAAAGGGACTTAATCGATGATAACGTTATATGCTCTGAAGTCTAAAGTATAGTGATTTTTATATAGCAAGAGCTTACGTGATCTTTTTTGAATGAGTATAGTTATTTCGGAATATTCTGGCCAGACTTTCCAAGAAGTAGTCTAAATTAATAAGCCCTAGTTGTTTGAGAGAAATTAGGCTTTCCGAGAGACAATGGAATAGACATAAATGATCACTTCCCCCTGAAAAATTTATCCACAGATGTACTATAAGGAAATCCCAGACCAGTGCACAAGGGGGAGAATTTCACTGTCGGTGGGTCTGGTAGGTCCCAACTTGAGGGAGTCGCGTTCAGTGACATTTATAGATTATTTTTTTGTATACTATCGTGTATTGTTAAAGCTCTAAAACTTACGAAAATATATCCCCAGAGCCTTGTTTCCTGCCACGCCGTTGGTTCTTATTACAAAAATATCATTACCTTTTTTAAATGACTTGATTATTTAAAAAAAATCACCCACTTCAAAGCTCTTGGTGAAATTACTTCTTTAAAGGTGTCATCCATATGCTGTGAGGTATACGGGTAGCCGTGATCAGTGCTCAACTTGGATGCCAGCTATGGGAACTTGAGAGATGTGCCTAGCATTTGCCTTATAGAAAGATACGTGTCAGTGAAGTGAGAAAAGGAAAAAGGCAAAGAAAAGAAGAAAGAGAAGTGAAGAAAAATGACTTATTTTCATCTATTTATAACTTATATACTCAAAGAGAGAAATACATTAGTGGTGAACACGTTCAAAAGTGGTTCTCAAGATTCCTACCTTCTTAATTATGCCCCGTGAAATTCCTGCCTGTGGACTGTGCTTGGGACCACTGACTTGCTTCTAATCAATAGAATATGGAAAAGGCAATAGCCTCAGATAAGATTTTAACCCGTTCTGCCAGGAGACTTTCTTGCAGGCTTTGAGAAGCAAATTGTTATCTTGAGAAGGCCTAATGGCAAGAAACAGACGATGGCCTCTTGCTGACAGCCAACAAGAGACAGAGGATGTCAGACCACTAGCCCTCAAGGGACTAAATGCTGACAACGACCCCGTGACCTGGGAAGCACAGTCTTTCCAGCTGAGCTTCAAATGAGACTGCAGCCCCAATCAACCTTGTGGGACCCCGAAGCAGACCCCCCAGTTACACTGTTCAAAGACAGTAACCCGATAAACTTACCCAATAAACTATGAGGTAATAAAGGCTTGTTATTTTCAGCTGCAAAATTTGTGGTGACATCGTTATATAGCTGTACATAATGAATATAACACCCAGTATAACTTCATAGATTCGTATTTTTAAATATAAAATATTATTTTTCTTAGGCATCAGAGTAGGTTGACTTCCACGGTATTTCATCTGGAAAATGACCAAAAAAATGTGTAACTCAAAGGAAAGGAGTTTATGTTATTTAACACATATTTTTAGGTAATCTCTAATATTATGTTTGTTTGGTCTTTCTGGGATAAGCCAAAGGTGGTCATCAGCATTCAATTAAAAGACTACACAGCTTTGGTGTGACGTTGGATAGGATTTTCTAATGTGTTTAAAAATTTTACCGCAAAGTAACATAAGTGAATTTGACTTGAATTATAAAAGCCAGAGAATCGCATAAGATCAAGGAAAAACACAGGTGCACTCTGTCATGTTTGATTTGTTTGGAGAATATCTTTATTTGGTACTTACTTTGAATAATGTTTCTGGACATAAAATTTCAGGCGGATGATTCTTTGTCCTCATATCTTAGAGACATAATTGGACACTGTTAACCTTTGTTTTGCTTTTGAGGAATCTTTTGTGTCATTCTTATAATCTGATACTTCCTGCCTTTAAGCTTTTCTTTTTCTTCAGTGTTCTACACTTTTCCTAGTAGGAGAGGATTTTCTTTTTTTAAGTTTATTTATTTTGAGAGAGAGAGAGAGAGATCACAAGCAGGGGAAGGACAGAGAGAGAAGAAGAGAGGGGATCACAAGCAAGCTCCGGGCTGTCAGTGCAGAGCCCAATGTGGGGCTAGAAGCCACAAACGTGGGGCTGGAAGCCACAAACCATGAGATCATGACCCCAACTGAAATCAAGAGTCAGACGCTTAACCTACTGAGCCACCCAGGTGCCCGGGATTTCTTTGTATTTACCGTGCTTGGGATCCATTATGCTTTATAAAGCTAAAAACTCGTGCTTTTAATTAATTCTAGAAAAGTGTATCTTTCTCTTTGAATACGCTTTTGTTCCAATTCTCTGCCTTCTGTTATCATGGGACACTCATTATTGTGTGTGTGAAGTTTTCTTTTCATATCTTCTCTCATTTCTCTTAAATTCTTTTGTATGTTTCGTAATTGTTGTTTCATAATTTTATGTAATTACGTAAAAATTGTTTCATAATTATTGTTTAATTCTTTCTGTTTCTTTGGCATAATTGCCTCTTCCACTTCACCGATGAATTTATACTTTTTATAACACGTACAACTCCTATCTAAATGTTTAAGCGCATGTATGTATGCATGTGGACACATACATACATACATACATACCTAATTATACAATTGTATAATTTTACGTTGCCCTTTTTCTCCTCTTCCTGAGAGTATTTGATTTCTTACAGTTTTTATTGACTTTTTGACTTCACTCTTTTTGAGCATATTTCAACAGATTGTTTAATAAACTAAATCACATGCACAGTATTGTTATATGTATATCTTGACTCTCATGTCTATATCTTACCATTGGGATGTGGATCCCGCAGGCGAGACAGTCCTGCGGAGCGAGTTATGGATGCGTGGCCACCTCCGCCAGGTGTCCCAGGAGAGTGGAGGCCATGTTTATGGTAGGTTCCTTGTTAAGAGTTTCCAGACCGTACCGGCCCTTTAAATTGGAATTGTAAATCCAGGCAAGGTGACCCAAGTAAATTCTAAGTAGATTTTGGTTTTGGGCAAAACTTCAGCCATCTCCTTTGTGGCTCCCCGCGCCCAGTGAACGTGGTTTATTTGTCCCCTGCGCTCGGACTGCACACCAGCCGCCCTGACGTGTCCTGCTTCAAGAGTCAGTCCCAAGTCCGGGGCCATCCCTTGAAACAGCAGACTTTCCCAGGTCCCCCTCCCCGACTGTGGAGTGTGGTTTCCTCTTACTCACTGCAGGGAGGCTGCAGGGGTAGACTGTGAAATCACTTTCCTGGTTTTCGGTTCTCTTTATTCCTCCCTCCTCCCTGGCAATTTTCTTTGGAGGCTTACGGAGGCCATATGTGCCTTTCAAGAACTATTTGTTATATTTTATCTAACGTTTCTAGCTATTTCTATATAGAACTTTCTCCGAGTATGCACCTTTTCAAGGTGCAGGTGCCAAAGGAACCCAGTCTTGAAGAGGTGCTGCAATGACATTACTAAGGATTTGCATAGGATCTCATATCATCTTTCCTCCACCACAATCTCTTTTGTAAAACACAATACCTTTTCTGTTTGCATGGTTCTGGGCTCTCAATTAATTTACTGTGAATAATCACTGATCAGCACAGAGATAAAAAAAGAAACTGACATGGATAAAAAGATGCCTAAGCACATACTATAGTTCTGTTTCTATGCAGTTTAAGGACATGCAAAACCAATCAATAGTTATAGAAGCCAGAATGGAGTTGCTTCTGGGTTTAGTGACTGGGTAGGTTCAAGGGAAACTTCTGGAGTGTAGCGGTGTTTACATCCTGATCACACTGATGTTTACACAGGTGTTTACTTACATCCAAATTTATTGTGCTATATACTTAAGATTATTATACTTCATGCTGTATTTGTTACAGCTTAATTTCTTTATAGCTTATTTTTTTTTAAAAGATATCCAAGATGTCTTAGATAAACCTCACTCAGAAATTTCAGAGCCATTGGATTGACCCTAACCCTGCTGTATTTTTTACCTTATTTTAGTTTTTAAATTTTTAACATTTTAAAATGTTATTTCTTCAAGATGGGAGTCCCAACATTGTAAGAGTTAGTGACCTTTTCTAGAAGGGGAGGTTGGCATTAAGATTCTATATAAATCGATGTTCCTCCTATTCAGGCCATGACAGACATTATTAATCTATCACAGATTCCTTTCTCCCATTTCTGTGCAGATGCCCTATATTCCTTCTGACCATAGTCAATCTGGCAGCCATTACCAATCAATTAGGGTTGGAGAGTGAGGATAGCTGTATTTGAAATGCCTAGACTGGAAAATCTCTAAGGAAAGGCCAGTCTCATATTTGATGTCTGTGAGTGACTTTTTATTTTAATTATTATTTTAGTGAAAGAGAGCAAGTAAGTGGGGGAGGGGGCAGAGAGAATCTTTTTTTTTAAATTTTTAATGTTTATTTATTATTATTGAGAGACAGAGAGAGACAGAGCATGGGCAGGGGAGGGGCAGAGAGAGGAGGAGACACAGAATCCGAAGCAGGCTCCAGGCTCTCAGCCATCAGCACAGAGCCCTACTCGAGGCTCGAACTCACAGACCGCGAAATTGTGACCTGAGTCGAAGTTGGATGCTTAACCGACTGAGCCACCCAGGCGCCCCAGGGCAGAGAGAATCTTAAGCAGGCTACATGCACAACCTGATCCCACAACCCTGGGATCACAACCTGAGCTGAAATCGAGAGTCAGACCCTCAACCAACTGAGCCACCCAGATACCCCTATGAGTGACTTATTTTGACCAACTATCAGTAAAGAGGCAAGCTTCAGGAGAAAGCGAATATTTACTGTTGACCTTTTGTTTTTCAAAGCAAGCCTTACTGTTAATACATTTATGGTGGGTTGTTAATGATCTGTCCTTGCATGAGTTTGTTCTTGAAACTCAAGATCGTACTGGTTTCTCTTCAAATTCAGTCATTTCCAGGATGTTGATTATGCCAGGTTGATCAGTTCCAGTAACATACAGAAGGTTAGAGAAAAAACTTAACAAAGAACACCACTGGCTCACAATTTATAATAATCTGGGAATAGCGTGATCTACTCCAACCAAGGTTTTCTCTGATTACAGCATCCCTTCTTTGGACTGTTCTCACTAGAAGCTCCATGGTCTAGGTGAAGCATCAGAGGGTCTTTATTATCTACTTAGCAGAAGCAGTTGAGGTAAGGGGGGGAAATTGGCAGAAAGCAGCAATAAAAAGGGAATATTCGTCTCTCGTGCTATGCTTGGTTTGCGATATCATATAACTTAGAAGACTTGAACCTTTGTTAAATAGTGATTTGAGACCAATCATTGGCTCAGATTCCATGCCAACAAAGACCTCTAAGAGGAATGACACTTCAGAATCAACTGATTTTGTGTTTTGTTCCTTTTTGTGACGTCCATGATTTTCTATTACAAATCATTACTCTTTAAAGAAACATCTTAAATATTTGTTAAGTCTTTATATTACTTTTATCTTTATGCACACCATCTTTTGAAAGAAGCATGTTCACTCAAAGACTGTATTTATTTAAGAATACATGTTTTGTCAATTTTTAAAAAAGTTTATTTATTTTTGAGAAAGAGACAGCACGAGTTGGGGAGGGGTAGAGAGAGAGAGAGTCAAAGAATCCTAAGCAGGCTCCACACTCCTAGCACGGAGCCCGACACGGGGCTTGAATCCACAAAACCATGAGATCATGACCTGAAGAGTCAGACGCTCAACCGACTGAACCACCCAGGCACCCGTTTTGCCAATTTTTATAAACCACAGAACGTTGTTTTAGTTTGGGGTCCCCTACAAAGGACTTTACTACTGGAGGTTAATTAGGGAAGGGATCCCAAGAAGCAAGAATGACAGAACAGAGAATGAATAAGTAAAGGAACAGAAGTCAGCTATGGTCTGCCATCAGTTTCCTTCCAGTAAGATAACAGGTCTTGATCTGCCAGGCCCCCCTGAGGAGCAAGTGGAATGCCTCCCAGGATTGCACACCCAGGATGCAAAGCCCGCCTGGGCATTTACCTACTGGTGTCATCTCCTTGAATGACGGTTACTTTTAGGGCATTAAGGAGTTAATGGACTTCTAGAATAAGCTTGCAAAGCCTGGCCCAGTGGGCACAGAAACATTAGAGAAGGCCCTTGGTAGCATACAGAGAGACCTTGGTACTTGGTCTGTATGCCAGCATTGTGAAGGGGGTGGGTCTGAACTTGGACAGAGAAAGACAATTACCGTATGATTTCAGTTCCATGGGGAATCTCAAAAACCAAAGAAATGAACGGTCGACCAAACGAATGGCCTCCGATGCAAGGAACAAAGTGGTGGTTGTCAGAGAGGAGGTTAGTTGGGGGCATGGGCAAAAGAGGTGAAGAGGGTTAGGAGTTCTGGGTATAAAACTTCTGTTTTAAAACTTCCCGTTATAAAAAGAATACATGCAGAGATGAACATTACAGCTCAGGGGAGCGAGGCAATGGTGCTGTGATACAGATGTAAGGTGACAGACGGGAGTCACGCTTACCACGTGGAGCATTGCGCCATGTATACAATTGTGGAATCACTCCGCTGTGCACCTGCAACTAAATAGTCTAGCGTATCACCTACACTTCAATAATAGAGAAAAATAAATAACAAGGAAAATATGAAAAAGACAACTGCCCCCGTCGCTGTGGCTGAAATCTGAGCTGGGTTGGGGGGACACATCACACGGGAACGGAGGCATTGGGCACACACACGTGTGACAGTAGGCAGCTCTCGTTACGAGGACAGAGATGGCGATTCTTCGGAAGGCAACAATCGTCTAGGCAAAAGCAAATGGATCTGATAAGTTGGGGAAATTTACACTGATCATTCAGTTCTCTGTGTTATTATTTCCGACAGCGTTTCTGACTCACGCAGCCTGGACTTCCCCGAAGAGCTCCAACTGCAACCGCGTTCAATCCTTCTTCTTCCCCCCGGGGAGGGCCAGTTGTTCACCCAGGAATTTCAGCTAAGTGCTAAAAGCGAGCATCAAACAAAACCACCAGACTGTACTAAGGAGGACATGTGTTTAAACTTCCTGGCAGTAGTTACTTTTTTAAAAGAAGGTACTGGTTAACCCATATACATCTCTACAAGGCAGCATAAAATAGCGAAGTGGGAAAATGTACGTAATATTTAGAGTCAAAGATGAGTACGTTTGCTGTTCCTTTTCTGGAAATGGGAGTGTTTTACATGAGTGTGTGCTTTCTTTGTTTTATTCTCTACACTCCTATTGAAAAAAAAATAATGTGAGAACACCAGTACTTGTCTTTGTTTTCAAGGGACTTCAATTTCTTAGAGCAGTTTTATGTTCAGAGTAGAACTGAGAGCAAGGTATAGAGATTTCCTGAACACGCCCTCTTGCCCCCAGATACACAACACCTCCAACGCCACTCATCAGAGGGGAGAATTTGTTGCACTTGATGAAATCACATGGGCACATCATACGCATACGCATCCGAAGTGTCTATTTCTCGCTAGGCCTTCCTCTTGGTGTCGTGCCTTCTGTGGGTTTGGACAACTGTGCGGTGACAAGTATCCATCACTATCATATCACAGAGTATTTTTACTGCCCTGAAATTCCTCATTCCCCGCCGCCAGCCCACAGAAACTACTGATCTTTTTACCATCTCCACAATTCTGCCTCATGAGTACTTGTATAAATTCAAAGTTGTATTTGGCTAGTGAGTGCTCCCTAAACTTTGCACCGAAGTAGTATATCCAAGTGGATGGCATTTATATCATTCCATAACATTCCAATTTCCTTTACAAAAATGTGTTAATTGCTACGGTAATTACTTGTGAAATATTATTATTTCTTTAAAAATAATATGCTATTATTTCTCTCCATTTAAACTTTTTTTTTAACATGGGCCCACTAGCAATATAAATAAGATTATAATGAGACGGCCATCCCAAATATATTCAACTGAAACTGAAATAATGTGAGTAACAAGATTTTTTTTCCTACTGTTACAATAAAGATACAATTTAGAAAACTTGTCTGATGACATTTTTGAATTTATATCTGACTGATGCTTCTACTTATAAAAGAAATAGCATACAGCACTTTCAATTTTTCGCTATTTTAATATGCTTTGCGAACAACATTCATAGGCATTTTTTTCTAAGATATCAATCCTTCATGAAATTACTTAGAAACATCTAGATACTCTGTAGATCCTATCAGAGATGCAGACAGTGGGCAGAAGCCCTTACCATAGTATTGTTTATAACAGGAAATGTTTAACTGGGGGTTGGTTACATTTGGAATGACTCACTGACTCCATAAAATATTCTGCATGCGTTGAAATTATGTTTTGAGGAATACTTAATCACATGGAAAATGATAATGGTATATCTATATATCTATCTATATATCTGTATATCTATATCTATATCTATCTATCTATATATATATCTGTATATCTATACATATATCATCATGAAAGTGAGATCTTTACTTTGTTAAATGCACAGACATAAGCAAGCAATTGCTGTCGTTTGGAATACCTTTCAATATAGTAATTAAAACACTGATATTTAAATTTTAATGTTTTTCTACCTTTTCCTTTTTTCATAATTTATAGTGATGCAAATATTAATTATTTTAAAAGAAGAGCCAGTTGAACATCCTCATCTAAATTTTAAAAAACGTTTTCTTACTGTTTATTTATTTTTGGGATACAGAGTGCAAGCAGGGAAGGGGCAGAGAGAGAGGGAGACACAGAATCCGAAGCAAACACCCGTCTCTGAGCTGTCAGCACAGAGCCCAACGTGGGGCTCGAACCCATGAACGGTGAGATCATGATCTGAGCTGAAGTCGAACTCTTAACCAAGTGAGCCACCCAGGTGCCCCATAATTAAACTTGGATTTTAAAAACCTGAATGCACTTGATCACGGTGATTCCATGCCGCCAGGGAAGGTCGCCAAAAAGACATGACCACCAGCTGACCCACGCGTGGGACACAGGCACTTAGATGTCCTAGTCCCCTCCCCTGTCTTTGGAATGTGGGTTCTGCTTGCCTTTCCTGATCCCAGAGGCAGCTCTAGGGACATGGTCCTGAGATAGTGTTGTGGTGTTTAGAACATCTACACAGTATATGTGATTGAACCCCCCTTTATAAACTTTTAAGATTTGGTAGGCAGATAGGGAAAGTCATTTATCTTGCTGCTTCCCAAGACAAGCCTCGTATACAAACAAGTTCCCTTTGCTTATTAAGTCCGCCCCCGACCGACCTGGAGTGGCCAACCTTATTCTTCATCTGTCCCTGCCCTCTGCATTTGGGGGGCTAGTTTCAGATTTCACCTAGGAAGCTCCAAGGAGGTTACAAACCAGCACATGCCCACTGCACCTTAGAGATGCTGAGAATCCGAAAAAAGAAAGAACAAAATGGAGAGAATCCGAAAAAAGAAAGAACAAAATGGAGAGAATTACCGGTTTTAATAAGCCAGATACTAACTGTAAAATTGTGATTGTAAATGATAAAAGTTTACTTGTCATACTATGAAGGGTCAGCCATCCCACACAATCCCTGCCTATTGGGTCTAAGTAAGCCCTGTTTCTTCGTTCTAGGACTTAAAATATCAAACTGAGTGGTGTTAAACCAAGAGGTTTCTGCTCCTGTTTGTGAGGGAGTTGGGTAGTAAATTTGTGATTATTTTCCCATTAATTTCTGTATAATATATGCAGACTATATTGTCTGATTACTGAAAGGAATATTAAGCAAGGCACATTTGTATTATCCAGCAGGCCCTACTACACTCACTGTGCAGTTGAAGTTTCACTCCACCAGGAATGAATGCAGAGAATGAAGTTTCTCCTTTTTTTCAAGTATTTTGTTGGTAAAAGGAAAACCCACGTTGACTGAAATTGTTTTAGAACAAAATGAGAAGCACAATGACTTAGCTGTTCAGAGCATGAGTTTCTGTGATATCATATCCCCTATTTGCATAGGAACATTCATCCATCCATTTATTTATCCTTCTTTTTTAAGTTTATTTATTTACTTTGAGAGACGGGGCGGGGAGGGGCAGAGAGAGGAAGAGAGAGAGAATCCCAAGCAGGCTCCACACGGTCAATGCAGAGCCCGATGCCTGAAAGTGATCCCACGAACCACGAGATCACGACCTGAACCGAGATCAAGAGTTGGACACTTAACCAACTAAGCCACCCAGATGCCCCGACTTATCCTTTTTTAAGGCAAATGGTTTATTTGCACGTGAGAGGCACTGAAACTTGGTTATTCAGTATGGACTCTGAACTGGGTTGCCTGGGCTCAAGTCTATTCTGCACCTTTCTTACTGTGTGATTTTGACCAAGTCACGTACCCTCTTGCCTCCATTTTCTCATCTGTGAAGAGGAATAAAGCAGTAATTTTTCTCTCATAAAATTATATGTAATACATGGCTGGCTAGAGAGATAGATAGATGATAGATAGATAATAATATATAGCATCACATCATAAGTAACCTAAGTAACCAAGAATATTACTCTACGCTCTTTGGGGTTTCTTTTCTATAAAATACAATGACTAATATTACCTATCTCAGAGTGTTAGTGTTTGTCAAGTCTTGGTGTGGTGATTACCAACTAGCAAAAGCCCAGTGGATTTACAGATCACTAATGTGGTCACCATAGTTTTATTTTATACGCAAAGACTGGAAGGAAGGAGTTTCTAAAACTGCTTGAAATGCTGACAGTTCTCGGGTGCTGCCTGAAGCCTGGTTTACTGATACAGGATGGTTTACTGAGAGCTGATCAAGAATCCTCAGGCATTCCAGCCACAGAGCTAACTCTGCAAGGGTCAGAGAGCTTCGGCCTCTAAATGTTTGTTTGGACATTGGGAGTCTGCTGCTGAACATTCTTTTTTAGGGCTGCCTCCGAGTCTGAAAGTCGCATGTGTCAAAAGACTGATGACACTCTCTTCTTTTAGAAATAACGATAAACTGGAAAGGCATGGAATTTTCTTTGCCGAATTAACTAGTTTTCATTTGTTCCCATGAGGATGGCTTCGAGGGACTAGTGATGCTTCTCACTCCCCACCCCCCCCCCACCCCGGCTTCCCAGGGGGAGGGAGAACTGTGGTCAGGTGGGTGGAATGCACCCGAACACTGAGGCCCTTAACTCAAAGGCTGTGTCACCTTCAGGGTTATACTGCTTTCAACCAGAATCCAACCTTGCCTTGGTTGTGCTGGGGTTGTGCTTGGTGGCCTGGGCAGCCACCTGCCTCAGAGGAGAGCCAGATCCCTGCAGGTCCCTTGAAACTGCCCTTAGGTAGTTTAGGTGGGTGCTTATTCGGTGGGAGGGTGGGGAACAGGACCTACAGGCCACCTGTCATATACCAGGTATATGCCCGAGTATGTCGTTCATGTTATTGTTCTTGTCAGGTGTAAGTAACTCAGATTAGGGTGTGTATATGCTCGGGGAACTCAGAGCTGCTCTAGCAAATGAATACTCACCTTGGATCAGCGGCAGGGTCCTTGACCTTGGGCAAACCACTCAACTTCTTTGAGCTTCAGTGTCCCCAGAGTGTCTCCACAGAATCTCTCAGGAGGACCCCACCATCAACGAGTCTGCTTGCTACTTCGCACAGCCTCTTGTTAACACATTTGGATGGCGATTGTCCTGCATCATCCCAGGCTCTAAACTTCCTGTTGCCCACCCACCCCCATCACCCCAAAATGAAAAATAAATATAGAATTTTTTAATGAAAAAAATAAATGAAGTTCCTGTTACCCCATCAGTCACTCGTATTTACGGAGGGTCCGTTGTATGCTTCTGGCTGTTCCGCAACAGGGCACAAGGCAAAAACAAGGCAAAGACAAAAACAAGGCAAAATCGACATGATTTTGTTGCGAGTTGCACATGGAAATTGATGACTCCTTGTGTGTGAATAAGGAAGTCAGTTCAGGGGCGCCTGGGTGGCGCAGTCGGTTAAGCGTCCGACTTCGGCTCAGGTCATGATCTCACGGTTCGTGGGTTCGAAGCCCCACATCGGGCTCTGCGCTGACCGCACAGAGCCTGGAGCCTGCTTCGGATTCTGCATCTCTCTCTCTCTGCCCCTCCCTCACTTGTGCTTTCTCTCTCTCTCTTTCTCTCTCTCCCTCTGTCAAAAGTGAATAAATAAAAAACCAAAAAAAAAAAAAAAAGGAGGTCAGTTTAACAAAGGGCCAATATAGGGGACATTCCAATACTGATGCTTAAACTCCTGGCCCAGCTGCCCTGAAAATGCATCTATTCTATCAGGGTGGGTCACTTAGGACCATCGCTTAGGACCCCACAGCCCCTGCCCATTTGTCCCAGATTTCCCTTTAACAACAGGTGCATGCATAACTGAGAGATGGTTTTATTGAATCTTGATGTCATGACTGCAGCTGCTGGAATATAAATCAACTGGAGGCCACTCCGGGACTTTTTTTTTTTTAATCTAAGAGGAAATGTCTTAATGTGTTTTAGCTTTTGAACAGATTGAGAGACTGTGAAAACTTCTTCTGCCA
The DNA here is from genome assembly GCF_018350215.1 of Panthera leo. NCBI lineage: Eukaryota > Metazoa > Chordata > Mammalia > Carnivora > Felidae > Panthera > Panthera leo. The sequence goes on from NC_056687.1 coordinate 154,389,034, forward strand.
CTGATTTCAGCATCTCAACTAAGACTCAAAGCCCGTGATTTCTTTGTAGATATCATGTGACCATTAGAGGAAGAATAAAATTAAGTGTAGAACATGTTAGCATGGGTTAAAGCATGGTAGTCAATTACTGCTTTTGCAGAGGTGTGGATTTCACTCCAATAGTGTCTTTTTTTTTTTTTTTTGCCTCTTCCTCTCCTGCTCTCTAACTTTTCTACCATATAACGCCAAGAGATGATAATCATTGAAGCTAGTCCGTTTGGAGGCAAAGAAAATCCTCAAACGTCCTGGTTAAACAAAATGCTTTTCATCTGCACTCAACAAGGTGAGAGAACATAAGATGTTACCCTTGGACTCTTGGAACAACTGGTGTGTGTGTGAAGGTTCTTTTCTTCTTTCTCGGGGGGTGTGTGTGTGCGTGTGTGTCTGTGTGTGCACATGCGCGTGCGTGTTTCTCTCTTCACCACTGCTGAAACTGTGAGGTTTAATTTGGTGGTTCAATCTCTAGTCTGTAACTAATAAGAAAATTAGCTATGGCTCTGAGGAGCTTTCAAAGACTGGATACGACAATGGAGTATTACACCCTGCCACCATCCAGTCTTTGAGAACGGAAGAAACGGAATTTTAAGTAACTCTTTCAATACCTCCTTTTCAACACATGTTTAATAGTACATGTCCTTTAACCAAAGAACACAGATGGCACAATGAGGTTTTAATTAGATTTCACGTTCAATGCAATTAGTTACAGTTGCAAATGTAAAATCTACAATAGTGCATTAGGAAATAACTTCATCGAGTCACTTCAATTTGTTAGGTCACTGGCCTCTGTGGATTGTAGTGGGCACAGAACAGCTCAAGATAACGGTAGGGTGAATTCACATTTAAAACATGCCGTGGGTCAACCTTGCGTCTGATTTGCAGGTCCAGGAATGGCCTTTCTCAACTTCCCTGCGAATGAAAAATATGAATAAAGATGAAAATCTCACCGACACTGATAGAAACCCTCATTTCAGAATCTGGAGGGAACATATTGTAATAATGAGGTCAGTTGAGCTGGATTAGAAATTAAAGCGCAGCCACAGACCTCTGAAATGTACCTCGTAAGTAGACTAGTCTTCATAAAAGAGAATTGGGGAGGGGGTCCTTGGCGGAGCAGGAGTTAGAAGGACAAATGACGCATCTCCCACAGTTTTGCCTTGACCCAACATTCAAAATGTAAATAAGGAAAACTGTATGCCCACTTAGACCTCTTCTGCTCCTACTCTTAGTGTGTGTTGCTTTTTGAGATGTCTGAACATTATTTATTTAAAAAACAAAACTGACGTTTATTTATTTTTGAGACAGAGAGAGACAGAGCATGAACGGGGGAGGGGCAGAGAGAGAGGGAGACACAGAATCCGAAGGAGGCTCCAGGCTCCGAGCTGTCGGCCCAGAGCCCGACGTGGGGCTCGAACTCATGAACTGTGGGATCATGACCGGAGCCGAAGTGGGATAGATGCTCAACCGACTGAGTCACCCAGGCGCCCTGAATATTGGTTATTTACTATGCCTCAGTAATGCCTCCTACTTCCATGCCCTCATCCTCCCTTTAAAAAAAAAAATCCATGCAAAGCAAGAATCAGGGGGAAATAGGCCTAAGAAGTCGGGTGGGGATGGTCAGAGAGTTAGGGGCTGTAGGTCCTACAACCAAAGCAGGATGTGCTGACGAGGAAGATCCTATCCGCAGAGCATTCTGGAAACAGTGGTGGTGGCTGTGCTGTAGTTACCTCACAAAAACACAGCAAGAGGAGGTGGGGCGAGGCGATGATGTCACACCCGTCAGTTAGAGACATATGGAATGAGAAACAGGAAGTACATTTCTAGGAACATACCAGCTCTGATTGGCTGACGGGGAGGGTCCTGGGTCACCATGTTTCAGAAAGATCTGTTTGCCCATTCTTACTTAGTAGGAAGAGTTGTGTGACAAAATCTCACGGTCTACCCTGTGTGAAGGGTGGAGAGGAAGGTGATTGATTGTGAAGTTTCATGTATTTAAAAATCACCTACACATCTGCCCATAAAATTTGATTTAATAGCTCAAAGTGTACACATTGTCATGATTAACTGTATGTGCCAGCCAGGCTAGACCATGAGGTGCCCGGATATTTGGTCAGATATTAATTCTGGGTGTTTCTGGGAGGGCGCTTTTGCATGAGATTAACATTCAAATCAGTGGACTTTGAATCAAGTTGATTGTGCGCCATAATGTGGGTGGGCCTCATCTAATCAGCTCTATGTCTTCGGAGAACAAAATAACCAACCTGCCCCTGAGGAAGAGAGAATTCTCTAGATGACTGCCTTTACATTTCATCTGCAACATTGAATCTTCCTGCCTAATCCTTTGAATTGGAACATCAGTTCTCCCTGGGGCTCCTGTACCACTGGCTCACCCTACAGATTTCAGACTTAACCAGTCCTTATAATTATGTAAGCCAATTCCTTATACTAAATCTCTCTCTCTCTCCCCCTCTGTACACACACACACACACACACACACACACACACCCCACCCTGATTAGGTAAGGCCCACCCACATTATAAGCCTCTGTGTGTGTGTGTATTTTGTATGTATCTCATTGATTCTATTTCTCCAGAGAACCCTTCCATGCCCTAATGTGGCCTACACATTAATGTGTTAAATAATCTTATGATTAAAATCACATTGTAAAGAATATTGAAGCTCGGAAAACACTCATTATTTGATGTCAATAAAAAGGATGAAAACCAATGCTGTCATACGGTCTTACCATATTGTGTAATGTATACAATACATACAATACATTGCGTTCTTTGTATAGAACACAAGAGAGTTTGAGGAAACGTAGCAAACATTAATAAGGGTCACCTCGGGTTCTAAGGATTATTGGATAATTTCGTCTTTTCTTTGTATTTGTCCAGATTTCTAAATTCTTTATAGTGAATCTGCGGTGCTCCTTAATCAGTAGGAAAAATGCTAGTACGTTTTAAACCATGTAAGCAGCTTAAACATCAAGTATCGCGGTTCAGGTTTTGCTGCACACAGGAAAGAATAAAGAATCATTCAGTTCCCACGAGAACGAAAACAAAGCATATGTCAAAAAACCGAAGTAAGTTTCTTCCAGCGGGTATCCTGTTGGAGCAGATGGTATTTAAGGAAGAAATCGCTGAATCTTAATAGAAAGAAGAGGTACAATTTCCTCCGAAGGCGACATCGTAAAGACGTGACATTCAGGGGCATCCCAGCGCCGTTTGTCAGCACCCCACTCTGTATATATTGGTAGCTGTTCTTTCTACAGAGATTTGTTTTCAAAACGGGAGCCAGACATCCCTAATCTTCAGTTCTTGGTGTTGTGTAAAACACGAGACACTGAAAGAATAAAATTAAAGGGCAAAAAAAAAAAAAAAAAAAAGGTTTCATGTTTCCTACTGTGGGGTTATGATTTACTCATCTTATTACAGATTAGGAAAACACGGTTTCATGTAAAACTGAGTAGAAATTCCTCCCCGGGCCTGTTCACTCATTCATTGATTACTATTAAAGTAACATCATCGAGCAAAAGCTTAACTTGCGTGTGTAATGAACAATGAAGATATAGCTACATATGTCCATGGTTGTCCATTCATATGTATTTGTATATATATATGTGATATATAGAATATATGTGTATATATATTTTTTCTGTTTTCTTTCACCTTCTTTCCTTCTCACCCATGGTTGTGACTGTCTCGTTCTGACCTCTTTACTTCTTTCTATTTTTTAAGTGTATTTGATTGATTGATTGATTGATTGATTTTGAGAGAGAGAGAACGCAGGTGATGAAAGGGCAGAGAGAGAGAGAGGGAGAGAGAGAATCCCAAGCGGGCTCTGACTGTCAGTGCAGAGCCTGACGCAGAGCTCGAACCCACAAACAGTGAGATCACGACCTGCGCCAAAATCAAAAGTCGAACGCTTCACCCACTGAGCCGCCCAGGCATCCCGCATCCTCCTGACTTCTTTAATCTCCAGTGAAGGGACCCTGTGGGCTGGCACTGGTTTCAGAAGTTTGGCACGTACAGGTTGCTGAGTGTTTTATTTCACTTGTTTCTTCATGGCTGGGAACATCATAAACAATGAGCTGTTTCTGCTTCCTGTTCCCCCTCCTCCTTTTCATTTTTGAATATCTAGTTTCTAGTATCAGGTGTAAGTCCGGGGTGACCGACCGGGACAACGTTGCATGGTTCCATGAGTCTTCAGCAGCTATGACGTTACTGGGGAATCTTCAGGGTAGTTCTGGGTATTAGGAGCACGGCTCAGCACAGGTATCTTCCCTCCCCCATTCTCTCCGAGGAAAAACAAAATCTTATTTCTTTTCGAGCCCGGTTGGAGGCGGGTAGAAACAGGAGCTTGGGCACTTGGCCGTCCTGGGTGAGGGCTGATGTTACTAAGTCTCTACTTCATTCCTTTTTCTGTAAAGCAGCTTACAGTAGCTTTCTTATGGAGCAAAGATTAGTTGCAAATGAGTGAATGTATGTGAGTAAACCGAATGAAATGGCTGGTTCCGGGGGGGCAAAAACTGACAAATGTTAGTGGTTCCGTATGCTTCAGCCCGACATGTAACTCTCTTAAGAGTGGATAATGCCAATCACTCCATAAATATTAGCTATTCTGGTTATTAAGACCCTCATGCAAAACAACGACAAAATATACTGTCATTTAGAGCATCAACGGTGTCTGAATGGATCTGAGGATGTGGGCATTTTACTGGACCGGGGGTGTGTGGTGGGAGAGGCAGCAGCCTTCCGGGAACATATGTCCACCTCCAAATCCCTGGGACTTGCGAACGTTACCCTATTTGGAGAAAGAATCTTTGCAGATGTCATTAGCTTAAGGATCTCGAGATGGGGAGATTATCCTGAATTCTCTGAGTGGACCCTAAATCCGGTGACAAATGTCCATATCAGAATGAGACAAAGGGAAATCTGACAGAAGAAGAGGGGTCGCGTGGCCACAGGGGCAGAGGGTGGAGTGCAGTGTGACGAAATAAGTGATGCCAACAGCCTAGAGAAATCGAAAGACACAAAGAATGCCTCTCCCCCTAGAGTTTCTGGAAGAAACGCGGCCCTGCTGACACCTTGATTGAGGCCAAGGGATGCTGATTTTGCACCACTGGCCTCCAGAATTATGAAAGAATAAATACCTGTTGTTTTGAGTCACCAAGGTTGTGGCAGTTTGCTCCAGAAACTCTAGAAAACTAATACAGAGGGCAACTAAATTCTGTGGCCCGAGTCAGATGATTGGGAGAGAATAAGTTCGCCCTCTGAAGTTCTAATCCCTCCGAACCCATCGGGTCTCATTTTCAATTTCATGGATCCAATCGGCTGCTGCAGTGGACCTTCAGGAAAGTCTGTGAAGTTGAAAATTGGCATTCTCCTACATGCCTGCCAGCGTAATGATACATGGCTATCTCTCCCTGCCCACCAGAAGACAACCCCTGCATGCTCTGTGTGTTGAACAACTCACAGACGGGGGGGAAAAATACCCACAAAGTGGAAAAACAATCCTACAAATATCCCTGCATCCTCTTTGTATCCAGGAAAGTGCTTTCCAGCCAACCAATCTTATCCAATTGTTCCTTCATTATATAACCATTATTACAGAATAAATTCTTATGGAGAGGTGAATTCTGATAGGTACCCGGTTCTACACCGATCCAATTTGATTTTTTGGTGGTTGTTTGAGACTATTACACCTGAAAACACTCCCTTGTTGACCTCCTAAAGACCTAAAACGTCTGTCAGGTTTTTAGACTCAGCTCTCAGATACTTTAACCAGAATCTTCTACCTTTTTTTTTTTTTTCTATTTAGAAGCATGAATTAATATTTGCCCTGATGTTTAAGGAATATATGAAAAGTATTGTTTTTATACTGACTTTCTATTTCGGGCGCCTGGGTGGCACAGTAGGTTAATCGCCAGACTTTGGCTCAGGTCACGATCTCATGCTTCCTGGGTTCGAACCCCGCGACAGGGTCTGTGCTGCATCGGTTTCTGTATCTCCCTCTCTCTCTGCCCCTCCCGAGCTCATGCTATGTCTCTCTCTCTCTCTCTCCAAAATAAATAAGCATTAAAAAAAAACGTATACTGGCTTTCTATTTCAAAGTTCCTAAAGACTAGTTTTAAAGTAAATGATTATTTCGATAATTAAAGGACACAGGGGCTGGTGGAACAAATTGTTTCACTGCTGTGTAAGTAATCACATGTGGCCAGTCACCTTTGCTATATCGTGCTGATAACCTATGTAGGTACCTAGGTAGAAATTCCCTTTGTCACATTGACCTCTACTGGATGGAATGTCAAACCAACCCCGCTCAGTACAGAAACTTCTTCCTGTTGCTTAAGGGTTCAGCCTGAAACCCCAAGGGAAATTAAAAAAAAAATGCAGCAAAGAAAAAGAAAGAGAAACGAAAACATATGGTGATAGTGGAGAACAGAGAAGATTGTAGGGGAGCAAAGAAAAAAAAAAGAAAAAACAGGAACGGGTCAGAGACAGAAAGTTTGTGGTGTTGAGGAAGAAAACTCACAGCCCCATCAATATCTCTAGCAGTCTCTGCTTGGTCACATGGGGACACACGCAGTTGGACAGTTTTCCAGTGAGTTTGAACATTTAATTAATTGCCAATAACCTTGATCGTGTTGGTTATTCTCATTATTTTTAATTTGTTTGTTTGTTTAGAGTGCCCGGATTAGTCACATGCATGTCTGGGCTAATCAGGCCTATGGGCACTTACCGGATCTCCATTCGGCAGGTGTCTGTTTCACTTGGGTTCGCTCTGCAGATTCTAGAAGGGACCCGGCGATGCAAAGTCAGCTGTTTCTGCAAAGTAAGAGACGCCCATGCCCACGGGCTTAATGGCCTAAGTCAGTTATTTAACGCTGGATCTGACGACTGGACTTTGAAAAGTCGAGCTCTACCCTTCCAAGATGTATACTCCCTGCCCTCGCTTTCTGGACAGGAAGATGCTGGGGAATGTGAGATGTACCCTTCCTCATCAAAATTCCTCTGCCAGTGGCTAAAGTTCCCTCTTCCGACTTTCTAGCTGCAAGCCACGCAGTGTCATGGGGCTGCCTGTGTTGTGCAGGAAGCCTCTTTTCCTCGTCAGCCCTGGGGACAAGGACGGCGTCAATTCTGTGAGCAACCCCAGTTTCCCTGTCCTGTTCACCACGTTGAGCAGCAAAGCCCTTCGGACCCGCTTTCTGTGCCATCAAAAGAATCTGTCCAACAGGGCACCTTCTCAGGATTGTTTAAAAAAATAGAACCCCCCCCCCCCAAAAAAAACCCCACTTTTTCATCTATCACTCTTCTTTGTCTTTTTCTTTCTACTCGTTTTTTTCCACCTCAGCATTCTACCTTTGAGAAAGGTATGCTCTATAATGCAGCTTGACTTAAATTATGACCCTGCTGCACCATTTCTTTGAGCTGCTATTTTCCCTGCCTGTTCAAGCTGCTGAGCACAATTGCTACAGCTCAATTATTAAAGAGATGCTAAAAATAGCCCGGTGCAAGGCTGTCGACAAAGAAAAATCATTCAAACACAGCAAGAGACGCAACCTGGGCAGCGAGCTCTCACTGTTATTAGATCCTTAATTCTCCCCACCCTCCCCCCTTTAGGCCTTTCTTTTCTTTCTTTCAGCAATAATAAAGTAATAGGCAGCCTAAAAGGTCCCCTTTTTGGTACCCACAGGAATTTGCATAAGCTGATGACTGCTTTGCGGCTGCAAAGGCTCCTTAATAAGAAAGGAACTGGCTGCATTCGGGAAACCAGGTTGCATAGCTGCGGGCAGAGGAATTTACAAATAATGCTCTGGCTTTTGCTGTTGTCTGTGTGAGTCCCATCCAGTGGGGCCAGCCAGTCCTTCCCAGCGCCCCTCCTGAGATGCAGCCCTTTGAATTGTCGGAATCAAGAGTGTTCCTCCTGTGGCTCATGTTAGAAAACTATTTTCCAACATCAGAAATTAGGAAAACTAGAAATAGGAGAAAAGATAGCCCCACATTTTAGGAACTTAAGAGTATTTAGTATTGTCTCCCCCTGCTACAATGTATTATGTGACCGCGCTTAACACAAATGGCTTACCCCCCTGGAACCGTACTTTTCCCATAGATGTATTTTTAAAAGCAGGTTAACTGAATACATTCCTTTTCTCATAGAAAAGAGAGGAGCATTGTAGTCTGATCGGCCTGGGAGAGTTGTAAAACCCTCTGTGCGTCAGTTCGCCTGTCTGAAAATGGGGTGTGGCGCCCACTTTTGAGGCCATTGTGAGCATGTAAGGAAAAAAAATGTAAAAATGTAAGGATAGGAGAAAATAAATATTCAAATAAATAATACCAGCTATTTCTGAGAGTAAAGAAAATGTGTTCGTTAATAGAAACTGATGAAAGTCAGGTAACATGAAGGAAAAGAGACTAATCATGGTAACATATGGAAAGCTCTCATTGTTTTCGCCAAGAATCTAGACAGGAACACACATACGCACTCACACTAAACAAATAAAATAAAATAAAATAAATAATAAGAATTGATTACGGCTAGATGGTCTACAATGAGAAAAATATCGTTGACAAGAGTTTTACGCAACATTAAGTTCTGGTTTAAATAAATGGATAAAGGCGCCTGACTGGCTCAGTCAGTTAAGCACCTGACTCTTGATTTTGGCTTAGGTCATCATCTCAGGGTTCATGAGACCGAGCCCCATGTCGGTTCTGTGCTGATAACATGAGGTTGCTTGGGATTCTCTCTCTCTCTCTCTCTTTCCCTCTCTCTCTCTCTCTCTCTTTCTGCCCCTCCCCTACTCATTTTCTCTTTCCTTCTCTCTCAAAACAGATAAACATTAAAAAACTATAAGTAAAAATTAAAACATGGATACATTCTTATCAGTTCTGAGAAAAAAATAATCATGTGTGCCAATGTGTTATTGCATTTATGCCAATAAGAAAAAGAAAATCATTCACAGATACTTAGTTCAGATAATTTACCATTATTGTTCTTCTCCTGAAAGTGTTACCTGAAGAAATAGAGTGGCCAAAAAGACTAAATCAAAATAAAGATATTACAAATGGGGAAGACTAAGATTAAAGATAAAAAGGACCCTGAACAACAAAAGCTATAAAAGCAGAATTCCTGTTCTATTATTGGTTAATCGTGCATGATACGATATACAAATCAGACATAATTCCTGAATAAAAACATATAGGAGGCAAAAAAAAAAAAAAGAAGAAGAAAATAGTGAAACCCTGTATACTTACAATAAATATGGAAAATTGACAGAGGGAAGTATAATGTGAAAAGTTACAATTTTAAATACATGATCAATTACTCTTGATGTTTGTGGAAATGCATAGGTATATAGGGTTTTGCTTTTATATGAATTATAACTCCTACGAAAATACAAATAAGATGAATAATTTATTAATCAATAAAGAACATACACATCTTGAGTTAGAGGAAAAATGTAAGAATTTGACAAAGCAAAGAGGCACGAATGAGAATGAAGACATTTAAGATAAGGAGAATAAGATCATGCCTACTGGCTACCGCGGCATTTGTGTGGGCAGTAGAGGGGAGGAGAAAATAATTGTCCTCTCCCTTTCTAGGTTCTTGGCTGAGGCCCCTATAACAAAAGACAAACGAACAACAGAAAAGCAGGGCATCCTGGTGGCTCAGTCGGCTAAGCATCGGACTTTGTCTGACTTCAACTTAGGTCACAATCTTGTAGTTCCTGAGTCCAGCCGTGCATCAGGCTCTGTGCTCCCGGCTCGGAGCCTGGCGCCTGCTTCAGATTCTGTGTCTCCCTTTCTCTCTGCCTCTCCTCTGCTCATGTTCTCTTTCTCTCTCTCTCCCCAAAATAAATAAACATTAAAAACAAAACAATCAGAAAGGCAGTCGTAAGTTTATTAACATGCGTCCCTCCCGTATACATGGGAGGTACGCAGGGAAAAATGAGAGTCTCCTCAAGGTGCCTTAGAATTCAGGCTTAAACACCTGCTTAATAGGGAAAGGGCAGGGACGTGTGATCTCTGGAGAGAGTCAGTGATTTGGAGGAAAGATGAAGGACCCTTGGAAGAACAGATGGGAGGGGTAAGTTTGTGACCCAGTGTGTCCGGGTGTGGTGGGGACTTCTAGTCTCCTCTCCTGTAACAAGTGGCAATGCTCCCTGGTCATAGAAACTCCCGGGGAGAGGATCTATGGCATCGAGTCTTTTCGGGGGCTCTGTCTTCAGGAAGATTGGGAGAGTCAGAGAAAGCCTCCTTCTATATTTGCTCTTTCTCAAGGGCCTACAGCTCAGAATGATCAATATATCAAAAGGGCACATTTTAGGTGACATGGCCTGGACTTAGGTAGCCATATTTTTAGGTGGCATATTCTGCCATGTCTCAGAGTAGAATTTCCAGATTGAAAACAAAGACTTTCAGAGTCAGTAAAAATAAATAAATAAATAAAAATAAAAATAAATAAAAAATCAAAATGTCTTCCATATGTAAGAACTATGCCTAAAACAATGTGATACAGAAGAGTTGAAAATCAAAAGAATAAACACCTTTAACTGGGAAAATGATGAAATTCCTTTCCTCTGACCTACCCTTAGAACACAAGTAAGATGGAGAGGTGCCAAATGGAGACGTGGTGAGTGCCCATGTATCTGATCAGTGGAGATGTTAGAACGATAATGCAGATGAGAGTTGTTGTAGCGGTATCACACCAGAGTGACTGAATTCATGACCCATCGATGATTGGACCTCGGCTGTGGATAAGGAAATGGCAGTAGCTTGTAGCTGCCCCAGGCCTGTCTGAATGCATCAGCGAGCTGCTGAGGCAACCAGGACTCCAAGGGATGGAATAATCCAGAAGGAAAGAAGGCTAACTTTCCGCACGGCACATTTGCCCTCAGGGAATGTGCCCATTCTTGCTCTGTGGAGACAGAATGTGAGGCTGAGGACGGGAAGGCTACCAAGGGTCACCGAAGTCGGAAGACTTCCAGCAATCCCAAATGCCTGCGAAGCCAAAACTGCATGTGCGGCTCACCGACACACGCCGTCCGGAGAGGCCAACATCCCAGAGAGAAGGGAAGTGGGAAGGGAGTCCAATCTTCTTGGACTTCTTTCTCCAGAGAGCTGCTGATATGTCGGTTTTTCAGGGTGAGAGCCTAAAAGCTGTGGAGATGATGACTAAAAAACAGCAGAATTTCTTTCCGTAGTCTTGTTGGGCTGAGGATAGCAAAGGTCAAGTGCAGGACTTACCTCACCAACTCTCGGGTTCTCATTTGGAGTCCCTGATGGATTCAGTTTGGTTAAATCAAGGTGGATTAAGCCTGATCAGTAGTATCGCAACTCTACCCCGATGGAGTGATTTATTCTTATTCTCGCTGCCCTCCAGTTGGCCAAGGGAAGGCTCCCTGAAGGAGGACCCTATCATTTAGAAGTGCTCCAACTTTTCATTTGAAATATCCAATATTCAGGCAAATACCAGGCACAGTAAGGCCCTAAACAGAATTATTACCTTTTATCCCAGAAATCTATTTTTCTTATGGCATTTTAGTCAATTTACATTACAGCCAACTCTAATTGAAGTCTTCTGCATTTTTATTCCTGTCACAAAAATGTGTAAAGTTATTATTCTTATGCAAAAAGTTTCCATTTCAGTTCAAATCGGCATACCTGTATAGCTAGGTCATAAGTAAGCAATTACTTTCTTTAGAGCTCAAGTTTAGGTCGTTTATGTGCAATGTGCTGTAAGTGAGAAAACATAAATTACACCGCCATTTTCAGCTTTGATTCTTTTTTGAATATTTAAACAATACAACTATTCAATTATTCAAATAATTAAAGATGGAGTGAACAAGCATCCCTTTGTTTCAAAAATGACTGACTTAGATTTGGTGGTATAGCAAATCTGTAAATCCCTTCCACAACTCACCCAACAAGCACTGGCAAGGAATACAAGAACGTGCCTTCCGTTTCGATAAACATTTCCACAAAATACTGATTGGTTGTACCATTTCAGGGTTTACACTGTTGGATTTTCGTGGCTATGTCCATGATATTTTTCATAGAGTCTGCTGTACAAAACTGAGCGCAACAGTTTTAATATGTAGCATACAATGCAATGAAATAATAAGGGAGACTTCCAGTCTCTGATCCAGCATGTAGGAAACTTGGAAGTTGCCACTTTGTCCTAACCATAAGTGAACAGCTGAATGAACTGAGGAATCAACAACTCTTCTTCAATCAGGCAGAGAAGTGAGGTCACAGGGGACAATGCTGCCCCTCGAATGGAGACACGTGACAAGTGAGTAGAGAGAAGGAGATCCTGCCAGGGCAGCTGCCTCTGCCAGAACCAAGGCTGGGTAGTGAAACTTGAACTGTAATTGACCAAATGCTAGAGGCTCAGTGTGGACAGCTCTGAGAGTTAAAAACTGCAGAAGGAAACTTTTACTGGGGACCCCACTCCTTTGTGAGTTTTACCATCCAGATCTTTCCAAGGTTCTCACAGTGAATATCAGAGAAAACTACCCAGTACTTCCAGCAGGGGGTAGGGGAAGGGGGGCATTTATAAATACACCAGAGGATTCTTTTCTTCTTAATAAGGTCTGCTCTCTTTAGAAACTAGTCAACAAAAGCCTAACCAGCTGGGGTTTTATAAGACCCTAACTGACCTGCACAAAGGGAAATACCCAACTCCAGCCCACTCTGGACATCCTCTCCAAGCTGGGGGTGAATTGGGGAGGGGAAGACTGAGAGGCGTGTGAAAAGGTCACAGTCCAGAGGCACAGGTTCCCTAAAATACTGAGACTTAATCACAGGCCAATAGAATGTTTCCCATCCCTTCACTTTCTCTGCAATCACTCCAAGTCTGTTTATAGAAGTTTCCTTTATGCAGTGCATCACACTTGGCTATAAAGAAACAATTACAAGCCAGACCAAAAGGCATCAGGACGAGGCTCAGATATGACGGCGATGTTGGAATTATCAGACCAGGAATCTGAAACAATTATGGTTAATTTACTAACTGCAATGGATACAGCTGACAGTAGACAAGGATAAAAAAGCAGTGGGTCAAATAAAACGGTTCAGGAGACATTTAACTTGAAATCAATGAAAACAAAAAGACTACCTGTCAAAATTTTGAGATGCGGTGAAAGCAGTGCTTAGAGGGAAATTGATAGCATTAAGTTCATAGATGAAAAAGGAAGAAAGAGCTACAATTAATAACCTATGTTATCAACTTATGAAAATAGGAGAAAAAGAGCAATCTAAGCATAAAGCAAGCAGAAGAAAGTAAATAATAAAAACTAGGGCAGGAATCGATGAAGTTGAAAACAGGAATCCTAACAATAGAAAAATATCCATGAAACCAAAAGTGGTTTCTTTGAAAAGGTCAAAGACATCAGTCAACTTCTAAAGAGGCTACTAGAAAAAGAGAGAGAGAGAGAGGACACAAATTATTAATCTCAAAAAATGCAATAGGGGTCATCACCACTGATCCCATTGGTATTAAAAGGATAATAAAGACTTATGATAAATAACTTATGGCCTCATATATGATAATTCAAATAAAATGGGCTAATTCTTTGACAGAAACAAAGCTTATGGCAATAAACAGGTAAGTTGAATAGGACTATATTTATTACAGAAATTGATCAATTATAATAACCTTACAACACATCATGCCCAGATGGTAATTCATTGGTAGTTTCTTCTTAAAATTTAAGAAAGAAAATCTACTTGGGGCATCTAGGTGGCTCAGCTGGTACAAGAGTGTGACTCTTGGCTTTGGCTCAGGTCATGAGCCCTGAGCCATGTGAGTTCAAGCCCTGTGTCTGGTTCTGTGCTGATAGCATGGAGTGTGCTTGGCATTCTTTCTCTCTCCCCAACTCACGCCGTCTCTCTCAAAATAAAGAAATAAACTTAAAATAATCAATAACACAATAGCAACCTCCTCCAAATTAAATACTTAGATGTCAACATAGCAATATATATACAGATTCCATGTCCTGATAATTATACAACTCTGATGAAATAAATCAAAGAAGATCTAAATACACGTAGATTGGAATAGCTAATATAGCCAAGATGTCCGTTCTCCCCAGTGTTGATCTATAGATTCAACACAGACCTACCGAAAAGACGAGTAGATTATTTTTAGATCATGGCAAGTTGACTCTGAAGTTTTTATGGAAAGGTAAAAGACCTACAATAGCAAATGTAATGCCAAAGGAGCAGAACAAATTTCAAAGGATTATGTTCCCTAACTTTAAGATTTACCTTAACACTACAGTAATTGAGATAGCATGGTGAAAGAATGAATGCCTAGATCAATGAAGCAAAATAGAGAGTCCAGAAATAGGCCTTCACAAATACGGCCAACTAGTCTTTGAGAAAGAGCAAAAGCAATTCATTGGAGAAAACATCCTCTTCTCAGGAAAGGGCGCTTCAACATTTGGGTGTACATAAATGAAAAAAATAAGTGAATCTGGACACAAGGCTTACTCTTTCACAAAATTAAATCAAAGTGGATCCTCGACTCCAAAGCGAAACACAAAACGATAAAACTTTTAGAAGACAGAGTAGAAAATCTAAGTAACATTGGGTTTGGAGATAATTTTTAGTTACACCATCAAAAGCATGATGCAAGAAAGAAAAAGCCCGATGAGGTAAAAACATGTTAAAATGAAGATTTCTGCTCTGAGAAAGACAAGATTAAGAGAATGAGAAGACAAGTTACGGACAGAAAAAAAAAATGTTTGCCAAACACAGACTTGATAAAGAGTTTTGACAATGATATCCAAAGAACTGTTAAAATCCAACAATAAGAAATGATCCAATCACAAAATGGGCAAGGCACTGAACAAACACCACAACAAAAGAGACCTATGGACGGCATAACTGGCAAAGATGTGTGGCGATGGGGACTGTCATTAAATGAGTCGTCCAACCGTGAAAAGTCATGAATGAGCCCTGAACCTGTATTACGAAGTGAAGTAGCCAATCTGAAAAGGCTAGCTAATTTTAAGATGCCAATTTTATGGCATTCCGGAAAGAATAATACGATAAAGACGGTAAACACAGCATTCTTTTTTTTAGGGTGGTGAAATTACTCTGTATGATACTGTAATGGTCCATGTACTGTACTACGCATGTGTTAAAACCTATGGAATTTTGCAGCACCAAGAATGACTCTTCATTAAATTAATTTAAAGTTTAAAAATGAAATGAAATTAAAAAAAAAAAAAAGAATATGTGTGTGTGGGGGGAGGGGCGCGGATTCCAGTAGGGAGTACAGATTATGACAAAACAGTCAACCTGTATTACAAATGTATAAAACAATCGCACTGAAAGGTGGTGGGGAGGGGAACGTGAGGACCTCTGTGACTTTGGAAATGTCCGAAGTCTGTAAGACCAAAGGCAAAGGAAATAGTTCATAATCACTGCCCTGTAGTTGAGAAAGTTGATTCTCATGGGTACAGGAGTTAATTTTGCACTGCTCTACATATACACTGGCATTGAACAATTAATTAAACGGATGGCACATGTTAGAAGCAGGTTTCTTTCACTGTTGGAGTAGTAGTTTACGAACAAGCAAGCGGGAATAGGTGTGGATAATCCTTGTGGTAATATAAACCCAATTTTGGCTAATATGGATATGGATGGCAACAGATAGAAATATTTAGGTATGTGCAAATACACAGGTTAGGATACACACGTACATTTCTTGGCTCTGTCTGCTGAGGAGGCCTGGAAGCAAAGTATCCAGGAGTGATGAATACACCCAGGACTCAGTTCTTGATTTCTGATATCTTTCCTAACTAAAAGGAGCTAAGGCTTCCTAGGAAAATGTCCGATTCTGGGGTTGGGGTAGGCGAGGTAAGTATTGAAAAAAGAAAAAAAAGTCCACGGCTGTATGTGAAAAAGGAAACGGAAGCTCACTAAATGAACTTTCAACAGCCAAAGCTAGAAACATCAGAGCAACAAAAAGAAATAGCACAGGATTATAACACGAAGCACAAGATAAATATACAAGAGTACATACCGATATAAATAAATAGCCGAATGAATAAATGTGGAGAAGAGACAAATCTCCCACGAAGAGGAATTTCAAGCGATTTGGGTAGAGACTCCAACCCGAAGAGGTGGAACTTAAGTATCGTTCCTTCAGTGTCAGCTGTCCAGAGTGACTTACTTCTAAAGAGTACATATAGTAGGGAAAAGGGAAGAAAAAGAACCTTATGATGAAGAAACCTGACAAACACTATCTCAGCCAGATGATGAAAGTCAACATAAGTTGTGATAAGTACGTGTCCTTGATATGATGTGATGAGAATAGCATTTTTCCTCTGGTGCTTTCTTCCCCAGACCCATCACTATACTCTAATTATATGGGCAACATGACACGAATCCTGTGTGCACACAATACCTGACCAGTACTGGTTCTTTTAAACTATCAAGGTCATCAAAAATGAGGAAGGTCTCAGAAACTGTTACAGTCTACGGACCCCTATGGAGACATGAAGACTAAATATAACGTGATGCCCTGGACTGGATTCCGAAAATAGACAGTAGGGAAAGACTAAGGAAATCTGAAAAAGTACGGACTTTTGTTAAAATAAAACAACGAATCCGCACATACGAAGACATTAGAAAATATTTTTCCAGGTAGAAATACAACACAATATTTAGGAGATATATAAGAAATGTAGAAGAATAAAATTAACAAGCTTGGTTAGCAGATATATCAAACGTTCTGCTTTTGAAAGAATTCACATACTTTTTGAAGCTCCATGGACCATTGAACAGAATTAATTATAGCCAAGGTCTTAAAGAAAAACTCAGCACACTCTAACTTCTCAGTCTGTTGTCCAGACACAACTCAGTAAGTTGCAAAATTCATAGGTGGGGATAACTAAGTCAATTAAACGATCGGAAAATAAAACATATGTATAATGACACAGAACGGCCATGTACTCGTTTCGGTATTTCCCCTTCTTGGACATGGGCCAAGACTACATTTCCCAGCCTCTCATGTTGTGCGGTTGTGCCCATGTGACTGAGCTGTTGTCCGTGGGATTGTTGAGAGAAGAAACATATTTCTTTATATTTGGGGAATTGACCGCAGTCTCCATTTCTACCCCTTGGAGGCTGGGAAGGAAGGACTCTACAATAATAGATTTGCAGGATGGTAGCAGATTGGATGTCTGGGCCGCCCACCCTGAATTGGACTGCGATGTGAGGGAGAAAAAAGCAAGGCTTTGTCGTTTGAAGAGACTGAAGGACCAGCATTTCTTTCTCACCGTAGCGTTAACTCGGCTATCGTGAAATATCCGCCCCCCCCCATACCCACAAATTCACAAACTCCTAAGAAATTAAGGTAAAATTGAAAAGGCAACTTCAATACAGATTATTTGAATAGAAGAAGTTAATCATGGCACTGTACATCAAAGCAGGTGCTTTAGGGACTATTATTCTTTCCTTAAAAAAAAAATCATAGCTTTCCACGATTTTGTTATTCAAGAGAAATGCATACATCACTATCAAGTATTTACCCCAATAAGCAAGAATAATATACTAATTCTAAGAGAAACAAGTAAAAGAGAATGAATAAAGATAAAACAGTAATTTCGATGTAGAATAGTAAAACAGGTAATGAAACAGCATTTCTTAAGAAAAACTAATAGAGGAGATAAGCTTTGAGTGAAGAGTTATGAAGTAAAATCAGAAGGAATAAAGTAAACTATACTACCCATTAGAAAGGTGGTATAATTGCAGGTGTGAATGAATACTAAACACGTATGAAACTCTAAATGACCAAATTTCACTAAATCGAACAAACGTATGTACCGAAACAGAGCAATAACAATGAAATGCATTTAAAATGGTGCCCCAGGGGCCCCTGGGTGGCTCAGTCAATTGAGCATCTGACTCCTGATTCTGTTCAGATCATGGTCTGCTGGTTCCTGAGATAGAGCCCCCCCAACCCCGCCACGTGGAGCCCCACATGAGGCTCCATGCTGGTAGGCGGAGCCTGCTTGGGATCCTCCCTCGCCCTCTCTGCCTCTCCCCTGCCTGCGTTCTCTCACTCTCTCTCAAAATAAATAAATGAAATAAAATGTTGTCCAAACTTTCTAATATTAACTCCCTAAATGATCCTATCCATATAGCATTATCAGTGAATTGTATCAAATAATTTCTTTGCTATTTATATGCTCTGAAACAAAATGATATAATGCTTTCCAATTAATTTTGATGAAAGAAAAATTTGCTGGTAATAAATCCCATTGCAATAATAATTTTGGGTTTTTTTTTTCTAATGTAACCTTTCCAATCGCCTTCTGATGTACACGACAACCTTGTATACATTTATCGAAGGAAAATTTTTAAAAACCGAGAATTCTCTAACCAAGGAATTAATATGACTTATTAAAATACTGTACCAATTTTAAGAAGCAAAGATTATCGTAGTATTTTTAGGCTATGATCTAATCTCATTTTACTGATATATTAATAAGGCAGCAATATATTGATATATTGAAATGAAAACCACAATCTTTACGATAGATATTAAAAATGCATTTGATGGTATTTAATATATGTATCTTATAATTACAATTTTTATTATAACAGAAATAGCATATTACTTGTGCATTCTATCTCAAACGAATAGTTGATATTTAACTTAGAAGTAAAACCATTGATGCATTTCCAATAAAGTCAGAAATAAAAATAAAACACTAGAACTGTAACTTGACATTGATCTAGGTCTTATTGGCTGGAACATTGCAATCAGACAAGATTATGTTATAAATCATTTAAATTGTCATGTGATTTTATTAAACAGGAGCCAAGTATTTAGTGTAGAGCCTGGCACATGATATATGCACAATAAATAATAGTTACGAGGAGTAGTGTTTCACTAAAAGGTAAAGATAATAAACTGCAAAAGTCTTTGAATGAATAAAATAATTCAACAAGAGCACAGTTTAAAAAATGACCTACAAACATGAAGAGCTTGTAAGAATATTAGATGTGGATGGGTTGGGGAAAGGTCCCAGTCATTATGGAAATAAAAAAATAAAATGCTTAGCATAACAATATTTTTACAGGACCTTTTTGTAAACAGCAGCTCATTATTTGATCAATGGAAATGTTTTCATAAAAATACATGCTTCTCATGTCCTTGGATGCATAGATTCCATACAGCTTAGATTTCTTTAATTAATTAATTACTTTTTTATTTTAGAGAGAGAGAGTGAGCTGGGGAGCATGGCAGAGTGGGAACGAGAGAGAGAGAGAGAGAGAGAGAGAGAATCTTAAGCAGGCTCCCTGCTCACAGCCAGAGCCCAACAGGGGGATCAATCCCACAGCCTTGAGATCATGACCTGAGCTGAAACCAAGAGTTGGATGCTCAACCGACTGAGCCACCCAAGTGTCCTAGATGTTAATTCTATCCAGATTCATTCTACTGAAAATTCTATTGGGAGCACATTAGCAGCTTGAAAAATTATCCTGTAGTTCATCTTTAGGAAAAAAAAATAATGAAAGAGGAAATTGATAACTTTGTGAATACAAAAAAAAAAAAGAAGACTGAGGGCAGAATTTGGTACAGAAAAAGATAAACAGAGCAGTGAAAATGACTATGCAATTGAGAAATAGATCCAAGAACTTATTGTAACAACTTATTATGTTATACAATTGGAATTTCAAGCAATGGTTAAAATAATTAATTCAATAAATTGTGTTTGGACAAGTGAGGAGGTATGTTAGAATTCTATCTAACATCAAATTAAATACAGATGTATTAATATCCAATTGCAATAAAATACATTTATAAAAATATGAATGCAGGGATATAATTTTGGGTTGCTGAAGGTATTTCATATTATGACAGTAGGCTCTGAAGCTGTAATATAAAATACTGATGGATTTTATTACCTAAAAACTACCATATTTCTCTTAATATAAAATAGCTATGAGCAAAATTAAAACGCAAGTGACAAAAGGGAAGGTATTTTTAACAAAGAAGGGCCAATTTCGGAGAGAGATTTTATGATACATATATAATATACACACATATAAGATATATACATTTATTTGAAAAAACAGGACTCTACTGGAAAAATGGTAAAAAAGATCTGCAGGAGCGTTTAACCAAAAATAGTTGTAAATCTCTGTTAAACCGAATGATATTTTCTCATGTACAATAATTTAAAAAGTAAGACTTTGGAGAACAAAACTACGTCATGTTCAGTTTTGAGTTTTGGCTAAGGTACAACTTTTTTTTTTAAGATACAACTATTGATTAACCACCAGTGCCGGAGACGGTTCGGGTGATGCACAGCCTGACATAAATTACAGTTATGGGTCCGTGCAAATTTAGTAGAAGGCAATTGGACGAAATGTAATGGAAGCCTTAAAAATTCATATTCCCTTTAATCTGAAAATTCCTCTTGTGTGCTTACTTCATTAAACGAATCAAAGCAGTCGGAGAAAGACAGTATAAAATAACAAGGGGGAATCCCTTAAAGTAAAAGTAAATACTGGATAAGAGAAACATGTTGAAGAATGTAATCAAACATGAAGAGCTTTAAGACAATTAATTGCGGGGCGCCTGGCTGGCTCAGTTGGTTAAGGGTCTGATCACGATCTCAGCTGAGGTCTTGATCTCATGGTTGTGAGCTCAAGCCCCACGTTGGGCTCTGGGCTGGGCATGAAACCTACTTAAAAATAATAAATAAGTAAGTAAGTAAGAAAATAAATAAATAAATAAATAAATAAATAAATAAAACAATTAATTGTTTCATGGTTTAAACCATGATTTAAAACATCAAAACTGGTAATAGTTCATTATATTTTTACGCAAAGCCATATGATGGTACGGAAAAACATCTATTTTTCTCTGTATAGTTCTATGGAAAAAGAAAATAAAAGTAAAATTGCATTTTCTCATGTGCGGATTCATATAAACTATGAAAGAATATATGTACCAAACGAATGTGTTTATGCATGATACTGGGATTGGGCTGGACATATCCGTTTGTTTTTCTGTTGTTTTTGCCCATCGGGTTTTTTTTTTCCAATTTTTACCCCCAAAGTTAATTATAAAATACAATTAGGGGCACCTGGGTGGCTCAGTGGGTTAAGTGTCCGACTTCGGCTCAGGGTTGGAGCCCCGCGTCGGGCTCTGTGCGGACAGCTCGGAGCCTGGAGCCTGCTTCGGATTCTGCGTCTCCCTCGCTCTCTGACCCTCCCCCTCTTGTGCTCGGTCTCTGCCTCTGTCTCTCAAAACAAAACAAAACAGAACAAAAACCAACATTAAGACAATTTTGAATGCAATTAATAGAAACAAAGTTTAAAGTAGCAAAGCCTCATTTCAGAGCGATGAGCAGATACCACCTGAAAAAACCCTCCATGTCGAGAACTGTCGCTTTCAGGTTTATACCGTTCAGTGCGAGTCCCCTTAAGCTGGCAATCGCCTTGCAGCGACATCCGGACACCTGATTTAACGAACTGAAATGGAAGACAAGCGCCCTTAAGCTCATCTACCTTCAGAACCCTCAGAGCCACCAATATCTAAGAGCCTGAGGATTTTCTACTCTGTGGGCTGAGTACCCCAGAAACAAGCATAAGGGCTAAAATAACGCCAAGCATAACGTCACTGTGGTAGCCAGTATCCATATGCACCCAGGAAGATACATTCTCACTGGTTCCACACATTTCACGCTAGTATCTGGTGTGAACATTTTTAAGAATTTCGCTTCCTCAGCCGAGAGCTATGGTCTTCAGTGCGGTTGCTGAGTCCCGTCCTAGCTTTATAATATATTGTGAAATCAATATAAATCAAGCAGAACATCATTCTCAGGAAGCAAACGTCCCCGTCTCTGCTCCAAATTTGAAGTTTTCTGACTTCTCTGTCGCTACAGTTTCCAGTTGAAAATTCCCTCTGCTATCACTTTTCTTTATTCTCTGAGTCTGTGATTTAATCCTACTGGCCACCAAGGGCAGGATGAAGGCAAGAGTAGAGAATGGCAGGTAATTGGGAGAGAAGGAAAAAGAAACCGAAGGCACATCATCTTGTTATTTATAATTCAGCCTCCTGCTATGGGACACTGACTGAAATGCTTCCAGGTGAAGGATGCAGGGGACAAAGAAAATCGCCACATCACAACACAAGCTTCTGTAACTCGTTGGGATTCCTCACGATCCTCACAAACCATCCAGGCAGCAAAGCCTCAGAGGAAATGTGCCTTCAGAACAGGGCACAGAAGACCTGATGGGTGTCGAGCCACAAACTCTAGGCTTCAGACCATCCCAGTTCATACTCCTCCATCTTTTCCAGCATGTAGCTCAACATCCGATTCAATATGTATAATTATCAATAAGGTGTCAGCGTTAAGACCGAGGCGTAGACATTGACATCTAAAGAATCAGAAGGAGGAAAAGAAGACGAACAAAAACAAAAAGGAAAGCATACGCTGGGAGAATTCTTACTCCGGGAGAGACAAGAGTTGGAATAGTTTTCGAGGGTGCCGGAAAAAATAATGAAAGCACGTTTTCTCTGAAATGGAGATAAAATGGGAGATGTTGATGAATTAAAATAAGATAACAAGACAACCAAAGGTACTCGAAATGAACTCAACAAGATCAGGAAAGCGGTGGAAGGGAAAAGTAAAGCCACCAGCAAGATGAAATCCACATGAGAAGAAAGGTAGCCGGGAAACCACACTGTCACCGTGGCCAGGTACCTGTTCGAAAATTTTAAGTCACCCAAAGTAAGAAATAAAGAGGGAGAGAGAGCGGGTGGGGGGGAGAGAGAATGAACAGACAAGAATGATAAGGAGAGAGACCAAGAAGAAAAACCAGCATACATGACATTATTCCTGGAAATAAAAATCAAAGAAATGGAAACATCAAAATTAAAAAGACAGTACTTTCATGATAAAGATCTACATCCGCACATCAAAGAAGAACACGATTTCCCAACAGTAACTAGCATCAAAACACAAAGTGGGACACAGGAATTTGTAACCAACCAAGTCATGCTTCCATCACAGCAACGACGATCTGACAAGGTCAGATACAAAGGTTTGGGGAACATGCTGTTGGTGAGCCTTTCTTGAATAAAAACAATGCAAAAAAACCTGTAAAACGAGGTCGATACAATTGAAAGATGAATAAACATAACGAATTCAAAAATGTCAAAGTCATGGTAAAAGAAAGAGCAGGGTGAAGTAATCCATTTAGATATTAAAGCAAAGCTAACTTATTCTGTGAATGCGAGCAGATAACAAATGTAAATTATATATATATAGATATATATCTATATATATATCTATATATATATAGATATATATATATTGTGAGGCTTTTAAAGTAATAATATCCCTAGCCAAAAAGGAGAAAAAGATAGTAGAGGGCAGTTTAAGAGTGCTTAATTCCTTGTTGTTATTATATTAGGGGAATCAAGAAATCTTTTAGCTTTAAAACAAAACAAAACAAGAAAAAGAGACTGACCCTAAATTCCAGATTTCGCTTAAAGTATTATCATTGAAATTAAAAGGTAAAATTAGGAAAAACATGCATTTGAATTTCGTCAATCCCCTAGTTTTTGAAATCTAGATTTTATTTTTATACAAAAATGCATGTGCAGAATATGTAAAATTTGTTCTAAAAGGTACATATGATAAAAAAAAAATAGCATTTCCCTGTCCAGGTCAGATTCACACCTTTCTGGACTCTGGAAGTCACCACTTTTAACTGTTTTCCCATCCATTTTTAACTTCTATAGTTCCACAAAGCATAATCTTGTTTTTTTGTTTGTTTGTTTCACATATTTTCTTCATCCTAATATAAAAAAAATTAGAATTTAGCTTTATGGGTTGTTTTCCACACATAAAATTTTTTCCTTTCAAATTCTCAGTAGTATGCCAAAATGTAGATATTGCCTTAGTTTTGTTTTTGTTTTTAATTAAAAAAAATTTTTTTAATGTTTATGTATTTTTGAGAGAGAAAGAGAGACAGAGCATGAACAGGAGAGGGGCAGAGAGAGAGAGGGAGACATAGAATCGGAACCAG
Source organism: Panthera leo (assembly GCF_018350215.1). NCBI lineage: Eukaryota > Metazoa > Chordata > Mammalia > Carnivora > Felidae > Panthera > Panthera leo. The sequence goes on from NC_056687.1 coordinate 154,413,145, forward strand.
GCTCCGAGCTGTCAGCACAGAGCCCGACGTGGGGTTGGACTCACGAGCTGTGGGATCGCAACCTGAACCGAAGTTGAATGCTTAACCGACTGAGCCACCCAGGTGCCCGGATATTGTCTTAGTTTTTTACTAAATCATTGCACAAATTATTTTCTATTGTTAATATCATTTACAGCTGAACCAGGTGGTAAAGTTCTGACACATCCCCACCTTCCCAAACTCCCCTGCGTATTTATCATTGATCAATCCCATGTGATCCACTTGCTTTCCTTATTTGCTCTACAACTCACCTTGTGGGATGTTCTCTTACAGAAATTTCAGACACTCCCTCTCCAGTCTTAGATTCTGAAAACCATATTTCTAAGTTACATAAAATCCTGTGTCTTGATTCTTTCATTTTGGTAGAGTAATCTTCCGTTAAGTCCTAGGTAGCGGGTGCATGAAAGGAAAAATGTGACTTTTGACATATTGATAGTTTGGTGAGGTATGCAATTCTAAGATCTAAATCAGTTCCTCTGAATTTGAAGCATTACTTCATTGATTTTTAAAATTACCTCTCATTCGCTATTGTTTTTATTCTTGTTTTCTTTCTGCCTGAAAGTTTATGACCATTTTGTCTACATGGTGTAGTTTTAGTGATCTTTCAAGACACAGTAGAGTTAAAAATATTTAATATGCCATATTTGGTTTATATCATCTTTGATCAATTTCTAGTAAAACCGATATATTCTTCAAATAATTTCTGGGGAAGTTTAATGAACATTTGCAGAAATTCATGTATATGATTCCATTTTGAACAATGTATCTATATATCCCCTTTTATCTGTATGCAAATTGTAATGTCTGCAATGATGTTCACCAAAACCGGAGAGCAAATAGGTCCGCGTGATGGAATTTTGTGTGACGGTTTCTTATCTTTGTACCTTTTGTTGGCTCGATATTTTAATGTATGCATACCGTTTTTCCAGGAACAGTACAGGTTCTTCAAATTACTCCATCAGAGAGAAGTATGCATTTGTTTGAACCATTCAAGCAAATAATTCAGTTGACCAAGGAGAGACAATTTGTTTTTATTGTTACCTTCAATCGGTTATCCAAGTTGTCCTAAATTCAAAAGAGAGCCTCTGACTTTTTAGTGCTATAAGGAAAGAAACATCATTATATTATAAAATATGGACTTAAATCTAGCAGCTCTCAATAAGTCTCAGACATAAGTTTTGTAAACTTTAACCATTAAAATTATATCTATTACATCTCTATCTATCTATCTATCTACCTACCATCTATCTACCTATTTATCATCTATCTATCTTCTATCTGTCTATCATCTATCTATCAGTGAGGGAAGTCAGGGAAAAAGCAGTATGCATTCTATCCTGGCAGCTGGAGGGGCTGGGAGTGGGGAAGAATTCCTTTCACCCATCTGGATAGAGTTTCAAACTTACACTCTTACTTTCTGGGAGAGTAAGCCTTTATTGTGGATGTGTCTCACAATGATTATTCTTCATCACTGCCAGGGCCGTAGAGAATTTTTCTTTCTTCTTCCAGAGGACCTGGAATTCATGAAGGGAATTCATGAAGGGAAAGCCCCCAGTTGTGTGGAGGGCCTCCCAACACTGCCTCCCCAGGAGTTTCTCTCTCTCTGTTCCACACGCAGCCTTCATCAGTTCATCAGAATTACCATTGTGGGGCCTGGGTGGCTCGGTCAGTTAAGTGTCTGACTCTTGATTTTGGCTCAGGTCATGATCTCATGGTTTGTGAGTTTGAGCCCCACATCAGGCTCTGTGCTGACAGTGTGGAGCCTGCTTGGGATTCTCTCTCTCTCTCTCTCTCTGTCTCTCTCTCTCTCTCTCTGTTCCCCTTCCACTTGTGCTCTCTCTCTCTAAATAAATAAATAAATAAACTTAAAAACATTTACCATTGAAGAGCTCTTAATCAGTTTGTGACTTGAGTAGCTTCACCTCTAGTTAAACAGGTCTCGGTGCTGTATCTCTCTGGGTGTACCTGTCTTTCCACATTTGGGGGTGACAATTTAACTTTTGACTTTAGTTTTCTAATGGGTCCAAGAAAGATCCGAGGACAAGAGTGACAACTTCCAAGCTCTTTACCTGTGGGTACTGACGTAGCCCATTGTGTACCAAGAGGAAAATAACTATTTTTCTTCCTTCCTTCCTTCCTTCCTTCCTTCCTTCCTTCCTTCCTTCCTATTTTATTACTTCTCTCTTTTATTTACTTTTTGAAGGTCAATGCTGAAATTTTTCTATATTTTTAGAGTTTGTGATTCACTCTAATCTCAAATGGAGCCATAATCCAAAAATCAATAAGAAATAAACCAAAAAGACTGTACCTTATCAAGTCTGGTAGATAAAATTAGGCCTGTTATTTTGGTCTTTTGATCCAAGTAGATTGAGTTTAAAAAAAAAAAAAACAATAACACGTCAGAAAGAAGTGTCTTAAGGACAGGGAAGATTTTAATTTAAGATATGTACATCTATTTGCACATGTGAAACAAACCAAATCAAGGCCTGCTACATTCATTTAGCCACTTCATAGCAGAATATTTGACTCCTGGAACCATGTGTTTGTAACCCAAGGAAGAGTCAATCAATCAAACACTTTACACATTGGCCGAACTCCAGGTTCCTGCCTAGCCGTGTGGTTTACATTACGGATAAATCTCGATTTCTTTACATTTGTGTTAAGTCTACAGTTCGTCTCTTCTTCACATTTCTCTTGCTTCATTTCTATTCTCTCGCAGCTTACGTTTTACTTACGTAACTTCATGAGCCTCGTGTTTATTGCTGAATTATTTTTAAATGTTGTTCACTTCGCAGTCTACTAGGAAGATTGATTTTCCCATTACTACACAGTAAGACACTGGCATGGGGATCATCAAATTTCTTGATTTTATCCTTACTTGTTTCTTCTGTTACTCATTTATACATTTATGTCTCAAATACTTATTGAGAATTTACTGCAGCTTGGAAATACAGAGGTCGTAAGACAAAGGTTGTCTCTGGCGTTATGGAAAATCATAAAAATTAAAAATTATAAAAAATATACTGTTAGATTTTACAATTTATTACAAATACAAAGGTGCTCACTAACTCATCTGAGTCTATAGTTTAGGTATGGAATTATGTGGGAGGCAGTGATATAAAATTAACCCCAAACCCAATTTTCAGCCTTAGTGAAGGGATCTGTTTCTCATCTTTGAATTCTGCTTCATACATGTTTTCTTGTTCAAGATCCTCTTGCTTTTTGGTCTATTTTTGTCTCTATGTAAATAAGCCAGTCACTCTCCTTGCAAAAAAACCCAAAAAACCAAAACACAAAAACAAACCAAAAAAAAAAAAAAAAAAAACCCAGTAGCTGGTATGTCAATTATAGTTGCAAGGAACGTATAAATGATATTGGGAAGGGGAGAATATTCATCTTAAAAATATTGAAATAGAACCTATGAGCACAATACATCTTTCCATCCATTTTTTTCTCTCAATACCGTTATTTCCAAAATCAATTGTGGTACCATTTTATGTATCTTTAGATGAAATTTAAGGTTTAATGTAGTTAAACCTTAATTTTCCTTTCCTATAATGCATTTATTACATTTTTATTCCAAGGTTAGCCTGGTCTCGTTAAACAAACTGGTCGGTATTTGCCTTTCTTCTCTAGAAGAGTTTGTATGAGACAGATGACTTAAATGTTTGATAAAATCTGCCAGTGACATTTGGGGGCCTGCAACTGGTGTTTTCCTTTTTATGTCTGGGTATCTTAAGAAACATTTCTTTAACCTTGAAATTCAGTAGACCTTTATATCATATTTCATTTTTGTCTCTCTTAGGCTGATAATCCCTGTGATACAGCCTCCAGCGGAGTTTCAAAACAGTCATGTTCACCATCTAATAGATAAAATGGGAACAAAGTCTCCCAATTAGGTACTCTCCTGCAACCTTGCCGTGTACTTGGAAACGTCAGGATTGAGGTGTCGTAAAGGATACCTTCGCACCTACACACAGATGCACTACCCACACACACACACACGCACGTGCGAGGTTCAGTACAAGTAGGGGTTCAAAACCCAACTGGGAGAATAGTGTATTTACGGAAAGTGGGGCGAGAATCTTTTCTTTTCCCTCAGGTTAAATATTTGGGGATATAGGAAACCTGAACAAGAGAAATTCTCCCTCCCTTTCATTGACATTTTATTTAAGTCCTCTTTACTCTGATGGAAACACTAAGAATACCTCCCTCGCATCCCAAAAGGCAGGGAGCCACAAGAAGGTATCTATTTCTGACCTTCTTACATCACACCCTTCCTCATTTTTCTCACCAGACTTGCTGTGCAAACCTGCTCTCTCTTCTTTCAAATCCATCCTTTTTTTTTAGGCAAAAAGGCATACACAACACAGAAAGAGGGTAAGGAGTCTTGATAAGGTGGCAATTTGCAATGTTGGCCCAAGTCCCAGTTGGGAGTCAGTGATGCAATGTACGAGCTGATCACAGTTCTAGAGCGGAAAGAGAAGGTTTCTTATTTTGTTTTTGTTTTTGTTTTTTTAAAAGGTGGCAGTTTCAGAGTTCACACTACTGGAAGTGTCTGGATGCTCTTGCCAGTTATCTTTATTCAAAGGATTTTGCAAAGAGAAAAACCTAAATTGGTTCTTAAAGCAGTATGAGGTGCTTACACGTCAGCATTTTAATTTCTCTGTGTGTTTGCTGTGGGTATTGAAAAAAAGTATAACACGTTAACTCAATTCTCTTTCTTCCTCCTCTCTCTTGAAGGAATTGGAGACAGTCTTAAATCAATTACTGTGTCTAAAATCCAGACCTAGATTGTACTGGGACGTTTAATACTATGGCATAAACTGTCAGAGAGCTAGATAAAGATTGATGAAGGAAAGACTTAAGAGAGTCCTCTAAGTGTTGATTTATATCAATGTGTTTGCCTTGTGGCCTGGAGCATTTCCTTGCGTGCAGGAGACAACCAGAGATGCACAAAGTTGTCTGTCTTCATGACACGGAAGCTCTAGATATAGACCAGGCCATCAATCAGTTGATTAACAGGTATTTGTTGAGTGCCTACTAAGGGCTAAAAAGACTGTCCATTCCGCTGTTGGCTATTATTTCACATATATCACTTACTCTTTAAAATGGTGAACACTTCGTTTTTTTCCCCCGACAGAGGAAATTTTGGTTTGTTTTAGAATACTTTAACTTCAAATCTAGCTTACCCCCCGGTATGGCTGTGAAAACTATAATCTGAGATCTGTATAATACTATCATCTAAAACTCATAAGTAACCGAATTAAAACGAGTTCTATTAGCCTTCTCAGATATTATTAAAATATAACCAAGTATTTATCTTTTTTAAAAAATGTTTGTTTATTTACTGTGAGAGAGAGAGAGAGAGAGAGAGAATGTGTGCCTGCAAGTGGGGAAGGGGCGGAGAGAGGGAGAGAGAATCCCAATCAGGTTCTACACCCAGCATGGAGCCCAGTGCAGGGCTCGATCTCATGACCATGAGATCAAGACCGGAGCCTATCTCAAAAGTTGGATGCATAAACAACTAGGCAACCCAGGCACCCCAACCAAACATTTATTGTAATTAAGACTATAGAGTAAAGTGGATACAGCAAAACTTGTTTACCTTTCCACTGGCTTCAAAGGGAAAATTTTTTTGACCACTTTTTTTAAATTTAAATTTTAGTTAGTTAACATACACTGCAATATGGGCTTCAAGAGTAGAATTCAGTGATTCATCACTTGCATAGAACACCCAGTGTTCATCCCAACAAGTGCCCTCCTTAGTACCCAGCACCCACCTAGCCCATCTCCCATCCCCCTCCCTCCGTCAACCCTCAGTTTGTTCTGTATCATTAAGAGTCTCTTGTTTCCCTCTCTTCTCTTTCCCTCTTTCCATATGTTCATTGTTTTTTAAATCCCACATATGAATGAAATCATATATTTCTTTCTCTTCCTGACTTATTTCACTTATAATATATTCTAGCTCTATCCACGTCATTGCAAATGGCAAGATTTCATTCTTTTTGGTGGGTGGTGAGTAATATTCCACTGGGTATATATTCCACATCTTATTTACCCATTTAGCAGTTGATGGACATTTGGGCTCTCTCCATAGTTTGTCTATTGTTAAGTCGCTGTAAACTCTGGGATACATGTCCTGCTTCAAATCTGTATTTTTGTATCCTTTGGGTAAATACCTAATAGTGCAATTGTTGGATCATACAGAAATTCTATTTTTAGCTTTTTTTTTTTTTTTTGAGGAACCTCTATACTGTTCTCCAGAGTGTCTGTAGCAGTTTGCATTCCCACCAACAGTAAAAGAGGGTTCCCCTTTCTTTGTATCCTTGCCAATGCCTGTTGTTTCTTGTCAATTCAAAGGGAAATTTCTAAAAAATAAATTTCTGATAGATTTTTTTGAGGGGTAGGGATTACGTTTACTTGTAGATCGTATCTCAGTATCTAGTGCATGCATCTTCAAATGCTTTCCAATATAAATCAATGAGAATATCTCTTTTTTAGTGTTTATTTTATTTTTAAGAGAGAGAGAGAGAGAACAAGTAGGGGAGGGGCACAGAGAGAAGGAGATAGAGGATATGAAGCAGGCTCTGTGCTGACAGCAGACAGCCCGATGGGGGGCTCGAACTCATGAGTGGTAAGATCATGACCTGAGCCCAAGTCAGATGCTTAACCAAGTAAGCCACTGAGATGCCCCATGAACATCTTTTACAGAGGGATTGTAGTTTCATGATTTAAATTCTACATCTGTCATTATTTAAAGGTAGTGGAGTTAACCATTCTGTTGCTGTGTAACAACCATCCTTACTCCCCAAATTTGTCATGATCTCTTATAGTTCTATGGGTTGCAGGAATCAGCTGTGGGTATTCTTGCTTGGGGTCTCCTGCAGTTGTCTTCCAATAGTGGCGGGAGCTGGAATCATGTGAAGACTCCATTGGGCTGGATGGTTTGTCCACAAGCTGACAGTTGGTCCTTGATGACAGCTGGTAGGAAGCTAGTCTATCACCTGGAAAACCTATACATGCCTTCTTTGCGAATTTTGGATTTCTCACAGTCGAATGGCTGAGATCCCAGAGGGAGCAAACAAAAGGGAGATAGAAGTGGAAGATTTTAGGGGCCCCTGGGTGGCTCAGTCAGTTAAGCGCCTGACTCTTGGTTTAGGCTCAGGTCATGATCTCACAGTTTGTGAGATCAAGCCCCACGTTGGGCTCTGCGCTGACAACGTGAACCTGTTTGGGATTGTCTGTCTCCCTTTCTCTGCCCCTCCCCTGCTCGTGCTCACACACAGGTGCGCTCTCTTTCTCTCTCTCTCTCCAAATAAATAAATAAAACTTAAGGAAAAAAAAAGTAGAAGATTTTAGTCCAGGGACAAGACATTGTCATAAGGTCACTTCTGTGTTCTATGGATCCAAGCAGCCACAGTTCTTTCTCTAAGGGAGGGGGCATAAAGTGCACAACTTGATGAGAAGACTGTCGGATAACTTGAGGTCAACTTTCATTTAACATGTAAGTCATCTGAACGCCAGCGTCGATCTGGCCCTTCCTAACCCACTACATTTGCAGATGGCAACGATGAAAACATCTCTAATAAGAAGGTTAACTACACATAGGGACCTGGAGCAAAGAGAGGCCACAGTTGTAATGATCATTGATCTTTCTCATGATTTAGCTGGTTTCTAGTCCATGCTACCGTGTCCTTTTGCAAGTCAATTTAAACCAATTTTCTGGGTCATATTTCATGACACATTTTGGCAGGCATTTTCGCGATGTCACGGTGCAGAACGTCTTGTGTGTTCCCCGTTCTTTATATTGGAAGGAATGTTTTTAAAGACAACAACAGTAATTTGTTTGTAACTCAGACAATTAAAGGTAGCAATTCTTCCTCTTCTCTGTGTGTTCTACAGGCTCTTCGGTGAACTTTTTGCATGATTTCATTAGACTAAATAATGACCAATGAATAAATATTTAAGGGAATCAAATTTGGGCTCCAATTAATTTATATATACATATATAGACACACATATATATACAAATATGTATACAAATATATATATACACATATATATGTGTGTCTATATATATATGTGTGTGTGTGTGTGTGTGTGTGTGTGTATATATATATATATATATATATATATATATATATAAGTTTTCCCAAACCCTAGTCTGCAACCTTCTCTTTCCTCAAAAGTCTCCATTTCGGTGCATTGAACAGCTACTCAGACTAAAAAATTTGTCTTCTCGTATTCTCTCATAACTAAACGAAGATTCCAAAAATGGAGCAAGGAAGCCCCGCTCAGAGAATCTCCTTTAAAATAGGTTAAAATAGGAGAAGAAATATATACACATCCTCTTCAGTGGAACCATGAACTTTCTGCCTGCTGCAAGGCCCATTGGAATCTGGACGTAAACCCTCCTCGCCATGACATCCGCATGGTTTACATTCTTCACTTAGAAATGATCCATCGTGATTGGATGGGTTTTGAGCCATGATTTGCTTATTAACCCGGCCAATCACCATTTACCTTGTTTCAATTCCAGTTCTAAATAACAGACCTGACTGAGAACTACCCCGATAACATTTCCTTTTTATAACCCTGCCCCATCTTTGTCTTCCTGGAAACATGAGTTGGGTTTCTAGTTACAATTCTAACTGCCCACGTAAATGAATGGTTGCTTAAATTTTCACTGAGTTACTTCTTGGTCAACAGAGGCTACATCAAACTTGGTGGTAAATACATTCGGGGTCATACCACTTAGGACAAATTCTGCCTTATCATTGTCCTTCAAGCCACCATTACGTCTAACCTGGATTAAAGCAAGAATGTGCCAAATAGTTATTCCCTACCCCTGTGTTTAATTATTGCCTGAATAATCCCCTGTTATACACCATCTGAAGGGTTCGATCCCAAAGCCTTCCCTTGTCCTGAGGACCCCACTGGTGCTTGACTCTCTCTTCTGTCTCCCTCTTCTTCCACTTGCCCTGTTTCTCACTAAGCTCCAATCATACTTGGCTTCTCTGCTGTCCCAACTACACTACAGAACATGACGTAGGGGAGGAAAAATAATTTTCCCTTTATCCCTTTAGGTTTTTGGCTGAGACTCCCGGTAATAAAAGACAGACTAATAGGAGAAAAACAAAGAGAAGTCTAATAACACGTATACCTCCTCATACCTGGGAGATTCCCAGAAAAACCAAGCAATTCTTCAAAGCGGCCCAACCTACCCCCTTAAATAGCATCCTCACCTAAAGACAGAAGATGTTGGGGGGTGTGGGGAGACCAGTTATGGAAGTACCAGAAGCACAGAACCCAAGGGTCAGGTTGTTATGCAAATTTAAGCCTTCTCTAGTGAGAAGGTCCAGAGAGGGGGACCTTCCTGATACAGAGAGGGGGACACCCTCACAAATGAAGAGTTCCTTTATAAATGTAAATGTCTCCCACAAGAGTAACTTCTAATCAGTTTTCAGAGCTTCTCCTGTATCTGCTAGGTTTTCTTGTTTTCCTGTTTGTTTGTTTTTAATAACCAGCTCAAGAAAGATAATCCTTAGGCCGAAGAGGCATATTTTGCGTGGTAAACTCTGCCCCCCTTCAAAGCTTTTGCCTTTGGACTTTTGCATTGGCTGTCTACCTGCTCAAATGCATTTGCCCATCTATCCCACCGACTGTCATATTTATCAGGTCCGTTTATAACTTTTTTTTGTTTTTTGCCTACCTCATCATATAGCCACTTCTACGATTTATTTCTATTATACTTTTCACCACTATTTGACCTAATATTGGTGCACTGACTTATTTTTTTTTCCCCTGCTAGAATCCAAGCTCCATAAGTGCAAAAACATAATTCAGTGCGATGTCTGCTGTATCTAGAGCAGTGTCAGGCCCAAAGAGTTGGTGGCTTATACATACATATTAAATTACTTTTAAAATGAAACAATGAAGGTCCAGAGATATTAATTAAATGACTGCCCAAGATGGCATGGCTTCTCAGTCACCATTGGGATCTAGTACTTTCTGCAATAATACTTATGAAAACATCTATCCTGCAAGGTATTAAGTTTCATAGAATTGTTTTAAAGCAAGCCTGGAAAGTATTGTCAACCATAGCTGAAGGCCTTCACAAACCCACCTCTTTTAAAATCTTGGTGGACTCCTTGCTTTTCTTCTCTTTTCAGAGACTGCAATACTTTTAAACATGGATAATCACACCGTTAATACCTATAGGAGAACAATAGGTACAAAAATTTGATTGTCCCGGGCAAAGCAGGGCACACAGTCACTTACTGTATTGTATTATGAAGACTGAGAATTGATCATCAGATTTACCAACATGGAGGTCCAAGATGAAACTGAGCAGAGCATAGGAGGGGTGGGGACAAAAGACTGAATGGAGATGATGTAAGAGGGTCTCCAGTCAGAGAAGGTAAGTATAAAAGACTTGAGGCACTTTGTCATAAAATATTGCAGGGAAATTAGTAAGTAGAGGTAAATAGGTTCAAGAGATAATATTTTTTTGCAGAAAAATCCCCAATATATTTGCATGCTGATTGCAAGCCATAGAAAAAGAAAGTTTGATGTTGCAAGGGGTGAGGGGAGCGGGTGTGGGGAGTGATGCTCCTAAAAGCTTGGTAGGAACTGTGCTCTTGTACAGGCAAGGGGTGGGCTAAAGAAGGAGCACAGCCAACCCATCCACAGTCATGGGAAGGGAGGCAGGTTTATGAGCACGGAGGCTGGTGGACAGGTGTGGGCACGGGTCTTGCAAAAGCCTTCTTCAAATTGGTTGCATTTTGTTAGTGAAGGAGCAAGGTCCTCATCTGAGGGTGAGAATGGGGAAGAAGACATTTCAGGTTTCGCACCCTGTATAGCTGTGGGACTGGACACATAAGACAGGTGGAAATTTGTATTTTGCTAGGGTGACTTGTTTTCCAAATGAGTATACTAAAATGGAGAAAAAAGTTCAGAGATGATGTGAATTGAGTCTGCGTAGCAATTGGAAGGATTTGAAAGCATGAGAAAGTAAGGGTCCGAAAAAAAAAGGTGATATGATCAGCAATGAAGGGTTCATGAGTGCTCGTGGGGTAGAGGGATGTTTGTTATCAGGTATTGAATTAAGCGAACTGGAAAGACAGTGGGCTAAGTTTGAGATTGTGGAGGATGTTAATCGCTGACAATGAAGAGGTTTAGGAGTGGCCACGGCTTAGAGTGGAGGGTTAAGTTCATCTGAGGAGAGGAGGTCAAGGAAGCAAAAGAGTACTGTATGGAACTACCATGTGTATTCTGGCAACACGAAGGACCCGGGCAGCTGGAGTGTAACCGAGCTGGCTACAACCCTGGAGCTAGATCTTCAAGGGGGAGCAGTTTACTCTAAGAACTGAAGGCAGTGGAAGGTACACGAAGATCTCAAACTTCAAGCTGGATTTTGCTGGCGGAGGAAAAAGAATGTTCTAATATTGTTAGTAGGGCCAAGGAGCCCGGATCCCAGGCATCTTACATCATTGAATGATTTCTCTAAGAGGTGCGGTTGCTGCTGACATTTCCCAGAGGGAAAATGCAGAACATTCTAGCAATATTAAGAAACCATTGGATTACTCCTTTGAATCTTATATTAATATGGAGAAAGATTCCCCCTTGCTGAACTAGTTTCCCTTCTGCTCTGTCTGCCCCAACAAAGCAAGAAGAATACGGAAGCTAATATTCCTGCAGGCTGGGCTCATTAGCTCTGATGCTCTCTCCATATCGTGGTTCTTCTTGCAATCAGTATGTGCAGCTTCGGACGATATGGTAATGTTCTGCGTCCCAGTGTAATGGTTAGCCTTCCACATTCAGAACTCATTTGGTGGCGAGGCTCATTATAAATAATATCCTTTTATCAGTAGCGTTGAAATTCCCATTACTTATTACAGGTGCTTAAAGAGCTACAGTTTCATTAACTAATGGTGTCTTTCTGAGGACAGTCAAATGGCGTCTTCTAAATTGTATTTTCACAGGCAGTTACCAGGGCGGCTCTGGGAACACGAGTGTGGCTGTGACACACTCAGCTTCTTGGTCCCAGCCTGCTTTTTAGCTCAGCGGGGAGGGATGCCCTGTGTACCTGCACAACCTCTCTGGATTCATGGGCACTTTGAATTGTATCCTTATTTTATCATATTGTCATTTTCGCACTATATTTGTGTGCTTCATTGTGACATAAGGCTTTCTGGTCTCTTCTGCGATTGGGATAGTATTCATTAGTGCCAGAATTCTTCACAGGATGCTCTTATGAAAGATTTTTCTGGAATTGAGATGTTTCGAGTCACCAACCTATCTGAAAGAATGTTGCGTTTTATTTGGAAGGTGACAAATTTCACCAAAAGGTGCCAAAGTACTCCAGAGAGATCTCCAAAGAGAAATACTGCCTCTTCTTAATGTTTAATTTCGAGAGAGAGAGAAAGAGAGAGAGAGAGAGAGCACTTGTGAGCTGGGAACAGGCAGAGAGGGAGATAGGATCTGAGGTAGGCTCCACGCCGACAGCAGAGACTGATGTGGGGCTCGAACTCCCAAACTGTGAGGTCATGACCTGAGCCAAACTCCACGCTTAACTGACTGAGCCACTCAGGTGCCCCTACCTTTGTAAACATGTTTTTTTTTTTTTTAATGTTTTTTATTTATTTTGGAGAGAGAGAGAGAGCACGTAAGTGAGTGGGGGAGGGGCAGAGAGAGAGAGAGAGGGAGAAAGAGAAGCCCATGCAGTCCCTACACTATCGGGGCAGAGCCCCATGTAGGGCTCTGACTCATGAACCTGCGAGATCGTGACCTGAGCTGAAATCAAGAGTCAGATGCTTGACCAACTGAACTACCCAGGCACCTTTTTAAGCATCTTTTGATAAGAGTCCCATTGTGATAATGGAGAAGAAATGAATTTTAAGGGACTGAGAAAAGCTCAGTACGATGTATACATCTCCATAAAATATTTCTCTTTAAGCTAGCTAGCCAGACTAGTCTTACCTTGTTTACGTTACCCTGGAAACCTCCGAGGGCCCATGATGATGATGGGAGAGATATAAATGAGTATAAATGCACACATGTATTTACATCCTTGCATATAAGTGCCTAAGTTAATGGTTACCTATTAGTGTATGATCTTTGTATACATCATTCTCAAGTGGTTTTCTTAAGTGGCTCCACGTTCTTGGCAGAAATAAAGACCACTACTGGGTATTTTCTTTCTCTGTACTTCTCTTCTTTGGTTCTTACTGGGAGAAAATGGGGACTCAGACCAGAGACCCATTGTTCTAGAACAGGGATCCATTTTCTAATCATTAGTACCTTTGCCTCAGCCTTTAGGGCTGTTGGGTGGGATATATTCAAATGGTACCTCTTGATCCTTTTGTACATTTTTCTTGTGTTCGTAAGATGTAAGCTCCCAATCTTGAGGCTAGTTTTTCCCGTTGGCTACTTGCCTCTAGGGGCAGGCCTTTGGTAAGGCTGGCTTTAAAGTATCCAAAGTGTCAAAAATCCGGAAGTGGTAAAAATTAAAACCAGATGAGGAAAATAGTATTAAATAAGAGTTTACTGTGCACAAAAGAACAGTTCATGAACTGCAAGTCTTTCAGTCCCAAACTGAAAACCGCAGTGACCTGTCACCTCACACCTGGGTCAAAAACACAAGAAGTAGCAGGCATTGGTGAGGCTGTGGAGGCAAAGGAACACTCATGCACTGTTGGTGGGTAGGCAAACTGATGCACCCAGTGTGGAAAGCAGTATGAAAGTTCTTCAAAAAGTTGAAAATAGAACTACTCTATGATCCCGCAATTGCACTACTGGGTATTGACCCAAAGAATACAAAAACACTAATTCTAAGGGATACACGTACCCCTATGTTCAGAGCAGCGTTATTTACCACAGCCAAATTATGGAAGCAGCCCAAGTGTCCATCGATTGATGAATGGATAAAGAAGAGGTATATAAAGGGGCGCCTGGGTGGCCCAGTCAGTTGAGCGACTGACTTCGGCTCAGGTCATGATCTCACGGTTTGTGAGTTCGAGCCCCGCGTCAGGCTCTGTGCTGCCAGCTCGGAGCCTGGAGCCTGCTTCAGATTCTGTGTCTCCTCCTCTCTCTCTGCCCCTCTGCCACTCATGCTCTGTCTCAGAAATAAATAAACATTAAAAACAATTTTAAAAAAAGAAGGGGTATAGATACACAGTGGAATAGTATTCAGCCATCAAGAAGAATGAAATCTTGCCATTTGCAATGGCATGCCGGGAGTTAGAGAGTACAACAGTAAGCGAAATAAGTCAACCAGAGAAAGAAAATTGCCATGTGATACCTCCCATGTGTACAATTTACGAAACAAAACCAATGAACAAAGGAAAAAAGAGACAAACCAAGAAACAGACTCTTGACTATAGAAAACAAGCTGATGGCTATCAGAGAAGAAGTAGGTGGGGGGGGGGAGTGAAGTAGGTGATGGGGATTAAACAGAACACTTGTCATACCGAACACCAAATAATGTATAGAGTTGTTGAATTACTATATTGTATACCTGAAACTAACATAACACTGTAGGTTAACCATACTGAAATTAAAATTTGTAAAAATTAAAAAAAAAAAATCCACCCTTCTGGAAGATGCCCAAGGGGCCCCAAATGCACATTTGGGTTCCAAAGAATAAAGTCCTAGAGAGGAGAGCTTTAGTTCACTCCAAGGTAGGAGACAGGGAGGAAGCGAGAATCACATCACTGGGACATGCGGAAAAAAAAAAAAAAAAAAGACAAATCCAAAATGCTATGAAGCCCAGAGGCATGATACCACAGGATGGCTCATAAAGTGGAAATGGGGAAGGTGTTTAACCTTTACGTGATTGGTTATTACAATGGGGGTCTCCAGACAGCAGGGCGTTGGTTAGAAGTTATTATGTTACACCATTTTAGAAAGGTGATGCTTCTTTTATGATTATCAGAGGCACTTATAAGAAATAACCTAAGTTAAGTTTGGCTTGTGGTCATGAAATAAGGTAGATTTAATTTTGTTTACATGGTTTAAATGGTTGTATCCACTTGGGGGATTTTCAAGCCTACTTTCCATTTTATTTTATTTTATTTTATTTTATTTTAGCAACACCTAGCCACATTGGCTACAACAACACTCTAGCCAGTGGTTCCTTTGTTTTTAATGTTTATTTATTTTAGAGAGAAAGAGAGAGTGGAAGCTGGGAGGGACAGAAAGAGAGAGAGGGAGACACAGAACCTGAAGCAGGCTCCAGGCTCTGAGCTGTCAGCACGGAGCCCAATGTAGGGCTCGAACTCATGGACTGTGAGATCACGACCTGAGCAGGAGTCGGTCGCTCAAGCAACTTAGCCACCCAGGTGCCCTTGGCCAGGAATATTTTTACTGAGGATCCTTGAGACATCCCCAAAAGAGGTAGAGAAGATTGTCCAGGACTGCTACTTAATGTTGGATTAAATACTGTTGGTGGAACAATTCAAGCCAAAGGGGGGAAAAACCCTGCAAATATCTAGACATGTTGATTTTTAATCTCTCTTCTTTGTTGTGTTTTAAAAGCGCAGCTATTTTTATATGGAATTTAATTTTTCACCCTTTTTTTTCAACTCTCATGATCTCTCTCTGTCTCTTTTTAAATGAATCATACAACTTTACTCCATGCTGGAAATGAATTCCAACACCAGAAGCCCTTCGAAAAAACCTGGATGCAAATTCGAGGAATGGATATAACGTATTCCCTATGAGTTTGGAGTCAAGTTCAGGCTCATTTGAGAACTACTCAGTGAATATTAAAGTTATGCTGAGAATAATTTTGAGGCCGTGTAGGTTGGCAATGGAGGAGTCACAGCCGATGAGTGCCTCTGTTTGCTTTTTCTAGTACCAGTATTATTAAACCTGATAAATGGTTATACCCACCGAGGTTTGCTTTTAAGAGAAAACTGAGATGAACTGAATCCCAGACTTCTGTAGTAGCCACATTATTTCCTCCACTCTGGTCAATGCTTTAGCTGGATCAACTTTTTTTAAACTCTAGCAGGTAAGTGGAATGATAATCTAAAGAAAATCCCCAAACTGGATTCGTCATCAGTTATGGGTACTCTTAACAATCCTTTGTGCATCTCCTTTGAAAATGATGGCGAAATTCCCTTGCCCCTTTTCTTGTGAGAAATGCTCTCGGGGCGCATGAGTGGCTCAGTGGGTCCAGCCCTTGGTTTCAGCTCAGGTCGTGACCTCACGGTTCACGGGATCAAGCCCCGCGTTGGGCTCTGCGCTGGCAGTAAGGAGCCCGCTTGAAATTCTCTGCCTCCCTCTCTCTGTCTCTGTCTCTCTGCTCCTCCCTGGCTGGCACTGTCTGTCTCTCTCAAAGTAAATAAGTAAATAAGCTTAAAACATTATTTGAGAAATGCTCTCAACATATCCAGGGGAATAAGAAATACAAATGCAAATGTGTATTCAGTGAAACATGGGGAAAACTGAGACCACGAACCACAAAGTTGGAGGGTCGAGTGCCCCAGGTAGTTGCAACTGAACAGAGGGCGAGGAGGAGGAACTTTTGAATACATATATGTGGTCCTAGAGTTTAGGAAGAGAGCCAACAAATAATAATTCTAAAGGCGTGGAACATACCGGCATGTCAAAGAGAAATCTCTCCTTCCCAAGAGTGGAACTGAGGTGAATAGAGCCCAGGGAAGACCTTTCCTAGGCCTTGTTCAATTCTTCAAATCAGAAGAAAAGGGCTGAACAAAGTTTTCCACAGATAAGCTAAATTGGAAGGAAGCGTTCTGTCTTTGAGCCAGAAGAAAGAGAGAGGCTTTGCCTAGAAAATAACCTTGCCACCATCATTTCCCTTGGCTGGGAAAAATGAAAAATCTGAAGTAACTCCCATGCATGAATATGCATGAAAAAACAAAATGTCTCCCGGGTTTGAATACTGTCTCACTATCCTATACCCTCCTCAAAATTGTTTTAAGAAATTATCACCTCCTAAAAATAAGAGAGGTAAAAGGATGTAGCGTAGGAAATCCCTCCACGTACACACACACACACACACACACACACAAAGGGAGACAACAGCACAAAAGACAGATCAAGGGAGAAAAACTGTGAGTCTTGGGCTTATTTTAGTAACTGTATCTGGGCCTGCCTGAGCTCTTCTTCTGCTATAAAACCACAGCATAACCAATGACTCAAGAACTCCCTTATTCAGAATCTTATCTTTAAAATGCTTTTGGCATAGTCCTTCAGTTCAGGAAATGATCTCATCTGGCAACTTTTGGGGACTTTAAAAATTCTGGGCATCTTTTTCATATTTTCCAAAAGATCGCAAATTTTGATGTGCATGCCTGAAGGCAAGAGGTTGTCCTGTGGAATGACAGATGATTTCCTTTATTTTCAGCAACACAAATTTCATGAGGTCCAGGGATGTTCCTGACCCGTTATTGTAGAGGGCAGTTTATGTCAGTGTTTTCCAGTAGATATGTGTTCTAGTGAGGCTAGAATCATAAGGATTCTTTTAAAAGTGTACTTCTTTATTTTGAGAGAGAGAGGGAGTGACGGAGGCAGAGGAGAGAATGTGAGCAGGGGAGGGGCAGGAAGAGAGGGAGAGAGAGAATCCCAAGCAGATTCTACGCTCAGTGAAAGCCTGATGCGGGGCTTGGACTCTGGAACCATGAGCTCATGACCTGAGCCAAAATCAAGCATTCCATGCTTAATTGATTGAGCCAGGCACGTGCCCCTGCAAATCATAAGGATTCAATGTGTAAGTTCAAATGGTAACTTCCATAGATTTCATTTTAAGGCCTTGGACACATAATTGAGTTAACTAACAAATTATCTTTGGATGCCTGGACAACCTCGAAGTACAAAACAGACACAAAACGCTATTTGCTGAACATATATTAACATACTTTTATAAAAAAAAATATTTATTTCCGAGAGACGGAGAGAGTGTGCGCACAAGAGGAGGAGGGGCAGAGAGAAAAGGAGAGACAGAGAATCCCAAGCAAGTTCCGCACTGTCCGCACAGAGCCTGACGTGGGACTCGAACTCAGGATCTGTGAGATCGTGACCTGAGCCAAAATTCAGAGTCCAGATGCTTAACTGACTGAACCACTAAGGCACCCCAATATCCTTTTATCTCTTCAATAGCCATAAACTATAAAAACATGTAAAGTAAGTGGCCATTTTATGTAATAGCTGAACAGCTATTGGCTTTCTGTCCTTCCATTTTTCCCTGTGTCTGGAGAAAGCAAGATTTGGTTAGAGATAGCGATTACTATAGGCGGCACCTGGGTGGCTCAGTCGGTTAAGTGAACGGACTCTTGATTTCCGCTCAGGTCACGATCTCATGGTTCCTGAGTTCAGCCCCGTGTCAGGCTCTGTGCTGACCGTGCGCAACTTGCTTGGGATTCTCTGTCCCTCTCTCTTTGTCCCTTCCCTGCTGGTGCACTCTCTCTCTCTCTCAAAATAAATAAATAAACATAAAAAAGGATAATAAACACTATAAACTCGTGACTATCCTAGTTTAATAGTTACACAGAAATTTGAATATGTATACAAGATAATGGGTATGAATTTGTTTATAAAGCTATTTCAGTTTATAAAGATTGATTTAATAGGATATATGCATTATTTTACTTAACATACTGATAATTATATTTTGAAACTATATTCAAGACTGCAAATTTATTATCTATTTGTAAGTTATTTTGTGGCAAGATTTATCAAGTTTCTTCCTTGGCCCAAAAATCCTTTTAATTCTCTGTGCCTTCTTCATATCCTTGTCCTTGAAATATTATTTGTTGTTTTTTAAAAGTTTCATTCGTGATAATCATTTTGTTTATTGTGTATGTTTTTTCAGTGTTAGTCATAAATATTCCTTGTCCTCAGGTATTTATGACTTTATCTTGTCTGCTTTGGCAACTTTTCTTTTTTTTTTAATGTTTTATTTGTTTGAGAGAGACAGAGACAACCTGAGGGAGGGAGGGGCAGAAAGAGGGAGGGAGAGAGAGAATCCCAAGCAGGTTCTGCGCTGCCAGAACAGAGCCCCTCATGGGGCTTGAACTCACGAACAGTGAGATCATGATCTGAGTCAGAACCAAGAGTCGGACACCTAACCAACAGAGCCACCCAGGCGCCCCCTTGGCAACTATTCTTAATTTGCCTGGCCGCCATTCCTTTCTTACTCAAAAAAGGATAACTCCATATATATATATATATATATATATATATATATATATATATACACACACACACACACACACACACACACGTATATTACATATATATATACACGTATATTACATGTATACATATACACGTATATTACGTATATATATACACACACATTACGTATATATATATACACGTATATTACGTGTATATATATATACACACACACACATATATACACACACGTATATGACATATATATACACGTATATTACATATATATATATGTATATTACGTGTATACGTATACACGTATATTACGTGTATATATATACACACACATATATAAACACACATGCATATTACGTATATATATTTTACTTTTGTTAAGAAGAAACTACTCATACCCTGCGAAAGCCTTCCAGAGACTTTCTCAGATAACCCTGACTTCATTGTGCATGTTGACGATTCAGACTTAAAGAGAAAAAATAAAGATTGTGAAACAGGCTCTGTTATTTCATACCTAAGTTCATCCTTCAAATAAGAAGCCTTTCCCTCAAGTTAAATAGGTTCAGAGAGCAGGGTTAATTGCCGTCGCATGGCCCTACTAACCAGCAAAATATAAAAGGGGAGACACACATACTAAGTGTGGGCATAATTTGGGGTTTGTCCACGACTTTGTAACGTTTGGGGAAACATAGAAGTTTCCTGGCCTCTGCACAAACCCCTCTAAAAGCGGACCTCAAACTGAAGAATATCTGGGTGTGTCGCGACCGTCGCAGGTATCAGTTGCTGGGAGCAGATTAACTGGCTGGTATAGGTTCAAGGTCTTGCGTGAGGTCGCAGTGAGGCTGTTAGCTGGGACTGCAGTCATTTGAACACGTCCAGACTCATGTGGTTATTGGCAGGCCTCAGTAGCTGTCTGGCTGCAGACTGGAGACCTCGTTTCCTTGCCACGTGGGCTCTCCATAGGCTGTCTGAGCGTCCTGGAGACATGACAGCTGGCCTCCCCACAGTGAGTGATCCAAAGGACGGGAGCCACAGTCTTTGAAACCCTAATGCTAGAAGGGATGTGCCATCACTTCTGCCATATGCAGAGTCGTGGCCATTATACCGTATGTCTCCCGTGCAGACACAGCCTACCCAAGAATGTAGGTAATAGCAAACTGCAGTAAAAGCAAAATTGGGAAGCGATAAGTTTTGAGTATTAATTGCCTCTGTTTTTACTATAATTCAATTCATCATGTGTATGCAATGGCCATGTTTAACAAGTGTCTCAAGAAATTTCTAACCACGGAAGAGTTTAGTCTCACCGGGCAGGGAGAAGTAGTCTCCTACTGCAAAGTGAGCCTTCTCAGCTCTAGGTCAGTTTGCGGAGATTCCTAATGGAGTCTTTTGTTTCCTCTTTCGAGTATCTGATTCTTTGTAGCATATTGGGAGTTAATATGCGATTCCTGAGTGAGGTCAGGCTTTGGAGTCAGGGAATGCATTAGGTCCGACGTGTTATGAGTGTCACAAGAGCCAGAGGGAAATCTTTGTTTTGCAGCCTCCCTTCTCTGCAACATTAGACAGTTTACTTCACCTTTCTGAACCTGAATCCTCATTTGGAATTTAGCGTCAACACACGCGCTCACCCCCCAAACAAAAAAATAACTGGTCAGTCCTCCACCCCCTGGTTGTGTGAGGTTGTGTTGTGCAGGTAGGTTCCCCTTCTAAGTAACGAGGCTCTTTCACATTCATTCCCTCGTAGAATCCTGACCACAGCTCTATTTAGCAGGCATTAATAATTCTGCTTGATATCAAAAGTCAGAGGGGTTAAGTGACTTGCCCAGGGCCATAGAACTAATAAGGTCGCTCCATAAATATAAGTTCAGATGATAGCGTTGGATCAAAAACAATAACCTTCCCGAGAACTGAAACCAATGGACAGCCTTTCATTACGGCAGGAAAAAGTTGCTACAGGACCACAAAGATTTCCAGCGTCCTCCCTTTATCAGTGAGGTCCTTCGGGCAGATGTAAATGCAGACTTAATTCAGTGAAAAATCCTACACAAGTAAACCCTATACACGTTCTCTCCTCATTTAGCCATCACAATAAATGTGATTTCTTCTTTGTTCACTGTGCAGGCAACAGAAGGTCACAGGCCAAAGGCTTAGGTCTCCCAATGCCACAGTCTCCTTTAATTACATGACAGGTATATTCCCAGTGATGCCTGATTGGGGGAAGGATCTGTTGTTCTCTCAGGCTGAAGTGGAGGAAGGAGTGTTTTCTGGCAAAAAAAAAAAAAATGGACCTTTCATAGTAGGTCCCATGTAAAGACCAATCAAGCAAAAAGGGGAGGACTGTCAGCTATCTATTAGATGGTTTCTCATTGTGAGTGATTATCCCCGCTTTAGTGACAAATCTGGGTGTGGGGACAGGAGAGGGGTACCTCTTAGCCCCTTAGATGCAATTAGTATGGACAGATCAGTAAGCCACAAAAGAATTATTTTCCTCCCACCACAACCTAGAAATGATTCAAGAATCCATAAAATGGAGGACAAGTTTCCTGGAATATTTAAAGGGGTCACAATGGGGCAAGTTAATAAAGACGTTTAGCATCCAAATAGTCCTCATGGTGATGTGTATTCAGATGAAAGGAGAGTCTGGAGTCATTCTTTTCTTCCAGAATCGTAGAGTCACTTAGAACTCTGTTTCAGGGTAATATTTTGAATGCACATAAATGTATGTGTCACACCTGTATATTTTCATATATAGGCAGTTTATATAGTACTTCTTTCTATAAGCTTTAACTTATTTGACCTTCAAAATTATTGTGTACGAAAGATAAAGATAATATCACAAGCCAAGTTTTTACAGACAAAGGAATTGAAGCTTAGAGCATGTTTTGAAAAAATTATTTAAGAGCTTATATTTTAAATGGTGAGCTAAGGTGTGCACTCAGAGTCAGAATGTACGTGATAATGAAAAGCTTCAAACCGTGGGTTCTAGTCTTGTGAAAAACATATTTTTTCTCTTTCAAGGCCACAAACTGAATCTCTGACATTTAGTTTGGAATGGTTGACTGGAGATGAATTGTAGACAGATAAGTACACATCGGGTCCTGAAATCAGGTCTGCTAAAGCTCAATATAAAAATAGATAACAGATTCTACCAAACATTTAAGGAGTAAATTATGACAATTCTTTACAATCTGTTTTAGAGGACAGTAGCAGAGGGAACACTTTCAACTCATTGTGTGAGTCAAGCATTGCCCTAATATAAAAACTAGACTACAACTTTGTAAGAAAACGATAACCAAAATCTCTTATGAAAATAAATGCAAAATTCCTCAACAAAGTACCAACAAATTGAATCCAAGAATACAGAAACAAAATTATGCACCATGATCAAGGAGAATTTATCCCAGATACGAAGGGCGAGCCAACATTTGAAAATAAGTTAATGTAACCTATCACATCATTGGGCTAAAAAAAATAGTATATCATATGACCATATAGATGCAGAAAAGTATTTGGTAAAATCCAATAAGCATTCATGATAAAAACTCTTAGTAAACTAAGTAGAGAAAGGACCTTTCTCAACTTGACAAAGGCTATCTACAATAAACCTACATCATACTTATAGGTGAGAAACTCAAAGCCTTCCCACTAAGATTGGATATAAAGCAACGAGGTCCCACCTCACCACTCCTTTTCAACACAGCACTAGAGTCCTAGCTAATGCAAGAAGGCAAAACATAGAAATAAATGTGTACAGAATGGGAAGGAAAACATAAAACCGTCTTTGTTCACAGATGAATTAACTGTCTATGAGAAATATCAAAAGAATTGATTAAAAAAACCCAAAACCTCCTGGAACTAATAAGTAATTATAGCAAGGTTGCAGGATACAAAGTTAATATACAAAAGTTAATTACTTTCCTATATGCCAGTAATGAACAAGGGGAATTTGAAACTAAAAACATAATACTATTATGACCCCCCCATCCCCAAAATGAAACAAACAGGTTGCTCCTAAAGGATAACATAGGAGAAAACCTAAATGATCTTGGGTATGGTGATGATTTTTTAGATGCAACACACAGGCATGATCCATGAAATAAATAATCGATAAGCTGGGCTTCATTAAAGCTAGAAATGTCTCTGTGAAAAGTTATGTCAAGAAAAATGAGAAGACAAGTCACAGACTGGAATAACATACAAAGAGCTCTTGAAATTTAACAATAAGGAAACAATCTGATTTAAAAAACGGGTCAAAAGCCTTAACAAACCCCTCAGCAAAGAATATGGTGGGCAAGTAAACATATGCAAAGATGCTCTCCATTATAGGTCATCATAGAAATGTTACAACATTTCATTACAAGCTACAACAACAATGAATGGGATTCCACTATATATATTAGAATGGTACACGTTGGAATGGTCAAAATCCAAAACACTGACCACATCAAATACCGGTAAGGACATAGGGCAACGGGAGGTCTCATGCATTTCTGGTGGGAATGAAAAATGGTACAGCCATTTTGAAAGACAATCTAGTGGTTTCTTACTAACCTAATCATACTCTTATCGTACTTTTTGGTATTTACCTAAAGGAGTTGAAAACATATTCACATGAAAACATGCACACGGATGTTGACAGCAGCTTTGTTCATAATTGCCAAAATTTGGAAGCAGCTATGGTATCCTTCGGTAGGTGAGTGGATAAATCAACTGTGGTACATCCAGAGAATAAAATATTATTCGGTGCTAGGAGGTTACAAGCTGTCAAGCCATGGAGAGACATGGAGAAATCTTAAATGCATATTACAAAGTGAAAGAGGGCAATGTACTACTACCTACTGTATTATTTCAACTATGTGACATTTTGGAAAAGGCAAAACTAAGCAGATGGTAAAAAGATCAGTTATTGCCAGGGGCTGGGGGGAAAAGAAAAGATAAATAGGCAGAACACAGAGGATTTTCAGGACGGTGAAACTATCCTGGATGATTTATAATGGTGGATATGCATCATTATATACTTGTCCAAACCCGTAGAATGTACAACACCGTGAGAGAATACTAAAGTAAACTACGGACTTTGGGTGATTATGGTGTGTCAACATAGACTCATCAGTTTTGACAAATATGCCACCTTTGTCAGGGGTGTTGATAACGGGGAGTCTGTGCATGCTGGGGGGCAGTAAGTATATGGGAAATCTCCATACCTTTCCCTCTATTTTGCTGTGAACCTAAAACTGCTTATAAAAATAAAATCTGGGGCACCTGAGTGGCTCAGTCGGTTCAGTGTCTGACTCTTGATTTTGGCTCAGGTCACGATCTCGGTTTGGGGGGTTGAGCCCCACGTTCAGCTCTGTGCTGAGAGCACGGAGCCTTCTCAGGATTCTCTCTCTCTCTCTCTCTCTCTCTCTCTCTCTCTCTCTCTGCCCCTCCATTGCTCTGGCTCTCCTCTCTCTCAAAATAAACATTTTTTTAAAAAATGGAAGAAATAAAATCTGAATTTAAAAAGTAGGTAACAGGTAAGTGATGAAAAACAACAAAATACAGCCAGCCAAATGAACACACCTGTCTGCAAAATGCAAGCTGTCCGGAAGAGGAGTTTGCCTTTTGTTACGCGGGGATTTAGTCAGGTGACACCGGAGGCTGCCATATGCATGTCGATCCGAGCGTGTCTGCCTCCTGAAAAGGGCACTTATCCAACTGGGAGAAACGTGGAGGAGTAAGTGACATTCAAATAGGTGCCAACGCTCAGATTCCAGGAACAAAAATGTCCATTTTTGTAGGAAAGGTGTCAGGAGCATTACGTACAGAGGACAATACAATAGCTCAAAGGGTGACCCCATATGCTTTGCAAGTCCTCAGGATACACTGCTAACGTATTTAAATGAATAAGGGAGTAATGAATCCATAAACGAAGAAGCGGACAAAAAGTGAACTGTAGGTGGCAAATAAGTAAATGCTGGTAAGGTAGAAACATAACATTGAGGGGTAAGTTGGCATTTTGGTTGCTTTGAAGGATGGTGGGGTCCTACAATATAACAAAGCATTGAATTATTTACACGTGCGTCCAGTTTCGGTCGTTGGCCTCTCTTTTGTTGTTTGCTTAGTACTCTCCCCAGAACACAGTACAGTGATCAATTAAGGGCGTTTTGAACAAATCAGAACACATTTTAGCAAAATCTCCAAAGTCACCATTAAATGAGGCATGGTTACTTTGCCAAGGGGTGAGCAGTCCTTTTCTCAGCTGGTCTTCCCATTTGCCCTTTTGGTTCTTGGAATCCCCACTCCAGACAAGGCATTGCTTTTCTGGGTTTTGGTATCTTGTCTGATGGAGGCAGAATTACAGGGGTCGAAAACCAGCTGGGCCAATTCATCTACCTAACTGTGATTCATCAAACACCTATTCCTCTATGGAGACACTACTGTTACTTGAAGAACCCACACAGATTGCTCGGGAAATTGGAAAATCTCGCGCATTTGCACTTGGTACCGGTGTATTGATCCCCATTGCCCGTACCACTCGCTTTAGGGCTTGGATTTGTAGGATGAGATTCATGAGCGTTTTATCTTTTTTTAACATTCATTTTCTGAGGGCCAACAACGTGGCAAATATGGGTGTTGCCATACTTTACCGGAACGTGAGCGAACCACGTTCACTCAACTGAAACACGAGGCAGAAAAGGCCCTAAGAGAGAGTGAGATGACATGCGATGCTCTGTGAACTCATAGGGAGAACAGATTTCTCCCAGCCGAGGAGGTGCAGGTTAACTGTAGAGTAGGTGATGTTTTTAGTGGAGCCTTAAAAATAGGTAGACTCCGCACAGACAGAGATAGCAGGACAAGCAGACTGGAAGAAAGGAAGGATGGGCACACCCGAGGCAGCCTGGAATCTTAGATGGAATCTTGGAACATCACAAAGTATTCATCGTCTTGACCGCTGGGAGGGTTACATTATAGGTGTTTGGTACCTGGACCACTTTTAGCCTGAACCGCTCTGGTGACGAAGTCAGAGAACAACTGCGGTCTGTTTCCGTGGGTTGTTTCTGGCTTCATTAAACCCGGCGTCAGGCCTGTGTCAAAAATTCGGGTTTTAAAATTTTAAAAGGTTCTCTTTCCCTGAGCGTCTCCAGCAGACATTCAGCTCACTGCACGCGCAGGGCATCAACAATGCTGTTTCCATGGTCACGGCAAAGAAGGGAGGCATGAGTCAGGTACCCTCCATTCAAATATCTTGGCCCCACCGGCACCAAAGGAACTTGAAGCACACTCGTCCCGCCCCCGAAGCGGACAGATTCCGCATCAACCAAGTGGATAAAAGCCACACTTCATAAAGGCACATATGCAACTCCCTAGAAAAAGCTGCTCAGAGCACCCAAATGTGTGATCGGCAAAGAGGGCTCTGCCCTCTGGTCCATCAGTCCATCAGCGAGGACCCCCAAGGAATGCCCAGACTCCCTGGAAATGCCCGGTTTCCTCCTCACTCGAATACAATCCCAGACAGCATTTATCTGGAGAGGAGAAGGGAGAGAGTGAAAATAATAACAATAAGGATAATCAGACCATTGTCTGCTACATTCCAGACAGGCAGCATTTAAGTGGGGGATAGTTTATCAACAAGTAGAAGACGTTTCAATGTAAGTAGGTCTGTAGCATTGTTTTTTTTCTCTCTGAGGGCAGATGTAGCCATGAAGGGACACTGAGTGGATGCTGTCTGTTTATTTACAGGCCCTCTTGCTCACGTTATCTTCGCTGCGTTTGAAACTCGAACGAAGCCGGATATTTTCTATTATTATATTGACTTTCTTGATGTCTCTCCACGCGCTTTGGGGATTAACATTCCTGCTTGGGCGCAACAGTGTGAATTCACATTTCTCCCTCTGCTTCTGTGGTGGCCCCCCCCCCCCTTCTCTCCCTGTGGGTCAGAGAAGGGCTGGGGTTGGCCAGGCAGGTTTGGTCTCCTCAGTTGCAAAGCCAGCGGAAAGATGTACCGGGGATGGTGGTTATTAAAGATGCCTTTATAGGAACCAAGGAAACGTGATTTGACACACAGAGAGAGGTATTAGGCGATTTCTGTCGTATGCAGTCCCACCACTTTGCAATTATTTTCAGATATATCTCCGAATAATCTTCAAAATCTTGGAAACAGTGTCATTCATATTATAATAAATTGTAGTTGGACCAAAACGCAATACTAGCTAATTGTTCTGAGTGACATATGATCTATATCGGGTTGTTTGCTTCATAGATCATCACGTCTGGGCGCATTTATCACTCACTACACGTGGATACGTCGCAAACCTCTACATGGTCCGTTAAATAGCCCATCACTCAGAATCCCTCCTTCCCCAAGTGTCCTTGACCAAACTCCGGGTAGCCATAGGAGGTTGGTAACAATAAAGGGAAGAGAATTAAAAGAGATTAACAGTAGTTACCAATTTGTGATCTGTCGAATCCACCCCTCTCATTTTCATGTGGATTGTGTTTTCTCTCCATCACAGCCTAACGGCCTTGAAAGGGAAACGGTAGTATCCATTCTACAAACAAGGAATCCAGATCGAGTTCAGATTTTGGGGGGGGGGGGGTGGTGAGGACTCGAATCCAGATCGGTCAAGCGCCACCGTCTCTGCTCCCCATGCTACACCCTCCTGCTTCTTGTATGTGTGTATTTTTCCCATGCACAGATTATGGATCTCCATCCGCCAATTCAATTAAACATCAAATGTTGAGGCAGCACACCTTCGAGAACGCAAATGTGAAAACGTCGCGGTGTCTGCCCTTGGGGACAGGATAACTTGGCAGAACTAATTAGACCCGAGGCGGGTGTAAGTGTCTGAGGAGGAGACTAGGCAAAGCCTTAGGTGGATTCAGGAGGACAACTGTCACGTCTGGGCTCGGGATCCAGAAGTACTTTCCGGAGAAGTACTCCTTGTGAAAGACGCGGCGACTTGTGACTAGCGTCCAGTAGTTTTTTCAAATTTTTAAATAAAGGCAAAGATGGGGTCTTTATTTTTTAATGTTGAAATTCCTATGTGTTATTGTCAGGCCACTGCTCCGAGAGAGGGTGAGGGTCATGTTGAAAGGCGAGCTGTGGAAGCAGAGCCCGCCCAGAAGAGCCTCCCTTCTTGTCTGCGTTTGGTTGCGTCCTCTTCGCAGAAGCCACCTCGTCTCAGCCAGGTGCCTGCACGTTCCCGTCTCAGAACGCTGTGCTTTATGTGGAGCTTGTAAGAGCAAAACATTCATGATTTGATGCTCCTTTTCCAGGCATGTCCTTGAGTGGCTGTACACGTCACGAAGAAAGAAAGCCCACTTGCCTTGACCACTACATCTCCAGTGCCGAGCTCAGTGCCTGGCACACAGTAGGCTTTCCCGACACCATTGATGAATGAATGAAGAATGGATCGGAGCTCTGACCTTACCTCTGGAGAGCCTCGGTGGGCTTGCGATATTTTATTAATTTGATGAGTCTCGGTTTTCTCACCTGTAACAAGAAGGAAGAATCATCCATGACACAGGTTTGTGAGGATCTAGCGGAAAACACAGTAAGGAAAGCACCTTGTCAATGGTCAAGTTCTCGGCCAATCTTTATCACTGAGTATTTTCACTGCTGTCGTAATTTGTCATGAGCGTTGAGCCAGGAGCATATGCTAAACCCAGAGTTAATGCCGAATGTAAAATGTGCTGCCCAATTTCCGAGGTGACCCTGTGTATCTTCTTGAGGGGATTGGTGCTAGAAAGCATTACGCTGGCAAGCTGTCAGTGAAAACCTTTAATAACCCTGTATTTACGTGCCATCATGGCTTTCCCCAAAATTATCTTCTGGCACCATGACTAGCCCTAGTCTAAGGGTTCGGTAATTGCTTTTGCCCAATCTGAGTACAATCTGTTCCGCTACTTTTGAGTTATGCAAGGGTGAAATAAATACAGAACGAGCTTGCAGGCTACATTAAAGAAAGTCAAGATGTGCTTTGCACACGGATAAAACTTCAAAATGCCTGAACTTTCAAAGTCAAAACTTCTACAAGGAAAATTATCAGGAGTAAAATTTCGAAAACCCAGCGGAAACATCCCATAGTGCCTTGAATACGATGAGTGATAGTTTATCCTCCAATGTGACTTCTCAGCATGAAGCCAGCCCCCATCCCCACGTCACAAAATAGGGAAGTAAGGATAGCCTGAAACACTCTGCTCCCCCAAAAGATCTGATTCTCCAGAAGACTATCTGTATGTATTTGTATTTTTCCTCATCAAGGATGATGTAATAAACTAATCCCGCTCTCTTTTTGTTCAAAGCAGTTTTAGTAACTTGCAAAAAGCCTCGCTCTGTTCACCTACCTGAAAGTATCGTGTATTTTTCTATTATTTAAATGATCGGTATTTGCCAACATGCATGATATTCCATTTTTGGCTATGCCAGTTTTGTTTCAATTTGATTCTGTCGTGACCTTTTCAAAACATTTTGAAACACCACGGAATACAGAATGTTTTAAGGACGTACAGAAAATAATTTCCATCACGGAGTGTTCAGCAAGTGAAACCCAGGTAAAACCTGAATTAAAGTAGTAATCAGTTATAAGTGACCTATGCTCGGGAAGCGTCAAGCAATTGATGACTGAGAACATGTCACACTGACTGGATCAGTTAAAATGTCTAGGGCAAACATGTCAGGAAGATGAAATTTACCGACATGTCTGACATTGTAACTGAAGAAATTGTAATGTAACCAGTGATAATAAATGTATACAATGGGCACAGTCATAATCAATTCTGATAACAATTGGGCCTAAGTAGACCCTTATTCATGATAGCGATGATATCAATATATGAGAAAGCATTAACAAAGGGGACAACAACCAGCCCCATTCAGCTGAAAATACATAGATCTACTATCACTTAACAGAGTTACCCATTCATACCCTTAATTAATTTAAATCCGAAAGAAAATTAACAATCATGTTCTTCTCAAATACTGACTGTACTGAGTGCATGGTTAAATGCCTGTGAGAGTTAACACACAGTTGTCTGGGGGTGGAAACCGAAGGTAAATTGATCTCAGTGATTTTCCTAAATTGCACTGTCTCTAGATTTGTTTCCCAAGTAAACTATACATCTCAAAATAGCCCAAATGTCAGACAGTGAATGACTGAGTGAAAATCTTCTTTCTCACCAACAGTGGGCACTCGTATATTTGCTGTTATTAACTTGTGCCCCCAATATCTAGCATCACATAGATCACAAATGCAATACACCTTGTTCATATTTTGTCTTTTTTCCATGTCGGTTATAGTTTGTTGACGATTCACATCTAGCATCCGTCTTTAATGTATCCTGTGTTATTTCATTAGTTTTTTTGTATTTCCAATTGTTCTTGTCTTTCTCTTATAATTGTCTGACCTTTACTGTGATCATAGAATGTCTTCTGGGAATTAGTGTCTATATTAGTTCTCTTAACTTTGTTAGAAATTCTTCTAGACTTTCTCAAAGCTCTTACACATTTTTAGAAGTCCTAAAATTTAAAGCTATGTAGTAGATTACGGAAATGCTCACCTGGCAATTTATGTGATGTTATTTCAAATGTTAATCTCTATGAATTTCCCAGTAGTTGATATGTTAAAAAAAAAAAGCGAGTAACACCCAAATGCATGTAATTCTTAGAGTGGCTTCCTGCCTGTTACCTGTCAGTGATCAGTACGTGATTCTTGGAAGCTTGCATGTTTTTTGGGCTGAATGGCCACATCAAAGCAATGTGCAGCTGAATCCAGGGACAAAAATAGCAAAATGAGAGGGAGAGGGAGAGAGAGAGAGATAGAGAGAGAGAGAAGATTAAACAGAGAAAACAGTCTTTATGCCTTGTTGAGTGTCTACTATGTGCCGAATGTAGATCAAAGTGTGTTATCTCCTCTACCCTCACAAGACAACTGAAGACTAGCTATTTCCTTTCACATATAATGAAGTAAGCTAAGAAAGTGATCAAATCATTTCACTTGTTCAAAGTCGCTCATAGGTAAATAAATAAGTAAATGCTGGCCTGTCTGACTCCCAAACATACTTGTACAGTGCGTTTTATTTTATAAGTTGATGGTTTGAGGCCGCAAATCAAGAAGGGAGTCTGAACGGTGGTTAAAGACAGAGGAGCGAATATAAAAAACAAAAACAAAACCAAAAATCGTGACCATGCAAGGCTGTACTTGGGAGATCCACCGGACAAGGCTATATACCTTCTTCATTCAGGCAAAAAACTCTGATGTGGGGCAAAGACATTTCAGCTGGTTTTGAACAGATGAGCTATGCCCAGATCCTTCCTTCCTACTGTCTGTGCCCTGATATCACATTTACCAGATGCCTTTTGGTCTAATATGGCTTCTGATTACCCTAGAGAGGTGTATAATTCAGTGGACATGAAAAATTGGGTCAATTCAGAGCCATGGAAATTAAATTAGCTTCCTGGTTTGTTTATAATCCATTTGGGAGTTCGGTGAAGACAGTCACTTCCTCTGAGTCAGCTCGAGCACTAGGACAACATCAGATTTCCTGACCAGTAAAGCTGAGTTCCAGAACCAGGACGGCAGTGACCCAAATAAAGAACTGCTTTTGAAATTAACTTAGCATTTACAGCATGTCCCCAGGCAACATCTTTCTTGCTCTTTTGTTCTCTCTAAACACAAACTGAAGTCTAAACATGAGGACAAGGCAGAAAGGACGTTGAATCATAGCTTCTTGTGTTTGAGGCTTTGCGCCTCTTACCTTTTATAAGCATCTTGACCACACCGGAAGCTCCTGATAATCTGTAGAGAGGACTGACATTTTAGGGGAACTTCTCTCTGAATGTTTGAATCTACAATGTCCTGTTACATCTTTCATCCAATTAAATGTATCTACGGAGCTGTTTCCAAGCACTCAAGAACGTTCTAACTATAAACCCCCAACTTATTTTTGTTTCCTTCTGAGTATATCTTTCTTTGGCTTTAAAATTTTTTAAGTGTATTTATTTTTGAGAGAGAGAGAGAAAGCTCAAGTGGAGGAGAGGCAGAGAGAGAGAGAGAGAGATGCGGGGAGAGAGAGAAATATCCCAAATAGGCTCTGCACTGTCAGGGTGGAGCCTGATGTGGTCTTGAACCCACGAACTGTGAGATCGTAACCTGAGCTGAGGTTGGAGGCTTCGCCAACCGAGCCAGCCAGGCGCCCCTCTTTCTTTGACTTTTAAAGTCAGGGACCCCTCGCTAACACTCCTAGAGGTTCATTTTGGTGGCATCCTTTCCAGATTCTGCCTCTACCTCTCTGAAATAAGTCTTTAAATTCTTGGGACATCCTCTTCTGCTGTCTGGCCCTTAAGTTTTGCAGTTCCCCAGCAGGCTGCCTGACTACTCTCTACATTCTGCCATCTCTGAGGAAATTCACACTTTTCATCAATTTAGTCACAGCAGACATACTGCCGACCCTCCAGTCTGTACGTCTAGCGCAAGTCCCCACCCCCCACCTTATAGTTCAAGCCATCCGCTACGATCACCACAGAATGACACGGTCTCAGGCCCAGTATATTCCCACCGAATGCATTGTTTTCATCCGAATCTCGTATTTTTTTTTAACAATTCGTCTGATTTGGCAGTTTGACTATAAACTTTGTTTTAAAAATTTGCCCCCCTCGTGTCCCATTGTTCTCCCTGATACTCAACAAATCGTTATACTGTCATGATTGTTTTTACCATTCAAGTATGTCTCTTTTCCATCCCAACACTCGGCGTGTCTCAGCCCCCCCACCAGAAGGCAAAAGAAAAGAATTATTGTGTAGATACAGGAGTCGGTCAGAAAACAAGCAAGGAAGCTTCTGGAAGGTCATTTATAGTGAGAGGCTCAACAATAAATAGAAATGACTTCCTCCCCATCTCCCTGCAGCTTCTTCTTCCTTCTGATGTAGGGTGTCCATCCGGCTTCTTGCGGTCAACTGGCTTTCATCCCAGGATAAAAAACATGGCAGGTCAGAGTGTCTATGCGTTGCATCTTACTTCTTCAACTGCCTTGAAGAAATAAAAACAATAACATGGAATAAATGAGATGTGCGTAGGTCCAAAGAGATGCTTGGTCCATTTCAGTTCAAGTGCCAGTTGCTTAACCATCAACTAGTGAAGCACTCAAGGACAGGGTCATAGCACAGGAGTCCAGAGGCTATCGTGAGTCAAGCACCTGTTCTGTGCTAGGCACAGTATTAGGCATGGTGAACACATCTTTTCATGTAATCCTCATGACAAAACTAGAAAACCAAAGGATGGAATCATTTGTTCATGCTTGCACCACTGATGTGGCCATAATCCAAACCCTAGATTTTAGACTCCAGATACCATCTATATAAAAATATTTCTTCCTTCCTTCCTTCCTTCCTTCCTTCCTTCCTTTCTTCTTCTTTCTTTCATTTGAGAGAGAGAGAGAGTACAAGTTGCAAGTGGGGAAGAGGGGCAGAAGGAGAGAGAGAGAGAGAGAGAGAGAGAGAGAGAGAGAGAGAATCTTAGCAGGATCCATGCTCAGTGCGGAGCCTGATGTGATGTGGGCCTTGATCCCACAACCCTGGGATCATAACCTGGGCTGAAATCAAGAGTCAGATGCTCAATTGACTAAACCACCCAGGCACCCCTCTATACAAATATTTCTATTCCCTTTTTGCACACAAAATTATTAAGAAAGAATACATGTTCCCCATAGATGTTGGGAGAGAGTGGGCAGTATTTACTGGTATAATAGCATACAAATTTCATAACAACGGATACAGTCTAACAGTAAGACCTGTTGGCTCTGCATCTGAAATGTTTCAAGAATCTGATGTGTTCTTGGTATGTTTTCTATTGTCATCTTGGAGCAGTTGACATTGCTTCCTAATTGACCCATTAAAGCTGCTGGTTGCTCACCCACTGCCTCCCTCCCCAGTCTCCACTCTACCAATCTATTCTCAAGATAACAGCCAGGGAGGTTTTGTTAACATGTAAGTCAAAATACCTTCTTGCTTGGCGTAAAAGCCAAAGTCCTCACCGCGGTGTTAAAGACACTGCAAGGTACATCACTTCTCCCTGCCTACCTCTTCACGCTTCTTTCAGGTTGTTGAAAATAGCGAGCACATTTCTATCACGGAGACTGTGTTCACTATTCCCTTTGTCTAAAATGCTTTTCTCTCAGACCTCCTTCTTATCCCCCTCCTTCACTTGCTTATACTTCTGTGTTCCCTTACTTTGCTTTCTAAAATAGCCACACCTTGGAGCAGTAGGCCGTTGTATTACTCACATCTAGAGGGCGTCAACACACAGGACGCAGTGGATGTCAACCTTGAAGTCTAACAAAATGTCAGATTCTCGATATCTTCCGTACTCATAAAACCCGATGTTTTGTATGCACATTTGTCCATTCATGTGAAAAGTAAATTTCACAAGAGAAGAATTCATCTCTTTGGTTTACTGTTCTAACCCCAGTGCTCCAAATAGTACTTAGCATGGAGTAAATAGGTAATAAAAAATGAATGAATTAACGGATGAATGTACCAAAGCAAATAATCAGGGGTCTTCGAATCATATTAACTAACCTTAAAGTCTGCGATCTACCCTTGGGAATGTCAGAAACTCCCTTGCCCCTTGCCTTTTCTTCTTACTTATGAAGCAAAATGCCAACCCTGCAAAGAGCCAAATAGTCACTTTTTTTATGCCTACCCCATGAGAATCTGAGCACGTTCTAGAGAACCCTATCTAATAGGATAGATTAATTTCATTATAATTTGTGATCATCAATCCCAAGTGGGTATGCAACACTGCACAACTGTCCTAGTATGTGTCTTGGTTAATTTAATATCTAACTCTCTACCATGTAGTATTGCACGATTTTCTACTAAAAATGGAATAAAATAAAATTTTATGAAATTTTTATGAATCAAATATTATCAAAGTATTTATAAACATGCATAAAACAAAGTAGTGCGATTTTCCAGGATTAACGAACAAATCCCTGTAAGCCCTGTTAACCACTGACTTCTTCATTGTCTGTAGTTTCGCCTCTTCCAGAAGGTCATATAGTTGGAATAACGCCGTAGGTAGCCTTTTCACAATGGTTTATTTCACTTACAATACACATTTACTTAGTAACATGCATATGCCATGTCTTTTTTGATAACACATTGCTTTTTAAAGGATTTTTTAATTTAAGTGTAGTTGACATGCAATATTACATTTGTTTCAGGTGGACAACATAGTGATTCAAGAACGCTATGCTGTGCCCCCCACAAGCGTAGCCTCCATCTGTCACCATACAATGCCATGACAATATCACTGATTATATTTCTTATGCTGTGCCTTTTATTCCCACGACTCCTTCATTCCATAACTGGAAGCCTGTATCTCCCACTCCCCTTCCCCCATTTTGCCCATCACCTGCCCAGTTCTCCTCTGGAAACCATCAGTTTATTCTCTGTATTTTCAGGTCTGATTCTGATTTTCATTTGTTTGTTATCCATCTGCTTTTGGTTTTTAGATTCCACATATGACTGAAATCATATGGTATTTGTCTTCCTCTGTTATTTATTATTTCACTTAGTCTAATACCTCCTAGGCCCATCCATGTTGTTGAAAACGGCAAGATTTCATCCTTTTAATGTTTATTTATTTGAGAGAGAGAGAGACAGAGACAGAGTGTAATCAAAGGAGGGCAGAGATAGAGGGAGACACAGAATCCGAAGCAGGCTCCAGGCTCCGAGCTGTCAGCACAGAGCCCGACGCAGGGCTCGAACCCACCAATTGTGAGATCATCAGCTGAGTTGAAGTCGGATGCTTAACTGACTGAGCCACCCAGGTGCCACTCACCCTTTTTTTTTTAATGTTTATTTATTTTTGATAGAAAGAGAGAGTGCAAGCAGGAGAGGGCAGAGAGAGAGGGAGACACAGAATCTGAAGTAGGCTGTAGGCTCTGAGCTGTGAGCAGAGAGCCCGATGCCGGTCTCAAACTCATGAAACATGAGATTATGACCTGAGATAAAGTTGAATGCTCAACCGACTGAGCCACCCAGTCATCCCCATATCTCACTCTTTTTACAGCTACATGATATTCCTGTGTGATGTGTGTGTGTGTGTGTGTGTCTTCCATATCTATTTAGTTATCTATGGACACTCGGGTTGCTTCCATATCTTGGCTATTATAAATAATGCTGCAATAAACATAGTGATACATATATCTTTTCAAATTAGAGTTTTCATTTTCTTTGGGTAAATACCCAGTAGTGGAATTACTGGATTGTATGATATTTCTATTTTAAGTTTTTGACGATTCTCCATGTTTTCCACGGTGGTTATAGCAATTTACATTCCCTCCAACAGTGCACAAGTGTTCCTTCTCCACATCCTTGTCAACACTTGTTATTCCTTGTCTTTTTTATTTTAGCCATTCTGACAGGTGTGAGGTGAGATCTTATTGTGTTTTTTATTTGCATTTCCCTAATGATGAGTGATGTTGAACAGAGAACTCATTTATTTTTAATATTGTATAATATTCCACTGTCTGTACCCCAGTGTATCCATTCACCTCCTGAAGGGTATCTTGATTGATTCCAAGTTTGGGCAATTATTAATAAAGCTGCTATATATATCCTGGGGCAGGTTTTCATGTGGTCATAAGTTTTCAACTACTTCGGGCAAACACCATGGATTGCATGGTAAGAGTATTTCTGGTTTGTAAGAAACTCCCAAACTGTCTTCCAAAATGCGTGTGCCATTTTGCATTCCCACCAGCAGTGCATGAGAGTTCCTGCTTCTCCACAGCCTAACCAGCATTTTGGATTCTAGCCATTCTAAGAGGTGTATCTAATAGTGATATCTCATTATTGTTTTGATTTGCATTTCCCTGATGGTATATGGAATGGAGCATCTTTTTATATATTTATTTGCCATCTATATATCTATCTATATATCTATATCTATATCTGTATCTATATCTATGTGTATCTATACATCTATATATCTATATCTCTATTTATCTATCTATATCTTCTTTGGTGAGGTTTTTGTTCAGGTCTTTTGCTCTTTTTTTTTTAAATGGGTTGTTTATTTTCTCAATATTTATTTGTAAGACTTTTTAATTTTAATTTTTATTTTTTGAGGGGGATATACTTTGAATACCAATCCTTTATCAGATATGTCTTTTGCAAAGATTTTCTCCTGGTCTGCGACTTGTCTTCCCACTGTCTTGATCTTTCCAAGACTTCTCTATCCCTATATTCCATTGTCAACCACTCTATTCCCACTTTCATTCTTGCTACAAGCCGGATGCTGCCGCTACAATTCCACCAAACCTAAGAGCAGTGATGGCCATTAAACCCACTGATTATGTTATAGATCTCATTTTATTTGATAGTTGAGCACCATATGGAACTAAGGGCATCTTATTTTTCTTTAAGTAGGCTTGTGCCTAGGTTTTTGTGGCATATTATTTTCTTGTTTTTCCTCTTTCCTGTCTGGATATCCTTCTTCTTTTACATTATTTTCTCCACGGTTAAATTTCTCAACATTGAGGCCTGTGGTCAACAGGGTGTCTCCTCCATCTTTCTCTGTAAACAACTCCTATGTTTTTATACCTCTTTTTGAGGTTTGTCATTGAAACTCCAGCCTCATCTAGTAGAATGACGACCTCACACATTCTCCGGGATGCTTGAGAGATGCAAAAACAATACATTGACATTCCTTTTCCAGATCCACCTTCAAAGGAAAGCCTATAAGCTCCTTCAGTTGTCCCCATCTTGGTGAAGTGTACCACGACCTATGCATTTAGATGAATCGAACCA
The DNA here is from genome assembly GCF_018350215.1 of Panthera leo. NCBI lineage: Eukaryota > Metazoa > Chordata > Mammalia > Carnivora > Felidae > Panthera > Panthera leo. The sequence continues at coordinate 154,451,135 of NC_056687.1, forward strand.
TCATAGCTATTCTTATCTCTTCCCTTTTCCCAACCTTATCATTTAATGCAACCCATTGCCTTCAATTTTTACTCCTCCTCCTCTAATCTCTCCACTTTTCTTTAGCTTGACCCATGCCCCCTTTAATAAGCTACCAGAACAACAGCAGACCCCACCGTCTTCATGCACCCTCCCCACTCTGAATGCTTTCCCACACTAAAGCCACAGAGACTTTTTAAAAACACATATTTGGTTCACTATCTGCATCTATCTCCAATTAAAACACCACATTTGCTTTTAGGATAAAGTAAAAAATCACTTAAAAGAGATTAAACAAAATCTATGCCTGACTTTTGCCCAGCTTTGTCTTACATCACATTCCCCAGACAGCTTTGTCTTCCAGCCATACTGCCCATGCAGTGTTCCTTCCCATCACCAGGACTCTAGACATGCTGTTCCTTCTGCCAGCAGGAGCATTCTCTCTCTCTCTCTCTCTCTAGTTAGTTCACTTCTAACAGAATGTAATGCCTCATTATATTAGTCATGGTTCTCCAAAGAAATAAAACCAACAGTTATATAGATGATAGATAGATAGGTAGTTGATTTATTACTGGAATTGGCTCACATGCTTAAGAAGGCTTAGCGATGCCATGATATGCCATCTGTGAGTTATGGAACCAGGAAAGTTGGTGGTATAATTTAGTGTGAGTCCCAAGGCTTGAGAACCAATGGGGCCAGAGGTATATAAGTCCTGCAGTACAAGGTCTAGAGAACTAGTAGCTCCAGTGTTCAAGGGCAGAAGAAGATCGATGTCCCCACTGAAGTAGAGAGTGAGAGAATGTGCTCTTCCTCCACCTTTTTGTTCTATTTGGGCCCCTAGTGGATTGGATGATACTTGCCCACGTGTGTTAGTGGGCATACTCATTACTCAGCCTACTGACTCAAGTACTAATCTCTTCTGGAAACACCTTCATCAACAAACCCAGAAATGTTTCATCAGCTCTTTAGGCATTATCCCTCCGCCCAGTCATGTTGACATGTGAAATTAGCCATCATACTCACCTTGAGCATTACACTCTTAGGCAGTCTTCTCTCAATATGCCAGACCCCCATAATTTTTTACATTTGTTTACTTGATTAAATGTTTGGTCAATCTTCTTCTCACCTAGGACATCATATGCTTTATCAGGAACTCCAAAGCTATGCTCTTACTTATGTTCTGTAGCCTTAGAGCCTAACTCTGAATAGATGAATAAATATTTTTAATGGACTTGATGTTTTCAAGCCCCTGTAGGCTCTTTTATCTTCATATCTAAATATATATTGAAATGGTGGTAAATTAGTGTTATTTTGCATCTTAACAATTCTATTTCTTTAAGTATCTGTTAAAATCGGGCGGGAGTTGACATCATATTACTGGGCTTTTTGGCATTTGACATCCCTCATTTCTCTAACTGTGAAGTGCACATCGTATGGACTTAACTTCTGGGATTACCATGCAAAATAATGTGCGACATCAAGGCATTTTACAATTCCAAAGTGCCACACAGAAGCCCTATGATGGTGATAATCATCATTATCATCATCATTTTAATATTATATAATCTTGGTGTGCTTGGCTCTGGAACCCTTAGGAATAAAAGCCAATAATTCCATCATATGGAATATTCTATCACTCTTGACTTAGTGATACTTTTAGTCATATAATTTAATGTATATAATAAATTCCAAATATAAGTTAACAGAAGAAAATAAGTTAACAAAAGGCCCAAATTAATTTTTTTTCTAATGAAGATATTAACTACATGTTATCATGAGGATTTTGTGTTGAAAATATGTATTTAAGTAGCCATCTGACACTTTCGCAATTCAACATGGCATTCACAAACTTATCGAGTGGTCACATTCCTCTAACCATCAAGTATTGTGGACCAAGCCAGGAGTGTGGGAGAAAAGCTGCCTTTGAGGATTTGCTCTGGTAGTGACCTTGTTGCATGGCCCTGGGAAAAGCTCTTCCTTTTCTGACTCTTACTCATGAAGAGGGGAAACCACAAAGCTTCCCCCTGAGTTTGCTGTGAGGAATACAGACCAGTATATGGGATAGTACTCACTACCCTAAAGACTGCTGTGTTGATATGATTTATTGAAAGGGGTCCCCTTCACTATAGCCAAGCCCATCCGGTTAATTGTGAGTCAGAGAGATAGAGAGTGGAAGCAATTTTCTTTCCAGTCTAAAGAGAGAGACCCAGGACCACCACAGAGTTCTTTTGAACCCTGGCAACATAAAGTATCAAAAATGTTCTCTTTAACCGTGAGAAACTACCCACTCTCAACTGTGTTGTCTGTGAAGTGCACGACACAGAAGTATTTGGAAATATATTTCAATCTAAATATTTTAGATTTCAGACACCAAACTGAATTGGGCACCTATTCTCTGATTTCTTACATGTGCCATGATCCATTTCTTTTTATTTCCTCTCTAGTCTTTCTCAGCCCTATTTCACATTTGAACAGATGAGTAATCAGACTCAGGGAGATTAACTGGTTTACGAAAAGTCACTCTAAATGTGACAAAAATTGCTAAAATCTTCTAATAATTATACTAACATTTTTAAAATGCTATTCCTTGCCCTGGACTCAGTGAAAGTGTCAATGTTATGGTGGAAGAAAAAGTTATAATCGGATTTCCAGAACAGGTGTCCTGCACATTCTCTCACCCATAAGCCATGCTACTCCCTCAAAATCAGCCTGACTTTGTGTGATAGCTTATGATCCTTTCCAAAGAAACTTCTTTGTTCTTGAAATTTATTTTTCCTCTTTAGAAGCTTAATTTGTTGTAATTAGCCTAATTAGATAGACAAACTGCCAGAGTGTTCTTTGCCTTCCAACCCCTCTCTAGTATAATAAGAACATTTTATCTCTTGTACCACCTTTGGTCATCAGATACTAGTTTCCTGGAGGTCTGTTCCAAAATATCTGGAAAAAAATTGCTAAAATCAATGAATTGCATTTGTCATGAAGTTAGAAGATTAGAGTCATACTTTCCATCCCAAGGTAAATTATTCATGTGGCCAACAAATATAAAAATAATATTTCTTTAAGACAAAGGTGCTTGTGGGTTTCAATGGGAGTCACAAGGCCTTGAAAAAATTACAGATAATCCATTGCCTATCTAAATGGAGAGCCAGGCCTAGAGCTCTAATAATAAAAATTATGACAACATTATAACAATAGCTCAAGTATATTTTCTTACTATGCATCAGGCATTGTGCTAAGTTAATAATATATGGGAATATAAATATATTCTGATTTTATCCTCAACAACTCTATATCATAGATACTATTATTATCCTTCTTTTACATGTATAAATAGAACCTCAGAGAGTTAAAGAACACAAACATTATTAATCATTTGTGAAAGACAGGATTTGTGATCTTCTGACTCCAAACTCAAATTTCAGAGCTACACCATACTATCTCTATTATTCTCTGTTGTAAATTACAAAAATAGTCCCAAACTTTTGCCTTCCCGTTGAGAGTTGGGAATCTATGTCACCTTCCCCCTTCTAATATTTGCCTTGAATTATTCATTCGAATGCAGACACATGCCATTTTTTGAGTTCTGAGGCTAGGTCTCAAGAGGCCTTGTACTTTTCCCGTCAGCCTTGGGCTATCCTGCCCTAGACTCCAAGTGAGTAGGCTTGGCCTTGCCTGCAGAAGGATGAGAGAACAAGTGAAACCAGCCCTCCACCTGAGCCACATGTGACAGGCTGGTCCACAGCCAATCTGGAAGCTGGCTCCCGGCCAATGGATGAGCCCGGTTGAGATCAACCAACCCTGGGCATCAGATAAGCAGAACTGTCCAGTTGAGCCGAGTGCAAAGTAACAATGCATAAGCTTGTAAGCTTAACAGATGACTATTGTTTTAAGTCATTAAGCCTTGGCATGACTTCTTATATAGCCTAACTGATGAAAGTCGCAAGAGGGAATAAATATAGGCGTTGTTACGCCATCCAGGCAAAGAGAACAAAAGAAAAATAAACACGTCCTTGAATCATAGAGAAGAAAGACGATTTTGTAGGGTAAGGAATGCGGCCAACGCTGCACAGCTTCCTTTTTGGTTTTCATGTGGGCTACCCTCCCTCTCATCTCTTTGAGTTTGCTTAATATGTCAAGGGCCTGAAAAAAGAAGCATGATCCAAGCAGTCAAGGCTAACTGCATTTAGGAAAAGAAATAAAGAAGCGAAGGATGGAAAAGGAGCTGAAAATGGCAGAAGTAAAAGAGAGGAAAGGAAAAAGATTTAAATACGAAAGGAAGCAAGTGGCAACTTCTCTACCAGTTTTCAGCGTTCCCACATCTTCAGTGTTCCCAGGGGGTCAACAACAACAACAACGAAAGTTACTTCCTTACTTCCTTGGGGGAAAAAAAGTAGAAAAGAAGAAGTTAGAACAAATGTGCTGATGTTAGGTGTGCTGGCTTGTGAAAGACCAAGAGCCAGATGTGAAAATACAGGCAAAGGCCAGCTGTGGCTCGATGTCCTGTATAGAAATCCCCAGGGTAGAATTTTACTTGGGTACAGCAGCAATCGCAGAAATGGAACCTCAGAATATAAAAAGCAATTTGGGTTGGGCATAGAATGGGTTGTCTTTTTGAAAAAATTGTTTTTAAATGTTTATTTATTGTTGACAGAACACAAGTGGGGGAGGGGCAGACAGAGGCGGACAGGGATCCAAAGCGGGCTCTGCACTGATAGCAGCGAGCCCGATGTGGGGCTTGAGCTCACCAACCGCGAGATCGTGACCTGAACTAAAGTCAGAGGCTCAGCTGACTGAGCCACCCAGGTACCCCAAATGGGTTCTCTTTTAGCCAGGGAAAAGATAATTGTAAAGAATCCTCTAGTCTTACCTGGGCCAGTGGCCTCAATCGAGAATTCATAGACACTATGGCATGCTGGACACAGATTTGATTATTTCCCATTGCTAGCCTCTGGGATGCATCTTAGTCCAACTAAAAGACTCTGGGGGTTATGTTTGTCTTTAAGATAAGCGGATACATACCAAAGAAAAGCCCTATAAATGTAGTCAGTGTGAAAGAATGTTTAGTCAGAAGCCAACACCTATTTGACATTAGTTCGTCCATAGTGGAGAAAAATCTTATCAACGTCCTGAATGTGGAAAAGCCTTCAGTCTGAAATTCGACCCTTAGGAGCTGTCAACAAAAGCACACTAAACAGAACACTCATCAAGGCAGTGAATGTGGAGAATCCTTTAGTCAGAATGTGGATCTCATTTATCATCAAAGAGCCCATGCCAAGGAGGAAATGTCTGAATGTAGAGTATGTGAAAAAATTCTTTAGTTTTAAGGCTAATCTTCATTGACATGAGGTCATTCATACCGGAGAGGAGACCCTATAGATGCGATAAATGCAGAAAATCATTCATCGACACACAGGCTTTATTAAACATCAGGGTGCTCACGAGAGCAGAGTAACCCAAGAAGCTACCATTTAAAGACTAGAACTGGGGCGCCTAGGTGGCTCGGTCATTTGAGCATCCGACTCTTGGTTTCAGCTTAGGTCATGAGCTCTGCACTGGCAGTGTGGAACCTGCTTAGGATTCTCTCTCTCTCCCTCTCTCTCTCCCCATCCCCCACTCACACTGTCTCTCTCTCTCTCTCTCTCAAAATAAATAAACTTAAAAAAGATTAAAGACTAGAACTTACCACTATTGCAAATAGGCATAACTGGATTGTTTTATGGAAATTAATAAACAGGAACTGAAATGGTAAAAAACAAAACACAAAAACATGCGAAAGGGAAATCCAATGATCTCCAATGTTTTGTCTTTCATGTGGGCTATATCGTCATAGTTGTTCTGTAGTGAACTGCATGTGACAGTGGGGAGTAAACAAAACCGCAGTGATACGCTCTGGGGAGACACTTCATGGTGATAAGAACAGGACATCTTGAAGATCTTCTGAACTCCTCGTCCCCTCAGTGGTTGAATGAACATAGGCTTTGGGTGTTAAGCTAAGTGGATTCAGAGAAAAAATGGGAAGGGATATTTTTTTTTCAAGCCCAGTTGGTTTTCTTTTCGTGTATCAGACCTGCCTTTGCTCTGCTACCAAAACAGAATAGCGGCTCATTTCATCGTCAGAGCCCTGTTCAGTCATGTGCTACGGCTGAGCGGAGTCACCGTGTCTTAAGGAAAGGAAACCATGTTCTTTCCTTCTCTTGACTTTCATGCTTCAAACTCAGGTCCCACTTTGATACAACCCAACTGTGTTTGAATATGTGGCTGAAATTCCTGGCCCCCAAATTTAGATTCAGTATTGTGTGTGTTTGAGTGAGTGTGTGTGTGTGTGTGTGTGTGGGTGTTGTTTGTTTGTTTCTTTTTCTTTCTCTTTGCTTTTTGTTTTCCTTAACTTGTTTGATTTCCCTTCCTTTGTGGTGGGGCACTGTGGAAAGTGAAGACAAGAATGGAGAAGGATGGAATACCCACTGAGACTTCTACATCTAAGGCAGCTGGTCTAACTTACCCTCCATTCAGGGATCTGCAGAGAAATATCCTGCATAGACATTTAAAATGTGGATATCTGAATCCCAGTGTTCAGCATTACTCTCTAAAGAAGCTTTGAGGAGACTCCAAAAAACTGAGAACAAACTGAGGGTTGATGGCGGGTGGGAGGGAGGGGAGGGCAGGTGATGGGCACTGAGGAGGGCACCTGTTGGGATGAGCACTGGGTGTTGTATGGAAACCAATTTGACAATAAATTGCATATTAAAAAGATAAAAATAATAAAAAAATAAAAAATAAAGAAGCTTTGAGGAGAAGAGGTGCTTGGCATGAAAGGTACAGAGATTTTTAGGATCGCTCATTACCGATGCACTATAATCCTCTCAAAATTTAGTCCTTAAAATTAAAATATAGGTAATATTTCACTATACATACTGTACCAGAAGCCAACCTAGAGTAAAAGTGGATTTGGGGGAGACGTGTCCTTGCTTTGTGAGATAGGACTCAGTTTGGGGTAGTCATCAGCCAAAATGTTCGCTTGAGTTTAGGCAGATCCTGAGGTCTTGGGAATTTTACCTTGGTCTATAGGATCAAGTGTGGAAGGGTCCTCTAGGACAGTGGGGTTATAGGATGACCAAGGGCAATCGTTTACAGGTTGGATCAGTCCTTCCAACTCCTTCTCTGGAGAGTTTGCAATCCCTTGGACTCAGGGAGCCTACATGTCTGGCAGATTTGCAGGATGACTTTATCTGACCAAAGGTGATTCACTGGGAAGAGTGAATTTGCATGGTTTAAGGACTAAAAACAAAACTGTTGATCCCTCTTGTCCTCCGTAAACTGACCTAAACAATGTCAAGGATCTTAGAGATTCTACAGACGTGAAACAACTCCCGTCTCCAAGACAGATGTTGCCAGAATATGACATAGTACAGAGAAATACTTCCGATTGTGTTCTTGGCCAAAATGGTTGATGACGGAATCGTGAGGCAATACAGACCGCTTTGTTTTACGCAATCTGAAATCTCAGTTTCTAGAAGCTGAAATTCAGAGCAAACTTTTCCCGAATTCATTCCAGAAAATCTTAAGGAAAGCGCAGCGCTTTGTCTGAAAAGCACCACCTCTCACCTTAGAGATAAACGTTGGTGTACAAAAACAGAGATTCTACCCCTGCAAGTTCCCAAACGGAGTATTGGCGCAGGAGTGAGGAAGTACGAAAATCAGGGCAGCATCAGACCCAAGAGCTACAGCAGCAGCTATATCTCCCACGAGCCGTGGAGTCTTAAGCAGAAATGAGCACCGTGCTTAAGTATTTCTGAGCCAATGACACAGAGAAATATTTAGGCAAAAAAAAAAAAAAATTGATTTGTAATGTGGAATTTCTATTGCCATGAACTTCAATCTCAGAGCTCACTTTACAGCTTTGTCAGAGTAAATGGATGGCAGGCAGCTTTATCTTTCACATTCCCTCCCTTTATGCCACAAACGGGGGTCAGTGTCTCCACTGTTTGTTTTGTTCATCCTTTCTCGCATGAAGTCCAGAGTTAAGCCGAGAGCTGCTGGAACTAACGAAAACAGCTTAGCTTTTCTGCTGCCATGATACCCATTCCCTCCCTTTACAGGTCACCTGGTTCTTTAACTTTGACAAACATCCTGTTGAGTCAATGGTCCCCATCTGGGTAATGTTGACTGATTTCTACATTCTGATCTTAAACATTGATTATCGAATTGGTTGGCGATACCATGAACAAACAGGGCGGTACTGTTTCTATAAAACCGTGTAGTAGGTGGTGAGGCACCCACAGATTCCTAGCGAATGGTAACCTGTGTTTTACTTCAGGTTCAAATGATAAAGTATAAAGTGTACGTAGCCCACTGGATGGTGGGGATCTTGAAGCCGTCTGCCTACTCAACATGCGTGTGACTTTGCGGTCTCCACAGGCCCAGGACTTCATTCTAGATGATTAAGGCACATCCATGGCTATGTGCGTCAGTCAGCAGAAAATCTCTGTAGTGCTTCTCAGGACTCTCCCCATTACTTGCCTCCCTCCTTGCAATGCCAATGGCCAACTTTTTTTGGGGGGGGGGCATAAAGTCTTCAATATGAGGCAGGGAGGAGTACAAGGGCTGAGGCCTCCATAGAGGTCTGAAATCATACAGGAGCCTCAAACATACAATCGGACACTTGGCCTTGTGAAGATTAACTTTCTCTACCCATAACTCCCGTACCTTATTATGCCAGAAGAGAGTCTAGATTCTTCTCAGACTTGAGAAACGTATGAAAAGCCAGCCCGCCACTCTTGTATTCTCAGTGAGGTCCAAGGGAAGGTGAGGAGGTGGGCAAGAGTTGGAGAACCCACTTCAAGCCTCAAGGAAGTAGGGAAGCTGGAGTGGATGGAGACCCTGGGGGGCACGCGGGGCCGGAGGTCAACACAGAGCAGGCCACGAGCTCCCGGTTAGGGTTTAGGTCCACGAGGGACGGGATCTGAAGTTCCATAACGTCCTTGGCACCTGCCACAGTGCTTGGCCCATGTCAGATACTCAGTAAAGGGCTTTGAAGGCACTATTTAAAAAAATATAACAAGTTACATGTGGGCCAAGTTTCCAATCAAGAGAGACAGGAGCACTGAGCTTGCATCTAGATTTTTTTTTTTTTCCTAACCCTTAATTCACTATGTCATAGGCCATTGGAAGAATCTGGAGCAAAGAAAACAATTTTTTTTGAGTATCAATTCTAAATCTTGAATATCATTTCAGGGGTTCTTGGATCCTCCAAAGTCCATCTGAAAGATTCACAATCCATGGGGTGGGGGGTAGAAGGGCAGTATTCTCCTGATGCTTGTAAAATGCTACAGAATTTCCACTTCCTCATTTTATTCACCTAAACCAGCAATCTTCAGGTTCTTCAGAGACACACTCTTCCTATCTTTTTGTTCCCCTTTCCCACTGTCCTGCGTTGCTTTGCAGTGGTTCATAAGCATGCACGGAGGAGGAAAAAACCCACTAGGAAAAAACCAAAACCCAAACCAGAAATGATACTCCTTCTAAGTACACCTTTTCAGCTTTGACCATGAAAAGAGAGCCACCCCAAACCCTCAACCCACGATAATCCGTGGGGCCGTCGAACGCTTCGAGACTGGCCTGCCCCGTTCCCAATTCTTAAGATACCTGCCAGGGTTAAAATTAAAGCCAAAGAGGTCTCTCAAGGAGCCCAGGACGGCGAGGAGGAGGAAAACCCAGAGATGGGCGGTGTGCATCTAGCCCAGCCTGCGGCTGATGAATCTGAATCCCGCGGCACATCAGACCCAGACCTCATTGTGGGAAACAGTTGTTGGCAACTCGAGACGCAGCATGTACTTGGCCGTCAGGAGACGTCCCCGGATAGCACGGTGCGGTGGCCTTGCGAGTCAACGTCGGAGGAAACCAGAGCCCGCAAAGAGCCCAACAATTTTGGACCCAACAGACTTGACAGGTCTGACATAATCATAAGCTCCCAGGAGTGTTGTAAGACAGAGCTCTTCATAGAACGAGAGAAAAGCACCTTAGAGCTCCCCACGTTCGAACGAAGGCAGAAGTCAGGAAGGGACCTCTGGAGAGCGAGTGTTACAAAGCTGTGAAATGGGTTCATGGCACATCCAGGTTCTCTGTCTCGGGGCTCTGGCAGAATCACCCGGGGCGTTGAGAGTCACCTAGAACCCACTTTCCCTTCCCCTGCCCGTCATCCGGGGTGAGGCTGGGAGGCACGTGCTGGACAAGACGGGGAGGTCAACGACATTTAGGGGGGACACACTTCCGTGTGCCTACTTAGCATTTCACCTTCATTACGTTCATCTCACATCACGACCAACGTCCCCGGGAGGAAGCATCATTTTCTGCTTAAATACATCGACCCAGAAACCACGGCCCGGGGTTCAAATGTGGGGCGCTTGACTCACTCAGGGGCGACGTGACTTGGATGGGTTCGTTGCCTTTCCCGTCTCGAAAATGGGCAGAGCTGTAGTCTGAGCTCTGGGGGTGACGGCGGAGAGGCAGGTGGGTGAATTCATCAAAAGTACGGAGGACAGCACTTGGCACGGGGTGACCGTCGGGGAAGTGCTGGCAATTACTCTCAGCAAAATTTTACAAGTGGGAAGATGGGAGGTTTGGAAGGTTAAGTAACAGTCAGCCGAGGGTCGTGCGGTGCTGGAGATTTTTAAACGGTTCTAGCACATTAATAACCACCCTGGGGCCCGGACCGTGTAGTCTCGAGGTGGGAAGGTGATTTGCTATCTTAAGAGCACGCCCGACGCTTGGTTCCGTGATTTACTCCGTGCAAGGGAGCAGGACGGCACCCTTTCCGTCATGCAAGTGAATTTCCCCTTCTGGAAGTACACATAAATAGAGAAAATAATGCCGCAATTAGGCCTGTGAAAACCGTCTTATTTAATATGCAAAGATGTTTTTCTTGGCTCACGTGCTTCAACCCCATCTATGTACAGGAGAAAAGCTATCTAACCATTTTGTAACCTTCTGGCTTTGACAGGGGTGAGGAGTCTTAGGATCGGGGCGGGGTGGGGGGAGCCCAAACCAGACCCGTTCTGATCTCACTGCCCCTGATAGTTGTCTTGGCCATTGCCCCTGAAATCTGGAACATACTGCTCACCACATGGGCCGCAGCTCTGAAAATCAGGCCCCCTTTGTCATCATTCCTGACCAAGTGATGAGACCATCAGAAATATTCCACACTAATAATCCACTTCCGGCTCCCAGAAGATTTGCCCTGAGCACGGGCCTTGGGGATTGCCTCTGGGCCCTCCATCCCAAATTACTTTCTCGAAGTTCCTGTCTGACGCTGTGCTTCTGATCTTGTTCTCACTCTGGACGTGAGGCTGAGACTTTCTCTTGCTTGCTAGTAACTCTTGGCCAGGACGCAGCGTTCATTTCCCCCTTGCTTCCTGGGCCGCAGTGGGGGTTATCGCTACCCCTCTTCATATCCAGGATCGTTCCTAACCTTTCCTTGGACAGAGGGGGGAGCATTCACAGAATCTATTTGATTTGGTGGGATTTGATTCAACCTAACTCAGTACAATTCAAGAATTCTGAGCACCCGCTTTGAGACCAGCCTCACTCTGGGCACTATTTGCCTGGAAATCAGAGAATAAAAATGCATAATAATAAGGATAACATATCACATATTAAGACGAACCTCCCGCCTCTCCTTTTCTCTCAACTTTAACTTCAAATAAACTCCATCGACTCGTTTTCTACTTTTTTTTTTTTTTTTCTTCCTGGAACAAGCTAGCAGGCTTTTAAGACTCTTTGTCACATAAAAGGCAAGGCTCTGGTTCGAGATATAACCAGAGATCTGACAACTGCTTTGGAAGCAGAGTAATAGCACGCCTTTCCCACGGGTGCCCTGGGCATTTTGATTTCTCTCCCGTGCGTGTGAGAGAGTGTGTACGCGTGGGGCTTTTGCTTTTAAAAATACGGCTGCGAGAATGAAACTACCTCTCTCGGGGGTGCACGGAATCTCACGTGACATTTCAAACTCTGCTCCTGCCGGGGGCGGAGAGCAGTGGATTTAAAACAGGGCACAGGCACCCGGGCACGGCCGTCTGCACCCACTCCCAGGCTCACACCTTCAGATCTTGCCTCATTGCTTGCACGCTGGTAAAGGTGGTCCCACCGCGTCTGCTAAATGCACCAGGGGCAGCGGAGGCTGTTGGGGGACACACGTCCCCCGGAGATGGGACCTACACAGCAGCAGGGCAGGCAAGCTCCCTAGGCTCTCTCCTTTCCCCTGTCTACAGGGCAGTGAGTGCCCGTTGAGAAGTCCCAAGGATTCTGTATGCTTTTCTGGGTCATCACTTGGCACGTTCAGCTGACTGCATGGCCAGCCCTGCCCCGTGTCTGGTGTCACTCTCAGGGCTGGGGCCGGCGTGTGTGGCCGCACCTTGCGAAACGTCGCTCGCTCAGAGGTTGGCAGGACAACCCAGGAGCCGGCAGAATCCCACACGAGGGTGGCACTCACGCACCTGTTGTGGGTCGTGAACTTCCGGCTGCCGTCTGGTCAGCCCCAGTTGACAGCAAGGGGCCAGGGCAAAATGAAATAGCACCTGGAAACAATGCTCTGTCACGGGGGCAGGGGGGTGGCCCAAGTCAAACACCTTTGGAAAAGCTCCCACCGAAAACTTCTCTGGGCGAATCACTGTTCCTCTTAGCCTATTAAAGGTTCTGATAAGGTTTGCAGTTAAAAACCTTGCTTGCCACAGTCCTCCAGAATCTTGACCTTGGATAGACAGATCCCAAACACATATACGTACTTGGGCACGCATACCCTGTATTGCCCCCGCCAGCTGCAGCGGCTATAACAAAATACCATAGACTGGATGGCTGAAACAGCAGTTTCTACCTCACCATTTTAAAGGCTAGAAAATCCAAGATCAAAGTGCTGGAAGATTCCGCCGCTGGGGAGAATCCTCTCCCTAGTTTGCAGACAGGTGCCTTCTAGTGGCATCTTCACACGGTGGAGACAGCTAGTCTCTTCTGATGAGGACCCCAACCCCATCATGCGGACCCCACCTCCAGGACTCAATTACTAATTTAGCCTAAACCTAATTACTTCCCCACACCCCATCCCCAAACCACGCTGGGATGTAGGGCTTCAAGATACGGATTCTGGGGGGACACAGACCTTCAGTCCGTAACAGTACCCGTTAACCAAGATCCTGTGTACGTGAAATTTCCCAATGCTGCTTTTCCTTGAGAGCTTGCGGAGTATATCTCGCAGCGTCCAGGTCACGGATTCAGGACTCTGCCGGAGCTCCCTGGCCTGGCAAAGCGACCCGCAGCAAGGCTAAAAATAGTGACGATCGTAGAAGGTCCCTGCAACAGTGAAATATATTGACCAAAGGACCAAGACTGGCACAGGCTCTTCGCAAGCAGGCAATGAATGTTAATTATTGTTAATTTCCTCCGTAGACCGTATCTTAAGAAGCGTTAAACTAAATTAGTCTTGCTGGTCACACTGTTCGTTTCTCCTGCACCCGGTCAATTTTGGTTTCTCATTTTTCAGCGTCTGCCGAAAGCGAATCTGTTATGAGTATGAAGGTCAGCATTTAGGTTTTTATCAGGGAGGTGGCCACTGCAGGGACCTCCTGAGAACCCGGCCACAAACATATCACGCTGTGACTCCAGCTGAGCTAATGCTGGTCGGGAAACACAGGGCTCAGCTCCTGCTGAGTCCCCTCAGTCCCTCTTTATTTGGCGTGCATGACCTCGAACTGATACGCTTGGGAAAATAGAGGAAGGGACGTTTGGGGCTCTGGACAACCCTGAGAAGCTTGTGGCCCTGAGATAAAGTAGAAGGAGATTTAAGCCGCTCCTTGGGCCCACTGTCCTGTAAGCTCCAGCTCTGGGGAAAGTGACCGGCAGGACAATGTCAGAAGGGACCGTCTCTATCTCCTCTCCTCAATCCCTAGTTAAGATGGTTCATAGTTTGCTGAAAAAATAAATAAAACAAGCAAACACATAAATAGGAACCGTGCAAACAATGAAGACAAACAAAATCACGCCAGTTAAGCTCTGGGCTTACCAGACTTTGTGCTCTGCCTCGATGTGTTCAATGTCACGGAAAGGTAGGGAGTTCTTCCATTTTCAGTGCCTCGTGAGGCCCAAAGGCAGAGACTTCCCTCCACTTTTCGAACACTTCTGGTATCTGCTAGCGTAAGCCAGATTCAGACTGGTGCAAAATAAGAGTGAACATATGAAGAAGACGGGGAAGTGACAGGACCCAGACTGGGGAGAGAGAAGTGATACATTCGTCTTGGGTGCAAAATTTAAGAGTTATCAAAAACTCAGTAACCAAATAATATTTCAGTGTAACTTCTCTCTCTCTCTTTTTCTTTCTTTCTTTCTTTCTTTCTTTCTTTCTTTCTTTCTTTCTTTCTTTTTCTTTCTTTCTTTCTTCCTTCCATCCTTCCTTCTTTCACGGGCTATTCTCGATGTGGGGTTTGAACTCACGACCCTGACTGAGATCAAGAGTCACCTGCTCTACTGACTGAGCCAGACAGGCGCCCCTCAAAATATCTCAAATATATTTAAAACTTAAAATTGGGGCGCCTGGGTGGCTCAGTCGGTTAAGTGTCCGGCCTCGGCCCAGGTAATGATCTCATGGTTTGTGGGTTCGAGCCCCGTGTCGGGCTCTGTGTTGACAAGTCAGAGCCTTGAATTCTGTGTCTTCAGATTCTGTGTCTCCCTCTCTCTCTGCCCTGCCCCTCCCCTGCTTGTGCCCTGTCTCTTTCTGTCTCTCAAAAATAAAAATAAGCGTTAAAAAATCCGTTTAAAATTTAAAATTAATGTAGAAAATCCATGAGGAACCAAATATCAAAAGTTTACATTGAGACAAGATCAGTACTACCGAATGTTCCTTTTACTTTGGATCTAGCGTGGCCTGACTGTGGGATGGAATAGGAGAATGTGAGTGGTAGACAAAGATCAGACCAATAAGGAGAAATAATGAACAATTTCCAGCAGACTACCTTATGTTTCTCAAGCTTGGCAAATTTAAAGAAGCTGTATCTAACAGCAAAAATGGAAAGATCTTTCTAACTGTCTTAAAGCAAGACCAACGTTCAAGATTTCCATGAGCAAAGCTAGAGGTTGGGGCAGAAGGGAGGGAAGATTTATTGGACATCTGTTATTTCCTGGCACGTGATCTTTTAAACTTCATGACGAGTACAGAGTTAGATATTTTTATTACCACTGGATTGCTGGGGGGGTCCAAGCTTGGAGAGGGATCCTCGAACTAGAAGCTAACGTGGATATAAAATTTATGATAGATCTGCTTTGCTCCAAATCCCTTGTTTTTCTTCCACACTGTTGTGTGTGTGCCTTGGCCTTTTTCTTTGTAAGGCAGTGCATCAATTCCCGTCATTTCTTATTAAGACATGAATAAATATACTTTACTTGTAAACTATAAAAAGACTATGGGAATATAAATTCATTTATTCTTTATTTTAAAAAATTTTTTGTTTATTTATTTATTTTGAGAAAAAGAGAGCATGAGCAGGGGAGAGGCAGGGAGAGAGGGAGAGAGAGAATCCCAAGCAGGCTTTGCACCATGAGCACGGACCCCGACGTGGGGCTCGAACCCATGAACCATGAGATCATGACCCGATCTGAAACCAAGAGTCAGACGTTTAACCGATTGAGCCACCCAGGTGCCCCTATTTATTCTTTAATTCATTCATTACCTATTTGTGGAGTACCAGGAAGTCGACTACGTTGATCTGGAGTATTGCACAGGGGGGAGAAAGGCCTATCGTTTGGATTTAAAGTCGTCACAGATTTGCAGATTCTGAACCCTGGAATTGACTGTTCTCGATTCTCCTTGGTTTTCATGCCAGAAACAAAGAAGTAGCTCGTTAATCTCTGTCTGGAATTGTTTATGAACGCAGGTAAAATATTCTTTAAGTAATTGTCCCAGTGTTAGTTTCAAAACTTTGCTGTTAGAGATGTGGCCCACAGGTACGAATGAAGCATCATATCTTAGAAGTCCCATTATTTGCCCTTGGTTCTTCAGTTCACCAAACATAACAAGATTTTTTTTATAGGTAGGGAGATTGCTGGCATTCTGCAGGAATGTCTCTTGATGAGTAGACAGACCTCATTCTAGCCTTCATGGCAAGCGGAAGTTGAATCCTAGTTTCAGATCGTGAACACTGGCTTTCCTGAGCTGGTTATAAGTATACGAGCACGGCAGGCTATGAGAAATGCTGCTTCAGCTACTCAGGAGGATAACTTAATTGTATTTCACAACGTAAGCCAGCACATTTGAAGTGTGGTCTTTTATGGTGACTATCTCTGGCAGGTAGTTTATTATTTATTAATCTAATGACTTAAAATTCCACGATAAAAGCTTTGGTACCCGAGATTGTCTAGCTTTGGCTGAATGATTACTAATGGGTTGTTAATAGCTGTTACACTGGTAACAGGTCTATTAAATTATGTAGATGAAAATTGCAGCGATGACCTCAGGTGAGCCGCTCTTCTGGGAATGGAGATTCACTTGAGCAAGAGGAAGCAAAATCAGAGAGCCCGGACAGGTTCTTTTCAATACAATGTCTCCCTTGACAAAAATAGTCAGATGAAAAGGAGAGTTTATACGAGAGCCTGGACCTTGATGTTCTTGTTGGAGTTTGTACCTCAGGAAGAAGTGTAGCAATATTGTAGGGTAGTTAAGGCACAGGCACCAAGAGCAGAAGCCCTGACTTTAAATCATTATTTCTTCATTCCTAAGAGAGTGTACTATAACCTTAGGCAAGAATTTGACCTCTCCGGGACTTGCTGTCCTCACTTGAAAAATATAGTTATGATATATAATCCAGGGTGTTGTTGAGAGAAGTAAATGAGGTCATAGGCTTGTGAGAGGAAAATATTAATAAGGAAGTACTCAGAGATTCACACCCTGTTTCCTCTACCCAAAGGGATGCTTCCGTTGTAAATCCAACTTTTCAGTGTCTGGCCATTCTCTAGAGTGCATCGCTGCCAGAGAAACCTTTTGTGATCCCGAATAAGCCATAAAGAATCCTAAGAGTCCGAGTAGGACAGTGAGACGGGAAGAACTCAGCAGAGGAGCTGAATGAATAAGGAACGAAGTAGAGAGGTTAAGCCTGGAGAAGGAGGGAAGGCCGAGAGCTTGGAAAGTGAGAAAAGGAGACAGGACAAGTTTCCTTCCGTGCTCTTTGAGAGACTGGAATGAGGAGTTGGTCCCCTGACTTCATTTCATCGTGTTTCATTTTGTTCTGTTGAATCCTGAAGCTTTGTGCATGACCGTCTTAAGGAACCTGTCCAGAGGCCATAGATTTCAAATGACCTTACATGTAAAATGATTATTATAGAATATGGCACTAGGAACTAGTGAATACATGAGAATGTTTATAATAATAACCACAGCGACAATGGTGAATTTGACGAGAGTGCTGATTATCTGCATTATCTTCATTATTATGTCTGACGTGAGATTCTAACAAAAGCTTCGCTTGAACATGTATGTCCTATGGGCATCTCGTTAGAGACATCCATGATTGGAGCACTTAGGAGAAATGGTATTTTGCTGTCCCTGTCTTATCTCAAGTATATTTCCTTAGGAAAACACAGGAGGACCTTTCCAGTTTTGATGGGATAGAAAGTTAGCATGGGCTGCTGGGTCTCCTTCCTTAAAATCAACTCTGGAGAAATCAGGAAAATACAAAGATGAGAAGATTTGGGGGAAGTGTAAGCTATCATCATGCTCTGGCGTGTGTGTGTGTGTGTGTGTGTGTGTGTGTGAATGGGCTAGGCACCTGAGAAGTAGAGAAGCCAGCCATTTACAGGACTATTTCTTGACCTTTCCCCATAGAAATTGCAATGGCAAGGCTGTTGGTGTTGAATGTTTAGTATGAAAGCAGCATAAGAGAACCTGTGGGATGAAGTGTTGATTAAAACAACTCTTGAGTATTCATTATTTTAGCCCCCTCCCTCCAATTCCCATGGCTGGTGGTTTACAGCTATGAAAGATATCTCTTTATCATATCATTTTCCTCTAAAAACCTGAAGGTGATTTACCAACTGGCAGCATTTCCTGTGGGAATGAGATTACAGAGGGACATCCAGAGCCATTCTGTGGTATCTCAGCGGGGTTACATGCCAAGGCCAGACCTTTGAGCCATCATATGATACATCATCATGGGGCTTGTACCCCAGGGTAACTTGACAAGACACCTGAGAGTTCCGAACCACTTAACAAAAAAAGGGAATAGTCAAACAGATGGCTATTTTAAGTAAGTATGATAAATATACTCAAAAAGGGAGAAATATTGGCAATAGGAAGTCAGGAAGAGAAGTCTCTTTTTTTTAAGTTTATTTAATTATTTTGAGAGAGAGAGAGAGAATATGGGAGGGGCAGAAAAAGAGAGAGAGATAGAATCCCAAGAAGGCTCTGTACTATTGGCACAGAGTCCAATGCAGGGTCTGAATTCACGAACACTGAGATCATGACCTGAGTCAAAACCAAGAGTGGGAGGCTCAACTGACCGAGCCAACCAGGCTCTCCAGGAAAAGAAGTTTACAATTTTAAACGAGTAGAAATATTTTGTATCAAATACATAGCAGACAAAATGAAATATTCAGTGAATGGCGTAAGTATCAGAATGGACACGGATGAAACTTTGGTTATAAAAGTGAAAGATAAGATGGAAGAATTTTCTAGAGGATAGCAGGCTATGATAAAGGGAAAGTAGGGCGAGGTAAAGTGGGAAGTGCTAAAAACTAGATAATAACGTTCCAGGGGGAGTCAAAGAATGGAGGGAAGGACATATTTGATAAAGGTAAATTTCCCATAATTACGTCAAGATAAAAACACCTAAGAGTGAAGGGGCTCATAGAATGCCAAACAGGGCTGATCAGGAGAAACGCATTCTTCATCCTAATGAAGTGGAATCCCAGGACGTAAAAGACACAAAGAATGCTCGAAAGCTTTCAGAGAGAAAGCAGACCATGCACAAAGAAACAAAAGTGAGGTTGGCATCCTATTTTTTAACAAAGTCTCTTGTACTCTTGCCATCCTTCCTGCCACTGGTGGCTGGTCACTCATCCCAGCACAAGGGGGACTGTGCACCGTCACTCACTCCTGAGTCTGCACTGGTTTCGATGCCTCACGGCCAAAAAAACATGGCGGAGCGCACTGTTTCTTCTTAGGTGAAGTCAAAGCAAGTTTGGCAGCTTCTGCTTTGATCTCTTGCATGGCCCGTGCTCCAGATCTTTCTTCTCCAAAGCCAGTCCCCATTCTGGTAGAAGTTCAAGCCCCATGTAGGAGTTCTCCCAGACGAGCCCAGACTTTCGGCAATCCCCAAGGGCGCCGCTTGGCGCCCTAGAGTGAAGAAGGGTCTTGCAAGTGGGTCCCCCCGTCCCAGAACTTTCAGTGCCCAGCTGTGGAAGTCATCCCCAGTTGAGGCTCTGGACATTTAGAGGAAAGAAGAGCCATCTTCACTCTATTCTTCTCGAATTCCAGACCCACAGAATCTATGAGTATAAAATTTTGAATGGTTTTTTTTTTTTTGCCATTATATCTTAGATCTATTTGTTACACAGCATTAGATAACTGCAACCCTTAGGGTGTTCTTTCTCTAAGAGGCACATTGTAACAGATGTAAAGAAACTTAAGTAGGCCTATTCTGTCTCGTCCATGTATTCATTCCCTCATGCATTCATTCGTGTCCCCAATATTTATTAATCATCTACATTTGTCAAGTGTTGCCCAAAGTGCTGAGGATACGAGAGTGTGCAACCTGGACGCGATCCCTGAACTCACAAAAAAGTTTAGTTTTTTTCTGAAATTGTTTTTTTCCTCTTCTGCATTCTTGGGGACCATAGAGTTTGAGTTAAAGCTGGAGTTTCACACACACACACACACACACACACACACACACACACTATACATATCTCACCTTTTAAACATGTACATTGTGCACAGTGAGTTAAATGCTTTCTTTGAATAACGAAGTTCTGGAACAGGAGTATGTAATGACACCAATAATACTTCTAATGGAGTTTTCTTGTTTTTTTTTTTCTCGCAACAGCATATTCAAGCTCCACCATGAAGAACCCTAGAAGCAAATTCGGTAAAATTCCTGAGATTCAAAACCTTGTGGAGCTGACACTACCCTTTGTGCTTGTGGAGTCCAAGCCTCTCATTTTGCAGCTGAAGCAAGTGAGCCCCAGCAGGCAGTGGAACCGGATGGGTCAGGCTATCAGTGGCACGGCAGAGCAAGCTAAACTCCGCGAGGTCGGCTGAGGTCTTGTGTAACCCAGAGGGATTCTGGCATGAATTTCAAATCCTCTTCTCAGTTCTGGCACCATTTCTGGGATCCATATGTCCGTGCATACATAGAAGCTGAGACAGAGGAACGCGTGAGAATTGCCAAGGTCTTAGAATCCTGAAAACAGTTGCTATATCCTGTTGCCATGACAACCCACTCAGGAAAGTACCTAGGTGCCAGACTTAGATTTCTTTCTTTCTTTTTTTTCTTTTTGGGTCCCAGGGGAGCGAGTTGATAACTCTTTTATTGCTACCTGGAGAGAAGCCTCTCCCCCCCGGTATGCCATCCAATGGCAGATCGATACCCCAGGGATGGTTACCCAGGCGGCCGTGGCTGGATTTATTTTCTTCAGAGACAAAGGTCTCTGATGATTGTTGTGTTATGAAAAACAAGGAGCTTGTAGAAGCTAACATGTCTATGAAAACTTGTGATTTCTTTAGCCCCAGCTTCCTCCGCATTTCTGAGGCTCCCTGCTTTATCCCTCCCCCCACCCCACCACCTCCTTGTTTTCCACCAGTGCATCTGCTCCTTCCTGCAGAGGAAACATTTGTACTGTTCACATGGTTGGACTATGAGTCACAAAGTAAGCTTGAGGGACTTTTCTGAATGATGCCGAGCAAGGCCTTAATTAAAAGGGAGGAAGAAGTTCTGGTGAGTGGGAGCAAGGGTTGGGGTGTTAGAGCCGTGAGACGTGCCAGCCTCCCCCCCGCTGGGTGCCGAGCTCTCCTTCTGGCAGGACAGCACCATCCACTTTTAGGAGGCACACGATATCCATGGCCTGGGAATTCTCAAAAGTACATTATGATGCTACCAGAACCATGCACCTGGATTTTGGAAGGAGATGACGATTGCCAGCCAGCCCTCCCCTTGTGCTTCCGATGCGTCGGACGCTATTTTGGGCGCTTTTCTAGTTTAATCCATTACGTCTTAACACTAACTCAATGAGGTAGGTACCAGGGAGGTCACAGTCCAGTACGGTGACCGTGCAGTTTGGCTGGTTTTATTTCCTCCCAAGATGAGATCGTTGTGACATGACAAGTGAGCGGCTTGTGTAAGTGCACACGCCCGTGGACGCCCGGGATTCAAATTCAGGCAAAGGGCGCCCTCGCCCACCACGCCATGTCACTGAGATCTAATGGTCCAACCAGTTGGCGTTAGATGGAAATCAAACTCCTTCCTCCCCACTTGTTCAACGGACCACCACTTTCATGTTCTTCTGCCCTGCTCCCAAACTCCTTTGGCTAACCATCTCCTTTCCCCCATATTCTACACTGTGCCTCAGTTAAGGGACTAATTCTTTCTCAACTGGCCAGTCCAACAGCTACATGTCCTACGCCCCTGCCTCTCATGCTGGTTTTGTTCAACCCATTCCCCACACCGCGGCCAAGGAGATTCTTTGGAAACGCATCTCAGATCTTTTCCACCTCTGTTCAGAGACCCTGCAGTGCTTCCCCATCCTTCCCCGGATCTCAAACCTTTGGCAGACTATCTTTGCGTCTTATGCGTGCTTTTGCCACTGTTAGGTTTTTCTCCATTATAATGGCCTATTTGTTCTGAGCGAACTGTGACTTAATCCAAGGCAGGATTTTTGTTCTTTATCCTCGTTGCTCCACTTCCTCAAACACTTGCTTACATCCAATAAACATGCAAGAGGGCAAGGAAAGTTAAATTAATGGCTATGGAATTTAAATGGCTAATTAGGCCCCGGTCTCCATGTTAGGAAGCTGCCATGATACATCCCTGGTTGTATTTTCAGCCTAGTTATGACATTAACATTATAAAGCATATATTCATCTCATGGAACAATTAAAGAACATGCATCTGACAGCCACAATTAGTATACTACTCTGGAGACAGCATTTTCTCAATCATAAAACAAGTGGCTTTCAGTCTCAATCCAGGAATCATTGGCAGGCACGTGTTTCTGTTTTTTTTTTTTTTGTAAATTAATATCTGCCTTTTCTCCAAGGGCCCCAAACCAGGCTCTTCTACTCGGCAAACGCTGCTTTAGTTGCTTTTCACGCACCTGATCCATTAATGTCATGTGTCACAATACGCCTCGTTAGAGAACATTATTCCGTGGTCTCAGTCATCATCAGCCGCATTTTGGGGCACACCATTTGAGAGCCGAGTCTGAAGCTACACCAAGATGGTTCCGTGAGGAACAAACGGGAGATGCTCTCAGTTTCCCAAGGAGAACTTCCTCATTTCACTTGGTGCACCTTCTTCAGTCCAGCCATCTGTCTGCCATCTTGGTTCTTCCTTCCTCTCCCTCAATCACCACATTCAGCGGTAGTTCAATAGGTTCATTGGTTACCGAACCCCACCTCTCCTCATCTTCACCGCGACCACTTCTGCCATGGCCTGGCTGTCCCTTAGTGGGAACTGCAGTTTCCTCTTTGCTCGCGTCCCCCCTCCTGTTTTCTCTGTTCGCAATACCCTCGGAGCGTTCTCCCTAAAGAGCAAAGCCCGTTATGTCATTTCCTCATTTAAAGCCCTTTTCTCACTTGCCGCGATCCAAGTTCTGGAGCCTGGCATTTAAGACCTCCTCTTGGTTGACTAACAATTAGACAGTATTTACTGGATGTCAGGAACTAAAAAAAGTAAAGCACTTTAGATGTGTTAACTCGTTCATCCCCGCAACACTCCTATGCGGGAAATGCTATTTGATCACTGCCTAGCGCTCAAGTTTCAAAACTTTCCATTCCCACTACGTGCTGTGCATGGGTGGTGCGATGTGATGTGGTTCGTGAGATTTTGTTCAGATTTCTTCCTCTTCCATTTGCTTGCCATCTTATCTTCTTAACAGGTTACTCATCCTTCAAAACTCATTCCAGGCATATTATTTGCTCCCTGAGAGTCTGTTTTTCCCTCTTTCCCAAAGGCAAGCAAGAGGTGATGTCTATGCTTCACGAACACCTTACATAAAATCTGAACATGATAGGCACTGTGCTGAATTGTCCTTGTCTCTTTATGGGCATATAACTATCTGAGCCTCTACCAACAGGGGCTATGTTTTATCCTGTATCTGTCTTTGCACCCCACCTATTCCCACCGGAGGTCCGATGAATACTCTGAATAGAATGGGTACTTTCCTGCATATTCATGAAAAAGAGTATTTACCCCTAGTGTCAGAAGCATGTTGGCAGGGGTAGGAAAAAGAAGGAGTTAGGGATTAAAGTAGAAGGACCAGGTCTGAATCATGTAAAAGTTTTGAAAGAACAGGGAAGCAGAGAAAGGAGAGAGGAAGAAAGATTATTCCAGTGGTTAGTTTTCTGTGGCATATTTGGAAGATGTTATTAGGGCGTGAAAATAGGATGGGTTTTACTAATGTCTAGAGAAAATGATTGGGAGAATGGCAGTACTCTGAACGAAGTGCAATAAAGTATCTTAAATATTAGCCATCAGAGAATTAGTGATTACAAGCAATGGAGAGCTACTTACGTTCTTGAGCAGGGCAGGATATTAACTAAGACGGAAATTAAGAATGGTGATCTAAGCAGCTTTTAGGCAGATTGGACATCAGATGGTATAGGAACAAGGAGAACAAATAAGGTATCTATGGCAAACTGTAAAACCTAACCATGGTATATTTAAATGATAGAGACCTCTACAGCAGTGAAAAAAAGAATGAATGAGAACTACACCTGTCACCCCAGACGAGTCTCTGAAGCACGATGCTGACAATGAACACATCATGACAACATCTATATGAAATATACACTACGGAAAAAATGTTAGTTTTTAACATTAACCATTAGAAATGGTTAATGTTTAAGGACACCAATATGAACAAGAGTTTATACTTATTTGGGAAGGTACCCATGGGAAAGGTAACAAGCGAATTCAGTAGGTCAGTTGCTCTTTGCGGATAAAGAAAGGCCGTGAATGCCGAAGAGTACACGAGGGGCTCCAATGCTTCCTCAAGTTTTAGTTCTTATTCTGGGTGTTGGGTAGATAGATAGCGGATATTTATTCTCATACTTTATATGGCAGAAGTGTTTCCCAATACTTCCAATATCAGTATTGGTATTATTAGACTAATAAATAATCAGAAAACATTGGGAGCCTATCTGAATCATTTTAATATACTTCCTTGCACATGCCACGGCGGGTAGAAAAGAGAAAGAAAAGACCCAAGGAATTACTGTAAGGAAAAAAAAATAATAAAAAGGGTGATGGTCTTTGATGAAATGTTCCAAGGCAACTGAAGCAAGGAGGAGGGAAACAGCAGAATCACTTAGGCAAGTGACATCTTGGTGAGAGAGTTTCACTTTCCTAACAGAGCTATGATGGTGAGAGATAAAGAGATTCGAGAAGTAGCTAGGAATATAAAACTGTTGAAAGAATGAGAAGTGACAAAAAAACAACAACAAAAAAACCCCCCAAAAAACAAAAAAAAACCCAAAACACCTCCAGGGAAGGTGGATACAATCTGAGGTCTGGTGATAAGCTACAGACACGAGGAGCAAGTTCAGCGAGGGACAGAGCCTTGAAGAAGAAACTTAAGGGCTCGGAACAATGCAGAGTTCGTGAGCCCGGGGAGCAGAGGAACCAGCAAAGGAAAAATGTGTTTATTTCCTGGCAAGGGCTCCAGAGACGAGTCAGCTCTTTATTGAGTTCGAACATAAGGAGAAGTACCCAAGAATGTAAGCCTTTCATCACATCATCACATTTGTTTCATCTGTCACTTTATTTACTTTCTCTTGGGAGTTGAAATGGAGAGAGATCTGAGCGAATTTGAAATTTGTTATTTTGTAATGTTAAGTCCAAAGCTTCTAAATAGTTTTTGAAAAATCATCAGGTCTGTTGGAGACTTTTTTAGAACACCTAAAAAAAATGTGCCTGTCTCTTAAGTTTTAAGTCACTCTTCCCTCTTCTACACATTGTCACCTGCATTTGACTTTCAGTAAGCAAAAGAAAATTAGGACTGTCACGAACATTTGTTGGGAGAGGTCTATAAGAGAAGACCCAATGCCAAACCTTGTGTATTGATGACCTCATCTAAACCTCACAGCTTTATAAACACATACTTACCTAATCAGCAACTATTTGTTGATCATCTATTATGTGTAGACCCAGCTCTGAGCGCTGAGCATACCACAGTGAACACAGTAGATACAAATTCCTGCCCGCGTGGAACTTCTATTCTTGCCGGAGGAAAGAGGTCACAAACATGGTAAGTTGGTATAATGTCACATACAGTTATTTTGTACTGACACAAGTAATGAGAGAAAGGCCGTGGTGTTCACCTTCAAGTAAGACGGTCAGAGAAGGCCTCACCAAGAAGACAGTCCTGTTAGAGCCTGGGTAGACGGAGTCAACAGTAAGGGTGATGTGGGAAGCAAACTTAGAGCTCGGAGAATGGCAAGAACAAAGATCTCACAATCCACTACTTGGTGGCTGTCTGTCTGCAGTGTGGCCTGTACTGTCAGGGTGAGGGGAGCAGTTAGAAATAGGGTTGGAGAGAAAGGAAAATGAAGGAAGGGAAAGCGAGCAGGCGGGAGGTGAGAAGGGTCCCGGGAGACACTTGGAGGCCCTCTGAGTGAGGTAGGGAGGCCTTGGCAGCTTCTGAGGAGATGATTGAGCTGATGTGAGTTCTGTTTCAGCAGAACCAGTACAGCAAAGACAGAAGGAGTGGTGCCCAGGGAGGGAGCCGGGATGAGTTGTTGGGGACTCAGACCAGGGCAGGAACGGTGGAAAGTGGAGGAAGTGACAGGTTTCTGGCAGAACGTTTTTTGGTTGTGATGTGACTGTGAAATTGCTGGCTGATGTCCGTGTGGTTTTAGGGCCAGCATACTTGCAAGGGCTATGCGAGGGGAACTTTTATCCCTCTTTTCCCTCCTGTCTTTTTTTTTAACACTTGGGAAACCATCACTGTTCCATTTGCTATGGCTATGCTCAATGCAATGGCCTCCGTTTGTTGCATATAGATCGGGGCTTACGAAATTCTTTTCTAAGCTTTTGTTGCTCATTAGACGACAGCAATAAAATGAATCCCATTGACTCGATTACGTTGCCATTTTCATGATGTCAAATCAATGTCTCGCTTTATTAAAAACTTAAACACAGAGTCTCATTCTGTAGAACTATCCTCCTATTGTGAGTTAGTATTGCGGAAAGAAGTGTATCTATGTTACCGGTAATTTAATACAGATGTAGGCCTGGGGTGACTTTGGGAAGATTGACATTAAAACACACCCTACTAATGTCAGTCAGGTTTGCTTACCAACAGCTAAATGCTATTACCATAAATACTTGCTTGGCTCAAAATAATCGTAAATATCAATCAGACGCAATCACTAAAGTAATGCAGTAACCCCGGGGTAATACACCAGCCAGCCAGATGATCCAGGATATACTTTTATATCTTTCTAAATTACTTTCCACAGAAATTACAAAAATAAACAATAATAATTTTCCTAGGCAATACTTAACATCCTACTGACTCTTATAATAACAAAACCACAATGCAGTACCGTTTTTTACCTCTCAGAAAGCGATCGATACATTAGTCACAAACTACCGCGCCAAGAATACGTAACAAATTACTTCCAGACTCAGTAGCCTGAAATGGCATTCGCTCAAATCCATGGATCTCAGCGGCTGCGGGTCTGCTCCTGCTGGCAGAGCTTGGGACGGAAGTTCTACGTCAGGGTGCAGGCTTGCAAATACGCTGGGAGACGCTGCTTAGTGTGTTTATCCGCCTTGAACCGGTGAGCTGGCCAGGGCGCCTTCTTCTCCGAGCCATGGCAAGCGTGTGGGGGAGCATGACCAATGGGAAGCATTCATTTCAAGCAGGAGTGTGCTGCAGCTGGTTGCATTGACAGTAAAACCTTGGATGGCCAGTAACTTGTTCGGCGAGGGTTCCGCAAGACGAGCAAATGTTTCTACTAAACTTGAACTCGATAAACGAGCCATGTCTTGAAATAAAGTGGTACCTGACACCAGATGTCACATGACCACAACTGGGCCGATGGTTCTTGAAATTTGCTTTGGTATACACGTGCTTTGGACTGCAAGCGTGTTTCCGGAACGAATCATGCTCGCAAACCAAGGTTTGACTGTATTGACAAGAGTGGATTGTTACATTTGTAGCTTTTTGTGAGCTGGTTGCTAAAAACGGTCATTATTAAATTTTAAATGATATAAAGATACAGTTAAATACATTAAAACAGAAACAAAGACAATTGTTCAGAGCTCACCACTTTCTAATTATTTTTCTACATTCTCTTATTATCTAGGACCTCGAGGTCATTTAGATCTATTATATCTGTATGATAGCACAGGGGCCAAGGGCAGGCTGCCTCGCAATGTGCCACACTGGCATATTGATAATTTTAAATAAAAGTGATTTAAGAGACTGCCTGTGTAAGAACACTCAGACCCTCCTTTGTCCCCCTGATAGAAGGAAATAAATCTCCCACCTGAAAGGTGCCCTCCCTGTACCAGGAGGTGAAGAGAAATTCTTATCACCAGAAATAGGAAATTTAGAGCCCAGAAGGCTGTATAAACAATCCTTGTTCTTTCTACTAATTTACTACCCCTGCCCGAATTCTGTTTAGAATTCCTTACTAATTGAAGCTCCCAAAGTTAGGTTTTCTATATCCTGTCAATTTTTCAGATTCATTCTATCTTTGTCTTAAAATGTATACAAACTGTCTGCCTTGGTCTTTTTTTTTTTTTTTTTTTTTTTTTTTTTAAGTAGGCTTCACTCCCCGTGCAGTTCAATGTGGGGCTTGAACTCACAACTCTGAGATCAAGACTTGAACTGAGGTCAAGAGTTGAACGCTTAGCGGATTGAGCCCCCAAAGCCCCCTGCCTTGGTCACTTCTCTAGGTCTCAATTTCATTATTGGGATTCCCAGCTCATGTAATAAAACTTTAGGGTTTTCCCCTGTTAATCTATCTCATGTCAATGTAATTCTAGTCCAGCTGGAAGAGCTTGAAGGGTAGAGGAAGGTTGTTTCCTTCCCTTCAGTAGACATCCTATGAAATAATATTGTCAGTGCATATTTCTGCCCAGCTTCGCATTCACCGGTATCTCATGGGTAGCTTGAAACTGGCTGTGGTGGGAGTATTTGTACCATGAAAATCATTAACTGCCACAAATCAGAAACTCTTTCCTTCCGTTGTTTAACAATTGGTTCCACACCTAAGCTGTTTAATAAGTGGAGAGGCAGCTGTTAAACATTTTCAAGCACGGCATTCATTTAGAACTTTTGCTTGTGTCAATCTGCAAAAATCCCATTGGCCAAAATCAAGCCGCGGGGAAATGAGCTCTATGTTTCGTGACAGTGACCACAGAATGACGTGACTAAGGTGCATCCGGACCTGAGGACAACTTATTGAAGGTGATAATTCAAACGCTACCACAGCTGGGCAATGGTGCAACAGGCATGGAAGCAGGCAAGTCAGTGTGCCCACGTACGGGTGAATGTGTGAGTGCATGTAACTTTGATTTTCCTCATTATTTCTAACATTTCCCAGAGGAAAATCAATATTGAAAAGCGATCATTTGAATTACAAAATAGATTTTTATCGATTTGTATTTATAAAATGCTCCGTCCTTATATTTAGGTACACAAAATCTGAATTAGCTGGCAAGGGTTGCCCGCTTATGATTCCTAAACGCTAACAAGCGCACTTCCTGGGAAAATTGTATTCCATTCTAAATCAATCAGAGTCCACCCCAGCCATCGTTCTTTCAAGATCCTGCAAATCTGACATGGCCTATGAGAAAAAGCCTCCAAGCCGAACTCTAAGAATGTTAATAGTCTTGCTTTCCTTACACGCTGATTTGTCTGTTAATTGGAAATCGCATTCCCAGCTGCACTGAGAATGTTTTCTGAACAAAGGGAGGAGGACATCTTAAAGATTGCATTGGAAGTCAAGGCAAACCATAATTTACATTTCAGAATAAGAATGCTCCCGGGGAGCCTTCTTCCCCTGCTGCCTAGAACTTTGATTGGCATTTCAATAGGACTCCACCAAATTGGAGGTTGGTCCCAGGAAACCCATCCTCCTGGTTACCAAGGACTGTAATTCCAGGCGTCTGATCTGAGAAAATACTGTCTATGAGAACAGGACGTTTAAAAAGTCAAGGCCAACTGTGAAAGCCAATGAGAACCAAGCCAAGGAGGGCAGCAAGGACACGAGTACTGAGGATTTGTAGATGCTTCATTATGGAGATGAGCTGTATTTCTAATTCCAGTTAATCCTGCTTGTGTGGTTGCCAATGAAATGGCAGAAAGCAAACATATTTCATATCTTTCCCACCCCCCACCCCAAACCCATCTCCTCCAGAGAGAATTATCTACTGCAGTCTCTTTTTAGATTTAAAGCGTTACAAAAATTGTAGCTTTGAGGATATGAAGTTGCTAGAATGTCTCGGGTAAAAATTTGATTTTGGATGTGAAAATTTAAAATCTGGTCTCTTCAGCTTTGAAACGTCATTATAAAAAGAAAGAAATTGAGGTCCC
Source organism: Panthera leo (assembly GCF_018350215.1). Classification (NCBI taxonomy): domain Eukaryota; kingdom Metazoa; phylum Chordata; class Mammalia; order Carnivora; family Felidae; genus Panthera; species Panthera leo. The sequence continues at coordinate 154,480,946 of NC_056687.1, forward strand.
TCAGGGTTATTCTCAACTTCTCCTTCCATAAATAGTCACCAAGTTCTAAATCACCCCTGCAGTTCTCCAGAGCTTGGTGCCATTCATGCTTTACCTGCTGCACTAGCCGTGACCTCTCCATGGGACCTGAATTCCATCAGGGACAGAGCTCCCCTCCCTGTCTCCCTCCCTTACTCATCCCCCCCCCCCTTTTTCCCCCCTTCCTTCTTTCCTTTTCTTTGGTCTTTAATCATTTTGATGAATGATAAGGTAATATGTGGTTTTATACATAAGAATAAAAATAGGGACATTCAAGAATATACCTGCTGACGTGGAGAAGTCTAGTTTGCAGGATGCAAAAAAGAAATCTAACAGTGTTTTACCCAAAGGTTACCAATAGTACACGAACACGCTAATTTATTAAAGGGTCTATTTTGACCCCAAATGATTTAAAGTATGAAAAATATTGTAAAGATTATTTCCAAGTTAGTTATTCACAGGTTTTTCTCCATTGGGTCTGGCACTGACATATCTACTCTCATGGTAATATTATGTGGACTAATTATTATAGGTTTCGAGTATTTTTTTTTTTTGCATATTTACAAAGATCCGCTGATAATTTCCTAAACATTTTCTTGACTTGTCCTTCGCTTTTTTTTCTTTCTTTTTTTTTTTTTTTCTGGTGGGACCAGATACATTTTAAAATATCCTGGCCAAGAGTCTTTAAAAATTCTTTTGAGATTTCAATCACGATGAATTTGGCAGTGATTGACGTCTTTATAATTTCGCATTTTCCCATTCCATAATGCGTATGTCACATTTCATTTCAATCTTATTTTGTGCCTATTTAAAGCTTCATTGTTGTTTCCTCTTTGTGGCCTTCATCAAAGTTTGGAGTTTGCCTCTTATTCCTAGGGTACATTCTCGCTTTCCAAACGAGGAGTTTTAGAAACCACCAACTGTATTCTTGCCATCAATTGGGATGACATGTTGCCTCTCTTCTGACAGACGCTTCCCTTTGCTATTGTGGGGAATTACATTAGGCAGGAGGTGTTACCCAGAAGGTTTGCTGAAATTATTAGGAAAGAGAAATTCTCTCTTACCTGCAGCTGCTAAACTAAGAGGATGCAGAATTGGACAGGCTTGCCGTTGTTTTTGCCAACAAGTACCAAATCAACTTTTGAAGGAGGCCGCACATGATGAACCAGAACCCAAAGGTGAAGAGACAGCTGTGAAGACATTACGTGAAGCAATCGGAATCATTTATGTCTCATCCACATCTACCCAATGGACACTTGAGTCCGGTGAATCAAAATCTCCCTCATCTTTTTTTGGTTTTATCAGTGAAGGTTCTATCACGTAAGACACGTACATACTGCATTTCATGTTCTATTTCTTGATCTTGTAAAATTATTATTGTTATAAAGGTAAATCCCATTTTACAGGAGGATAGAAACCAATACCCAGTTTCCCCCCCTCATGAAAACTGATGCAGTTTGCTTGTTATTTTTTCCCTCATTACTTCTGGCTACATCTTGTGTTACCAAGGACAGCAACTTAAACGCTCAGCAAGCTCTACTTTTGGGAGCTCTGCTCTTTGTCTCTGTGCGTTCATTTTTGCATCACGGTCAGGAGAATGACATCTATGATTTCTGCTTTTTGTAACTTGTGAAGTTTTGCTTTGCAGCTTACTGTCACATCCTACCATACCCCGTGTACTTGACTTCATAAGCATATTGGTAGGAATTAGCATTCTGGATTCACTAGACTCAAAGATTCTTTCCTTCCTTCATCCTTCTTTTAGTCCTACTGCATCTATGTAACAAGACTTGTTAGTTTTAATGTTCAAGTTTTTTCTACCTTTACACTTTCTTTTGTGATCTGCCAACTTTTGAGAGAGGGAATGGACTTGCCCTGTTATTATCCAAGTTTTTGCCTTATTAATGTAAACGATATGTTTCTGGGAACCTAAATATTGAAGAAGAACTATTTCTTTTCAGATCCTCTACCCTACTCGCCTCACGTCAATTTTGGCTAATATTAATGCTGCTTCACGTTTTTTAAAAAAAATGTTATTAAAAAATGTTTATTTCTTGAGAGAGAGAGAGAGAGAGAGAGTGGGGAATGGGCAGAGAGAGAGGGAGAGAGAGACAGAAAATCTCAAGCAGGCCCTGCACTGTCAGTGCCCCACTCCGGGCTTGATTCCAGGAACTATGAGATCATGATCTGAGCTGAGATCAAGAGTCAGATGCTTAACCGACTGAGCCACCCAGGCTCCCCCACCACCCCCCCCCCCGATACCATTTTACTTTTTTGTTTAGCATTTCTTCGTTATAACCCGTGTGTGTGTGTGTGTGTGTGTGTGTGTGTGTATTAGGTCATGAAATCACTGATGAGTAAAATCTCCACTTAACATGCAAGATAGACCAATGAGGTTTAATATAACAGTATGAAAACTTTCATTGATATGGTTTCAGGTTCTACATTCTAAATAACATTTACAAAATGAGCACTTGTGAAGAGTAGGTGTAGTTTCAAAGGAGAGTATCCATATTTATCTGAAAAGGCTCTGAAAATCACCCTCCCCTTCTCCAACTGCATATATGTGTGAGGCCAGTTTTTTTTTCCCACTTACTTCAACTAAAACAAAAGGGCACAAAACATTTCAGGCAGAGGCAGTAGGAGAAACCAGTTGTCTTCCAAGAAGTCAGAAACTAGAGACATTTGCAAAAGGTAAAAACTACGCTTTCTTCTCACTGAATTCGTTGTGGCTTGGGGAAAGACAGTCATTTTTAATGGGTCGTTTCTGTGAAAGTGTAATGGATTTATTGATGCTATTTTGAGTTAGTCAATAAATATTTTCAAAACGTTTTAGTTCTAATTTTGAAGCCATTACATCGTGATAGCTGTAGCCCACGTGAACAAGAGACGTGGAGGCCATTCGGTGGGTTATTGACAAGTTGGTCACGTCCTATTCCCAGTTTCTGTCATCTCTCGACTAGAAGTGCCAGCGGGGCTACTGTCTCCGTTTATTGCCATTTTTCACAGAAGTTCCCTTCTCAGTTTGTTTTGGGACGTTGTTTCTCCAGTCATTGGGTCCCATCGGAGTTTCGTCACTGAGAGAGTCTTCAGAAAGTTTGCTATGCTGTAAGGGATACAGGATAGGGAGACCGGGGATGCTCCTAGTCCTATATTTGATCCTAAGCCACCATTTCAAAGTACGGAAGCAGAAAATACACTAGTGACTCTGGTAAAGATAACGATGAAGGGGATACTCTCCTTTGGTTGAGTGTTGCTCTCATCAGAGTCGGTATTCAGCTAATATACGCCAGGATGTCCACACTAGCTGTATCTGGTTAGCATCCATTTCCATTGACTCCTGCGTCTGCTATGCTTGCTATTTAATAGTATGAATATCATATTTAGCTGTGATGCTCGCAAGGCATGAAAAGAACAACCTGACGGTCTGGAAACACCGATAAAGGAAATAACATTCTGGAAGCCCTTCTTTTCACGATTTTTTTTTTTTAGTTGGTAAAGTTGCCAACATCTTGTTTCTCTGCGTCTTTGTTACAGGAATCTATCAAGAGATCCAAAGAGGATACGCCTGTACGCTTGATAGAAAGCAAGGCGTAAGGTAGACATCCTCACCCAAACCTGTCTTTTTCTTAACCTGTTGCCGAGCCTTAATTTCCATCCAGTAGAACCACAAAACGTGGACGCGCGATTTGCCTACTTACTATTCTGACATGGCCTAATGCCAATATGGTCCCAAACTTTCAGCAAGCCATTCCCACATAAACCTGCCGTCTTTACCTCCCGGGGTGAGATGCAAATATCAGAAAGGATTAAATACCTTAACCAGGAGGTCACTGTCTTGTGTTAGGCTTCCTCTTGGATTTTATTCTTAAGATCATAGGAGTGCTTTTTTTTTTTTTTTTTAAAGATGGTCAAGGTCTGCTGACCATCCTCTCACACATCAGCAGATTGCCTGGAGCTAACTCTGAGAACAGCTCCAAGGAGCCAGACATAAAAAGAATACAAAAATAAACGGGGATTCACATGTTGGTATGGTGGAATCTTAGGCAACGAAAGAGAAAACCCCGGAAATGGCATTTTGTCCGGAAGAAAGAGAGCTTGAGATCTCTGGGACGCTGGAGGTGGTTAAAAGGATCTTCAAATTGCAGGCTTGGAGATTTCCTCAAAATGCCTCCCGCACAGCTGTCCTCTTAATGTACCTTTCAGAGGCTCAGCTGTGGTCTGTAATGGTTTTAAAAGGTTACACTCCCATGTAAGGATTTTACCCCTTTTTTCTGTAAGCAACTGTTACCGAAAGTATTACAAAATAGGCCTTTGAAGTGGGGAAAACTCAAACACCGAAGACATACAAAGAAAGATTTCAAATTTGGAAGATGAATACCTACTCTAGGATGCATTTGGGGCGGGGGTGGGGTGGGGAAAGCAGTGTCCAGTAAATTCTGATGGCAGTTTAAGGGCTCTTGGGGCCGGGCCCTGAAAATGGGACACTTGCAGATGAGACATCGCCAATGATAGTTAGGGCTAATTTCGGAGCCCTGATAACTGCTTGCATAAACTAATCTCTGCAAGCCGGGGCTCTCAGCGCGTCCCTGGGCTAATAGCAAAAGCATCGCCTGGGAACCTACTGGAAATGTTCATCCTGCGGACCTACCCCAGTTCTACGGAGTCAGACAGTCTGCAGGTAGGTCCCACAGTCAATTGTAACAAACTTCCCCTCGGGATTCCAAGCCCGGCTACGGTTTAGGAAGTACTGTCATGGATTGTGTCCCCAGGAAGAATGGCATCAAAGGTCACGGCTGTCCTATTCTCCCCTCAGACGTTTCTAGCTCTTCTTTACGTATTTCTTTATAATTAAATAATGTGTAGATACAACTGCAAAGGCCGGGCTGAAATTTCCACAGCAGCGTGGGCAAAGCTTGCCATTTGACAAATAACCTGAACCTTTGATCTCCTTACAGGACACATGTATGGGCTCCTTAGAATTTCCTGGTGCTGCTCCTCCAGCTTTTTTTTTTTTTTTTAAGTTTATTTATTTATTGAGAGAGAGAGAGAGAGAGAGAGAGAGAGAGAGGGAATCCCGAGCAGTTTCGTGGTGTCAGTGCAGAGCATGACGCGGGCTCGAACCCACTAACCACGGGATCGTGACCTGAGCCGAAAATCAAGAGTCTGACGCTTAATCCACTGAGCCACCCAGGCGCCCGTCCTCTAGCTTTTCAGACCTGCTTCTGGCTTCATCCTCACTGGGCGGCCACATCGAATTCCTTTGTTCCACTGATTTTCTCAGCTCCCTTGGTGTTTTGTTCTCAACTCTGCATACTTCCTCCATTTGCTGTCCCTCCTTCCACAGGCCCTCACGATGGAAACAAGCCAAGGAGCCCAGAAGCAGGGCCACGTCCAGGAAGCCAACATTGCCCGGGAAAGGTAATTAACCCTTTCCTGTCTGCTCCCAATCCATTCTTATTTAAATTCAGGATCTGCTTTCTGATGTATCTAATGCAATTGCCATTTCAGGAACGGAGAAACCCAGCGGGACAGAAGCTCAAAATCACTCCCAAGTGACGATTCTCAAATGCTTCATCTGGGAGTCAAACCCGTTTTGACCCGCCTGCAAACTCCTTGTTGCCTCTTCCTCGAGGCGTCACCCCGTGTGTGTTAGCCTCTCGTGTTGTCTGTAATGTCCATCCTGTGCTTGTGGTTTGTGGGGGCACCTGTTTGGGGCTTGAGAGTTATAGGTATTGCTGAGTTGGCTTAGTTCTACTTATAAAGAAAACAAAGCCAAATGCCTGTGTCCAGGCTACAGATCACTGGGGAGAAGGAAAAACCGTTCTTAATCATTTAGCCTGTCTTTCCTCTTCTTTCACATTCCCTCTGTATTCCTTTCTCATCTTCACTTAAGAAATGCCTTCTGCCCCTCCCCTGCTCATGCTCTGTCTCAAAAAAAAAAAAAAAATTAAAAAATGCCCTTGGGAAACACCACTGAGGTTGAAGGGGGGTCAGGGAGACAAAGACGGGACTTGCCCTGGCGTGCTTTGCAGGTCAGGTATAAGGCAAAGGAGGAAAACGGAACGTATGAAAAGGAAGAACATATTTTTGTGATTTTTTTTTTTTTTTGCTTTAATCAATATGTTAGCAGGACGAAAATTAATCAGGTTTTTAAAGCTGAAACTAAGGGTGCAGAAGAAGGGGTATGGTTGGTTGTCTTTATCTGTCTTGCAATAGAAGCTCAGAGAAAGGGGCTCAAGCTGTGGCAGGAAGCATCCGAGCACGATTGAGTCGGGAAGGAGGGCCCGGGGTTGCTGGCCGTGGTGGTCCAGGACCAGTGACCCTGGACTTGAGCAATGAGCTTCAGCTGAGGCTAAGGGCAGTGCTGCCCGTGAGCCTCTCGTGGGTTCCTGGATGGCTTCTGCAGTCCCTTGCACAATAAGGGTCTCCTGGCCAATCACCACCCGAATTCAAATCCTGGCTCTCTTCACTTTGACCAGCGTGATTTGGGGCAACTAAATCCATATCTGAGGCTCTTGAGTGTATCTGTTAACGCAGAGTGATTTAATGGCCTGCTCTGACCACGCTGCCTTACTAGGATGTGTTACCCATTTGTGGGACCCGGTGTCGAAGAAGAGGAGAAATGCCTCCTTCAAAACTTGCTGTCTAGACAATTGACACAAAGCGTTAAAGCGAGCACAGGGCCCTTAGTGCAGAGCCCTGTGGGGCTGCCCCGGTCACACGCCGCCCGGGAAGCCTGCTCTATATAGCCTGGAGGTAATCATCCCTGAGCCCCTGGGGGATGGTCTGGCTCAGGAAGACTCAGATTAAGCCAACACAAGTTGACCCTGTGCCGAGGGCCCGGCAGGCCTCACGCTGCTCTGCACGGACCTGCTGTGAGCAGGTTACAGCGATGGTTTGAAGCACACACTCTGTTATGGATGTGTTTAAATAGATCTAAAAGCTTTCAGCTTGGTTTTTTCCCCCCCAAGTTGAACCCCCAAGCTTACTAAGGCCAAATGAGATCACAAATGCAGACTGCATGGCCCATCGTAGAAACCAATCGACATTTCCCCGTATTTGTTCCCGGAATCCCCCGCAAGAGGGTCAGGAGATCGCTGCTTGCAGGGCGGGCCCTCGGTTTCTGCAACAGAACCGGGGAATCAAAAGCTCCGTAGCTGCCGCATGGGAACCTGCCTTTGTACCAATGTCCCCAGAGGCTCTCACGCCTCCACGGCTTTCACCTGACTGCAGTGAACCCGATACCCATCGGCACCCTCCCCATTTCAAAGATAATCTTCATGCATAATTCCTGCTCGGCCGAATGACACCTAGCTATCACCAAAAACGCGTGACCCTTAACAACGACAGCTTTTATTTCCCAGAGCGATGAGCATTGCACCAATTCGAACAACGCAAGCCACGGCGCACGAGCATTTTCTATGCGTCCAGCGCTTGTTTAATCCCACAATGACTTCCGAGGTGGGGGTTGCCCACCCGTGTTCTAGGAAAGGAACCGGATACTCAGAGACACTAAAAGACTTGGAGGCAGCAAGCGGCAGCGTTGTGATGAAGCCTGGCTTTTTGGCGGGCCCAACGTCCACAGCGTTCCATTCTTTCCACGTGAGACCCACTACCTTGCCAGGTAGGGAAAAAATTACCAACGTGGGTAAATTGGCCCCATAAACTTCCTTTCGTTTTTTTGTGATGTAGGTGCATTGGCCTTCCTTGCAGCAAACTTGGAGCTTGGAGAAAGAACCTTCTGGGGGGCCACAGGGTCTCTTGCTTGGCAAGAGGTCCTCAAAGGAGAAGCGTCATTGAACCGCACTGTTTTCTCTTGTCCGAAGCTAACCCCAGCCTATGCCTCGCGAGACCTCTGTCACTACATTTTTTAGTTAATAAATCTGGCTAAAAATTCTCCCCAGATGACTGATGCGAGAGACAAAGAGATGCGTTTAAAACCTCCGAGTGGAGGTATGAGCGAGAAAGCTGCATAAGGTAACGGAGAAGGAAAACACCAAAGGAAGTTTGTATTACATCAGCTTCTCTCTTTACTGCAGCGATGGACATTCGGGCTCTTTCCATCCTTTGGCTGTTGTCGATGGCGCTGCCACAAACATGGGGGTGCATGCGTCCCTTCGAAACAGCACACCTGTATCCCCTGGATGAATGCCTAGTAGTGCAATTGCTGGGTCGTAGGGGAGTTCTAGTTTTAGTTTTTTGAGTATGGAGGAACCTCCATACTGTTTCCCAGAGTGGCTGCACCAGTTAGCGTTCCTACCAACAGTGTGAGAGGGTTCCCCTCTCTCCTATGTTGTCTCTTGTGTGGTTCATTGTAGCCATTCTGAAGGGGTGAGGTAGGAGGTGATTGTGATTTTGACCTGCATTTCCCTGATGAAAAGTGGTGATGAACATCTTTTCATGTGTCTGTTGGCCACCCGGAGGTCTTCCTTGGAGAAAAGTCTGTTCATATCTTCTGCTCATTTCTTAACTGGATTATTTGCTTTCCGGGTGTTGGGTGTTATAGATTCTTTATATCTTTTGGAGACTGTCCCTCTATGAAGCATGGCGTTTGCAAATATCTTCTCCCATTCTTTAGGTTGACTTTTACGTTTACTGATTGTTTCCTTTGCTACCCTGAAGCCTTTCATTTTGATGTAGTCCTGATAGTTGATTTTTGCTCGAATGAGCGAATTTTTAACCGTTCCTTTTCATACATACGGAGCACAAGGAAGGAAGGAAGAGACGTTGTACAGCTTGGTCGTCTTTTTATTTTAACTTTCATTCCTTAGTTTTCATCGTGAGCCACGAGGGGAGGCGGAATTATGGACATTTGATACAAATAACATGGATCAAACTCCAGAGTTCTAATTTACTCCTGCCTAATCAATTTGGGTTAATAAGAATTGCTCAGCCTGCCTATTCGTATGTCTCATAATTAGCATGCCTCACAAAATTTGATGGACATTAGCAAAGAAATATAACCCATGGCAAGATGGAAAAGCATAGACACCTATGCTTAAAGCAAATACCTGTTCTTACGATTTAGTGTAAATGAGTTACATAACTGGCCAAAGTAAATTTACTTTGAACTTTTCCTAATTAAAGAAATGTGTGAGTGTTGTTCTCTTTACCACGTCTTGGGTCTGGATTTTCTCCTTCTACCACAAGACCATGGGATTGCCAGTAGATGTTTAACAACCAGCTTGTCAGAGGCAGAAAAAAAAAATTTGCAGCAATTTGCTGATTTCCATGCCATAAAAACTCCCACATGGCTGACTTTAGCTGTGTGCATGAAATAACTGAAACAGAAGATGGGAAGAAATGCAAATAATCAACTCTTACAAATGACCATGCCCTGGTTCCTGCACACAACGGTCCATAATTATTTTTGAACTGATAGGGACTTTATTGGTACCTATAGTTTCCCATAGATTTAGCTGACTTTCTTTAATTTTGCGTATTTTCTCAATGTGAAAATGCTAGAATATATTGAATTTATTTATCAATTTTTCCTATTGATCTTTGGTGTTCCTGTGGGTTTTATTAATAATAGCGAATACTTCCACAGCATTTGCTTTGTACCAGGCATAGTTATATTTCCCATTATTCTTTTTATTCTTTCGACAATCCTAGGAGATATTTTACCAATGAGTACGATCCTGTCCGTAGGCTTTTCATAGATGTATTTTGTCATCCCAAGGAATTTCCTTTCTGTGTCTAATTAGCTCAAATTTTTTACCATGAATGGATTTAAAATTTTGTGATGCTGTTATCTTTATTGAAATGACCATATATGTTTCTTCTTTATTTTGTACATATAGTGAGTTGCATTAATTGCTAAAGTAATCTTGGGTTCCTGAGATAAATTTGACCTGAGCTGGATGAATTTTCCTGTTTCCATGGTGCCTCACATGACTTATCCATATTTGTCAAAGATTTTTATATCTGTGGTCAAAAGGGGATAATGAACTATAGGTTTCAACTCCTTGAATGTGTTTTTCTGGATTTTGTATCAAAGTAATGTTGGTCTTATGAGTTTAAAAGTGTTTTTCTAATTTTTAAGAGAGTCAGTATAGGATTGGTATTCACCTGTGATGTAATCTCTGCTTATGTTTCTTTGGGGAAACTTAACTACTAGTTTACTAGATTTAATACATATACAGTAACTCAGATATTCACTTTAAAAAAAATTTTTTTGCTGTTTATTCATTTTTGAGAAAGACAGCAAGACAGAGCACAAACAGGGGAGGGGCAGAGAGAGAGGGAGACACAGAATCTGATGCAGGTTCCAGGCCCTGAGCTGTCAGCACAGAGCCTGACGTGGGGCTCGATCCCATGAACCGTGAGATCACGGCCTGAGCTGAAGTTGGACGCTTAACCCACTGAACCACCCAGGTGCCCCTCAGGTATTCTATTTTTGTATCAGTTTTGGTAATTTGTGTCTTTCAAGAAATTCACCCATTTCAAGTAAATTGTAGATTTTTTTCAAATATTTCAAATATTTTTCAAATATTCTTATATTATTCACATAATTCTCATGGGAATTGAAGAGAATTCCATTTTTACTCCTGATATTGTTAATTTTTTAAGTATATTTTTGCTGATTATGCAACTCTAGACTGGTAGTGTTTTTACTTTCAATATGTCCAGTGTTTCTGATAGAAAGTCAGTTGTTGTTTTTGATTATATTTAAGCTGTTTTAAATTCAAAAATTTTAAATTTTAAATAAGTCTTCTTATTGTAGACTATAATGTTACGTAGAAAAAAACACTAGAATAGGGGCATCTGGGTGGCTCAGTCGGTTAAGCATCCAAATCTTGGTTTAGGCTCAGGTCATGATCTCATGGTCGTGAGCCCATGAAAAGCTTTGTGCTGAGTGTGGATCCTACTTAAGATTCTCTCTCTCTCTCTCTCTCTCTCTCTCTCCCTCTGCCCCTCTACCCTGTTGACTCTCTCTCTCCCTCTGCCCCTCTACCCTACTGACTCTCTCTCTCTGAAAGATAAAAGAAACAGCACTAGAATCAACAATGAATTTTTATTACTAGTAACAGAGTTCAGTAAGTTTTCCAGATGTATGACCAGCTTTAAAAAAAACAAAACAAAACAATATATGGGACTCCTGGGTGCTTAGTCAGTTAAGCATCCCACTTCCGCTTAGGTCATGATCTCACAGTTCGTGACTTCAAGTCCCATGTCAGACTTTGTGTTGACAACTGGGAGCCTGGAACCTGCTTCTAATTCTGTGTCTCCCTCTCTCTCTGCCCCTCCTCTGATTATACTCTGTCTCTCTCTATCTCTGTCTCTCTCTCTCAAATAAATAAACATTTTAAAAAATTAAAAAAAAATAGATAATTGGACATCCATTGGCCAAAAATTCCCCCAAAACAAAACCACAAACAAAACAAAAACTTGATCTAAACCTTACACCTTCCATAAAAATTAACTCAAGATAAATCATGAACTTAAATGTAAATTATAAAAATTCTAGAGAAGACTATAGGAAAAAAATATTCAAGTCCCTAGAACTAGGCAAAAGCTTTTTATTTTTATTTTATTTTATTTTTAATTTATTTTTAAATATAATTTATTGTCAAATTCGCTTACATACAACATCCAGTGCTCATCCCAAATGCCCTCCTCAATGCCCATCACCCATTTTCCCCTCCCCTCCACCCCCTCCCCCCCGCCATCAACCCTCAGTTTGTTCTCTGTATTTAAGAGTCTCTAGTGGTTTGCCTCTCTCCCTCCCTGTCTGTAACTATTTTTCCCCCTTCCCCTCCCCCATGGTCTTCTGTTAAGTTTCTCAATATCCGCATATGAATGCAGACATATGATATCTGTCCTTCTTTGACTGACTTATTTCACTTAGCATAAAGCCTTCCATCTCCATCCACATTGCTGCAAATGGCATGATTTCATTCTTTCTCATTGCCAAGTAGTATTCTATTGTATATATAAACCATATCTTCTTTATCCATTCGTCAATTGATGGACGTTTAGGCTCTTTCCATAATCTGGCTATTGTTGAAACTGCTCCTATAAACATTGGGGTACATGTGCTTCTTCGAATCAGCACTCCTGTATCCTTTGGATAAATTCCTAGGAGTGCAATTGCTGGGTCATAGGGTAGATCTATTTTTAATTTTTTGAGGAATCTCCACACTGTTTTCCAGAGTGGCTGCACCAGCTTGCATTCCCACCAACAGTGCAAGAGGGTTCCCGTTTCTCCACATCCTCGTCAGTATCTATAGTTTCTTGATTTGTTCATTTTAGCCACTCTGACCGGTGTGAGGTGATATCTCAGTGTGGATTTGATGTGTATTTCCCTGATGAGTGGGACCCTTTCCTACAGGACCTTGATACATAAGTGTTTATTGTAGCAAAAGAGTGACAGGCTGGGAACTACCCAGAAGTTTAAAAAGAAACAACAAAACAAACACTGAATAAAAATTTGGTTACTTCTCAAAATTTCATTTTAGCTTTGGTTTTCAGTGGTTTAATTAAGATGCTCTAGGTGGAATTTTCTTCTAATTTATTTTGATTGGGATCACTAAGTTTCTTATACACGTGGGCCAATGTTTTATACTTATTTTGGAAAGTCTCAGCAATTGCTTCTTAAAAATGTTGTCTGCTTCCTTCTGTCTCCAATATTCTGGCAATTCAATTAATCATGAATTAAACCATTTGAAATCATTCTGTTACGTTATTTTCTTCTTAATTAATTGATTGGGGGGTGCCTGGGTAGCTCAGTCGGTTAAGCGTCAGACTCTTGGTTTCGGCTCACGTCATGATCTCGCAGTTCATGAGTTCGAGCCCCGCATCGGGCTCCACGCTGACAGTGCGGCACCTACCTGGGATTCTCTCTGTCTCTCTCTCTCTCTCTCTCTCTCTCTTTCTCTCTCTCAAAATAAATAAACTTAAAATGGGGCGCCTGGGTGGCTCAGTTTGTTGAGCGACCGACTTCGGCTCAGGTCATGATCTTGCAGTTTGTGAGTTCCAGTCCCACGTTGGGCTCTGTGCTGACAGCTCAGAGTCTGGAGCCTGCTTCAGATTCTTTGCCTTTCTCTCTCTCTACCCCTCCCCTGCTCATGCCTGTGTCTCTCTGTCTCTCAATAATAAATAAATGTTAAAAAATTTTTTTCACTAAAAAAATAAACTTAAAAAATAGTAATTGATTGATGATTTCCCAAATTGTCTTTAGTTTGAATAGTTTATAGTGGACTTTTATTTTATTTTATTTTTTTAGTTTTACCAATCATATTTTATTGCTTCTCTTTTGCACATCCAATAAATTCTTAACATCACATAATAAAGTTTTCAGCTCTAGAATTTCTGCACGTTTATTTATTTACTTTTAATTAAGAGAGTTTAGTTTTGGGGTAAGTGTTAGATTCACATGCAACTTGGACTGAGAGCAAATAGGGTTTTTATATGCCCTATCAACCTGCTCCCCAGTTTCCCTCTTAACTAACATTCAGGTGGTCATTTGTTATAATTGATGAACCAATATTTACACATTATTAACTTAAATTCTATAGTTGATATCAGGGTTTACTCCCTGTGATATACATTCTATGGAGTAACAAATGTAAAACGATATGCATCCATCGTTACAGTAGCATACAGAATAGCTTCATTGCACTAAAAATTCCCTGTGCTCACCTATTCATCCCTTTTTTCCTTCCCCAGAAACCCTGGCAACCACTGATCGTTGTTTGTCTCTGAGCCTTTCTTTTCCCCAAATGTCGTATAGCTAAATTCATATGGTACGTAGCCTTTCAGAGCAGCTTCCTTCACTTAGCAATATGCCTTTGAACGTCCCGTGTGTCTTTTCACGGATTGATAGCTCATGTTATTCTATTGCTAAACAATATCCCATTGTATGGGTATACTACATTGTATTCATTACATATACATTGTATTCATTTCTCCATTCATCTATTTCACTGAAAAACAGCTTGATTTCTTCCAATATTTATCAGTTATAGGCAAAGCTACTAGAAACAAAACAAATAAACACACCCAAAGTAGAATCAGACCTATGAATGCAGAGAACAAACTGATGGTTGGCAGAGGGCAGGGGTTGGGGGATGGGCCAAATGGGTGAAGGCAAGTGGGAGATACAGGGTTCCAGTTTGGGGATGAATAAGTCATGAGAATGAAAGGTACAACCTAGGGAATACACTCAGCGATGGGCCAGTGGTGTTGTGTCGTAATAGATGGGAGTACACTTGTGGTGAGCACAGCAGAACATCTACAGAGGTTGAATCACTGTGTGATACACCCTAAACTCATGTAACACTGTGTGTCAACTACACTCCAATAAAACATTTAAAATAAACGGCCAAATAAATAAATCTATAAATTTTCCTGTACAGGAATTTGTGCGAATCGGTTAACTTCGGTAAATACCAAGGAGCGTGATTGCTGCGTCCTAGGGTAAAGGTACATTTAGATAGTTTGAAACAGCCAAACGGTCATCCAAAGAGCTATACCGTATTGTATTCCTGCTGTCGACCAAAGTTACTATTGTTCCACATCTCTGCTGTCATTTGTTGTTGCCAGCGTTTTGGATTTTGGCCATTCTAATAGGTGTGTGGTGACAGCTCATCGTTCTATTCACAATTCCCTGGTAACGTCTGACATGAGGCATTCTTCCCCATGCTTATCTTCCATCTGGGTATCTTGTTTGGCAACGTGTCCGTTACGGTGTTTGGCCCATTTTTTAATCTGGTCGCTTGTTTTCTTGTTGTTGAAGTGTGAAAAGTGCATGCAAATGTTGGCGACCAGTCCTTTATCAGGTATGCGTTCTGCAAATATTTTCTCCCAGCCAGTGGCTTGTCCTTTTATTTTCTGAACAGTATCTTGTGAGGAGCAGATACTTTTCATTTTAATGCAGTCCAATATATCACTTTTGGTGCTGTGTCGAAGACGTTATTGCCAAACCCTGAGGTCATCTAGATTTTCTTATACGTTATTTCCCAGGGGTTTTATAGTTTGCATTTTACATTTACATCTATGCTTCCTCTTGAGGTAACTTTCATGAAAAGCGTGAGGTCTGTACCTAGATTAAGTTTTCTTACATGTAGAAGTACAGTTCTTTCAAAATCATTTGCTTAAAAGACTATCCTTTCTCTATTAAATTGTGTTTGCTCCTTTTACAAACATCAATTAATTACATTTGATCCATTTCTGGGTTCTCTATTTTTAACTATTCATGTAATCTTCCTTATATATTTATATGTATGGTGTATAATACCACCCAGATTATATGTATACATTTGTAATACATATTTCTATACATTTACTTTTCTGTTTCATTTTTCTCTGCTGAAATTCTCCATCATCTAACCCACTTTTTTCCATATTTTCCTATGATTTCTTTCCCAGATTTATGATACTTATTTTCAATACATTGTTTTTAAATTTTAATGTCGGAATCTCTATGGGTCTGCTTTTATTGTCTATTTTTGCCTTGGCTCGTGTGTCATATTTTCAAACCTTTTATATCTTTCATGCATCTTTGTTGCATTCTGGACTTCGGATTTAAGCACGAACAATAAAGACTGGAGTTAATACTATTTTTCACCACAGGGGGCACACGAAGTCTATTGCCAGGAAGCTAAGGAGAGAGAATGGTGCATTGGATTTCTTCAGGTATTGAGCTGGGTTTGAGCTGTGTGTAGCTTTATTTAGTTTCAATTCATATTTGGTTTTTAAAATCTTCATGGTGAATCTGTCTTTTTTGTTTTTTGATTTTAGGGCTCTTTGTCTTACTTTTTTTTTTTGGAATATAAGTATTACATGGCTCTGAGAGATTTCCTTCTTCTTTTTTTAAAGTTTATTTATTTATTTTGAGAAAGAATTTATTTTGAGAAAGAAAGCACGAGTGGGGGAGGGGCAGAGAGGGAGAGTGGGGAAGAGAGAATCCCAAGCAGGCTCTGCACTGTCAGCACGCAGCCCACGGCGGGGCTCGACCCCACAAACTGAGAGATCATGACCTGAGCTGAAATCAAGAGTCGGCCGCTTAGCTGACTGGACCACCCAGGCGCCCCGTGCAATTTCCTTCTTCTTGTGGCATGTGCCTGTCATCTTTCCTGCAATGCCAAGGAGTAGGCCAGAATAGCAGGCAAGCAGAGAGGACTAGATCTATATCTGGGGGGCTTCCAGATTCCTCTTATCGTACATCGCCGTCACAACTCTGAAGCTTTCTTCTCACCCTAGCAATGTCCTGGGAAACATGACCCACAATCACCACACTTTAGCCACTTAAATATCTATTGGCCCATTCACCATTAATGATAACACTGTATGAGTGGTACTATTCTATTCCCACTTAGGAAATGAGAAAACTGAGGCAAAGAGCTGTTTAAAAAAAAACAACGCTGCCCAAGTAGCCACACGGCAGGTAAGGGGTCACATAAAACTCAAATCCTGCAATCCGTGGAATGAACTTGCTTTCAGAACTACCCCTAGAAAGTTGCTTTCTGTAGTATGAGCACCCCCGTTGTTAGTGAAAGGTATCTCATACATATCTCAATCTGTCTTTGCTCCTTTGAGACCCTCAGATATAGCTGTTTCTCTTTTAAACAGCGATCTCAATAAAGAAGCCCATGTCTGTTCCATTTCTGGGCCTTTTCAGATGGTACCAGGTAATCACACCCTATACTGTTCCACTAGCATCAACTGGCTTCTACCTTCTCCTGATCGTCTGCTCTTCATGTACGCCTGCTTTCTGGTGCCCCCTGGCTTTCAGCCCTCTGATCGTGGCCTTGGGTTGTGCTTTGGACAGAGCGGGGATCTGGCCACCATTATCCTATGGTCCATCTCATGGAGACTCCATTTCTTGCTGTTTCTGGTCAGTAGATTGCTCTCTCCAAGGCCCTGGGATCCCACATAGGCTTTGCCCCTTCCAGGGCTTTTGGTTGGGAGGAATTTAGATGAAAACAGGAATATAGACGTAATAGCTTAGATCTATTCCTTATTGGACATTTGGTAGTCAATCACTTCCTGATAAATATTATTCTGAGGGGAGAACTACATCGGGTTATTGAATTTTGTATTTTGTGTTTCCACGCATAAACCATTCAGCTATGAATGGAGCTAAATAAAGCTCAATTCGAAAACTCGGATCGGGTAGGTTAGATAATGTAGATAATAGTGTTTCATGTCTCAGGCTTTGGGCAAGATTGAGGATGCGTTATAATTCAGGTTGAAATAAGAGTCCAACTCTCACCTCCTACCAAGCAAAGAGCCACACTGTTCACACAACGAGTGGACATTCCATCGACATTTATCCGCATGAATGTGAAAGGCCATCCCCGGCACTTAGAGAACAAGTATTCACGTGTGGAGCTCTCATTGTCATGACAAAGATTAGAACAAGAACGGAAAATATCGCACCGTCCCTTATTTTTCCAAGAATGCCGGGATGGGTTTCTGACACCTTGTGTTCTTAGGAGCACATTCTCCTTCAGTCCAAATATGGCCACTCAAGATGGCTGTTCTCTCTACAAAGCCGAGAACAAAGTCCACGGAGAGCCATCCTAATTTTCGAGCCGGTGAGTATTTTGGTGCTCGAATAATCTAAGTACTATAAGCAACGGCTTTAGCGGTAGAGAAAATACATGGAGAAGTGAAGTATCCACCTCTGCTAATGACCACTGCAGTGCACCCCCATTCCTGCATTTAGTGAAGACCCGTCAGGCTGTCTTTTCTTTTGAAGTTCCACGGAGAGTCACATTAAGGGGGTGAATGCCTCCATTTCAGGTTCCATTTAGGCCACCCTATTAACTTTCTGTTAAAAGCTTTTTCTTTTTCATATTTTTTTTCCCCTTCTTTTTTTCCCCCCCATTTGAACACCTTCTTGTAAAAAATCTCTGGCCGGAAGAAAAATTCCTTTTAGGAAACTTTGACTGAAATGTAGAAGCAGTTTTTAAGTTACGAGCCTTTGAAAAGAAGTATAGATTTTCCAGCTCTGTTAAAAAAAAAAAAAAGAAAGAAAGAAAGAAAAAAGAAAAGGAAAGAAAATTCTTTTATCTTGTAGAGTCTTCACTCAAATCTAGTCTGATGGAAAACTCCAAATCTGCATTTACTTTATTGTACCTACTTGAAGAGCAGTGGGTAACATTTTTGGTGAAATTTAACTTATTACTTTTTTTTAATTGAAATTCCTGAGCACTGCAACCCTGGGGTGATGCTATTCGCTGCTTTATCCTATACTTGCAGGAATAAAAATGGCAGGGTCGTTATCCTGAACCAATTCCCTAGTCGTCCCCTGTGCAACATTTGTAAAGAAATCACTTGGCATCTCACAGAGGCCCGCTAATGGCTTAAATTATGATTAGCCAGAGCAGCCAGTAAAGGGGTAATTCGAGGATGCTTATTAGGACCTTCTGCTCCTAAATACCAAGTGTGCTATTTCTTATTATTATAGCTTAAGTCCTTTGCATGCTGAGGACTTCAGGGAGGTTTTTGTAGTCATTTGTGGATGTTCAGACCCCTGGGAAGTACTCGCTATGAAGAATTAAGATCACATTAATGAGAATCCTGTAAGAGTGATAGATTAGTCCTGTTTTGAGAAGCTTGGTATAACTGAGATTATGTTCATTTAAGTCTTGATGATGAAAGTTCTTCGGTCAAGAGAGGTGATGAAGGATGCTCTTAAAGAGGAAGTATAATCTCCAAACAAAGTCTGTTCATGGGGAAACCACACTCTCTGGACAACATGGATGGGTTGGTCAGAGAGTGGTAGGGATTGATTTATAAGGGAGACAAGGGATCCTATACACCAGCTAAGAAACCTAGGTTCATCCATAGTCCTTAAGTGGTGATGGAAGTGTCTATGGAGGAAAATGATGATATATTTGACCTTGGAAAGTGCATTCCAACTAGGAAAGGTCAGGGAGGGTAGATCAGAAGGAGCAAACATGGGAGAAAGAAAGCCCATCAAGTAATCTGGGGGCACCCGTGCGGCTTAGTCGGTTAGGCATCTGACTCCTGATATCAGCTCAGTTCATGGTCCCAAGATTTGTGGGGTCAAGCCCGGAGTTTGGCTCCACACTAACAGCGTGGAGCCTGCTTGGGATTCTCTCTCCCTCTCTCTCTTCCCCTCTCCTACTTGCTCTCTCTTCCTCTCAAAATACATAAACTCTAAAAATATTTTTAAGAAACTTATTTAAAGAAAAGAAATGTGTAATCTGGATGACGGATAACAAAACAGAGCAGTGTCTGAGAGGGAAGGGATGGAGTTAATACACTTTGCAAATAAAGAATATGATATCGTTGGGGCACCTGGGTGGCTCATTTGGTTAAGCCTCTGACTTCGGCTCAGGTCACGATCTCGTGGTTCGTGGGTTCGAGCCCCGCATCGGGCTCTGTGCTGACAGCTCGGAGCCTGGAGCCTGCTTCGGATTCTGCGTCTCCCTCTCTCTCTGCTCCTCCCCTGCTCGTGCTTTGTCTCTCTGTCTCCCAAAAATAAACATTAAAAAAATTAAAAAGAAAACAATATGATATGGTCAAAGATGATTTGAAGATTTTAAGTGGGTGGAAGGAGAAATTGCAGACATAATTTTCAGTATGTTTATTGAGTAATGGCATAAGACGCTGTCGAATGCTTACTTCCCATATCAAATTGATTTGTCATATCAAACTGGATTTGTCCTTCAGGTTGCCCCATCTTAAAACACTTTGATCTTTTAGACAGGAATATCAGGACGCTTCCTAGAGCTTGTCCATGAATATAAACTTTTGTTCATGTGTTTACTAAATTGTACGCATTGGAAGAGATGATAACATAGGACAAATAAAAGACAGGCTTTCAGAAACTGTTTATTGAATAGACTGACCAGGAAATAATCACCATCATCATCATCATCATGACAATGCCTTTATTATAGTGTTTACAGAATATATCTCACACGCATTATCTCACGTGACTGTAGGTGAGCCGGGTCATTTTGTAGTTGGGAAGACTGCGGAATGGTTAAGGAATGTTCTCAGTGTCGGAGGGCTGACCAAGTTGGCTCTGCCTTGGCCCTCCATCTTGTTCATGGCTGCCAGTGAGTCCACTCAGGGTCACGTGTTCCACGCCTCAGGGAGCTTAATGTGTATTCTGACTGAAATGTGGGGAAGCTAAAGGCAACCAGGTGGCTCAGTGGGTTAAGCGTCTGACTCTTGGTTTCGGCTCAGGTCATGGTCCCACGGTCTGTGGGTTCGAGCCCCGCATGGGGCTCCACACTGACAACGCGCTGACAATAGAATTCTCTGTCTCCCTCTCTCTCTGCCCCTCCCCTGCTAACTCTCTATCTCTCTCAAAATAAATATGCATTTAAAAAAAAGAAAGAAAGAAATGTGGGAAAGCTTGTTTTGATCTTGCTACTGTAGTTCACAGATGGCTCCACTTTAGGTAACTGCCCTATGACCTCACCAGCATGCCCTTTGCTCCATACAAGCTGGGGATTAAGGCCCAGACGTGGTGGAGAATGGGGCTGGAGAACAGCTGCATAATTGCCTGGATTCATCCACCCACTTCTCCCATGTCAGTAAGTTACCCTGAATAAGACTGTAAACAGTATGGAGTGACTCACATCATTTTTTGGCTTCGAATTGCCTTCTCAGTGTGGAAGGTACTGACTCTCTTCCAACTTCTAACGCCCAAGGTCACAAAGCCTGTAAATCTAACGGGTTTTCAATATATCAACTGCCTCATCAACTGATGTTGGAACTGATACTGGGGATTCAATGATCTTTCCAGTGTTTTCCAGCATCAGCTGGGTAGTCTAGCATTGTTAGGGGTATTTCTCATTGGACATTTTTATACGGGAGTTCTTATTAATGGTCCATGTTTCATGCTAGAACATTCTAGAACATGCTAGAACATTTCTAGAAATGTTACCCCTTATAGTTATAATATCAACAGTCAATTTGCCTTTGTTTTTGTTTTTCATTAATCTAAGTTAGGTAAATTTATTATCCATTATTTTGGCACAGCTAATTCCACTGTCTCCATAGATTCCCAGATAGCAGGGTTATAATCCCCCTAATCATATACTGACATTTCTTTGTCACAATATCAATGAGTCTTATGAAAATTGCAACACTTTAAAAAAAATACACCCCTAAAAGTTACGTTTATTTGCAAACACATTAAGATGAGTAGCATTGAACAGTAACATAATAGTTTCACTTAAAATTATCTTAAACAGTATAATAATAAGGCACACCATCATGAAACTTCAAAGGAAGGACCAATTAAGGATGAATAGGTTAATTGGAAGGGCCAATTAGATTTTCAGAAAGGAGAAGTTTCTCAGGTGGATAAAAAGGGAAGGGCATTGCAGGCAAGGGAAGAACGAGCACAAGGGTACATGAGATATGCAACGGTGTGGCAACTGTGGAAGCCATTTGTAGTTGATTGGAGCTGAGGCAGACAATATGAAGAGAGTCAAGGTAAGCATTAAGACTACAGATCCGGCCATCTGATACGGTAATGTCTAGTGCCGTACTGTTGTTCGGGTGAAATAAAATTAAAAATTCTATTTCTCAGTCACCCTAGCCACATTTCAAATGTTCGATGGCTATGTTTGGCTCGTGGCTACCATATTGGATAGCATAGAAATAGAACATTTCCATTACTGCAGAAAGTTCTTTGGTACATCTCGGATAATGGACAATGGTCATGTGACAGCTTTGTAAGCCCCTAAATCGTGTGAATGGAGACCGAAGGACTCGTAAACGAGAAATGTGAACTTCTCAACCATCTCATCAGTCTCATCTTAAACACACTGTTTCATCTCCCTTGTATTTATCCAGATTTACTTAAGCTACTATGTATATTTGTATAGCATTGTAAATGCATTGGAGTTTTCATCTTCACATAGATACAGATGTAAAAATCATAGCCAATACATACAAAACCCACAGAGAACATAATTTCTTACCAAAATATTTATAATAAACACAAATGCATAAGTTTCCAGAGGAGCAAAATTGATAGATTAATATCCTATGGTTAGTAAGTGAAGCCTTTGTTTTCCCCCTCACGATGGGCACCTGGGCTCACAAGATCATAAAGTACCCTTGGATCCGGATTGAATTTTAAAGACTCTGACAAACTTCAGTTGCCTCTGTCCTCACTTCCAGGGTGTTACAGTATTCAACAATAACAATGTGGTGAAATGGCCACGTCTATTCCCCGCCCCCCCCCCCCAAATAATTCAATTATGTGAATCCTGAAAATCTGATATCTGGCTCAGGAACGAGGGACAGAAGGCACAGTGGTTGCTCTGGGCTCCGGGAAAGTTTTATTTTCTCTCCTATTAGAGGAGCACAAGACAAAAGTGACTAATTTTCTTTCTACTACCCAACGCCTGGATGCCCCTCCTGGAACGTCTACACTCTGAGGAGGCAGCCAACCCAAGAGAATGGCAGAAGAGGAGAGCTGGAGGCCTTCCCTTCCATGGCTGGAGCGATTATAATTAACTTAATTTTGTGTGCTGAAGAAGGACACATAGTACTACAGATTCCCCCACCACCACCCCCAACCCCCCGGGGACACATATATCTTTAACTACACGTAACAGATAACCCAAAGGGAAAGAAGGCATTCAAATTAGATAAATTGATATGTGCAAAGGCATAGAGGTCCAAAAGTCTGGAATATTCAAAGAATGCTCAAGGTTCGTTAGTTGTCAGAAATGAATCATTATGGCAGAGTCGTCATAGGTGAAGACAGGCAGGCAAGGGGCAAAACAGGAATAAATTCTGGAAACCCTTGCTTGGCATCCCAAAGACTGTAGATTTTACCGCAGAAGTAAAAGCGTGAATTCTATCAGCCGTCCCCAAAGCTGGTTGGTAATCTCCCATTTGAGTGACATTCATGGAGGCCTTGCTAGAATAAGTTTTCGGGCTGAATCCCTTGTTCCATGTGACTTTCAGTCACAACATACGGTTACTGTCCGCGTGTATTGTTTCCAACAATTATATTAGGATATTCTACTATGCTAGTAAGAAATAGAGGTGGTGATTTGGAAGATAAGTGGGAGAGGGACTGTTAAATCCCAAACAGCTTCTGTAAAGGTCAGTTTGCCAAAAGCGTATCTTTGCAATTCCCCAAAAGGCTTAGACATTCCAAAGCTCCTGTATCCTCACGAGAGAAACCGTAATGGTAAAATAAAAGGCTAGATGGGCCTGTTATCTTAGAAAAGATACGTGTTTTAGTTCATGACTTCTAACTTTAGAAATGACACCGACAAAAAAAAAAACTCAGGCAAAGAGCACCCACAGTATCCCTGAAATGCAGGCCTTGAGATAGGAGTGAAAAGATCTAATTCATTTGAAAAATTATTCCTGCTCGCAGGCGGGGACAATTCTAGCTTTTAGACACATTTTCACAGTGTAAGGAAAACTCTGGCCTCGGTGTATGCTTTAAGCAGAAAGTGTTCCTGCCTCTTGCACTTAAGCTATTACTCAGTCATCACTAATATGGGTATGGGTTTTAAAAAGCACTTTCAGTCTTGCTGTGTTAATTCTGTTGTTTGTGAACAATAGAGCGCATTTTTCAGATGGTACATTCGAGGCTAAAGAGGTACAGTCCTTGACTAGGAAGCCAAGGATTTTCTTGGAAAAGCTCAGGGTCATTACCAACGAAATACTCCCTGTTAAATACATACTGTGTGCTCAGCATTATGTAAGATGCTATGGGGGGCAGGGGGTGGGGGAGGACACCAGCATAGGGTTAACGCATACTGGGTTGGATAGCGTCCCCCTCCCCAAGATGTCCACTAGGAGCCTCAGGTGGTGACATGATTTGGAAATGGGACTTTTGCAGATATAATTAGTTAGATTAAAACGTGACCATACTACACTGAAGGCATGCTACCTACAGCATAGTAGTCATACAGGGCCCTAAATAGCCAATGACCCGTATCTTTGTAAGAGAAAGGAGCAAGAGACCCGGAAACGGAAACACAGAGGAGACAGACAGGGGAGACTGCCACGTGAAGACAGAGAAGTCAGAAGCCATGCAACTATAGACTAACGAATGGCAAGATGGCTGGCGATCGCTGGGAAGGAGGCATGGGATGGGTCCTCCCCCAGAACCTCCAGATGGAAGCCACTCTGCTGACACCCTGATTTTGCATTTCTGGCCTCCTGAGCTGTTGGAGGATAAACTTCCATTGTTTTAAGCCGCTGGGCCTGGATTCATTTGTTATGTTAGCGCTAGGAACCTGTATTCAGAGAACGGCTCAAGGAGGGCTGGGGATCCAAAGACAGCTTCCATGCGGAGCTAAGTGGAGGGCTTTGAAGTTTCAGTTGAAGTTGGATTGATGCAGAGGTTCAAGAAGGTTTTTCAAGGGCAGAGGGATTGGAATTCTGAGCCAGTTCTATGGTCTGAGCAGTCAAATGCTGGTGCATCTGCTGAATCGTACCTTTTCTGCACAGGACTGCTGCATCTGTTGTGTTTCAGTATTCTATACCCTGCCAGGATTCATGCACATAATGCCCACTCTGCTTGTTATGGTCACCCTATGGCATAAGTATCCCCTCCCTTATTAGTGTGAAGAAGGAAATGATTCTCCGGAAGCTTAAATGCTTTTTCTTCAAAGTCACAGAACCAGGAATTGAGGACAGGGAAATAAATCGTACACGTTTCTGACTCCAAAGTCCATGCAAAGACTTTCTACTCGGTTGTAGAATGATTCCTCCTCCTCCACTCCCCATTCCTTCTCTTCCTGTCTTCCTTTGAATTTGTTTAGTATCTTTATAGAAGATCAACATCGCCACTTAGAACAAGAATTGTATAAGACACACATCTCAGTGAGGATGCACCAAGTTCATGTCTTTCTGAACATAAGAAGGTTGTCAACCCTGAATATTTACATGCATTTGGTAGGAGGAACTAAGCATATTCACTATGACCATGGGAGTGCTATGGCTTTTAGGAGCGGTCTTGCTCTTTGGCTTTGAACCATACAAAAGTCCATGGTGATTGCCCATTTATCTCTATCCTGCTAAGCTGAGGGTTCCCCCGGGGGCACAGGCTCTATCATCACTGTGGCTATCCTCTTGGCGTCTGGCTCTATAACCTGGCACATAGCATGTGGTCAGTAAATATTTTCTTGAATGAATGAATACATGGATGAATGATTACGTAGCATGATAGATAATCTATGTTCCTTTAGTTCCTACTGATTCTTATTCCTCAAATGGTTGATAATACGCATGAAACATCGAAGCCATATTTAAAATGGAGGTGTTTTTTTTTTTAATGTTTATTTATTTTTGAGAGAGAGACAGAATGTGAATAGCGGAGGTGCAGAGAGAGAGGGAGACACAGAATCTGAAACAGGCTCCAGGCTCTGAGCTGTCAGCACAGAGCCCGACATGGGGTTCGAACTCACTAACTGTGAGATCGTGACCTGAGCCGAAATCGGACGCTCAACTGACTGAGCCACCCAGGCCCCCCTAAAATGGAGTTCTGAATGCAAACACATTTTCCTAAAAATTATGAAATATTTACTATTTACATGTTTAGTAAAAATCTAATTTTCTTACAAAAAGATGTCCAACTTCTTTCTGCCTTGACGTGATCCTCCTAAATATCAGGTTTCTCTTGCTTTCCTTACCCTTCTCTGCCATTTTATTAGTAGTCCAGACATAACACACAGTTAATAAGGAACACCTCAGTATACATGTGTAAAAGCAAAAAAAAAAAAGAAAGAAAAGAAAACCTGGTTAAGAAGCCATACAACCTTTCTGCTAAAACCTTAATTCCTGTTTTAATGATTAATTTATACAATCCAGAATGTAAACCCATTTAGAAAGTTTTCTGATCATTTAAACCAGACCTTATCAGGGCCATTGTATTTCCATCATGTGTCTGTGAACCAGTTGGCCCAAACAGGATGGCATTAAGATAAGGAAACAATGTGCATATGCAAATTGCCCAAATAAAAATTACGTTCTTGGACACATTAAACAAGAGATGTTAGATATAATGATGAGCTGATGTACAAAATATCTTCATTCATTCGGAAAAAAACATGCAAAAACATATCACAAACACGACCCGGTGTGCTTATTATCCACTAAAGAAGCACCAGAGAGGATGAACTACAATGCTCGTGGCTTTATTTTACATTACGAGAAATATAAAACATCATCCTTTTTGCAATTTTGATGTGGGAAAGGCCCAACTCCTTTCTTCTGCCAATGGATCAAAAAGCCAAGTGTGCTAAAAGTCACTGGTACCCTGATCCCAATGACAGCTGCCGTGATTCTGCCGTAGGGTCAGATGGATCCGTGTGTGGGTTTTCCTTCTCTCCCCTACCCCTCTCCTGCTGCGTCTAGATTTCTATTATTTCTCTAGACCTCTTTTGTTGTAAGTTGACTCTTCGAACATGTTTCTTTGTCTGAGCCTGCTTATTTACCTAAGCCGTCTGGTCCCCTTAGGTCCTCTGGCCTCTTGGGGAGATTGTGAATAAGGCAAGGGCATCCCCTGGGACGTCAGAAATTGTTTCCAGGAGTGGACTGGGGCCCAGTTTCCCCTCTTCCACCCATACTGCTTTGCACAGGTTAAGGAAGAAGCCAGTTTCCCGTAGAGAACTATTTTCTTGCATACAGGGGAGACGTGTCATGAAAATGGCCTCCCGGGAACTGAAAAGAAAGGAAAGATTTTTTTCCCCCCTGCCTGTTTTGTTCCAGACATTGTTCAAGGACGCCAGCAAAACTCTGGGAAGTAGGCATTATTATCTCTGTTTTTCAGATGAGCCAGTAATTTGTTCAAGGTCATACAGATAAGTGGTATGTGTAGAAGTTAAACTTGAATTTATCCATCCTCAAAACTCTTTCCACCATACCTACTGACCCGGGAATATATCTCCAATCAAGGCAAGGCAAATAGTATCGTCCCATGGAGCATCCTTACACAAGCCGACTAGGAATCATAGAACCAGAGTACTGGTGGGGAGCTTCATAATCATTCACTCTAGTCTTCCCATTGCCAGATGAACAGTGTGGCTCCAAGAGATTCGGTGTCTCAAGCAAGGTCCTGTGTTACAAATATGACTCCAGTCTTTTAACTCCAAGTTTGATATTGCTTGCTATAGACTGAATGTTTGTGCATATGACTTCCCTCCTTCTCCCCGTTCACGTATTGAAAACTAGTCTCCCACATGATGGTGTTAAGATGTGGGGCTTAGGGGAGGTGATGAGTAGGTCATGAGAACAATGCCCTCACGAATGGGATTAGCACCCTTTTAAGAGAGACCCCAGAGAGCTCTCTTTACCCTTCTGCCATGTGAGGACCCAGGGAGAGGACAGCAGGCCATTTATGAGCCAGGAAACAGACCTTCACTAGACACTGAATCTGTTGCCTGGTTCGGACTCCCCAGGCTCCAGAACTTTGAGAAATCAATTTCTGTCGCTTATAAGTCACCGAGTTTATTGCATTTTGTTACAGCAACCTGACTGGATTGAGACACTCATCCGTAATGATATTTCACCTCTTACTTTACAATTTGGTTTATGGTAGAGTTACTTTTTTCTTTTTCTTTTTTCATTTTGGCGTTATCTCTTTTAATCCTCCATTTCTTTTTTTTTTAATTATTTTTTTTAACATATATTTACTTTTGAGAGACAGAGAGAGACAGAGCACAAACAGGGGAAGGGCAGAGAGGGAGGGAGACACAGAATCCGAAGCAGACTCCAGGTTCTGAGCTGTCGGCACAGAGCCCGGCATGGGGCTCGAACCCACCACCCGGGTGATCATGACCTGAGCAGAAGTTGACTGCTTAACCGACTGAGCCACCCAGGCGCCCCTTTACTCCTCTATTTCAACTGATGATCTTCACTGACGAAAAAACCCCAAAAAACAAAAATTTGCATTCACCAACCTTCATGTCTCCCATTATGACCAAGTCCGAAGAATGCCTTAGAAAAAGTGCCTTTGAGATCACCATGAATTCGAACGCACGAGAAAAAACTGCAGAACAATTTGGAGTTTACTTCACCAATTGTGAAGAGTTTTCTTTCTACTTTTGACTTCTTTTGAACCGAGCTGATTTTAAAATATTGTCAATGCTCTTACCACTTGCCAGCCAGCAAGTGTGCAACTTGCCCGTCTGCTTCTGCTCAAGACTTAAAAATAAACAAACAAAGCAAGAAAAAAGAAAGAAAGAAAGAAGGAAAGAAGGAAAGAAAGAAAGAAAGAAAGAAAGAAAGAAAGAAAGAAGGAAAGAAAGAAAGTCAATAAAATAAAATTGCATAGCTGCTCGACAGACAGACGGCTTCAGTGTTATCTCGGAGTCAGAGCTTTCTGAAGATGCGTAACATGTTCCCTCGTTAGCCAGAGTTGTGCCATCTTGGGAACAGTTAGGATTCCACACATCCCTAAGTTTGGGCTCCGTAGAAAGACGAATGGCTGAGGTCTCTTACTTTGCTCCCAAATGATGAGAGGAACCGAATGCTTGCTATTTTTCTTAATGGAATTTGAGTGAGTGGTATTAAAAAAAAAAAAAAAGAATAAACTACAGGACACATTCGCATACATCTCACAGGGCCTTGTCAAAATCTCATTCTCCTTTCTGACGCTAGTCTTTTGAAAAGGGTATTTGTTTTGACACTTCGCCTCAGTGCATTTGTCGCTCATCCCAAACACCCTTACTGACCCTGGGATTGCACCATGGAGAAATTCAAAAGAGGCAGAATCCATTCCAGAGCCAGAAGCGTGATGAACGCCTTGCACAGAGGGTAGTTCCAAACTGGAAAACAAAGTCCGGGTCAGTAGTTATCGCTGTCTGTTACCTTACCACGTGATTCGGTGTCTCCTTTCCCATGGATACTGAGAGGTGACCGCGGCGGGCGATGGCGGTCCCTACAGAATCTGTGTTCTCTGGGGCAAGTGCAAATGGGAAGAAATGAGTAGAGGTTGACGAGACGGGAGACAGGAGTTATGGCAAGGATGAGGTCATGTTGAGAATAAATCTGTCTGATTCGTCATTAAGTACAAACTGCAAACCTTTATTAAGTTATTGCCTTAGATCAGTTTCCCTGGAAGCTAAGCCCAAGCTGAGGATTTTTGGACAAGTGAGGTATTTGGGGAGGAATGGGTGAGAAAAGCAGGATAGGACAGGGGTAGGAGCTGTCTCCGTAGGATGTGGTCTCAGCTGGCGATGGGCTTTAGCCCCATCTTATGAGAACTCTGGGGCTACACTGTCCCTTGCGGTAGCCGCTGGCCCCGCGTGGCGATTAGGTGCTTGAAACGTGATGAACCTGGGCTGAGGGGTGTTGCAAATATAAAATACATACCAGATCATAGACACAGTCCAAACAAAACGGGAAAACACGTCATGGAGAGTTGTTTCTTGATTACATGTTGAAATGATAACATTTCGGATTCACTAAACTACACGATTACGAGGGGCGCCCATTTGGTTTTACTTTTTAAGCGTGACTACGAGGGACTTTGTCGTGACATGTATGGCTTGCGTTTGCTTCTACTGGATAACGCTGCTGTGGAATGAAAATGTGCCTTTATTTTAGCCAAGGGAGGCTGGTACATAGTCATGGAGTATCTTCTCCCTCCTTCCCTTCCTTCTTCCTCCCTCTTTTCCTCCCCCCCCCCCCATTCCCTAACCACTAATGTTATTGAACACTCAGCAAGGCACGGCTGTTTTCCAGCTCCCCTGCTCAAGTGACACACAGGCCTGTGATCTCATCATCCAAACACCCAGGCAAACATATCCATAAATGCACTCCGCGAAGCACGACCACAAAATGCTCCTGACAGCTTGGTGGTGGGAAGGCATATTGGCAGCGGCTCTGCAAAATAAGCAGCTTATCCAAAGTCCAAAAACACATTATCAACTGGCTTCCAGATGCTACCGTGTTTCGCATCCGCGGGCCCACTGTGTGGACGGCAGGCGGGTTATTGCGGCGGGACACCTGAACGAAAAAGGACCTCGGCACGTTCCATTTCTGAAGCTTTGTAATTTGCAGGCGCCCAGACGACACTTCAACATCCAGCAACAGCAGCCAAAAGCCAAATGGTATACTGTAAAATTCATGTTTATGGTATATCACGTTACATTGCAATTTATACCGGCATTTCTACCCCAGACCCAACTTTTCGGTGACGTGTGAAATGCTTCGGTGCGCGCTCCTTCTTCTAGACGTGCTTGATGATGGCGCGAAATTCTTGCCAGAAGCTCTTTTGATGATGCAGGCTCATCTTCATCATTCACCCCACGGCATCACCGCTGATAATGTTTTGCAACTTTTGCCCAGGCGTCTGGCTCTGCGTTAGGCACCTAGATGATTTATGACCTTGGACCTTTGGGGTAATGAGTCGAACATTTACGTGGCGAATAAAACCAACAGTTTAGCCATTGTCTTCTGGACCTTGGCAAGTTTTAGCTCAAAAGAATTCGAGGACAGGCAACAATTCTGGAATCTGATGCAACATAAAATGCTGCTAGCTGGGGCAAATCTTATTCCTTTCTCTTTTCTTACCCTCTCAATTCCTCGCGTTTTATGTATGTATGTATTTATTTAATTTTGAGAGAGACCGAGACAGCACAAGTAGGGAAGGAGCAGAGGGAGAGAGGGAGAGATAATCCTAAGCAGGCTCTCCATGCTGCCAGCACAGAGCCCGATGCAGGGCTTTGAACCCAGGAATCCGTGAGATCATGACCTGAGCCAAAACCGAAAGTCGGATGCTTTACTGACTGAGCCACCCAGGTGCCCCTCAATTTCCTTGCATTTTAAAACGGAAGCTCAAGAGCCAGTCCTGCAGAGTAATAGGATTGCCGACCAAACCTCCATTGTCAGTGACAGTGAATGGACATTGGGTAGAGCGGTGGAACAGGGAGGGACAGGAAGCAAGGGAATGAATTTCTAGATATATTAGGTATCTGAAAATGAATGAATATTTAGTAGGCCTCCTAATATCTGATCTAGAAAGTATTGATAGTGCCTTGATTTTAACATTTGGAACTAACACTAATTTATCTCATCTCTGTTTCAGTTAGCTTGTAATTAATTTTTCTTTTCAACACAGAATGGAAGCCATATCACAGCCAAATGCTAAACTATGATTTGTGTATACAAAACAGTTCGATTATTTGACACAATTACACTAATATCTCAAGAGCAATCTGAAAATGGAAAATCTCGGTAAAGAAGACTTCAACAAAAATGTAAAGCATAAAGCTTTTCTTTGCTGTGATTTTGAGGAAAACATATTCAAAATGGACCAGAGAACATAATCTTCAGTGCGTACCCAAAACTCAACTCTCTGATGGCTTTCTTAAGTGTCTAGAAGAAACTTCCTGGTTTCACAAAAGTGACAATTTTTAAGGGAGGCCTTTCTTTGTTAGAGCTGGTTTTTCACTGCTACCTCCATGACAGTAAATGTGAAAAATGGCGGTGGGAGGGGGGTGTGCCTCACACATGTTATTTTGTGGACGTTTGCTCTTTGAATCTTTCTGAGTACTATTTTGCTAACAATCTCTTGAACTAGAACCTCCCACTTGACTCTGATTTAAGAAACCAATAGGATGTCAGATCTTTTCCTCAGATAATCTCAAAGGATTTTACTAACAACCACACTACCCTTCAAAGGATCTCCTAGATAAAAAGTAGTTCATCGTTGGGAATGATTTACCCAAATGGCAAACCTAAGGGTCAGACGAGCCAGCGACTTAACCCGAGTCTCAGATAGGGTCAAGTAGGAAATTCTGATTTTCATGTGATTGTATGATATTTTACTTCCCTATGACCACGCTGTTCCCCATGAAGTTTAGTAAATTAATGATCAGAGCTGAATAACTTAAATTCAGGGAGACCATGATACAACATTAGAACAGGACTAACTCTTCGCCAATTTGTGGAAGAAATCAAGGCTACCAGAGTCCTAGCCGGTATAACAAAAAAGTCTCCTCATATGTTAAAAATTCTAAGTTCTGGGGCACTTGGGTGGCTCAATCAGTTAAGTGTCTGATTTTGGCTCAGGTCATAATCTCACAGTTCGTGAGTTCGAGCCCCATGTCGGACTCTGTGCTGACAGCGTGGAACCTGTTTCAAATTCTCTCTTTCTCTTTCTGTCTCTCTCTCTCTCTGTGTCTCTTTCTCTCTGCCCCTACCCTGCTCATGCTCACTCTCTCTCACCCATAAATAAATAAATAAATAAATAAACAAACAAGCAGACATTTTTATTTTATTTATTTATTTATTTAATTTTTAAACGTTTATTTATTTTTGAGACAGAGGGAGACAGAGCATGAATGGGGGAGGGTCAGAGAGAGAGAGGGAGACACAGAATTGGAAACAGGCTCCAGGCTCCGAGCTGTCAGCACGGAGCCCGACGCGGGGCTTGAACTCATGAACCGCGAGATCATGACCTGAGCCGAAGTCGGACTCTTAACCGACTGAGCCACCCAGGGGCCCCCAAGCAGACATTTTTTTAAAAAATTCTAAGTTCTTCCAGTCAGTTCAGTTCAATTAAGTATGTACTGACTCTTCACCATGTGGCCAGCCCTGTGCTAGGTACTCAGCATACTGAGTTCATGCTCTAAGATATAAGCCTAACTTGGATTTGTTTTGGCCCCTCTACCTTAGAATGCGGCAAATTTTTATTATTGGTGTCAACTCGTGTTATGTAAGTGCATCAGAATTGCTAGGAAGGAGGGCCACAGCAGTGACTTTATATATTATTTTGAAAGATTGCCTGACCTATCCAGTGGGGAAGAATGATGAGCCGACAGAGCAACGCTTACTTTCTTTCCAGGCAGGTGCACAGCTTCCATTACTAGGGGATAAAAAGTCATGGGTCAATAGGTCAATATCTTAGGATACTTAGAAAGGCCCACCCAGAATGGTCCACAGTTGTGTGCAGAAGTTTCCCGGGACCATTTACGCAGCCCATCAGAAATGGTGACGATTGCAAATGTCGCCTTCGTAAAGAATAGAACAGCTGTATGGGAAGGATCTCCAGGTGCTTTCACTCCCAGATCCACACTTTGTTGGCCAGTAAAAGAAACTGAAAGGACACACAAACGCACACAAACACAATACGAATTAGAATTGTTACCCAAATCTCAGTTCGTGTTTTCCCCTCCTCTGCCTGTCGCGTGCGGAATCCTCTACGACTCCACGGCCTTCCTCTTGCTTGGCTCCTCGCCATCTCAGATCTGTGGTCAATCTCGTGCCTGAGTCCTCTCACTGAGACAAACCTCATCATGGCTCTGCCTTTGAAACCCTTACTCAAGGGCCCACTGCCTACAGGTGACGCACAAAAGCCAGAGTGTTCTGACAATCTGTTTCCAACTGCCAACTATATTGGCCCATATTATACTTCTCACGTTTCCATGAAAACACGATGCTTTGCGGAGCGCCATTTCTTTCTGGAAGGCGAGTTTTGCTTTATCTGAGGAATGTCTACGAATGCTTTTCCTGGTTAGCCACCTCCCCAACTCTACCCTCTCAACGTAAATCCTTGGCATCTTCTGTACATACACATTCCTTATTTACATGATTGGTTTCAGCTCTTTAAAATTGCTTTAATTATTTACACACTGGTGGCCACTCTTAACATATTAACTGCCACATATCCAATGCTTGGACTCAGCACATTCTAGATGCTCCTAAATATGTGTTGGGTCGCACTGATTATATTTAGCTTCATTATCTTTCTCCCTTATAAGTCACAGATCAAAGAATACTCTCCTTTAAGCAGATATTTAACGGGGGAAATATACACCATTGTTTCAGAACCTGATTATGCAGATTGACTCTCTTACTAAGAAATTAGAAAATTAACGCAGCACCACTGCTGTGGGACTTGAATTACAGAACTAGCTGTATTTTGAAAACTTTGAAAATCTGCCAAAAGAGAAAATTATGAGATTGATTCTGTAAATGATGCTGTTCAAAGTTAACGTACTTGTCTAATGGATTTGTTAGAAAGGATTTTTTTTTCCCCCCAGCCACGTCTTTTATTTTCTTACTTTTGATCAGTGGGTATCTTCGGTTTCATCCTGGAGTGATTTCACCTGCAAAAAATGTAAACCTATAATCATTGGTGCAAGGCAAGCACAGTCCTTGATTAAGTAAATGAATCATAAACGGAGTCTCAGTACTCCAAATAACACCACCTCATCCCACACTTCTTGTTTTCTTGAGTATTATCACTAAAATAACAGACATGATGAGCTGGGGGCGGGGGGGCTAAATTCCTTTTTTTTTTTCTTTAGATATATAGTGCTGAAGTCAGGCATTTTTTCCCATTTAGAGCACATTTATTCCTTGATTTGGCATCGAAGTGACTATACGTACAGAAAAGTGCGCATAGCGTCAGTGCAAAGCTTAATGCATTTTACAAATGTAACACGCAATGTACCAACACACAGAAGCCCCCCTCCCTTCTTCTTCTAATCATGATCTTTCTTTCACCCCAGGGGAGCCATTATCCAGACTTTTAACATCAAGGATTACTTTGTCTCCTTTTTTGTACTTTATGCAAATTGCATGTTAAATAGGTACTTCTTCCTTTCTGGCTTGTTTCCCTCGATACTATATTTGTGAGTGTCTATATTTTGTTCATTCTCATTGCTATATAGTACTGCATTGTGTGAATATACCATCGTTTATTTATCCATTCAACTGTTGATAAGCCTTTGGGTAGTTTCCAGGTTGGCTTTATGAATACTGCTACTATGAATATTCATGTGCACGTCTTTTGGTGAACATATGCATGCATTTTC
Source organism: Panthera leo (assembly GCF_018350215.1). Lineage (NCBI taxonomy): Eukaryota > Metazoa > Chordata > Mammalia > Carnivora > Felidae > Panthera > Panthera leo. Next base: position 154,515,712 of record NC_056687.1, read on the forward strand.
CCAAATGCTAAACCGACCTTATATTCCTGGAATAAACCACACATTTCGTGATATATTATCCTATTTATATGTTGCTGGGTCTGATTTTCTGGGATCGGATTTAGGACCACTGCATTTACGTGACTGAAAGAAATTAGTTGGTGATTTTCCTTTCCTTTAATGTCCTTGAGAAGTTTTGGTGTTGGGTGTCCCTGGGTCTTACAAAGGAGCTGGCAAGTGTTCCCCCTTTTTCCTGCTTGCTGTATGAATCTGTTCAATATTGGTGTTATTTCTTCCTTGAATATTTGGAAGAATTCACTTGGAGGCCAGGTGGCTCTGGGGTTGTCTTAATAACAGATTCAAGTTCTTTAATAGATGCGAGATTAAGATTTTCAATGTCTTCTACTTCTGTTAACTTTGGTATCTGGATTGATGTCATTCATCAGCTGTGGAAAATTTTTGGTGATTATCTCTTGAACTATTTCTACCGCTCTATTCTGTCTATGAGACTCCATCTATGCAACTATTATATTAATCGAATGTGCGTGACATTTCTCTCACCCTTTTGTTTCCCTGCCTCTTTCTTTCTGTGCATTGGCTTTGCATTTTGCATTTATCTGTTTTTTCACTCATTAATCATGCTATGTCCAATCTATTGCTAAACCCATCCTTGAGGTTCCTTATTTCAGATTTATTTTTTAGTTCAAAAATGTCCATTTTTTATATATAAATTTCAGCTTGGGGTTGCAATTTTCTTTCTTTCTTTCTTTCTTTCTTTCTTTCTTTCTTTCTTTCTAAGTGTATTTATTTTGAGAGAAAGAGAGAGAGAGTGTGTGTGAGTGGGGGAGGGGCAGTGAGGGAGAGAGAAAGAATCCTAAGCAGGCTCTGTGCTACCTGTGCAGAGGGCGACATGGGGCCCCATCTCATGATCTGCAAAATCATGACCTGTGTGGAAACCAGGAGTCAGACGCTCAACCGACCGAGCCACCCAGGCACCCCTGAGGTTACAATTTTCCATCCATATTTCTTTCTCCCATTTTTTGGTGTCTGTTCCATGAGTGTATTTTTCATAATTATTTTCATATTTTTCATCATGTTCTTCTGCTAATTCCAATATATATGGGTCTCGTTCTATTGTCTATTTTTTTAAATTGTTCATCACTGGTCACGTAGTCTGGATATTTTCCAAGTTTAGTGTTTTCATTGGGTAAAAAAGAAACACAGAGTCTCCAGATTATGCAATACTCAGCCAGACAGGTTGAACCCTGTCCTCTGATGGGCAGAAACCATGTGGGGCTGAAAACCTCAGTCCAAATCAGATCACAGCTTTGGTAAAGAGATCTCTGGTTGCCTCTATTTCCTTTTTATATATATATATTTTTTTTCATATGAAATTTATTGTCAAATTGGTTTCCATACAACACCCAGTGCTCATCCCAATAAGCTCAACCCAATGCCTCTATTACTAAGGCATAAGGTTTTCTGCCAGGGCCAAGTCTGGATCTTACCTCCTAGTTGTGCACTCCCTACGCTCAATGTGTTTTCATAAAGGCCAGGGCACTCCTTTGCCGTTTGGAAAGTTTAGGCTTATTTCCTTAGTCTTCTGTACCGCTTCAGGAATCAGAAATTTTAGGAGCGAGTGCACCACAATATAGGACGCCTCCCTGTTTTAGCTGTTTCTCACTCTCGCGCTACGTAACTGGTGAAAGATCCGCTGTCTTCTCTTCCCTGGCCAGGTCCCCTGGCCTGACATGTGGCACACATCTCAATTCCTAAACTGCCCTCAAACCTAGTAAATGCCACCAGAGAAAAATAACTGGGATCCCAGCAGTTCTCCTCTGCTGGGTCTCTCCTATCTGTTCTTCTGTTCCGTGAGCTTTCGTTTTCTTATAAGCCTTGATGCCTTTAAGATACGAGCCTGGTAATGTATCTAGGTTTTACAGTTCATCAGCTGAAAGAGACTTCCAGAATCTACTAGTGCTTACCTGGAAGTGAAGTGCTCGAACACTGAAAACATTTTTTTTTTAATAGAACATGATGTGAGGGGCGCCTGGGTAGCTCAGTCGGTTAAGCGTTCGACTTCGGCTCAAGTCATGATCTCATGGTCTGTGTGTTCGAGCCCCACCTTAAGCTCTCTGCTGTCAGCTCAGAGCCCACTTCAGATCCTCTGTCTCTCTCTCTCTCTCTGCCCCTTTCCCACTTGCGTGTGAGTGCTTTCTTTCTCTCTCTGTCTGAAAAATAAGCATTAAAAAAAAAGAACATGACTTGAGCCATTAAAAGTCTAAAAATAATTTATTTTTATTTCCCCTCAGTAAGTTAATAAGAAGAATTTAAAACAAAAAAAATTCATTCAACTGTATTGAAAATCATTAAATTTTACCATGTCATTGAGAGAGAATTTCATCGTAATTATTTTTGAGTACCTAGTCAGCGTATGGAACCATGCCTTCCTTTTTTAATACATAAGCTACAAATTTGTCTGATAGAAATCATTACTAAACATTCCTAAGAAGTCAGCTCTTCAACATGCTGATTTACCCCATTCAGTTGTCTTAACCCAAGTTTTCTTTCTTGTTTTCTTTTAAATAGCGGGGGAAGGTCTATCATGCTGGTAAATGGTACTGTCCACATTCAGGCAAAAATAATGTAAACTCTGAGATTTGTTTACAAAGATATGATAAAAGGTTTGACTGTATATCCTACATATAAAAGTCTGGGACTCTAAAGCTTCTGGGAAAGATAAGGGAAATTCGGGGTTTTCTTTTTTTCCTTTTGCACATTAGAATGTTGTGGTATGCTGATTCTATATGGAGTTTCCATTTTGAGACATGAAAGTCAGGCATAAACTTGGAAGATAAACTTGTAGGCATTGTTTTCCCACTGTTCAGTTTAAGATCTTTCTCTCCAAACTATGTTTTGAATAATGACATTAATCAGAAAGAAGAAAGACCTCAAGGAATGGCATAATTGAATAAAACAGAAACATAAAGCAAAATGAAAAAATGTTGTCTATTTGTATGAATGACTGGAGAAAACTTTTAAAAGATACAAGTCCTTGGGGTGCCTGGGTGGCTCAGTCGGTTAAGCGTCGACTTTGTCTCAGGTCATGATCTCACGGTTTGTGAGTTCGAGCCCCGCATCGGGCTCTGTGCTGACGGCTCAGAGCCTAGAGCCTGTTTCGGATTATGTCTCTCCCCCTCTCTCTGCCCTTCCCCTGCTCATGCTCTGTCTCTCTCTATCTCTCAAAAATAAACAAACTTAAGGAAAATAAATTAAAAAATAAAAGATACAAGTCCTTGTGATTTTGAATTCTCTCATTTGTCCTCATTTTCTGATTCTCTTCTCTATCTTCATTTCCCTTTTACAGTATTTTCCAAATAGTGTCTCCCCCACTGTTTTGCCCCCCAACTTGCCTAACTTTTATTTCTGTCTTCCACCAGTATCATGAATGGCATTCATCAAGAATTATTAGTCGGTCAGCCTTTGCTTCCGTGCTCCGCACCCCTCTTTAAAAGGGGCTCTTTTCAATGACTTTACTTCTCCCTGATTTAAATAAATATTTCACCAATGTCTTCTCTGAGTTCCCCTTGTATTCTGTTGACATAGAAATATATCAACCTTCTCATTTTCAGCTGAGTGTTCTCACCAAAATAAGATACATCACGGAACTTATCTTAACGTCTACATCGCTGGGATTTTTTTGTGGCCAAATAATGCTACATGCCTGTACTCATTTCCTTTGTGCACAGTTTACATGGCTGTGAGTGCATAACAAGTGACAGGAATCGAATCTGTGGGGCTTTGGCTATGAATTCTGACCTCATCAAGATCCTTTATATTAGACAAGTTATGTACGACTCACTAGGAGAGAAGTTTATGGTAAAGAATGGAGTGCAGTTATGATAACTTGAATTTGCTTGCATCATCTCTCGGGCATGTGAACTCTTGTCACTGGTGTTGACTGAAAAACTTGGATTGGAGCTATGTATGCTTATCCAGTTGTGGATTGTTTTTTAAATAGACACTGAAACCTCTGGGACCAATTGAGTCACCTTCAAAAAGAAATCCCTGCCTCCTTCTTGGAGAGAACAAAGACATAGATGAAATACGTTGCTTTGCTCAGTCGATTCGGTGAGACTAACACAATTCAAAAAGCTCAGTACAGGACACAGCTGTAAGACAGGCTCATTTGTGAGCGTTGATACAAAAATAAAATATTAGAACCAACTCTAGTAATTAAAGGGTTATTAATTAATACTAAGTATGGCACAAAAATGACAATGGTTAACATTTAGCAACTGCGTAATATGCACCAGGCACAGTACTCCCTGATAGATTTGTATTAACACATTGTATCTGCTCAACAATCAAAATACCGTATTATGATTACTACCATTTTTAGCGAAGAAAATTAAGGCACAGAGAGATTAAGTTACTTGACCAGGTCACATAGCTAGTAAAAGTTAGAGACAGATGGGCACTAAATTTCTCCTTCTTGACCCACAAAGAAGAAAATTAGCTTAAAGTCAAATACACAGGGAGAAAGAAAAAATTTCAACATATTAAAGAAATGGTAAATTAACATATATAATATATAAAAATATAATAAGAATCAATAAAAGATCCCAGGGATAAGTAGACAAATATGAGCAGTTCATTCATAGAAAGAGAGAAACACAAATGATCAAGAAATATATGAACGTATACCAAAAGCCCCTAGGATTCAGAGAAACATACATTGATAACAAATGATCAATTCCCATTCACTAAAATGGAAAAGATATCATAAGCATTGAATATTTGTGTTGGCAAGTGAAATTTAATATCTGATGAATTCAATATTTTAAAGATTTCTTTTAATCGACAATGCATGTCTAGAAATATACCAGAGGAACATGTTCACGTGCCTAAATAGCACATCTAAGATTTGTTATTGCAGATTCATTTGTAACAGCTTAAATAAGGAAATGCTTTTTTAAAAAAATATATGGCAGCATAAGGTATTACACAATCTTGAAAAAGAAGAAAGACAAAGAAAGCAATCCAACACTTACTGATTCAAAAATTTTCCTGGAAAAAAAGAGCCAATTTTAGAATAATATACAGAATGATTCATTTGGATATTGTATAAATGTGATGCACGCACGCATGCATACAAGTGTGCCTGGAGAAGGAAGTTGAAAACGTTCATGTCTAAATGTAATCAGGGGTTATCTCTGATCAGGGAGTGGGAAGTAGGAAGCAGAAGGGAGACTTTGCATGGATGTCTTTTTTGTTTGAATCTTCTTGTCGTGAAGATGTATTTTTATGAATTAAAAAGAAGTTTGAATAAAATGATTTGTTTCTGCCCAGTTGGACCAGTCGACTCTATGCCATGTTTCCATCAGGGACTATAAAGAAATGAAGATTTACCTCATATGATTTCGATCCTTGGTATTTGGGGCTTGACGTTCATTCTTTGGTCTTGGAATTAGACTAAACTTGAACAAGTTATCTGACTTTGAAACAATGTTCCAATATCCTTTTTTTTTTTTTTTTTTTTCCATTCTTTAATTAGGACTGTGTCAGTGCCAGATTTTCGGTTGGTTGCCAGTGATTCAGAATTGAATAATGTTCAGTCAGTCCCACCCCTAAGGCATATCATGATCAAGACCCTGTTTCACACACAAAAGCTTCCAAATCCGATACGGTAATTGTTCCAATAAGAGGAGAAAGTGGGAGAAATAGAGCCTTTCCCCAGGTACTATACCATGAGACAGCAGAGTAGGAAGGAAATCTAGGTCTTGTGCTAAAGTATTGTGTAGGAAATTGACAAATTTTTTTAAGTATCAGGTACTTTTAGATGAAACCCACATTTCCGGCTTCCAGGGGAGTATTTTCTCTTTCTGTCTTACACAGACGCACGTACCGTATTTATATAAATCTCTTCTTAGCATACTCCTTGTCTCAAGAATGCCCTGGCTTCTCACCGGCCACCTTACTTACCACCACCGCCTCTCGTGCTCCTATAGGTGTTTTATATTTTGTCACTCTTGTCCTAGACAGCAGAGAAAAGAAAAAAATATCCTGGATAACTTGGGAGGTATGACAGGTTGGAAAGAGATTTCTCCATTGTAATCACCCCTAAAAGAGGAGAAAATGCGGTAGCACAATAAGTCACACTATCGAAATATCTCTTTCCCATCTTAATCTAATTGTGAACTTGGTAAAAAATTCATAGGAAGTTATCATGAAACAAGTTCTTAGCGGCATCCGTTTCTTCATGTTTTAATACGGCGTGTTCTCCTGTGGGCTTTTTCCTTATCTTGCGTGTCTTCTATTAAATGTAAAGAAAATGGACAACTTTTCTGCCTGAGGAGACCGAGTATTACTTGAGATACTTGGCTCTGTGCACGAGTGTACAGAATAAAGAAAAAGCCTCTGATTGAGAGAAAAGAGTCACACAAAAATAGCCACTGGTTCATGTGCGGAGCATTTTAAATAGGCTGCTTAGAATTCCGTTATAGAGTTTTCCTGGGGGCCTTGCATCAGTAAGCCCATGGAGATATCCACAGTGTTTGGTTATTTGCACGTGCTCTCTGGTCTCGTGGCTTCGTTACGTGACTTTAGTAAAGAAGGTGTGGCGGGTGTCATTTATTAAAGATGGCATAACAATCTGTCATGCTCTTGAATGCAACTTTCTTCCTCCTTCCATTGATAAGTGTGTCTATATTTTGACTTTCTGCAGGCTTGCGACCCAAGCAGAAGTGGAATGAATTCACTTCTGGGGCTGAGTCGCCCCAAGATGATTCAGCTTCCCCTTGGCTCTCTTGGAATGCTCCCCCACAGGTCACAGCTGCCATGCTTCGAGGACCCCCAGGCCCCGTGGAGAGGCAACACGCGCAGCCGAGCTGCTGGCAGATGGCCAGCATCAATCATCAAACATGTAGTGAAGATAATTCCAAAAAAAATTCTAATTATTGATCCACCGCAGGCTTTGAGTCTTCCAACTTTGAGATGCCGGTAATCACAGAGCAGATACTACCCGTCCCAACTGTGTCTAATCCATAACGCAAAAGTGTTACAAAGATTGAATGAGATATAATGTTCGAAAAATCCTGGTGTCAGGTCTAGCTCACTCAGTAACAGGGAGATCTTTTGCATACTCAATGCTTTTGAAGGATTTAATAGATTAGTAAGTTAGTGGATCCGCTGTTAGAATCACAGTGTAAGTTCTTGTTTGATTTCCAGCACTGTGAACTTACATACCTTTCTGGGTCTCACCTGAAGGAGAACCTTCCAGAAGAGGGCAGGGGGACTCTTCCCCTGGTGATTCATGTGGAATCGGCCTGACGTTTGTTCTTGGATACACATCTGGGAACTGCTGGGCACGCTCATTTCAAAGATCAGTCATTAATACATTAAGATGTTAAGCACATTCAGCTCCCGGTTTGTCCTTTTCTTGTTAATTTCAAGGGACAGAGACAGGGAGAAGTCTGAGGTTTTTCATTTGCTCTGCCATAGAAATGTAATCATGTCTACTGCTCCCAGGGTCTTCCTGAAGTAGCCTTCATTTATATGTCAAATATGATGTTCTCCTTCCTAAAAGCATGCTCGATGTTGTGCCCAAGCTGGAGTCCAGTTAGAACCTCCTTTTTAAGGGTCTGGTGTCAGTGAGGTGTGACAAGGCATTTGACACATTAACTGCTCCTGAAAGTCAGAAACCTGTGTCCAATCAAGCTACTAAGCTAAAAAAAAAAAGAAAGAAAAAAAAATGAGGCTAAATCTGAGACATAGCAATGTCCCAAATTGAAACATTTCATGCCAACATAATGCCTCCCTTCTGTGCATGTATGAACGTCAAATGCATACAAAGTACCTGTTTATCTGCCCATAGTCAGTCCATTTTTAAAGCTGAGCAGGAACACAGTTGCTGACCCAGGGAACATAAATGACATCATTACCTAATGAACTGTTGCAGAATTCATTTGAATGTGGCCGTCCTTTTGAAAAGTATGAATCTTTCCAGTGATTAAAGTGATTTAGACAGGAGTAGTTCAGGGTAGACAATATTAATTTAGGAATGAGTCATTATGTTCAGCACCAGTCTGGAACCTAATGAGCTGATTCAAATTCATTTAAATCACTCGGAAAATACATACAGAGGCTGCACAATATACATAATTTGGAACCAAAAGACATTTCCTCTAAAAACCAATATATTTCAATCAGTAGAAATAAAATAAATCCACAGGTTTTTTTTTTTTTTTTTTTCAGATTAGTGGGCTCGTTTAGCCCTGAGATTTGGAAATTAACTGAAACTATGGAAGCACCTGAATTTCAAACTTTTTTTTTTTGAAAAAGGAGTGAACAAAAAGGCTGATTAATGATATTTCATCATTTGCTTAAGTGAGAGCTTTACAAGATGTGGTGTCATCTCAACTCTAAGAATTACTTTTGCATTTACCATGGTTAATTTGGAAAGCACGCTAAGCCATGTCCGTCCCATTGGTAAAGAGATCGAGATTAGAATACTCATTAAATACTTACAAAACATATTTTTAAATATGTAAGTATCAATGTGCCGAAACAAAGAAAGAAATGCATTGATTTTGATATTTCAGTCAAGAGCTTGTATGAGACATGAAGGGAAAATATGAAACAATTTTTCCAATTTTTGAAGACACGTTCTGCCTTTAAAACCAATGGGATTCGATAATAATTTTGCAGACACCAGCTGTTCAAGCTTGGTCTTATGTGTTTTGTGGACTTCTCATCAATCCCGTACACTGAATGTTGATTACAATGAGGTGCCCGTGGGGATTCCTGACTTGGCCAGTGGTTATTTTGATCTGAGTATGAAACACAACCCTGGTCAATGAGACATACACGAAAATGTTAGAAAGCTTCTGGGAAGTTATCTTCACTTGTAAGGAGAAAGACACATCTAAACTTTCCTTTTCCCTTTTTAGGACATAATGCTTACTATCTGCCAACCATCTTGCAACCCTGAGGGGGTCACTGGGAAGCTGATCAGAAGCCTTGACATCATTGAAGAATCTATTAACTGGTCTTGCATGTACTCTGCCTCTTTACTTCTTACCTAAGGCTATAAAATTCCTATTTCTTTAAGTCATTGTCTACTGGATTTTCAGATATCTGTAGTTGTAAGCATCTTAATTGGGATCAAGGCTTTCATAAATAGGAATTATCCAATCTCCTTCATGTAGATATTCCACTGCACCAAAAAAACTTGCTCAGGAATATTTTCTTCTGTCTAGCTTCAGTGTAAGAGCCTCTAAGCTTATCCTTTTTTATACTGCAAGATGATTAGGAGAATACTTCTATAAATTTAAATTTAACTTCTGCTGACTTCTAGCTTCCGGTGTTAAGTTACATAAATTTAAAGAAGGCAAATATTCTCAGGGTGAAACTAATTGCGTTGACCTAGAGATTAACATAAAGTGATACGGAATTCTTCTCTCCAAGCTCAGAAATAGACCTTAGTTATCACAGAAATGCAAATTCTCTCCACTCCCTTCTTACACGATATATACCACCATGTTATCTTATCACCTCTTTTTCCCTTTGGGGTCCAAACTTGCTCTTCCATTCATGAAAAACAGTCCCTTATCGTTAATAGGCAGGTAAGGTCGCTTACCTTGATGATGATGATGAGTAAGTGGGAGAATTAGAAGCAATATTTATATAATGTCTAGGACAAGTCTTGTCTCCTAGATGTTTAATAGAGAATGACTTTTTCTGCGTAGAGTGAATTTTCTGAGGTCATTGGCAGTAAGAAAGTGCCAAATTACCTCCCCACCCCGCCCCAGTCCCAGCTTAACCCTCATCAAGAAATATTTGCTTTTAGAGCAGCCTTGGTTTGGTTAAAGAATAAGACCTAAAGGAAAATTCTTGTACTAAAAGAGAAAATAATATTAGAATGGTGTAAACCGACAGAGTCCTTTTCTCCAGAATAACACACAGCCTTTCACAGAAGACATGTGTCCATAAGAGATTCCTAGGGGCACCTGGGTGGCTCAGTCAGTTAAGCGACTGACTTCAGCTCCGGTCACGATCTCATAGTTCGTGGGTTCGAGCCCCGCGTGGGGCTCTGTGCTGACAGCTCGGAGCCTGAAGCCTGCTTCTGATTCTATGTCTCCCTCTCTCTCTCTGCCCCTCCCCTGCTCGTGCTCTGTCTCTCAAAAATAAATAAATGTAAAAAAAATTTTTTTTTAAATAAAAAGAAGTAAAATTTGGGTCAAAGGGAGCATGTGTTTTGAATTCTGATAGACAATGATAAATTTCCAGCACAATTTATACTATCCCCAGAACTGGGTGAAAGCGTTAGTTTTCCACATGCCTACCAGCACTCATAACATCAACAGTTTGTATTTTGCCAATCTGTCTGGTTAAAAGTACTATCTCATTGCCATATTAATATAAACTTGTTTAATCCTAAGTGCATTAAAACTATTTTTTTATATATTTATAGGAATTCCTTTATTTACCTTACTTTCTGTGAAATGTCTTTTCCTATCATTTCCCCCCTTCCCCCCCCCCCCCCCCCCCCCCCCCCCCCCCCCCCCCCGCCCTGGTGGGTTTTATTTTTCCTTAGTAAGGTCAGGGAATATGCATGATTGTAAATTACAAAGCTGTAATTAACGCTCTGTAAGGTACATGTGTTGAAAACTATGATTTTCCTGTTTTATCATTTGTCTTTTGACTTTATTAGCTTATATTTAAGAAAGCAATGTAGTCACCTTTCCTGTTCTCACTCTGATACGCCTTCCGAGTTCCCTCCCACAGGTTTTCTTTCAGTATTTTCATGCTTGCCTGCATCATTATTTGAGCAGCAAGTAAGGTGAATTGACTTCGACTGTCTGCCCTCCGGTTTCTGTGCCTCAGTTTGTTGCTGTTAGAGGACAAGCTGGACACTGACACTAGCTTTTGCAGAGAAAAGGTTTTATTTTTTATTTTTTTAATTAAAATAAATTTTTTTTCTCTAATGTTTATTTATTTTTGAGGAAGAGAGACAGAGCATGAGCAGGGGAGGGGCAGAGAGAAAGGGAGACACAGAATCCCAAGCAGGCCGCAGGGTCTGAGCCATCAGCACAGAGCCTGATGCGGGGCTCGAACTCCCTCACGCACCGCGAGATCATGACCTGAGCCGAAGTCGACGCTTAACCCACTGAGCCACCCAGGCGCCCGGAAAAGGTCTTACTGCAAGGTGCCAAGCAAGGACAGTGGAGGAAAATTTTCAAACTGGCGTCGGAGAGGATGAGGGGAGCTGAGTACTTAAGGGATTTTAAGGATTTTGGGGGTGGATGTAGGTGATTGGAGGTTGGGAAGAAGTGAGGTAAGACAGGGCTGTGTCCGCACAGGCGCCCCCCACTGATACAGGTGCACCCCTTGTGCGTACCGGTGGCCGCACTAGCATGACGGAGGGGGCGGATCTCAGGGCGTGTGGGGTTACTGTCCTTCTGGCATCTGCGGGAACTCGCTCCATTTCCTCCCATCTGAGTTGAGTCTTACTGGGGGTTGTTCAACCTCTACAAAACAGCTCCTAAATCGGTGAAGTTAGCCAGAGGTTCTTTAGGATAGAATAATCAAAGCTTTTGGTAACTCAGGCTGGGGGTTTCATTAACTGATCCATTTCTTTCATGGATTTGGATGGTAAATGTCATTTTATGTTTAGGTCTACTTGAGTTGACTTCCGCACCGGCCTTTCTGTTCCAAAGAGTACATTCTCGAAATGGTAACAAATTCTTTGAACTTCAACTCTGTTTTATTTTATTACCCTGTGTGATGTATTTTGCTCCTGGACATTCTTACTTATTCCATCTTTCATATTTAATTTATAATCAGTTTATTATCATCGTTATTATTATTGAAGTATATCTGACCTGCAACGTTACATCAGTTTCAGGTGTACAACATAACGATTCAACAATTCCGCACATTATTCAACACTGAGTAAGTGTTCACCAAGACAAGTGTAGTCACAATTTGTCACCATACAGAGTTATCATATTATTGCATATTCCCTATGCTGTAGTTTTTATCCCCATGACCTATTTATGCTATGGCTGCAACTATATAACTCTTAATCCCCTTCATCTGGTTTTCCCACCCCCACACCCCCCCTCCCCTCTGGCAACCAGCAGTTTGTTTTCTGTATTTAAAAGTCTGTTTGATTTTTGTTTGTGTCATGTTTTAGATTCCACTTATAACTGAAAGCATGTGATGTTTCTTTCTTGAATCAATTGTAATGGTTAAAAATCCAATTTGTCAATTAGTTTAGTATTAATGGCTACCTTTAACGTCTGAATATCATCCAGCTCCAAATTAAGTCCTTTATACCATTTATTCAAATATTCTTTAGATAAATAGCCTTAGACTTTAGATAAATCCTAAATGTTTTGTTGTTGTTGTTAATTATTCATATCTAATTGCCTTTTAGTTGCTTCTCTGGGGTATTTACTTATTTTTAAATGTTTATTTACTTATTTTTGAGAGAGAGAGAAAGAGAGAGAGAGAGAGAGAAAAAAAAAGCACGAGTGGGGGAGGGGCAGAGAGAGAGGGAGACACAGAATCCGAAGCAGGTTCCAGGCTCTGAGCTGTCAGCACAGAGCCCGACGCGGGGCTCAAACTCACAAACCGTGAGATCATTACCTGAGCTGAAGTCAGATGCTTAATCAATTGAGCCACCCAGACACCCCTCTCTGAGGTATTTAAATAAATGATCATAGTAATTTGAAAACATATTTTTTTCTTTTTAATTTATGTATTTGGGTATTTGGGTAATTAATTCAATAATAAATATATACTGATTTAGAGACAAATTGTGACCCTCATGTAGCTTAAATTTTAGTAGAACTTGGATTTTTCTTTTGGATAGTTGGCACTCGTGAGTACTCCTAGCAGCTTTTCAGAATCAATAGAGACAAAAATCTCTATTCTGTATTTAGAATCTCTGTTCTGTATTGAACAAGAATGCTTCCATTAATGGGATCATAAATATGATTGTGATTCTCGCTTGAAATACGTATCTCAGCTTGACATACATATTTCTTAATGTTAAAATAGCAACGATTACTTTTTAAATTAAGAGTTTTCGGTAGGAATAGATGCTGAGTTTAATCAAACACCTTTTCTACATCCATGAAGATGATTGCTTCCCCCTCTCCCTTAACCTTTTAAAATAATGTAGTATCTTCATAGATTTCTTAAAATTGAATGGTTAGTGATCTCTTGAAACGGAAATACAATCTCGGCTGACAATTTTTTATTGTATATATAATTTAACTAGCCATATGTGGTTTAAATCCTTTGTATCTTGACTGAAATAGCTGAGTCTTCTTAATCATGTTTGGAATTTTTAGAAAGAATTCAAATAATCTACAACACAGAGCTCTGCATATTCTAGGTCCTATTTTTACAAGTTCATCCAGAGCTGAAGTCATCCACACCCAAAAAAGGCAAAGTAAATTTCACATTTACTCGCATTTATTGTGTATGATCTTTTTTCCTTTTTTTTTTCTTCCCTGAAACCAAAGTTTAGTTGATTTTGAAACATCAGAAGTTTCGGATTCTCCATCTTCTTATGCAGTGGCCTGGCTTGCCAAATGTTTTATTTTTCACTGCATACCTAATTGGAGGCATTCAGACTTAGGGTAATCATAAAAACTTTTGGAAAAAAAAGATGCAACGTTTAAAATGTTGGATGGATTTATTTATGAATTCAAGGGTTCACTTTGTATTCCTCTAAAGGAATGGTTTATTAGCAACCTGATCTTGGATTGCTTTTGTGAATTCCTTGGAATGTTTTTTCTCTGACCACTTTTCACCTCCCCACCCCACCAAAAACAAGCAAACAAGCAAACAAAAACATGATTCTTAAATATATAAGTTTATCTATGGACATTACCACCTCTTTCATATGTATGTTACATACACAGCCCTACAGTATTATCAGATTTCTTCCTTTTGTTTTTAGTAACTCAGATTCATTTAGCTATCTGAAGCTGGTAAATGTCACTTCTGTAAACAGCGTCAAAATGATACAATCCCCTCTTCTATTAATTGTCTGATGAGTTCAATAGGTGTCACTTTGGAAGTAGTCTATATTCTTTACCAGAAATTCGTCATTCGGAATCCATTTCGGAGCTTTCCACAGCTGCATATCAATGTTTATTTCAGGCCTATCTGCCATCCACATTACTTGCAAAGACAAGTTCATTTCTTACATCTTCATTATAAGGACAAAACAAACTCATGCATCTCAGAAGGGCATTTTAGGCCTTACAATATTAGTCTTTGTCGTTTTCTGAGCTGTCTGCAGTATGTAACTGTAGAAATCATCCGTGTCCCTTAATTTTATGCGTAGGATTTGTAAAGTTTTTAAGAAAAATTGGGGATGAATTGTCCGAAAGATACGCACATAGGTTTTCTATTCTTTCACTGCCAAGTGTCCTGGGGGAAAAATTAGCAGACAAGGTACTTACGCATCTTACCCTTATCTAGTGTAAAATTGTAACTGACAATTGCATTGTAATTTCCCATCTCTTGACCTCAGTTTTGTCATTAGGAAAATGAAGCAGTGCAATTATGATTATTCTTCTCTGAAGGCCATGTACGCAAACCAACCCTCAGACTGACGTGGAATGACTGGCCCAGAGGAGGAAAATGCTCTCGGTCCACACAGTGATGGTCCCGGCTACTCCGCTTTGAGGCACTTAGGTTTGAGGCCATATGGATACACATGAATCCTAAAAGTTCTCGAGATTCTAATAATCTCTGACTATACAAGCAATACTCTTCAGTTTGCTTTTTGATAAATTGCATGCATTGACATTAGGTCAAAAGTAGCCTTACCATTAAATGGTTTTAAAAATGACAAATATTTGTGGGGATTTTCCGATTTTATTGAGATGTAGTTGACATATAAAATTGTATAAGTTTAAGGTATACACAGTGTTGATTTGATGCACTTGTATATTGCAAAATCATTACCCCCATCATGTTAGTTAATGCCTCTATCATATCACATAGTTAACATTCCATTTTTGAGTTGAAAATGTTTAACATCAACATCAAGTATAGAATTTTTTAACAAGCAACATCAAGTATAGAATACAGTGATATTAATTATAATTATCATGTGATACATTAGATCTCCAGTTCTTTTTGTTTTTTACTTTATTTTAGGAAGAGATAGAACATGAGTAGGGGGAGGGGGAGGATGAGAGAAAGAGAGAGAGAGAGAGAGAGAGAGAGAGAGAGAATTCTAAGCAGGCTCCACGCTCAGCACAGAGCCTGATGCAAGGCTCATTCCATGACCCTGGGATCATGACCTGAACTGAATTCAAGAGTCAGATGCTTAACTGACTGAGCCACCCAGGTGCCCCCTAGATCTTCAATTATTCTTCATCTTATAACAAAAATGTTGTACTCTTTGAACAACATCTCTCATTTTCCCCACCTCCTAGCCCATAGTAACAACCATTCTTGATGTGGGTAGAATTTGGTGTTTTAAGATTTCAAATATAAATGATATCATACGGTGTCTGTGTCTCTCTGTCTGACTTATTTCACTTAGCATGATGCTGTTAATTCTATCCACTTTGTTGCAAAGGAAAAGATTTCCTTCTTTCTCATAGCTCAATAATATTTCATATATAATATTATATATATTTCATTATATTTATTCTATTATATTAATGTGTATATACATATTCCACATCTTTATCCATTCATCCATTGATGGACACTTAGGTTGTTCCCATACCTTGCCTATTATGAATAATGATTCAATAAACATGGGAGTACACGTATCTCTTTGATATTCAAATTTCATTTCTTTTAGATATATACCCAGAAGTAGGACTGTCCTTTTCCTATTATATATTCTTGGCTCCTTTGTCATAAATTAATTCACTGTATATGCCTGGGTTTATTTCTGGGCTTTCTATTCTATTTCATTGATCTGTGTATATGACTTTACACAAAGACCATGCTGTTTTGGTTACTACAGCTTTGTAATATAGTTTGAAATTAGAAAATGTGATGCCTCCAGCTTTGTTCTTTCTCAAGATTGCTTCGGTGATCCATGGTCCTTTGCAGTTCCATGCAAACTTGAGGATTCTTTTTTTCTATTTCTGTGAAAAATGCCATTGGAATTTTGAGAGGAATTGAATTGAGTGTGTAGATTGCTTCAGGTAGCATGGACATTTTAGCAATAATAATTTTTCCAACCCAGGAACATGGTATATCTTGCCATCTCTTCTTCAGTTTCTCTCTTCAGAATCTCATAGTTTTCCATATACTGGTCTCACACCTTCTTGTGTATACTCGTATATATAATTTTGTATATTGAGTTTGTATCCTGCGACTGGTCCTTGTCTGGCTTTGTTATCATGGTAGTGCTGGACCTGTAAAATGAGTTTGGAAGTATTCCTTCCTCTTCTCTTTTTTTGGAAGAATTTGAGAAGGACTGGCATTAACTCTTCTGTAAATGTTTGGTAGAATTCATCAGTAAAGCTATTTATTTGGTCCTGGACTTTTGTACATTGAAAGTTTTTGATTACTGATTTAATGTCCTTACTAGTAACTGGTCTGTTCAGATTTTCTATTTCTTCCCGATTCAGTCTTGGCAGATTTTATGTTTCTAGAAATATATCAATTTCTTCTAGGTTGTCTAGTTTATTGGGATATAATTGTTTACAAAAAACAACATTTGAAGAGACCTGTTCTTCAGAGGCACATCTCTTGAATAATAGCATTTGGGGAAGTCAAAGGATTGATTGCCATGTGTGTGTATGTGTGTGTGTGTGTGTGTGTGTGTGTGAATTTCTGCAATCCCAAAGAAGAGACTCACATTCCAAATACACCACGTTCAACTCATCCATGAATTGATAATGTCAAGTAGTTGGCAACATGATATTGTGAAGTTGATTTTACAGAGGCCCACCCCTCGGCTCTGAAATAGAAGTCACCAAATCTGTGATCACCTGTTGTGTTCATATGATTTAGAAACTGTTTTCCACTGGGCAGAGATAATTAATTATGCATTTTGAAGAAATACCTAGTTCTGTACCTTTGTGCACATCTTATAGAAAAGGCAGAAGGGCAAGAAGGTAAATGTGAGATCAAGTCAGAGCAAGATGGAGAGTTGGTCCCACATTTATTTCATTCTCCTCCGAATTCTCTCTGAAACAACAAAAAAATCGAAGACGAGGGCAGTATGCAACAAATGCATTTTTCAGCATTTCTGGAAGACAGTGGGCAGGTGTGATGGGATGGAAGGAATTTTGAATAGCAGCAATCTCATACATGCATAAAAGTAAAGCCCATTTGAGAAGGAGTGATAGGGAGACAAGCAGAGACCCTAACTGTACAAGCTCAAATTAGAAGACATTGGGAGCAAACTTGGTTTATCCAAAAATATCATTGGAGTTTCCCATGACGTTTACCGATCCTTACTTGGCTTTATAATGGCTGAAGCGAAAGTAGCTTCTTATGATATCAGGTATGCATCACAACTAATTTCTGCAGCGAGAACAAATGGATAAAAGATAATGAGTCACCACCAGCAAGGAAGTTATAGCCTATGGGTGGCTCCGGTTAAGATTAGTGAGGGGAGGCAGGTCCACGTACAGTCGATGTGGGTAGATTTCAACTGGAAATGTACCAGCAATAACCTCAGTTGCTGTTAGCTTCAGTAAATACACCCACCTTTACTAGCATGGGAACCTGCTAAATAAAGCAAAACTATTGGCACAGTTATCTGAGAAAAAACAGGCTTAGTAGTTGGAGGAAAAACACGGCTCCCCAAGTTGATTTTTGGTGATGACAAGAGGTGAAGATGTGTTCTATAAGATTCTTTTGGCAATGGGTTCCTCCCTTTCACAGGCCAATGAATTCCTAAATATGCAAGATATAATTATGAAAATATAAACATGGAAATGTGGGAAAGTGTCCAACATGGACAAAACAGAATCGTAAGTCCCTGTGCTGGACAATCAAATAGTATTTTCTAAGAGTGCAGTGGAAATAAAAACACACAGTCAGACATTTGAAAATAGTTCTAAAAAAAGGAAAATCCAAAGTCAGAACAAATTACGAGAAAATAGATTCTAATAAAATTTTAAATTTCATTCTTATGTCAATAAGATGTGAAAGAATATTGAAATGTTTCACAGATATAAACTCAAATCAAGATAAAATTAAGTGGAAAAAGAGTATAGGTGAAACCAAGAATATTCCTGAGTTGCCCAAAGTATAGATTGTGAGATCTACAAGGCACAACAGGTTCTAACGGTGTGTGTGTGTGTTTTTTTTTTTACAAAGGATACACAGACACATGTTGAAATGATCTAATTTTAAAGCCAATGAAAGAATTATTGAAGAAAAAGGAAGTTAAATGCAACTTGTAGTCAAGACACTGGTTTCATAACTAGCTGTATATTGAAATCACCTAAGGAGTTAATGAAAACACAGACAAAACAAAGATAAAACCACAAATGCTTGTTCCCCACCTCCGCAGAGTCTGATTTATGTGGTCTGGGAAGCAGCTTAGGCACTGAACGATTTTAAAGCTCTCCAGATGATTCTAACACGCAGCACAATTTGAGAAACAGTTTTGAGGAGAGTCAGGTCAAAAGAATATTATACACAGTCAAGTTATAAGTTATACATACAATTGTCAGGTAAGCTTTGCCAAATCAAAACAGCTCAGGACCACCACAGCAAAGTAAACTATGAGTAATCATACACACACACACACACACACACACACACACACACACACCAATTGTGCCCCCAATAAGAGTTGAAAGAGGGGCACCTGGGTGGCTCAGTCGGTTGAGTGGCTGACTTCGGCTCAGGTCATGATCTCACAGTCCGTGGGTTTGAGGCCCGTGTCGGGCTCTGTGCTGAAAGCTTAGAGCCTGGAGCCTGCTTCAGATTCTGTGTCTCCCTCTCTCTCTGACCCTCCCCCATTCATGCTCTGTCTCTCTCTGTCTCAAAAATAAATAAATGTCAAAAAAAAATTAAAAAAAAAAGAGTTGAAAGAAAAACCTTTGGGAATTGTAGGTGGGAATCACTTCATGAGAAGGTATATCTAGTAACATATCAACTTTGTAAAATATTTTTAAATAAAGTACGTATTATAAATCTTGAAAATGGAAATTGAAACAAGGTAGCAAATACACCCTCAAACTAGATAGAAAAAGGAAGAAAATATAATAGCATTGTTTTTTATCTTTTTCAAGTGAAAGTTGCTAGATAATATTTATATTGAATGAATAAAAACACAGAGGTTTAAGTATATTGTGTGAAGTAATAAAAGAAACGGAAGGAAAAAAGCCCTAAAAGTCAGTATAACCACATAAAACCAGTATATGAAAATAGGTAGATCGTGTGGCATTTCTATTTTACAAAAGTAAACGTAGAAATACCATATCGTCTAGTGACTCCACTACTGCATATTTATCCCAAGAACACAAAAACATTAATTTGAAAAAAAAACGCACCCCTATATTCATTGCAGCATTATTTACAATAGCCAAGGTATGAAAGACACACGAGAACCCATGGATACGTAAATGGGTACAAAATATGAGCGTATACATATAAAACGGAATATCACTCAGCCATTAGAAAGGATGAGGTCTGTAACAACATGGATGGATGTAGAAAGTATTACGCTAAGTGAAATGAGTCAGATGGAGAAAAACAAATACCATATGATTTCACTGATATGTGGAATCTAAAAAGCTAAACAAACAAATAAGAAGAGACAGACCCACAAGTGCAGAGAACAAAGTGTTGGTTGACAGAGGGTTAGGGTTGGGTGATGGGCAACATGGATGAAGGGGAGTGGAGGTACCTACTTCTAGTTATGGAATGAATGAGTCACAGGGATGAAAGGTACAGAACAGGGAATATAGTCAAAGGTATGATAATAGTGTTGTATCGCGGGCGCGCCTGGGTGGCTCAGTGAGTTAAGCACCCGACTCTTGTTTTCGGCTCAGGTCGTGATCTCATGGTTTGTGAGTTCGAGCCCCACATCGGGCTCTGTGCTGATAGTGTAGAGCCTGCTTGTAATTCTCTCTCTCCCTGTCTCTCTCTGCCCCTCCCTGGCTTGCTCTCTCTGACCCTCTCAAAAAATAAAAACAAGTCAATAAATAAGCTTAAAAAAAACCCAAAAAAATAGTGTTGTGACACTAGTGTTGTGACAGATGGTAGCCACACTCGGGATGAGCAGTGTAACATATAGAATTGTCCAATCACTATGTTGTACACCTGAAACTAACATTGTGTCTACTTCAATAAACAAAGAAAATAGGGAGAGGATGTGCGACTGATAGGATTGTGCTAATTTTCTCTGCTCTCCTAATGTATCCTAGCAGTCCACGTATTCTGCCAACTAAGACCAGAGCTGCATGAGTAGAGCCCACTCTTGGTTACATCAGTACTGCTCAAGGATCTTAAAGGAGCCCAGACGTCCCACATTATCAGGAGAATATGCTTTTTCACATATAAATGTGCCACAAAACACTTGGGGGAAAATCTGTATGGTAAGCAACTAGAAAACAGTGGGAAGTACAAAAAAAAAAAAAATTGAACAAGAAGGAATAAATGCTGAGTTCATTACAAAATATAAATGGAATGTTTGTACATCCTAAAATAACTAGATGGCCTCAAAATTTTGAACTCAAGTTGTACGTTGAATAGACAAAACGAGTCCAAGCTTTTCAAAATTAAAAGAGTAGAAAAACAATGGCTGAATTTATGTTAAAAAAAAAGATAGTTGGAATGCAATCAATGAAGCTGATTTCAGGTCTATAATATTAAACAAGAGAAAGATAGATAATGTAAAGTGATAAAGGTGAAATATGCAACGCGAACTCATCTACGGGCCTGACAGTGTATTTCCATTTAAATAAATAACTCAGTTATTGCAAGAAAAATGACAGAAACACGGTAGAAGTACCCACTCATAGCGTCTTACACAGATCGTGAAATCGATTAGGTTGACCAACTAAGGTTGCATTAATGAATAGATGTGAAAACTTCATACTTTAATAAAGGCCTCTGTTTAACCAATCATGAGGAATTTACAAAATCCTTTCTATGGAAAGCCTTAAACAACAGACCAACCTAACAGAACACAAAAATGAAATCAAAACTGAAATGGCAGAAAGATACAATCATGACGGCACATGTGTGCTGTTTATATTCTTCATAGAAATGTAAAGATCACAACGTCTTGGGGCACATGGGTGCTCAGCTGGTTAAGCGCCCGACTCTTGATTTAGGCTCAGGTCATGATCTCACAGTTCCTGGCTTCAAGCCCCGTGTCCGGCTGTGTGCTGAGTCGGTGTGGAGCCTGCTTGGAATTCTCTCTCTCTCCCTCCCTCTCTCTCTCTCTTTCTCTCTGCCCATACCCCACTAGTGCTCTCTCTCTAAATTAAGAAATAAACTTTAATTTTTTTTTTAAAAAAGATCATGACCTCTTGACATGTGTGTATTTGTTTACTTATTTTTTTAATGAGCTTTTAGTATCAGCCCAGAAATGAAAGTTGACCTTGGTTCTTATGTCTGAAAAGAAAGTATCAATTTTCAACCCAACTCTGTGGACGCAAAGCATTGAACTGGATCTTCTCCACACTTCTCCAAACTCTGTCTTCATTGACTTCCAAATTCTCCTCCTTTGGACATTAGCTTTCTGCACTTTGTCACACTCTGCCCTGATGTCCCAGTCATTTGGGTCACTTTTTTTTTTTTTTAGGTTTTATTTTTAACTTTTATAACATCAACCTACAAGTTTCTCCTAACTGCATTCTCAAAGGATGAACAGTTGGGGGGAATGAATGGACGTGATTCATTTCCATGAGTACCACTTAATTTATAGCATCTATCTTTAGAAAGTGTCATATGGCTAAAAATAAGCATTATTAATGAATATTCCCAGGCCACAGAAAATTGTAAGTGAAGCATATGTCTTGTTAGGAAAAAAAATGACAGAATCTGTGTGAATCATATATAAAATAATTCCTGAGGACTAAACATTATCTTGGGATAATACTTATACTGTATCATTTTTATATCACAGGTATAAAAATGAACAATTTTCAGGGTGCCTGGGTGACTCATTTGGTTGAGTGCCCAGCTCTTGATTTCAGCTCCGGTCATGATCTCATGGTTCCTAGGATTGAGCCCTGCATGGGGCTCTGCGCTGACAGCCTACTTGGGATTCTCTCTCTGTCCACAGCCTCCCTCCTCCATGCGCTCTCTCTTCTCTCTCTCTCTCTCCCTCTCTCTCTCAAAATAAATAAATAAACTTAAAAAAATAAAGGAGATATTTTCACAATGAAAAAGTACCAACAATGGTGAGGGAAATGTCTTTTCTTTAATCACATTTCCTAGAGAAAAAAAATACAGTAAACATTTCTGGTTTTAGTTTTGCCTGGGTTATTTTTATAGCGTGTAATACACATAGGCTTCTTTTTCTCATTCGTGTTTTCTAGACAAGCTTTATTACCTCTTGGCTTTAGAAAATGGACTCATACATTACCTCTCGTCTTTCCCCTTTTTCTTATTCACCCTCCACTCCCAGTAACGTTGGATGTATTACTATTCTTTGTGTTTCTTGCATAGGTTGACATTTCTAGGATTAAATACTAAACTTTAATTCCCATTTCTTCATTTATCAAACCTTAAAAGTAACTGCTAGTTTGCTGCTTTAAAAGAGAAGGGAGTAAAAGGTCTTATTATTTCTACCACCTCATGCCCTTGTTCCCATTATCATAAATATTGTATTTTACGTTGATAAGGTTTATAGCATATACATTTTGTCCTGTCGAATAACATTGAATTCTTTGTGATTTGTCTGTGTTTTGATTTTCAGAATGAAAAAGTAGTAGAATTCATAATGATTGTGTACATGTATAGCTCATTCATAAACTGATGAAATCCTGTAGTTGAAATCACGTAGAAGAAAATGAACTTTAAATCCTATACACTTTTGAAATTACCAACATGAATTGTAGTTGTATTTCGGTGTGTTGAATTACAGGTTTTCTTCTAGCTTCCCTGTTCCGTATCATGCTCAATCATCATTGTTTATTTTAGCTTATGTCATTCCTTAGGTTAAATTACTTTTAAACTGGCTAAAGTTGCATTCTGATGAATATGTTTTATAAAGAGTGTTTCGATCATGCAAGGGCCAGCCTCTTTCATGGATGAAACGTCTTTACTTTGTCCCCCCATTTGACCGGGGACAGAATTTTAGGTTCAAAAGTGATTCTCCCTCCTTAGAATTTGAGCACTTTTTTCATTCTCTTCTATATCCAATATCGTGGAGAAAGGGGGTAGCTGTCGCTGAAGCTTCACAATTTTCCATTTGTCTCTGAGGTTATGGAATTCCATTGCAGGAACAAGGGGACAATAGTTCATTAATCCTGTTTTCCACTCAATATGTCACCTCATCATATAACTACTTCTTCATTCCAGAACACTTCTCTTCTAATTTATCATTTCTTCTTTTCATTTATTTCTGTTCCTCTCCATTTAGAATTCTTATTAAAAGGATGATGGACTATATGGATATTTTCTCCCAACCTCGACATTCTTCGCCCCGGTTATCTATCTCCTGCGGCAGATACGAAGCCATATGGTCATTAAACCACTTCATTTTCCATCGAAACTCAGTAAAACATCATTTCCTAGTGCCCCTGTACATACGAATAGTTCTGGCCAGTGGAAAGTTCACAAAGTGACATGCGTCCTTTCAGGACAGGTTGACATACGTAGCCATGCAGCCGGTGGTTTACCTCGTGTTTTCTCTTTCCTTCATCTGCAATCTGAGAGCAGTACAACTTGGAAGCCGTAAGATGGTGATCTTCAGACGGGAGAAGATTGGGTTCTTGATTCTTTGGTTAGACGAGAGCTTCCCAGAAATGCTGACTTACTTTTATGAAGGACATGGGTCTAAGACAAAGTTGTTTCACCCAGTAAACAGTTCGAATTACACTGAGAACTACTCCTTGCCTTTTTTAATCTGGATTCTGGTGATGTGACTGAGTTTACCTCCAAATGAATTTAGCTGTTAGCTCTAAAAGTACATCTAGTCAGCCTATGTGTTAAATATTTTAAAAGATTTGGGCCATTTTAACGTTAATTTCTAAGATTTTTCCCCCCAGTTTTCTGTTTGCCGCTGTCCACTGTATCCCGTTCTTACTTTGTATCTCCGCGATATCTCTTGGAATCTATCAAATTAAGATTTCCTTCCTTGAATTATTCTCTTGTTTATATAGCATCTCTTGGTCTATTTGTGCACATTCTTCTCTCTCATAACTTGGCTTTCTTCACTAAGTTTTCATCGTGTTTTTTACCATGATTTGAATTTTTACTTATGCGACTATTCTACCTCTACGAAACAGTGCAAGACAAATGAACTCATTAAGGAATCTCCTCCTGAAATCACTGCTTCACTATATGCTAACTAATTTGGATGTAAATTTTAAAACCTAAAAAATAAAGTTAAAAAAAAATAAAATACTTACAACTCAAAAAAAACTCAAATTAGTTTAAAATGGTTTAGGAAAATCCTTAAATGTCTGGTCTATACTCTTCTATGTGAGATCTGTCTTGCTCTTTACATTTGTTGACTTCTGACTTTTTTTTTTTTTTACATTTGATTGTTTTAACACTTGAACTTTGGGCTTTATGTTTGTTGACGCAGCTTTGAGCATTTCTGGAGCTCTGCTCATAAATCTTACTTTTAGTGTAAGAGGCTATAATTTAATGTGATTGTTCTTTAAAATTTGTCTCGTCCCCTCTGTATCTTACTGACAACTTCTCTTGTACTCCTGCCCGTTACACAGTTGTTTTGGTTTCGTGCTTAAACTTTTGCCATTACAATGCAGCTTAGGGAAGACAAGAAGAGAGATGTTTGTGCCACTGGACAAAGATTAGGGTAAGGCAAGTGAAGCAGGAGTGTTCGAGAGGGGGGTTGGATCTTATCTTCATTTAAAACTGCAATAATGTTGCTCATTATAGATTTTTGCATTCTTTTCAGTACTTTAAAATATGGCACGAAGGGGCTGCACTTAGATGTTGGTTATCTGGATTAGTGAGATTTTGCTGTCCTCGTGAATTTTGTACCTGGTACAAGTACCTCATTGGTCTCAGCACAGTCCAGGCTTTGCTGAACTATCATAAGTCGTAAAGTGGGAGGTATTTCAATGGAAAAGGAGAATGGATATTTAAGTGGGTTGTCAAAGATCTATTTTGAAGCTCTTAATGGAACCTTCTTCTTGCTTCCAGAATGTGTGGCTTGGAGAGCAGAGGTCACTTCTGCTTTCCATAAATGGAATTTCTCGAAATGGTAATAAACCAGCCAGACAATCGCTTCTCGGCCTTTTGGCTAAGATCAAGCGTAAACCAGCCAGACAAAATGTACCTTTCCGACTATAATGTGAAAGACGTATGCCAGCCACATCTGGGATTGTGAATCAGCACAGTCCCTGGATCCCGGTAGCATTCCCCGTTTGTCACACCAAATCTACTTTTATTTTCTTCCAGGTTTATGGACATAGAAGAGACAGACGACACTATATAAGTTTAAGGTGCCCAGCATGATAACTTGACATATGCATACATTATGAAATGATTACCACATCCGTTTACTCAACATTCATCACCTCATACAGGTAAAATAATTTTTTTCTTGTAATGAGGACTTTTAGGATTTACGCCCTTAGGGCCTTTCAAATGCCAAACCTATTTTTCACATGTCCCACCTGGGAGACTGACTCAATGCTTCCTTGTCCTAATGTGTGCAGTCAACGGGAGTCCTAAGCAGATGATCAGAAAAAGGTAGAGAGGGACTTTTGGGTATTCGTTTTTCTGGATCTCTTCCTCCTGGCCATGCTTTGGCGGTGGGTGTATTTCCTTCTGACAGGCCACGTCCTGCCGAGAGCCTAGCCTTACAGTTCGCTATGTTGTAACGACTCTCTTGATTCATCCCGTCAGCCTTCTGTTTGACAATCGCTTCCCTCTGCCGTCCACACTAAGATGCTCCACCATTGCCTGGCGGTCTGCCTTAAACTGTCCAGGAAAATGCACCGGTAGTGGCAGGGCTCTGATATGCTCCTTAGTGATTTGGATCAAGTTTTCGGGAAACCGAATGCAAAGCTTGTGGACCTAGATTTAGAAGACAGTTCATCACGTAGTTCGGCTTGATGTGTGATGGTCAGTTCTTGCGTATTCCATGATGAACCTTCATAGCCGTAATATTTCTTTCCAAGTTTAGTTTCATTTTCATCCATCTCCTACTGAAAGAGGACACGTGGTATGTTAAGCTGCAACTAGAAACTTTAATTTGTGCCACTGTCACTTGAATTTATGTCAATTATTTGCTAGTAGGGCAACGACAGTGATTATACGCTAGGGCTGCGTTACACTTAGTTTATTTGAAATCTTAAAGCTTGCTTCAACTTCATGGCCAACAAAACCTCTTTGAATTCCGTGTATGTAAAATGTAACCACGTGAATTGATTAGCTACGTCTGATTTAGGGGCATATGAATATCAAAGAGTTTAACTCAATGACGTTGCACGAGAGGCCGAATTCAATATTGCCAAAGCAATACAGTGTCCCTCAACCTTTCCTAAGAGAACACATAGGTGCCCGTTAATGCCTCAAAGTTTCAGAGAACTAGAATGTCCAAGGCCGAGAAAATCCTCAAATGTAAGTCAGCTTCATGTGGAAGCTGAGTCAAGTTATTCAGGACACCTGGATACCCGCTTCTGCACAATCTTACCCCAGCATCTTTAAAATCTTTTACTTAATGAGGCATATTATAAGGAGAAAAATGGCCAGGAGTGTCTGATGTGTTTGGTAAAGGTAGCAATCCAGTTGATAAATTCCTATCTCCCAACCATCTGGAGGCACCAGATTGGCAGGGTTTCTTGTCAGCAGTCTGTATATTATCCATGCTTCAGAAGACAAGAAAAGGTATCACTCAGCACTCTCAAGTGCTTAAAATGATAGATTCCTTTAACATGTTGCTAACTGGTTTGCAATATGTCTTTAAAAATAGCGCTCTGGTATTAGGCTTCATTTAAAAGAAGAACTAGAAATCAACAGTATAATAAATTGCCTTCGTTAGAGATAACAGCAAATATTCAAGCGTGAGGGAACCTCTTCTCCGCTAGACCCCAGGGTAAATCTTCCTTGTCTCTTCAAACATCTTGCCACCTGGGTTCAATATGTCAATGGCATGTCAGTCTAGAGAAATCCACAGATTTAGGAACGGCACATAATATGGTTGGTTATTTCTGTATTAAAGCATAAGCAACACGGTGAAGCATGGCGGGGGTTGGCGGAGTGGGGAAAGACGTAGAATTGTATGCACATTGTAAGGATGTATTCTACTTCTTTAGTAGTTTTCTCAACATACAATTGGGTAGTTTTCTTCTCTGTTAATGATGCTCATTTTTCATGGGCTTAACTTCTATTTAATCTCAATGTGATCTCAATGTGAAATGATTCTTCTATTTGTATTATAGGTCAGAGTATGTCTGAAGCCAGTATGTATAATACAACCAATAAAAACATGGAAAGGTAGTTTTAGCTTACTCCACACCAAAGAAGTAGCTACAACACAATGTATGAATTAAAGAGTAGTTTCTCGAAGTGAAAGGCTGTCTGAGGACTTTCTAAGACTACATGCTCACTGATAGAAACATTTAATCTGGGATTTTCTAGTCTTTCAATTTTGGGTTTTAACAACAACAAGAAACAACTTACTGAGTTATTACTCTAATGGGAGTGAAACTGAATTTTCTGATTTAAAGAAATAGAAATCTCAAAGGTAAATATGTAATCCTTAAAAAGTGGGAAAAATTGAGAATTCCTATTTCTCGGAAAAAATACTCTCCTGACACTTTTAGGATCCAGCCAGACTCTGAAACTGAACTAAAAGGACCATGACTTTAAATGTAGAAAAGAGAGGGGCTCCTGGGTGACTCAGTCGGTTGAGCGTCCGACTTCGGCTCAGGTCATGATCTCACAATTCATGAATTCGAGACCCATGTCGGGCTCTGTGTTGACAGCTGAGAGCCTGAAGCCCGCTTCGGATTCTGTGTCTCCCCCTCTCTCTCTGCCTCTCCCCTGCTCACATGCTGTCTCTCTTTCAAAGATAAATAAAGATTAAAAAAAAATAGATGTAGACAAGAGAAAATCAAACTTCACCTCTGCCTTGTTTGCCAGAGACGTCATAGTAAGAAGAAAATAGGGCCTTGATATCTGAGAAGCGGACTGGCTATCATTTTAAAACACTAAACTGATAAGCAAGAAACCCAAGGGCAATAATAATAATAAAAAATGTTTCTGCCTGTAACATTCAAACTTAGTTCTGTTCTGTTTTGTTTTGTTTTCAGTGTTGAAAGATTCCATTTATGTTTACTGGAAATTCCAGCTGAGAATAGTCCATGAGTGTTAGTGCGTATATTGAAGAAACGGCAGAGATCGATTTTAATATTTCCAAAGCACAGAGCGGAAGACGAATTCGGAATCGGGCAGGTAAAGCTGGAAAACCCCTCTTTACACGTGTTCCGGTGGATTATCCCAGAAGAGACAGAAGAGTGGGCTATTAGGGAAATGAACTGAAGCCGGGGCATCAATTTTGAATGTGCCCAAGTTCAAATAACATTTAGGTTGAAAGCTCAGGAAAAACGCAGGTGAATTGAAACACGCAACAAAGAGCATAGGAGTTTATCATGAAATAAAGAATTCTATGGCAGAGAGGGAAGTATAGATTTACATTGTTTTGGCCACAAGCATGGAGATAAATATTGCTGTTTGGGAACTGCTCTTTATAGTATATGGTCAAGGAAGTGCGGTTCCTCTACCAAGGAAGATATATAACAGTTTACAGCCAAAAAAATAAACTGCTTTTCCTTCTCTGCTCTCCAAAACGTTGTGCTACTCTGCTACTCTTCTCTTCAGTAAATATACGACGCCAGGCGATTTCACTTTCCTTCCCAGGATCATGATGTTTTCAGGACATATCTTCCTAGAGCCAAGAATCATCTATTTTTTCCTATCATGTACTGTGTACGGGATCAGGAGTCAGAGACTTTAATGTGCACCTTGTTTTACTGAGGAACATCTTTTGGAACACTTGGAACAGCTTGCTCTGTGTTGTGTGATTTACGTTTGTCCGGCTCCCCTGTGATAGTAAGGTTCTGGAGAACATATGCGTGTCCATTTTGCCTTTTAATCACCAGCATCACCAACCAAGGTACTTTTCACGCGATTGCCATTAATAAATGGATATATCAGATTCAAAAACAAAGGTGAGTGTTTCTCAAGAAGATCAAAGGAGAGAGGGTTTTCAGAACTAAATTCTTTTTTTTTTTTAATGTTTATTTATTTTTGAGAGAGACAGAGACAGAATGTGAGCGGGTTAGGGGCAGAGAGAGAGGGAGACACAGAATCCGAAGCAGGTTCCAGGCTCTGAGCTGTCAGCACAGAGCCCGACGCCGGGATCGAACTCACGAGCTGTGAGATCATGACCTGAGCCGAAGTCGGACGCTCAACCGACTGAGTCACCCAGGCACCCCAGAACTAAATTCTTAAAAAAATAATTAAAGGGATATATGGTAAGAGAGGAAAGAGTCCATATTCACCATTAAAAACCTAAGTTCATATTATTGGCCATCCAGATCACTAAGCTGGATAGTCCAAAAAATCTGTAAGATCTGCACTATTTACTGTGTTTAAACAAAGAAGTACCCTTAGCAGAGGAAAACCAAATAACCTCACTAGTAAGATATAAAAGTAGGGAAAGGTAAGAAGAAAATTAGAAGGAAAATCAACAGGAAGGGATAAGTCACAAGTGATTCTACAGAGACATGAAAACTCCTAAGATCTGCAATTATCTTCTGTGGTTAATAATGTGAGGGGATACTTTTATTAATGATTGTATTGAATAAATTTATATCGAATGTTTATTTGCCACAGGATAGCCTCCAGGGAGTCTCATAGCAGACCTCACAGTCCAGCAGAGGCATGGAAACAGTAAACAGCAAATCTAATGGCATGTGATCAGTACCATGGGGGTGAAATTACAGAGCAGAAGACCTGGTTTACTAGAGAGTCTTAAGTGAGATGTGAAAAGGTGCATGTTAACCAGGTGAAGGGGGCAGAGACCCAGGAAAACAGGGAGAGGAGAGATGGTGACTCATGACACAAATATGTGAATTAACTCATTACTTAACTGTGAGTTTAGATGATCACAATCCTTTCCCGAAGGAGTTAGTTTCTATAGACTGATGATAATATTTAAAACAGACCACCAATTTTGCCACCGATAGGCAAAATTGAACAGTGATCTACACTTCAATTTTTTCATCAGAAGAAAACGCAGTATGTATCATAGAGTTGCTGTGGAGAAAATACTTGATGAACAGTCGTGAAAGTTAATTAATATGTGAACATTATTATTAATTTTGTTCAAGTCTTAAGGATGTTCCTGGTTGATAAGAGATTTTAAACCACAATAATAACCAGATACTGTTTTCTAAAAATATTGGGGATAAAACTTTGATCCAAGCAAAATAACTGAAAATTTTGTCTATTTTCGTAAGAAACTTAGCACCTAAATAAATGATTACCAATGTAAATGCTAAGCTAACTGAAATGCAATTAGGGTGATGTTCTCCCCTATACAGAATCTGAAATCCCCTAGTTATAACCCCTTTGGATGAGAGGAAGATATTCATCTTAACAACCATTGTGGGACTCCTTCGACAGGGTCCGTGATGACCCCTTAAGTCATGAACAGTGAACAGTGAAAGCTTATGTCCTCACATTACCATAACGGGTATATTAGGTTATCAGAGAGAAGATTAACAAATATTTAAAGAAATTGGGAAAACTAAAATCTAACTGATAGGTATAGTAAAGTAGAGATGATTGGGCCAATATGTCCAAGATAGGAAGCCTCAAGAAATGGGTGTCTAGCAAACTCATGGCCATGCTATTTATGTCCTCAGTGAGGTCAGAAGGGGCAAAACAATTCAGGAATTCAATATTGAAGGAAGTCAATTACTTATCAGAACTTTACTTGACTACACATTAGAGGCAACCAGCTGAAGGCTGGGGCTCCAAAATGGAGGAACGAGGAGCTCTGTGGAAACTCTCGCAAGCAAATCACCAACGTATCTGGTACAAACCACAAAGAACAATTATTGAAAGTTTCTGAAAATTTTCCAAAAAGCACATGGAAAATAAAAACACATTTACTCAACAAAATCAACTACCTCTCATTAAAACACTGGGAATCAGTGGCATTTGAGATGCCCAAGTTGTTTTCCTTCACACCCCCAGCCCAGCTTCATGTTATGGAAAGTGGTGGGGGACAGCCAAGAAGTTAGGGGCTCCCAATCTAGGCTGCATGGTTTCAACCTAGGAGATGTGTACCACTGGTTTTTCTCATCCCCCTCCCCTTCCCCAGTCTGGTTTTGCAGGAGCTCTATCTGGAGGACATGGATGAAGGGACTGACACTTTCTTCCACCTCATAGCCCTCATAGGGTGAAATATCTCCTGAGGACATGACAGGCTATGGATACTGAAGCTCTCTTGGTCCACTGTTCACAGACCCAGCTCTGGTTTAGTGGCACAGTGATTGTGGCAAAGGGTGAGAGGCAGACCTTAAAGACAGAGAGCTTTTTTTTTTTTCAGATAGCCACACCCTTTATCTTATTTTATTTTTTTAAATATGAAATTTATTGTCAAATTGGTTTCCATACAATACCCAGGGCTCATTCCAACAGGTGCCCTCCTCAATACCCATCACCCACCCTCCCCTCCCTCCGACCCCACATCAACCCTCAGTTTGTTCTCAGTTTTTAAGAGTCTCTTATGGTTTGCCTCCCTCCCTCTCTAACCTTTTTTTTTTTCCTTCCCCTCCCCCATGGTCTTCTGTTAAGTTTCTCAGGATCCACGTAAAAGTAAAAACATATGCTATCTGTCTTTCTCTGTGTGACTTATTTCACTTAGCATAACACTCTCCAGTTCCATCCATGTTGCTACAAAAGGCCAGATTTCATTCTCTCTCATTGCCACGTAGTATTCCATTGTGGATATAAACCACAATTTCTTTATCCATCCATCAGTTGATGGACATTTAGGCTCTTTCCATAGTTTGGCTATTGTTGAAAGTGCTGCTATAAACATTGGGGTGCAAGTGCCCCTATGCATCAGCACTCCTGTATCCCTTGGGTAAATTCCTAGCAGTGGTATTGCTGGGTCATAGGGTAGATCTATTTTTAATTTTTTGAGGAACGTCCACACTGTTTTCCAGAGCGGCTGCACCAGTTTGCATTCCCACCAACAGTGCAAGAGGGTTCCCGTTTCTCCACATCCTCACCAGCATCTAGACTCTCCTGATTTGTTCATTTTAGCCACTCTGACTGGTGTCAGGTGGTATCTGAGTGTGGTTTTGATTTGTATTTCCTGATGAGGAGCGACGTTGAGCATCTTTTCATGTGCCTGTTGGCTATCTGGATGCCTTTTTTAAAGAGGTGTATATTCATGTTTTCTGGCCATTTCTTCACTGGATTATTTGTTTTTCGGGTGTGGAGTTTGATGAGTTCTTTATAGATTTTGGATACTAGCTCTTTGTCTGATATGTCATTTGCAAATATCTTTTCCCATTCCGTTGGTTGCCTTTTCATTTTGTTGATTGTTTCCTTCGCAGTGCAGAAGCTTTTAATCTTCATGAGGTCCCAATAGTTCATTTTTGCTTTTAATTCCCTTGCCTTTGGGGATGTGTCAAGTAAGAAATTGCTGCAGCTGAGGTCAGAGAGGTTTTTTCCTGCTTTCTCCTCTAGGGTTTTGATGGTTTCCTGTCTCACATTCAGGTCCTTCATCCATTTTGAGTTTATTTTTGTGAATGGTGTAAGAAAGTGGCCTAGTTTCATCCTTCTGCATGTTGCTGTCCAGTTCTCCCAGCACCATTTGTTAAAGAGACTGTCTTTTTTTCCATTGGGCATTCTTTCCTGCTTTGTCAAAGATTAGTTGGCCATACTTTTGTGGGTCTAATTCTGGGGTTTCTATTCTATTCCATTGGTCTATGTGTCTGTTTTTGTGCCAATACCATGCTGTCTTGATGATGACAGCTTTGTAGTAGAGGCTAAAGTCAGAGATTGTGATGCCTCCTGCTTTGGTCTGAAAAAGACAGAGAGCTTTGCAGCTTTACTGAAAAGACTGACTTTATTTGGAACATGATGTAAAGAATCCCATACTTAAACAACGGGAGTATTGTCAAGTAATGAGCATCTTGGTAGAGAGAAATTAACTCTATCAGAAATGACTCTGGGAGCAAAATATAAAATGGCAGAGCAGATAGAAGTTTGATAGACCTAAGAAAAGACATAGCAAAGAAGAGCCCTCCAAGGATCACAGACAACCCTGGAGATTGGGAAGGCCAAGCACTTGTGTGAAGCTTTGTCTACTCAAGAGCAATCAGAACATGACGTGAGACAGACTTGCAAATATCCCCAAGTCACACACAGATCCATCAACTAGAATGAAGTCTCACCGACACGAAAGAGAGGCATAACCTTGGACCAAATACTGTTTAAATAATGAGTTGTTTTTACCCAGTGGACATTTCTAGGAAAGCAGCCTTTTAAAAAATCACATTCATTCTCAATAGCCTGTAAGCCTGGGTACAATGCTCCAGTCTGCCCTTTTTGGAGCAACTAAAGAGGAAACTCCAAGCTACCATTCCCTGATTGTACGTGGGGCAGAAATGTAAGTGAAACGGGATAATAGCCTCAAAGCCATACACATCCAACATTAAAGAGTAAAAAATAAATAGCTAGGGAACTCAAGGACAACCTTTCACTAACGACTGGTTTATACTGACCCAGGGGCAACACCTAGGTAGCCAGCATAAAAGATGAAAACAAGGAACAATTCTGAACAGGGACATCAGAGGCTGAATACAGTGGGGGAAATAAACTTCAAAGAGTTAGTTCAGCCAATTCACTAAACAATAAATAAATGACCAAGCAAAAAATAATATCAGTCCCAGGGAGGGACTAGGGAATTATTTTCTGGAGTTGCTGCAATATATTTTCTAAAAAGAGCAGTTTTCATAAAAAATATAAGACTTGTCAAAAAATAGGAAAGTATGCTCAATACACAGGAATGAAAGAAAGTAATAACACTTAGTAAGGAGTAGGGAACCGAATATCTAAGTCAGCAGCCAGTTCAAAGAAGATACTATAAATAAGTTAAAATAATGAACAAAAACCATGCCTAAAGATTCAAGGGAAAGTATAAAGACAATGTCTCACCAAATGGAGAACATCAACATAGAGACAGAAAGAAAAAAATTGACATTTACATTTATATACCTACACCTAGACATACACATACATGTACATGTGCAGGTACACCTGCATCTACATCTATATCCACAGGGAGATTCTGGACTTGACAGGTATTATAACCAAAGTTTTAAAAACAAGAGAAGGGCTCAACAGTAGATTTTAACTGACAGGAGAAAAATAATCAACAAACTTGAAGATAGATTATACAATCCGAAGAACAGAAACAAGAATGAATAGAACCATAGAGAAAAGTGATTAAACACAGCACGGTGGGATTAACAACAAAACAAAACAAAACAAAACAAAACAAAACAGATAAAGGGACAGAAAAAGGATTCAAGAAAATAATGGCTGAAAACTTCCCAAATTGGAGGAATCCAAAAAGCACAATGAATTTCAAGTAGGATGAATCTTCAAAGAGATTCATATCATAGTGGAAATCTCAAAAGCCAGAGATAGGGAAAATCCTAAAACACTAAAAGAAATGTGACTCATCATACGCAAAGGAACCCCAAAAAGATTAACGGCTGACTTCACATTTGAAATGTATTTAAAGTGCTAAATATAAAAAACTCTCAATGAAGAATGTTACAACCATACAATAAGTATCTTGCAAAAAAGAAGAAAAAAAAAGACATTTCCAGAAAAACCAAATCTTAAAGAGCTGTTGCTACATATTTCTGATTCATAGGAAATACTAAAGGAAGATTTCCAGGATAAAAACAAACAAACAAACAAGCACAGACAAAAATAAAACACACATGAAAAAGCAAGAGTTCCAGTAAAAGTATTGGTCTGAGGTAGATTTGAAAAAAAAAAATATATAGCAATCTCTCATGCAATCACTAAGAAAATAACTAAAAAATGTATTTAACAAATCACTGAAGTTATTAACATGTTACACTATAGATTCCACTAACAGAAAAGAAAGTGGTACATGAATACAGGAATAACTAAAACATGAAACAGAAAACAAAGAGCAAAATGGCATGTATGAATATAACCCAAATCAATCGTAACATCAACTGTGAGTGAATTATTATTCAGCAATAAAAAGGAATAGAGTACTGTCATGCCACAGCATGATGAACCTTGAACACATTATGCTAAGTGAAAGAAGTCAGTCACAAAAGATCACATAATTGTAAGATTCCCTTTATATGAAATATCCATGGGGAAATCCACAGAGGCCAAAAGTAAATTTGTGTTTGCTTGGGCTAGATATGGAGGGAGGGATGGGAAGAATGTGTAATTTTTGCTAATGGGGATATCATTTCTTTTGGGGGTAAGTACTAAACTTAGTTTTTGTTGATAGTTGTACAACCTGCTGGATATATTTAAAAAGCATTAAATGAGTGAATTTTCTGGAATGGGAACTATATGTTAAAAAAATATGCTTAAAAGAAGAAAAATGACCATCCAGATGCCAAACTGAAAAGCCCAAGAATAAAGATGTGTCGCTTTATCAACATTAGTCATCTCCAACCCAGCTCTCCAAGGAAAGCAAACACTTTGCTCAAGCTTGTCTCTTTAGCTTAAATATTCTTTACTATTGTTCACCTTGTAAATCTAAAGTCCCTTTTTAAGTCAAAAGAAAGCCAGAGTATCAATACTTATCAGACAAATTAGATTTTAAACCAAAGACTATAAGAAGAGACAAAGACACTATACTTATCTTTGTCTGGTATTTGTCTTTCTCTGACTGACTTATTTCACTTAGCATAATACTCTCTAGCTCCATCCACATCATTGCAAATGGCAAGATTTTCATTCTTTGTTTATGGCTGAGTAACATTCCATTGTGTGTGTGTGTGTGTGTGTGTGTGTGTGTGTGTGTATCTTCTATATCCATTCATTAGTTGATGGACATTTGGGCTCTTTCTATAGTTTGGCTATTGTTGATAATGCTGCTATAAACAACGAGGTACATGCGTCTTTATTATGATAAAGGGCACTATCCAAAAGAAGATCTAACAATTGTAAATATTTATACTCCCAACTTGAAAGAATCCAAATATATAAAACAATTAATAACAAACATAAAAGAACTCATTGGTAATAATACAATAATAATAGGGAACTTTAATACCCCACTTACATCAAGATCATTTAAGAAGAAAATCAATAAGGAAACAATGGCTTTGAATGACACGCTGGACCAGATGGGCTCAACAGATATATTCAGAACAGTGCATCCTAAAGCAGCAGAATACACATTCTTTTTGAGTGCACATGAAACAGTCTCCAGAATAGGTCTGATATAGGCCAAAAATCAGGCTTCAATAAGTACAAAAAGATTGAGAGCATACAATGCATATTTTTTTTATTACAACACTGTGAAACCTGAAGTCAACCACAAGAAAATATCTGAAAAAACACAAATACATGGAGGTTAAACGGCTTACTACTAAACAATGAATGGGTTAACCAGAAAATCAAAGGAGAGATTTAAAAACACATGGAAACAAATAATAATGGAAACATGACAGTCCGAAACCTTGGGAAGAAGCAAAAGCTGTCCTAAGAGGGAAGTTTATAGCAATACGGAGCTACCTCAACAGGCAAGAAAAATCTCAAATAAACAAACTAACGTGACACTTAAATGGTTTAGAAAAAGAACAACAAATAAAGCCTAAAGCCAGCATAAGAAGGGAAATAATAAATATTAGAGCAGAAATAAATGACTTTGCAAGCTAAAAAACCAGTACAACCAAGAAACCAGGAGCTTTGGAAAAAAACAATAACATTGATAACCCCCCTAGCCAGACATGTCAAAAAGAAACAATAACATTGATAACCCCCCTAGCCAGACATGTCAAAAAGAAAAGAGAAAAGACCCAAATAAATGAAATCACAAATGAGAGAGGAGAAATAAGAACCAATACCACGGAAATACAATTATAAGAGAATATTATGAACAACTATATGCCAACTAATTGGACAATCTGGAAGACATTGATAAATTCTGGAAAACATATAAACTACCAAAACTGAAACAGGAAGAAACAGAACACTTGCACAGACTGATAGCCCACAAAGAAACTGAATCAGTAATCAAAAATCTCCCAACAAACAAAAGTTCAGGGTGAGATGGCTTCACAGGGGAGTTCCACCAAACGCTTAAAGAAGCGTTAATACCTAGTCTTCTCAAACCATTCTAAGAAATAGAAGTAAAACTTCCAAACTCATTCTTTGAGGCCAGCATTACCTTGATTTCAAAACGAGACAAAGGCTGCACTATAAAAGAGAACCGCAGTCCAATATCCCTGAAGAACATGGATGTGAACATTCTCAACAAAGTACTAGTAAATCGAATCCAACGGTACATTAAATGAATCATTCACCATGATCAAGTGGGATTTATTCCTGGGCTGCAAGAATGACTCAATATTTGCAAATCAATCAACAGGATACACTGCATTAATAAAAGAAAGGATAAGAACCATATGATCCTCTCAATAGTTGCAGAAAAGGCATTTGGCAAAGTACCACATCCACTCATGATAAAAGTCCTCAACAAAGTAAGGATAGAGGGAACATACCTCAACATCATAAAGCCCATATATTAAAAAAACCCTCAGCTAATAAACTAGTATCATCTTCAATAGGAAAAACTGAGAGCTTTTCCTTCATGATCAGAAACATGACAAAGTTGTCCACTATCACCACTGTTACTCCTAGACTCAGCAATCATTCAACAAAAAGAAAAGGCATCCAAAAACAGAAATTCAAGGCATCCAAAGTCAAATTTTCACTATTTGCCGATGACACGATACTCTAAATAGAAAACCCAAAGGACTCTACCAAAAATTTGGAGAATATATACATGAATTTAGTAACGTTGCAGGAGACAAAATCAACATACAGAAATCTGTTGCATTTCTATACACCAATAAGGAAGCGGCAGAAAGAGAAAGGTTGCCAAAGCAACCTGGAAACAGCAAAGCAAAGTGGAAGATACCACAATTCTGGACTTCAAGATATATTACAAAGCTGTAGTGATCAAGACAGTATGGCACTGGCACAAAAACAGACACATAGATCAATGGAACAGAATAGAAAACCCAGAAATGAATCACAAGTATATGGTCAACTAATCTTTGACAAAGCAGGAAAGAATATGCAATTGACAAAAGACAGTCTCTTCAACGAATGGTGCTGGGAAAACTGGAAAGCAACATGCAAAAGAATGAAACTGGACCGCTTTGTCACACATCAAAATGGATGAAAGACCCAAATGTGAGACAGTAAACCATCAATCCTGGAGGAGAACAGAGGCCCCAACCTCTTTGACCTTGACCAGAACAACTTCTTACTAGATATGTCACTTGACACAAGGGAAATAAAGGCAAAAATAAACTAGTGGAACTCCTAAAAATAAAAAGCTTCTACACAGCAAAGGAAACAATCAACAAAATTAAAAGGCAACCCATGGAATGGGGAAAGATATTTGCAAAATACATATTTGATAAAGTGTATCAAAAATATATAAAGTGTATCCAAAATATATAAAGCACTTATAAAACTGAACACCCAAAAAACAAATAATCCAGTTAAAAAGTGGTCAGAAGACATGAGTAAACATTTTTCCAAAGAAGATACAGATGACTAACAGATATGAAAAATGTTCAACATCACACATCATCAGGGAAATGCAAATCAAAACCACAATGAGATACCATCTAACACCAGTCAAAATGGCTAAAATTAATAACACAGGAAACAACGAGGATTCAGAGAAAAGGGAACCTTCTTACACTGCTGATGCAAACGTAACTGATGCAGCCACTCTGGAAAACAGTAAGGAGGTTCCTCAAGAATTTAAAAAGAGAACTACCCTATGGCCCAGCAATTATACTACTAGGTGTCTAACCAAAGGGTGTAAAAATACTGATTCAGAGAGACACATGTGCCCCGTTGTTTATAGCAGCATTATCAACAATAGCCAAACTATAGAAAGAGCCCAAATGTCCATCGACTAATGAGTGGATATAGAAGATACACACACACACACACACACACACACACACACACACACACACACACTGGAATGTTACTCAGCCATAAACAAAGAATGAAATCTTGCCATTTGCAATGATGTGGATGGAGCTAGAGAGTATTATGCTAAGTGAAATAAGTCAGAGAAAGACAAATACCATAAAATTTCACTCATATGTGGAATTTAAGAAACAAAACTGAAGAACATATGGGGAAAAAAAGTGAGGCAAACCAGGAAACAGACTCTTCACCATAGAAAACAAAGTGTGGGTTGCTAGAGGAGAGGTGTGTGTGTGTGTGTTGGGCAGGGGGGGTGGGTTACATAAGTGACGCACTTGTGATGGGTACAGGGTTTTGTATAAAAGTGTAAAAGATCACTAAATTCTTCACCAGAAATTAATAGTATACTGTACATTAACTAACTGGAATTTAAATAGAAAATTGAAAAAAATTAAAATAGAAAAAAATAAAGTCCTTTTTAAATGTCACTTACCTGTTTTCCCTAACAATTGGAAATAATCCATTACTTTGTTATCTCTGTTCTTTTTGTACTTTGTAAACTGCCAATGGTAGCATTTATCCCTCTGCTTTTGAGAAGTTTGTTTATATATCCATCCTCTCTGCTAGTCGGTGGGTTCCCTCAAAGTAGGGGTAATGCTTATATATTTTGTATTTCTTTTCTTCCTCTCAGTGACTAATGCACGGCTAAGCCCTTGGTATACTTAAATAATGTTTGTTGAACAAAGGGTACATATAAAAACATTGGATTATCTGATTGGGAGTAGTCTGACATTTCCATGGGTTACTAGAAATAAGTTTTAAAGTTTTGATAAGCAAGTGGCACAGTAACCTCAAATAATATAGCTTAAAAATATGGAAAATAGAAGTTCCAATGACATCTTCTATTTAATTCTTGCTTTATTAAAAGTTATGTAATATAAAGATAGATACATTTCATCAAAATTAAAGACTTTCATGCATCCAAGTTCATTTTCAAGAACATGTAAGGACAACCTACAGAATGAGAGAAAATAGTTGGAAATAATATATCTGATAAGGGGCTAATATCCAGAATACATCAAGAATTCCTAGAACTCAACATTAAAAAGACAATCCAATTTAAAAATGAGCAAAGAACTTGAATAGACATGTCTCCAAAGAAGATATACAGATGACCAATAAGCATGTGAGAAGATCCTCAACATCACTAATTGTTCGAGAAATACAAAGAAAAAGAAATCCTACGTGATACCTCTTCACATCTACTAGGATGGTCATAATAAAGAAAATAACAAGCCTTAACAAGGCTATAGAGAAATTGGAAACTTCACACATGCAGCCACTATGGAAAACAATTAGCGGTTCCTCCAAAAGCTAAATGTAGAATTACCATGTGACCTGGCCGTTCCATTCCTAGGTCTATACCCAAGGGAACCAAAAGCAGGACTGCAATAGATACCTGTATACCAAGGTTCATGGCAGTGTTATTCACAATGTTTATCAACAGGCAAATGATGGTCATAAGGCAAATGATAACGTATAATATATATACAAGGTAATATTTTTCAGCCATTACAATAAGTGAAGTAATGGTAGAAGCTACAACATGGATAAACCTTGAGAATGTTGTAAGAAGCTAGATACTGAAGAATAAATATGGTATGATTCCTCTTATATGAAATTACTAAAATAAACAAATTCACAGAGACAGAAACTGGGGAGAGGAAGAAATGGAGGGATTATTGCATCGTGGGTTATAGAATTCCTGTGTGGCATGATGAAAAGTGTTGGAAACAGAAGTGACAGGTGCATAATATTGTACATGTAATTAATGCCAATTCATCGTATACTTAAAAAATGGTAACGATGGCAAATTTTGTTACATGCACTTTACCATGACTTAAAAGAAATTAATCATGTAATATACCAAAGATCATTGAATTGTATACTTTAAAAGGGTGAGTTATATGGCACGTGACTTGTATTTCAATAAAGATGTTTTACAAAACGTTATCTAAGAGCAGCCAGGGGCCTATTAATACACCATGAGGGTCTTTTTACAGAGATAGGAAATACTCTAGCTTAATTTTAAGGACAGAATTGTTATCTTTGAAAATGAATCCTATATGGCGCTGTCTTCTTCATGATAACTATTTCCACTTATCATTTGGACCATCCACCTAGTTACTGGACCCGGATGTGGACACATGCCATTGCCTTTCCCCCCTGTGTTTGGTGCTTAGTCTAGGTCTCTCATTAGATTGTCCATTCCTCAAGGGCGGTTCTTTGTGTCTAGACCTGAGGAATTCAGAACACACATCAGTGGCTGGATCCAGACTTCTGCTTCTTATAGTTCAGACTAAGGATCCCATTTTGGGCCCAGTAAATGACAAGATTCCTTCCTTGGTTTTTACCATGGCTCAGTGAAATGAAAGAAAAGTCCAGTCCTGGTTAGGGAGCAGGTTGATAATGCAAACAGGCCATTAATCAACTCTGAAATTATGAAATCCAATAACCATGTGAAGAGACACAAATGACAATAGTTCTTCTCATTAATATTTACTAGTAGATGCAGAAGTATTTGGGAAATGAGGACACACGGAGTGGACGTATTACTACATGTCAGAATTTCCACAACCTATTAAATCTCTAGGCAGGTAGAGATCTATTTTGTCCAGAATACTTCACGGCCTGACTGTTATGGGAATGAATCTATCCACATCATGTGTCCAGAGACGATATTTATGACACAGTTTTGTCCCCTGGGAATTCAAATGAAATGATCCTTCTCCCAGGGTCTCAGAAAGGGGAATAAATGATTATTTCAAGAATATGAAAGACTCTTTTTGCATTGTTGGGAAAAAAGAAAACTAAAGCTTTTGTTATAAGTCTTCAACACACATCAATACATTTCTAATCCATATGGGATTATTATCAGCAGGTATATAAAATAATGCTTACGAACGATTTTTAATTTGGGTATCACAGAGCATGCCTGGAACTAAGACCAAGATGAGTGCAAATATAAGGCATGGTTCTTCAAATATTCATTTCATAGCATCAGGCTGCACATGCACTGATTATTATTCAGACACTTTCCCCAACAGCACAGTGTGGAGACGGGGGCACATCACACGGAGAGCAGGGCAGCCTGGTCTCACCCAAGCACAGTGCGGGTGGCTCCCCTCAACAGTCGTGGTGGGGGCGGGGAAACCACAAAAAAGGAAACTGTGGACCTCTTTCGGGGGTGGGGCAGGGTGGGGTGAGGCGAGTATATGGATAGGACTTCAGGGAGAAGAGGTGCATAACCAGATGGCACAAAGACTGATGTGGGGACCGTCCTGCTTGCAGCCACAGAGACTGTAACCGGATCAGCTGTGGCAAACTGGTTCAGGGAACACATTGCCAGGGGAGTCTTGATCAGGCCACATCTGGTGATGCAAAGGCAGCGTTAAACAGGGAAGAAAGAGAAGATATGTAGCCGCCATGTTGCGGGAATGGTAAGGGGGCAAAGGAATTCT
Source organism: Panthera leo (assembly GCF_018350215.1). NCBI lineage: Eukaryota > Metazoa > Chordata > Mammalia > Carnivora > Felidae > Panthera > Panthera leo. The sequence continues at coordinate 154,558,611 of NC_056687.1, forward strand.
GCCCAATATGGAATCCATGTTTTAGGTCACTTGACGCTTAAGAATTTCCTCCAGGTAATTGCCTGGGACCTGTGTTAGCAGTTTGGGAGAGGAAATGCTTTTTTTTTTTTTTTTAACATGAGGTTGGATGGGTGGCTATCGGCTGTGAGTGATTTTGCACCCCCACCCCATGGCCCACCAGAGAATATTTGAAGTGCATTCCATCTTCCTACAAGAAACAAGGATCCAGCCCCAAATGTCAACGGTGCTAAAGCTTAAAAGTTCTGGTTTAAAGTCACAGGACAGAATGCTTAAAAACGATCTTGCCTTTAAATTTCACGCAGGAACAGAGTCGAAGTAGGTGAGCAACGCAAGAACTTAACAACTCGTTACCAGCAACATTGAAATTAAACACTAAATTCCCACAGCCTCCGGGATTAGCAGACGAAGACGTCACATAATGGCTCGTTTTGATGGCAACGGGGATCCAAACTCCTGCCTTGTTCTAGTGAAACACTGATTCTTTTGTTTTAAGTTCATTTATTTATTTTGTGTGTGTGTGAGAGAGACAGCTCTTATGCCAGAGGTGGTTGGGCTGAGAGAGAGGGAGAGAGAGAATCCCAAGTGGGCTCTCTGCCTCCAGTGCAGAACCCAATTTAGGGCTCCCCAACATAAGGCTGAGTCCCACAAACCGTGAGACCATGACCTGAGCCGAAATCAAGAGTCGGACGCTGAACCAACTGAGCCACCCACGTGCCTTGAAATGACAATTCTTTATTGAGTCTGAAGAACACATTGTCTTGCTATTTTAAGAACAGGAAGAATTTCCCCCTTTTTTTTTTTCTTCCCACCTTGGGATCAAATTTCTTTGCCAGGAAAAAATACTGATATGTGCCCCTCAGGCTTAAAGAAATTATCACAACTTATGTTGAATTACTTCTATCTTCTTTCAAGTACCGTAAAGGCAGACCCCTGCCTTTACAACATTTATGAAGCTGTTTTAGCAGTTTAATTCTTAGGCTTTCACTTGGTCTTGTCACATCTCCCCTGACAGTACTGCAACTAAACTTATCTCCCCCTTCAGTAAGTTTAAATTCTATTAAATTTGATCTTTTCAATTAGTTCCCCTCATACACTCACAGAAGCATTCCCCAAGGAAACGACGAAATGGAAAGTTTGTGGTGGGCAAGAAAATATAAAAAAAAAATTTTTTTTAAAGCCCGGTGGAAAAGAATCTGATACCTTTGGACAAATAACATATTTTGTGATGATTTTTCTCCCATGAATGTCTGAATTCAAGAGATAAGATTGTGATTCCGGGTGATCGTCTATCTAATAAGGGGGTCAGTGGGGCAGAGCAATGCCATTGGAGGCCACCTCAATGATAAACCAGAGCAAAGATGGAAAAATCTAGGCTTTTTCATGTTAGCCTGAAAGATTCTGAATAAGAGAACTTTGATCATTTTCTGTTATCCAGATACTTTTCATTTCATTTTTCAAGGATCTTACTTATTGCTTTGTGTCTCAACAGAAATAATTCTTCCCCATCTTTGGTGTTTACCCCTTTGAAATATATCTTTGCAGTCCTGACCCTCCATTAGGCATTGCCTAACGGCATGATAAACCACATGTCCTCCTTTAATCTTGCCCTGTAGATCAGTCCCTTCAGCCTTTGAATTATTTTCTTAATCTTCTGAGGGCTCAATGGAAAAGGCTTCATTTCTCCAGGAGTCTGCCCCAGGTGCCCCGGAAAATACAAACCTCAGGCATAGTGCCTGATCTGGAAGGGTTCCAATAAGCAGTAATAATACCGTAAGTGTATATGATAATGTATGACTGAAATTCCCTTATCACACATATATTCCTCTGACACCATCATCGACCCTGTAAGACACAGGGACCAAGAATTAACACCCTCTTTTATCAACAGCGAAGTAAGTCGTTGGGAGTCTGTGGCTTGCCCGAGACACACGGCTGCTAAGCTACTCAAATCAAGTACTGTGATTCAAAGTCCAGTGAATCCTGTCCCTGTAAGTTGAGTCCAGCATCTTGAAGACACCTTTTTGTTTGTCGCATTGACTTCCAGTTGGTAGATGTTTGGCCACTGCCTAAGAGACACATTTCCAACTGTCCCAAGTCTCAATAGGATTAGCACATACACAGATAACGTGTAGACTCCAGACTAGAGATTGTCTTTCTCAGGTAAAAATAAAGAGACATACACGTTATTACCCTAAGAATTCCACCTTACCGCCCATAGTTTCCTCATGTTCCTATTTTCACTATTTTTATGTTAGCTTATATAAGAGAGCTCTCTCTAAAGAGAGCCCTCCTGTGGATTTTATGACCACAGTCTTTGAGTTGATTTAAAAAAAATACCTCCAAATTGCTAGCATCAAATATTTTTTTTAAAAAAATAGCATTCTTGTGATCAACAGTATAGGTTAATTGGTTTTGCACTAGGATTATGTTATTGGGATCCTAAAGTGTCATGGTGGGAACTGGATAAACCCTATGAGCCTTCATATTTCCCACTCTGCCTTTAAACAAATGTCTTTTGGAAGACATTACTTTGGGCTTTTTTCTTCAACCTTAGAGATTACTTTAATTTGAAGCACAATGAAGCTTCACCGCATTTACTTCCCTGGTTTATTCTTACACCCATCCATTGATTGGACACTGTGGGCCCCTTTTAAATCAGACACAAGTAAATGAGGGTAGAAAACCTTGAGGCCATCTTACATGGTAAGTCAGGATTGGAACGGGTCTTTCCTCATGATGCCCCATGAGTGCCTTGTCTTAGTCTGGATCTCAGAAAGCAAAGCCAAAGAAAAAGGCATACGTGTGGGTAGTTTATTTTAGGAAGTAATCCAAGGGTACAAGAATGGGGAAAAGGTAAGTAGGAAAGAGGAAAAGACAGACAGCAACTCCAAGGTGCGTTATTGAGCTTGTCACTTCTCTGGCGACTGGGACTCAGTCCTACTGGATTTCTCCAAATGGTAATATATAGCTCGCCCCAGAACTTTCTTCTCAAGGACTGAAGCACTTCCCTGCTAGCTCCCATGCTCTGTCGGTCAGAGTTACAAGAGACGTTAAATCCTTCACATTTCCATATTTGCGTATGGAGTGTGAAGGGATGCCTATACATCTCTGACTATGATCTTTGGGAATGCCTATGGAAGAAATATCTACTCTTGGACAACAGAGACCTTTATCTAGAGGTCTACTGCAGCAATGGATGGAATCAGGGGGGCAGAGAAAAATGTGAGATGTGGCATAAGAGGTAACGGATATGCAAATAATGCAGAAGCCTAAAGTAAACGTGCTTCCTCAGGTTGATGACAGTTTAGTGTACCTGATGGAAAGAAATAGACTGGTAACTGTGTAGTCAAACTATGTTGCTTCCGTGATCCCTTGAACCCTTGAATTTACAATTAAAAACCCACATCACCATCTAAACCCAACTCCCAAAACCACTCATTGTTTTACACTCCTGAGTTGTTCCTTCCTCAGTGTTTCGGGTGGTTCCTGCCTCTTTAGGGTCAGCTGTCATCCTGGTGACTTTTCCATGAGCATCATTCTCAATTTGACCCTTCAGAAGCACTTTGCGGATCAGCGTCGTAGGAATTGCCCAGCCCCAATGGAGCATTGCATCCACCATTAATTACTGTTTAACCACGAACAGTTATATAACCTCCTTGACATTCAGACTCCACATATGAAAACGCACCCTTATATTACAATATTTTCAATATTTTCGACGGGTACAAGGGCCTAACATGCAGGAGGCACTTGACAAATACCAAGTTTTATTATTTTTTTGTTATTCAGACTATCAATTCTGAGGATAACTTTTGGTAGCGGGACCTCACATTAATCTTCAGATTTGAGTTATTCTAAGTTATACAAGGAATGAACAATATAACACATTATCTGGAATTCTCTCCAGGGCATCTAGGTAATTGAAGAGCCAGCAAGAGATGTGGAAATCCCCTGGTTGTCTCTTTCACTGTCTCACTACCTTCTCTCTTCTCTTCCATCACTGAAATGGAGGTAAGACCGAACAAAGCCTAATCTTTCTCATTTCCTAACCCTCCCCATGAAATATGCTGTCTTTCTTACCTTTGTCTGATAGTTTTCAGTCTAGGAATATGTGCAAGGCAGTGTGGGCAGATCATGTTAGTGACATTTGGAGTCACTAAGTGAAATATTTTCCGATGTTGAGCCATACATCCACGTAGAGGCCGTGCCAAAATGTCTGGCCAAACCTGTAAACAAGGACAATAATGTAGATGAATGATATCATGGGGACAGTATTTCCAGATAATACACTGAATCTTGAGTGATTGACTGATTCCCCCCCCCCCCCCCGGTTTGCTATAGACACAGTATCTTGTTTTATATCCTTACCATTGCAACAATAAGGAAAAATGTATTTCTTTTCTGGAAACTGATCATTATTAGGATGCAAAACTCGATCACTCACTGCTAGAAAACCTGGATTCTTGTCTTGCAAAAATCCTAACCATAGCCCTGTCAACCAACCTCTCTTTGACTCAATTTCCTCATCTGTATCATAAAACAGGGATAAATCTATTATTACTAGATTACTATCTCAGCGCATTAGTGTCAGGATTAGGTGGTTAAAGAAAAAGTGTTTTGAAACCAGACAAATGCCTTTAACAAAGCATTTTGTTTCCCCACACACAACTGTCAATGTGTGGGTTTTTATTCTCCATAGGACCGCTAAAAAGCTGAACTGTATCTTACTTGTCTTTGAATTTCCACCATCTAAGCACATAAGAAATGTCTATTTCCAATTTAAAAATCGCTGCTGAGTAATTGAAAGCGTTCTTAATTTCATACACTTTTTAAAGTTCTTAATGTTGCGTAGGATCATGGTGTGTGTATGATTCCCACTTTTCTTTTTTTTTCCTACACCTGCAGAAAAGGATGCCATTGAGGAGAAATGCATCATCTGTGATCACAACACAGAAATACTGCAGCTGTGTTCCCCACCTGTGCCTGTTTTCTCTAAGTAACATTTAACTTTCCTTATTCACAAAAATGGCACAGCCGACTTCCTTTGTCATCGCATGATTTTTGAATGAAGTTTTAAAGTTAATAAGCAATTTCTCTTAGATCACAATCTATGCCACTGGAACTGCATATGCTTTTTTTAGGCCATAAATATTTCCTCTTCACCCCTAGACACAGGTATGAACATGTGTTTCCCCTGGTACTTCAAATGCAATATTCTGTGTTAAAATGAGATAAAAATAAACGTTGACTTTTTTGTGTGTTGGTTTTTGCCTCGTAGTTCAGCCTATTTATGTCTCTTCCCTTTCTCCTACCCTTAGCACTCGTGACTCTCCTGGAATCTTAAACTTAAACCAAAAAGCAAATTCCTTCTCTTGTTATAGAAAACCCACTTTGTTGCCTGGTCAGTTCTCATCACATCACCTAGAGACTTCACTGTCATACTTTGTTTCGTTTTAGTCATCATTGATTTGACCAAGTGGAAGTTATGGGTATAGTTTTAGTATTTATTGGCATATCTTTGTCTACCCTACTCTGTGCCTCTTGAAATATAGGCACTTCTCCATCTCTCTATCATGGCATCTCACTGAAAGCAGAGTTTTTTTATCAGAGATCATCGATTTTGCTTGAATGAGTAAACCAATTCATCATCCATTGTCTACGATCCATTACTATGATCCATCGGGACACGCATTTTCAAATTGTCAGTCTTCTCACCGGTCTTCGTATCTATGGCATTCCCTTTTCCAAACAAGTTGGTAGAACCCTACGGGCTTCGTGTCTTACTGAACCATGCCTGAGACCCAGGAGGAGGACTTCCAAATTTTTCACTGTGGTGAACTTCATCACTTTTCGCGCAATAATACTTCAGCGTACCTCCCTCCCTTTTCGCACCCCAATTTTCCAGTCAGTGTCATAGCTAACGATGCTCCTGGGTCTTCCACTGAGGCCAAAGAGGAAAATTTCTTTGGGGACCGTCCACAGAAAGCGTCTTCCTGGTGGTTCACTCTGCACCTGTGTCAACACCACCCCTGAGAGTCAGAACATATGCATTAGAAGAGCTTGGTACTTTAAGATCGTCTCCTCAATCCACTAGCATCCTATCCGCCATTACATGTGCTTTAGGTATGGGTGCTGCCCATGGAAATGAAAGGCAGCAAATTGCAGTGGGGGCATTTTACGTTAGAGTTCAGTTCACTTTATGGTTGGTTTGAGGCCAGCTCAAATATTCCACTGACACTGACCCTAGATAACTAAACCAAAAAGGAGGCCACTAGATTGACAAATATTGCATGTGTAAGTACATCTGCTCTTTAATTTCTTCTTAGGCTCTGCATTTAGGTATCTGGTTGCCAAGAAATACAGGCCATTACTTATTTGTAGAGTGTGGGGAATATATTTCCGTTCATTAAAGCTTACCAGCAGCCCACAGCCATAGCCATTTTTTTGAGTGCCTGCTATGTATAAGTGTACCGGAAATTTTCACAAAGAGGATTTTCTTTTACCTTCCCAATCTATCTCCATATAAAATTGGATCAACATTATGTTCTCCACTCTCCACTATTATTATTTTCACCAAACCATTTCCCTCCCCACCTCTGTCTCTTTTTCTTTTTGTGTACTACATATTAAAGGTTTGAATGTTTATCAAGCCTGGGAAGTGACAAGTGACAATATTATTATTGAAAATCCGCATGCTGGATACTTGACAGCACTGAGAGTTTTCAGGGTCTTGTGGATTACAAATTCTCTTTCCGTTACATGGACGCATGCTATACCAATAATTCTAAGCACCCAGAGGATCCCAAAATACCTGCTGTGAGCAAGAACCGGATTATATATCATAAGGACTGCAGGGGGCCCGTTCGGAAGAGCTGGGCTCAAGATCCGGCATTGGCATTTATCAGTAGAGTGAACCTGAACAACTTGCCAGGGTCCGTGGGTTTCGGTCTGCATTGCCTGATGTCTATGTGTCTGGGAAAGCTATTGTGCCCAGGAATTATTCTGTATTTGAAAGTGTGTTGTGACACGGATGGTCCCCTTGAGATTCTACAGGAACTGTAAAAGCCAGTGTCTTCCTATACCCCCGTTGTCTGGCCTCAGAAGTGGGTAGATTGACCAGGCTTAGCCAATTAGGCTGTCCGGGTTTGTTTCTCAGGGATGTGTTCTGGAAGGAGGAGCTCACCCGGGCTTACTTCTACAACTACTTGTGAAGCCTGAAGTGTTCTAGTTCTGCTCCGTTCAACATGATAACCACTGGCCAAATGTGGCTATTAAACAATTGCAATATGGCAGGTGACTAGTGTAGGAAACTGAATCTTGGATTAAATTCAATTAAAATTAATATATCCACGTGGGGCTAGTGGCTACCATATGGGGCAGTGTGGGCTGACACTTTCTCACTTGTTATGTTGTGTATTTTGTTATCTGTTGCCATCCTAGAATTTATTCTAAAGCTTTTTCTCCCTCACGATGCCACATTTAGGTAGCATTTAAAATGCCTGTTCTTTGAAGGTCGTAAGAATTCAACGACAAAAACACCTTGACTTGGCACTATTTTACTTTCTTTAATACGTTCTGTAAATTATTGATTTTGTCATATTTTCTTTTTTTTTTTCCTTGAGTCACTTTTGGTCACTGATGTTTTCTGAGAAGCCATCTATTTTGTGTAGACTTTCAAATGTATTTGCATAACTTGAATATTTCTCACTACTTATTTCTGTATCCATACGTCTGTAATTATTTCTGAATTCTCAGCCCTCATTTTATAAACTTCTCTTTCTTATAATTTATCTAGTGACTTGTTTGTTGTTTGTTTTCCTAAGAATTCACTGTGTTTTTAACCCATTTATGCTTGTTATTTTCTTGTCATTATATCGTTTATAAACAAATGGGTGTTTTATATTTGTTAAGTCCTCCCTTGTAGGTTTTTTTCTTTATCTTTCTCTTCTCGATTGGAACAAATCAGATTAACTATTTTCTGCATTTTTATTATGTCTTCTTCAGTTATATGAATGAGGCAGAAATTTCCCTTTTATGCTGGCTTTACTTTTACGCTGCAGTTTGGGTATATTTCACTTATATTAAAAAAATACATTGTATGAGAAGGAGAGAGTTGAAAAGGCTGAGCACGGGGGAATTTTAAGGCATTGAAAACACTCTGTATAGCATTATAATGATGGATATATAGCATTATACATTGTCCAAACCTATAGATCATGCAATACTAAGAGTTTACCCTGATGGAGGCTATGGACTTTGGGTGATTATGTTCTGTCAATGTAGGTTCGTCTTTGGTAAAAAATGTACAATTTTAGCGAGTGATATGAATAATGGGGGAGGCGATGCCTATGTGGGGGAAGTGATGAATGAGAAATCTCTGTACCTTTGTCTCATTTTTATTGTTAACCCAAAATTGCTCTAATGAAGAGTCTTTAAAGATGTAATAAATAAATGATAAAAGCAATTCTTATTTAACTCAAGAATTCTTCTAGAGAGATATTTTTAAGTTGCATGGAGTTGTTTTCATTAATTTGTTACCACTCTTTCCTACTACTTTTCAAAAGACTGTAATATATTACTTACAGTTTTGGCAATTTGTTGTGATTGCTTTTTGGCTTCATATAGAACGGTTTTAAATTATTTTAAGAATGTTTTAAAAGAGCATGGGTTAATTCAAAGAATTATTAACCAAAACCTCTAGAGGCTTACTTATTTTAGTTTTTTTCGTCTAGTATTAGCTGAAGGAATTGAACATTTGGTTCTTCTTTAATTTCATCCAGTTTTGAATTTATATTTTTGATGCCAGGTTAGTTGGTGTATAAAAAAATTCATAACTGTTACATATTTCTCTAGATTGCATGGATTATAATTATAAGGCACACACCACACTTGTCTCATACAGTGCTTTTGGCCTCTAATTAAGTTCTCTTGTGACGCCAATGTCAGGCCCCCTGCTTAATATTTGTTTGTATTTGCCTGTGTGTCTTTGCCAATACTCATTATTTTCAACAATAATGTGTCACTTTCCGTTACATATGCATCTCTTTTACAAAACAGGAATAACTTTCTATAATAATATGGCTCCCATTTACTTTGCCAAATTTTCCCGTTTACTTTTATCATTGTTAGAATGAACTTTGCTTCCTTTGTATCTATCTTTTGTTATTTGTGTCATATTTGCTATATTGCCTTTACTTTCCTTTTTAGCCACTTGAAATGTAGAGAGCCTAAATTTTAGTTTCTTACTGCTTGCCTTTACATTTTCTAATGAAACTAAAAGCTCGATTACTTAATCGATCACCTTTTTGGCATAATAATTTCCTCCTAAGAGAGGTAGTGAAGTTAGCATATTTAAATTTATATAACATCCTATTTCTTCTATTTACATTGTTGGCATGCTATATTTTCTTATACACAGACATTTAAAAATTTTTTTATTATGTTACGTAGCTCTTCGTTAACCAGTTACGATACATCATGTTTCTTCAAAATCAACAAATTTTGTCTTCAATAAAAAGAATAGATTATAAGCTCATCATTCTTCGTTCAGGCATCTACCCTTTCAAGACACATGGATCGTGTAGCCTCTTTCTGTCGGACCCTACGGTAGGTGCTGTGGCACAACAGTGAGGAAGCAGTAAGGCAGAGGAGACTTTGGGCACAGAGTTTATATTTGGGCAGAGGAGAAACTAGCCATGACAAAATAAACAAAGGAAATGTCTGTTACTAATACATTCTGCGTAAAAATTAACACATGGGGAAATTATTGGATTGTTAAGGGAGGCTGTTTTGGCTTAGACAGCATGTTAAGACCCAACCGATGAGAGAAAAATGCATTTAGTCAATTACACAAAATATGAGGAATGGACATTTTAAAGGGAAAGCTAGTGTGGTATTTTATTGGTTCTATTAGTAACTGAGTTAGAGATTGTACATTTGTCCAATTTTCTTTTTTGTTCTCTCACTTATGTTCCATATATTTCAAATATTGTTAGGTGTTACACTTTGGGGTAGAAATATCTTCTTGGCAAATAGATTTTCTTAGTGTTATAAATTTCCCCTTTTTCTCATCTGGTAATACTAAGGGTCTGGGATTTTACTTTGGCTAATATTAGGAACGACAAGTGACTTTTCATGCTTTCAAAAAAATATATATCCTTTTTCAGTTTTTTTTCAACTATGTGAGACATTAAGGTGTGTATTATATAAACCATATTGAATTTTTCCTTTTAACCCAGTGTAACAATCTTTGCATTTTTTGGTAGTATTTAGTCTATTTACATTTAATGTATGGTGTTTTTGTGAGTTAATATATTATCTTGAATTTGTTTTCACTGGGCCATTCTATTTCCTGTTCCTTCCTCATTATTTTATTCCTTCTTCTGGCTTAAACATTTCAATATTTTGTCTTAACACTTCCATTGACTTTTTTTTGCTTGTTCTGGTTATCGATCCTCTGTGTATGTGTGGATGTGCATGCATGTGTTTTAAGTGTATTACCTTGCGACTACGGTACGCATCTTAACTTTTTTCTGTTTACTTGGAATTAATATTGTGCCATTCTGTGTAAAGTGTAAGAAGCATTCAATGGTATAATTCTATACCTTTATCCTTATTTTTTTTGTGGCCATGTTGCCACAGAAAGGCCACAAAAATGTTGGGGGCACCTGGGTGGCTCAGTTGGTTAAGTGCCTGACTCTTGAATTTTGGCTGAGGTTATGATCTCATGGTTCGTGAGATCAAGCCCCATGTCAGGCTCTGTGCTGACAGAGTGGAGCCTACTTAGGATTACGTCTCTCCCTCTCTATCTGTCCCTTCCACTCATGCACACTTTCTTTCCCTCTTAAAATAAATAAATAAACATTTAGTTTATATGTTGTATATAACAACTTACAGAGTTATTTATTTTATTTAAAATTTTAGGGGCGCCTGGGTGGCTCAGTCGGTTAAGCGTCTGACTTCAGCTCAGGTCACGATCTCGCGGCCCGTGAGTTCGAGCCCTGTGTCAGGCTCTGAGCTGATGGCTCGGGGCCTGGAGCCTGCTTCCGATTCTGTGTCTCCCTCTCTCTCTGCCCCTCCCCCATTCATGCTCTGTCTCTCTCTGTCTCAAAAATAAATAAAAACGTTAAAAAATTTTTTTTTAAATTTTATTTGTCATATAAAGAAATCAAAAGAAAGAACAATATATAATATCTTATATTTACTTACATATTTGTCATGTTCTTTGTTTCGCATTTCTTTCTGGAAATCCAACTTTCCTTATGGGAATTTCCATACGGTGAATTTCCTCTCTCAGAAAAAACCATTTATTGTAGTATGGAACAGAAGCCAATAAGTTCTCTCAGCATTTATTTATCTGAAAATGCCTTTATTTAATCTTATTTTTTTTTTAATGTTCATTTATCTTTGAGAGAGAGAGAGAGAGAGTTCAAGCAGGGAAGGGGCAGAGAGAGAGAGAGGGAGACACAGAATCTAAAGGAGGCTCCAGGCTCTGAGCTGTCAGCACAGAGCCCCATGCAGGGCTGGAACTCATAAATAGTGAGATCATGACCTGAGCCGAAGTCAGACATTTAACCAACTGAGCCACTCAGGTGCCCCTAACTTTATTTTTTAAAGGCTATTTTCACTGATATAGAATTCTGGGTTTCTTTCTTTTTTATTATTTTTTTTAATTTTAGAGTTTTACCTCTTGTTTTACTGTGTCTTTGCCTCAACTGTTTCTGACAAAAAGTGAACCATTAATCTTACCTTTGTTCCTCTCTGTGCGATGCGTCTTTTTCTTGGTTTGTTTTCAAGATTTCTTCTTTGAGTTTGGTTCTCGGCATTTTCATAGTTACAATTTCAGTTGCCTCTGGAAGTTTATATTTTTAACCAAATTTGGAAATTCTCAAATTTAATTTTTTTTCTCTGTTTCATTAATTTCCTTCTCTTTCTGGGATTCTGAATACATTTATATTAAATCCCTTCATGTTGTACATATTAATACTCCACCTGTTTTGTTTTCAGTATTTTTGTGTTCTTTAGGTTGTTCTCTAATTTGTTGGCTCTTTCTTCAGCCTTGTACCGTCTCCTGCTAGGCAAACTGAATAAATTTTACCTTGCAATTGCTGAACTGTTAGTTGTGGAATTTCCGTTTTGCCCTCTTAAAATTTCTCTTCTAATTTTTCCTCTCTGATCACCCGTTATGGCCTCATGTTCCTTTAAAGTGCTAACCAAACTTTCATTAGCTGCTTTAAAGCTGTTAAGCTATTTTCAACATTTTGTATTATCGAGGAATCTATTCTACTGAATCTTTAAAAATTAATTATTGGCCACGGTTCCTACTATGTTTACAATTAGTATTTTTAAATTTATTCTGAAAATCATGGATTTTATGTTTTACAGAGTTTGGAATGCTTCTCTTCCTCCCTGGGGTATAGTTTTTGTTTTGATGAACAGATAAATTATTGACCGATCCTTTCATTCCTGCCAGGTCTGGGGCATCTACTTACTTTTGTCAGTTCTCAGCCCACAGAAGACCCAGTCTGTTAGGCCTGTTAGAGCTTGTGTATTTAGCTTCTCGATTGTCACAGTTGACTAATGCCTGAACACAATTGCCTCACATGTTCTATCCACTTTTACAATCATTTACAGCTAAGGTGCAAGTCTAGTATTCCTTCCTCGTGACTTTTTAAATATCTCTTTAATTTCTAATTCTTTACATCTTTATCTTTGAATGAATGACATCGCTTCTAAAATGCCTCCCATGCTAGCCTGGGGCTCCTGGGTGGCTCATTCAGGTAAGCGTCCAACTCTTGATTTCGGCTCAGGTAAATGGGGTAATGATTTCACAGTTCAGGAGTTTGAGCCCCGCCTGGGGCTCTGTGTAGGCAGGAACAGACCCTGCTTGGGATTCTCTCTCTGCTCCTTCCCCACCCCTACTCACTCTGTCTCGCTCTCTCGAAATAAATAAACTTAAAAACAATGCCTCCCACACTAGCCTTTATCAAATGCAGTTTATCTAAATCACTATACTCTAATCCTGACTGTGTCTTGTTAACCGTTGTGTCCTGAGCGTTAGACGATCTGTGGCATCTCATAAGCATTCAACAAATACTTATAAAATTAATTATTAATATCTCAATATAGAGAATTTATAGTATACAGTAAAAGAGACAATAATCAAATAATCACACAACTGATGCCAGCACAAATGCTGTTTAAGTAATCTGAAAGGCAGATACATGTTCTCTGAATGGATAAAATAAAAGAACCATTGGATGGAAAATATTTTTCTCCGAGAAGCGACATTTTTAGGCATGCTCAAAGGATCAAGAACAATTTACCATGCGAAAGGAAGTGGGAAAACACATGACAGAGAAGCATGTAAAAGAATAGATATTTCTAGGAGAAAAGAGCATTATAAACTTTCCCTCCGAGATGGTCCCCATACCCTACTTCCCATCTAAGATGAGACTATCTATGACAAGTTTGAGAATTTTTTTCACTTCCTTTGTTTTGGTGAGGGGAGTAACAAAACAAAACAAAACAACGCATTGATCACAGCTTGCATTTTGATTTACTTTTGTCAAATTGGAGAGAGGGAAGATTTATAATCCTGTTTTGCTGTTACCATCATTTTAAAGATAGTGAGATAGTAACAATAATAGTGAAAACTGAGGGGACGAGTGGTTAAATTTATATCAATAAAAGACTAGGCACATTATTATAAACCATATGTGTGGCAGGGGCTTCTACAATCAAAATCCTCTTTTCCCTATTAAAAGAAACCAGTTTTCTTGGATGCAGCCATGTGTCCAGCCTAATTTGTTTCAAATGATGGCAACATAGTACATTTTTTTTCCCAGAATGTACTGTGGAAAAGTACCATATGGAAAATGTACCCCAGTACATTAGTTACGTCAAACAGAATTGATGTCAGGCATCGTTTGGTTAACGTGTACAACCTATGATTTGATATATGTGTATATTGATAGCTCTAAGTGGTAGCTTATAGGTCAAACTTCCAGAAATACTCTTTAAAGAGGGCAGAGGAAGGCATATGATGTCCCTTTCTGTTGCCTCCTTTAGTTTTTTCCTTTCCCTTTTCTGGAATGTGGACCTGATGGCTGGAAGTGCACCTACATCTTCTAATTAAGGATAAAGAGTCAGTGGGGCGCCCGGGTGGCCCAGTCGGTTAAGCGTCGCACTTCGGCTCAGGTCATGATCTCACGGTCTGTGAGTTCGAGCCCCGCGCTGGGCTCTGTGCTGACAGCTCAGAGCCTGGAGCCTGCTTTGGATTCTGTGTCTCCCTCTCTCTCTCAAAAATAAACATTAAAGAAAAATTCTTTTAAAGAATGAAGAGCTAAGAGAATCTTTTTGTTCTGAAAAGTCTTCGCCCAACAGAATCACAGACTGCAACTTTATACCTTCAAAGCTCTTATTCCAACAAAGAAAGAAAACCTCATCTTACTAAATCACTGTCTTTCTTCGTGTGTGGGACGGGTGGGAGGGGGTTGTGTTACACGAAGCCAAGTGCAAATTCCTGGCTAATATGCTCTACTTAATACAATAATTTTTTAGATGTACCCGTTGAGAGAGCTTTGTGACTTACATCTGCTGAAACTGAAACATGTCCATGGCAAACCTGTGATAAAATATGGTTTAAAGCCCTACTATATAACACACTCTCTCTCTTTTTTTTTTTTTTTTTTTTTGTAAAATTTATGTGGATGAATTTAGAGGGGGATTGATCAATCAGTAGATAGGTCTGGGTTGCAGATAACCACTTTTTTATCCAGTTTACATGATACTTTAACTTTTATCGATCTGTCCCATCGTTTGTTGGTTAGACCATGAATCATCCTTGCAATCACAGAACTTTTGTCAAGAGCACCCTGAGGAGTACTGATGTCCTGCGGATCTGGAAACTTTTCCTTGGATGAACCTCTTCCTTTGTGTTGACAATGACGATGAGAAAGGGAGAGGAGAGGTTTTAGGCTGGTTTTGGTACCCGTTGCTACTCTTTCACCAAGGAGTTCATCTGTTATTAACCTATCAGTTTTACCTGGCTTGGTCATAAAACCAACAGTTAGGAAGCAGTGATTCTGTGGCTCTCATATGAATAGGGTTTTTAAAGACAAGGTCCCACATGTACCAGTTTGCTCGGGACATTATGGAGCTTTCACTTGTCCAAGAGTAATTAATCCCCATTTTCACCCTCAACTATGTCTATTCTGGACAATGAATAACTTGATCACTCTCATTATAGCGAATCCTAATGTTCAAGAAGAACTCAGCTGGAAATACTGATCTATCTCCAAGTACTTGGATTCAAATGTGTCCCTTTATAAAACACACAATACACTCAGGATGAATAGGGAGAAAGAAAGTTCCATGGAGAGTTCCACTTACTAAAATAAGGGACATTCTTCCTCTTAAATACACCTTTCGATGGATACTCAAAAGTCATTACCAAACATCTTTATTCCATGCCTTTCTAAGTGAAAACACTGAAAAATTCAGGAATTTTCCCAATGTCTCTCAACTAAACTTGATTATATCATCCATGTTTGGCCAACAAAATGTAAGGGGGGGTCTTGCGGGACTGCTTTTCTTTTCTGACAGTAGAGAAGAATATCATGTAATGATTTTGTTCTAGTTTCTTTCCTGTTTCCAGCCTTGAGTGTGGTCCAGATACCTGGAGCTACGGAAATCATCTTGAGACAATGAAGGCTAGTCAAAGAAGGAAAGGAAGGGAAAACTGATATCCCAAGAACAGTAGAGCAGGAGCTGGGCAAAGGTCTCCTTAGAGATACTCATTAGCTACTTTTCTAAATGTGAAGTTCTCTAACTCCAGACTATCTCTTATAGAAAGTAATTTAACTCTTTGCAGTTGTTCAGTCACTTTCAGTTGGGTGTTCTGTCGCTTGCCATGAAAATAAAAGAGCTAAAACTGTTCTAAGGAATGAATCAAGTAGAATATGTTAGGGATCGATGGTGTAGCTAGGTTTTACATAAATTTTAGCAACTCCACGTAAAATTTTAGGGTGGAGACCCTAAAAGCATTGTTATCCACTCTACATCTTATTTTATGGCCGGTACCCTAGGATTCAGCTATCTCTTTGCCTTTCTATTTCTTGTCTCCTTAATGCAGCTCTATTCAGAACACAGGGATACTGACATGTGAGCTATGTACAATCCATTTGAGAAACGGATAGAGTGGGAAGAGAAATTTAATTGGCCAAACTGAGACCCATAAGTAATCAGTAGAGAGTGAAGCAAAGAATACCTGGCTAAAGAAACAAATGTATGATAATTAGGCCAATTATCCTAGATGTAGTTCATCAGCTTGTAGTGATAAAGGCTGTTAATGAGCTTTGTCACTGACAGCGTTACTTTCTAATCTTAATCCTTTTTAGGGTTATTAGCTTTAATGCTACTTGCACAGAGATAAGTTAATTTATACTGAAATTAAATGGAAAAATAACAAGTAACGATTGTTGCATTTGAGCAGAAACTTATAAAGTTTTCTTGCTGACAAAACTTTACTGAAAGGCAGGACAAAAATGCCCAGAGTTTTGAGCAGGTGGAGGAGATTCAGAACAAGAGAAGCATTTGTTAGAGGAAAGACTCCTAACTACTCTTGGGGATGGTCACTCAATTTACAGTTAATATCGATAAACGGAATGACTGATAGCTGTTTTCTTTTCTTTTAGGTGTCAGCACACCCTGTTCTGTCTGCCATCGAGAAAATTCTTCGAAAAGGTAAACCTTTGAGGAAGAGTCGCTGAACATAATTGCTCTACACCCCCATACACAGCACAGGTGGTCCTTGACTTACAATGGTTTCACTTACAATTTTTCAACTTTACAATTGTGCCAAAGGGATACATATTTGGTCAAAACTGTAATTTTGAATGTTGTTCCTTTCCCAGGCTAGCGATATGCATATGATCCTTTCTCATGATTCGGGGCAGTGGTGGGAAGCTTTAGCCCTCAGTCAGCTACCCGATCGGAAGTGTGAACAAGCCATACGCTTAGAACCATTGTGTACCCACACAACCCTTCTGTTTTTCACTTTCAGCACGATATTTAATACATTACATGAGATAGGCAACACTTTATTATGCAGTAGGCTTACTGTTAGATGATTTTGCCCAATTTTAGGCTAATGTAAGTGTTCTGAGCATGCTTAAGGTAGACGAGGCCTAGGTAAGCTCTTTAGTTTGGGTATATCGAATGCATTTTCAACTTGGGGTGGGTTTAACAGGATTTAACCCCGTCATAAGTTGAGGGAGATCTGTACTAAGAAACCTTCACAAATGCGTTAATAGAATCTTTAATCATGACCTCTATCAGCCTGACTCAACCAAAGGTCTTCATCTGAGCTCCCAGACACAGAAATGATTACAGTGACTTTCTAAGTTCTCTTGATCATAATACAGAACTAGTGCCCATCCCGATCCATAGAAGTTCATTCATTAAACATAATAGATGACTTGGGCACCTGGGTGGCTCAGTCGGTTAAGCATCCGACTTCAGTTCAGGTCATGATCTCATGCTCATGAGTTTGAGCCCCGTGTCGGACTCTGTGCTGACAGCTCAGAGCCTGGAGCCCGCTTCAGATTCTGTGTCTTTCTCTCTCTCTGCCCCTTCCCCCGCTTGCTCTCTCTCTCTCAAAAATAAATATGCGTTAAAAAAAATAATCGACTTAGGGCATTAAAGCTTAGGCCTTTTAAGAACCACAGTTTAATAAATTTGCTAGAATTAGAAGTATTCTTATACTGATTGACCCTTTATGCATTTATTTATCTGTCAATATTTATTAAATTATTACTTTGTGTTACATTTAACTGTATCTGAGTTAAATAGTACTGTGCTTAATAGTGTGTGTGTGTGTATATATATATATATATATACTATTAATTAATTGTGCTTAATATATAGCACTAGAGGGTGACCCTATCTCATTCTCATTCCACTGAGGAAGGTTTTGAATACTTCATCACTAAATATTATGATAGCCATAGTCATGCATGTGTATGTATGTATGCTATTCTCTATACTAGATTAAAAATTTTTCTATTACCTTCTACTACACTAATATCTTCTTTCATGAATGCATGTTAAAATTTATCAAATTTTCTGTATCAATTGTGATGATTATATGCATTATCTCCTTTACTTCGTTAAGCAGTAAAATAAGACGGCTCATTTTCACACCGTTATTGGGATAGAGTTTGCATCTAGTAAATTTGGCCTATTAAAAGTATGTCATTTGCTATGTTGTAACATGTGTATGCACTTTAGAGATCATTACTACAGCCACAGTGAACATATCTGTCACTCCTGAAAGTTTTATTCTGCCTCTTTCTCATTTCCCCTTCTGAACATAATAATTGAAGATATCGTGGAAGATTTTAACACACAGTAACCCATCAAATAGACATGAAAAAATAAGTCAGGTACCAGATTTGAGTTACATGAATAAATGTAACTGATATATAAATCACTGTACCTCAAGACTGGAGAGTACTTATTTTTCAAACACGCAGAAAACATTTACAAAATGTAACACTATGCTGGACCTCAAAGCAGATTTTAACAAAGTTCAGATGACTGAAACTACTCTGAGATGTCCCCTTATGGAAATAGAACTATGTTAAAAATTGATAACAAATAGAACAACATAAAAGATAAAAAATAATTGGAAAGTAGACCATGCACTTCTCAATGATGAATGGATAAAAGATGAACTAATAATGAACATTAGGCAATTTTTAAACATTGGATTCAGTGAAAGAAATGTACCGTATATGAAAAAAAAGTTAGAAAATAGCTAAAGACGTGTGTAGAACATAACCTTAAATGTTGTGTATTATAAGAGAAGGAGGGTTAAAAATCAATCATCTACAGAAGTTAGAAACAGAATTACAAAGTAGGTGTCTGGCTGGTTCAGTTGGTGGAGTGTGTGACCCTTGATCTCAGAGTCATGATTTTACCTCTATGTTGAGCACTTAAAAAAAGAAAAAAAAAAAAACAAGAGTAGCAAAGTAAACTTAAACAGAAAGAAGAAAATAACATAATTAGATATCAAGAAAATATAGAACAACACTAGACAAGACCATCAATGTCAAATGATTATGCTCTAACAGACTACTAAAATTCAAAAATTCTCCTGAGACAGATCTTTTTGTTGAAGTGACTGATATCAGGAAGGAAAATAGAGACATAAATACTGATTCTGCTAACATTAAAAAGATACACAAATCTGAAACACGGCAATGCATTTTCAAATTGATGAAAAAAAAATTCTGAGAACGAATATATGAAAAAGTAAAACATCAACTTATTCTACAACTGTAATGGATTCTATAATTGCGTCACGCGAACGCGGAAATCTCTATGCTCACCTACCTTCAGTGGCAAATTCTATGAAGCGGGTCTATCATGTCTTATCAGGTTAACTGTATAAGTAGAATGGAACTTGATACCCAAGTCCTGACAGGATATCTGAAAAGAGAAGAAATACAGCCTAACTTCTCTCATGGACTTCGATAAATCCAACATGATCATCTTAGGGAAACAGATAGAACATTTGCTACAAGTTATCAGAAATTTATGAAAGATAAATAACTTTCAGAAAACCAGAAGTAAAAGAGTACTTTCTTCACCTTCTGTAGAGTTATCAGTAAATGACTAACAAAAACATCCTTCTGAATGGTCCACTTGCCATTGGAACAGAAATCTGTGCCAGTGCAATGAAGAAAGGAGAATAAGGAAAAGTTACGTGGATTTAAAACAGAACAAAACAACAACAACAACAACAATGAAAATGTCATTAATTGCAAAGATTTTCTTTATTTAGAAAATAAACATATTTAGATATATTGTTTAGTTACCAAGTGAATTTAGCAATGTGATGAAATACAATGTCAGCACACAAACACTGATGATATTTTTATATTATAGTAATGATCATGAAATCCATCTAAAAGAAATGATTAGACATAGCATAAAAATAATCAGGACTTAGAACTAAATCTAAAAGGGAGTGTGTAAGATAGCATTTTATTGAGAGAAATTAAAGATTTAAATTAATGGAAGAGTAATCTGTATTCATGAAACAAAATTCAATATTGTAAAGGTGTCATTTATACTCAAATTGATTTATAATGCAATAATGAGAATCTATTTTGGTCATCTATTGCCAAAATATGCTGTGGGGAAATAAACCCTCCAAAAAAAAAAAAAAATACAGTGACGTAAAATAATAATGTCCTGTGTAGCTCACAATTCTATGCATTGGTTCATGGGTATGGCTGGACCCTCTTTATCTCAGTCAGGCTCTGTCTGCTTCACAATCCAATAGGCAGCTTTGTTTCCAGGGATTGGCTAATGTTGGCTCTGTCCTTATATCCCTCCAGTAGATTAGCTTGGCAATGCAAAGCTAGAGGCATGGAAAGGAAGAGGTTCCTAAGACAGAGTAGAAGGAAGCAAGGCCTATTGAGGGCCAGCCTGGGTCTGGTACAGTGTCACCTTTGCTACATTTTTATTGGCTATGCAAATTATAAGGCTACCCCAGACTTAAGAAGAGTGGAAATAGACAATAGTTCTTGAGATAAACTATAGAGTTACATTATATGGGGTGGATTCAAGGAGACCAATAATTAAGGCCAATAAAGAAGTCAGTCTACCACAAAACCAACTCAAAATCCCAGCAAGTATTTTTTGTGTAAATTGAGTTTATTGTAGTAGTTATATAGGTATACACATATGTAAAATTATTTTAAGCTACATAGTTACTGATATGTGCATTTTACTCTAAGTAAATAATATTTCCAAATATTCACTGTGAGAAATGAGCTATGAAAAGCTATGATAATCTTGAGGATGAACTATGTTGGAAGACAATATACAATATACTAAGATATAAATTTATTTTGTATATTATAATATAAATATAATATATAAGGATAATACAAATTTATATTATATTTATATATTCTATAATATATATTAATATCATGCTTATATATTTTATGTATTTTATATTATAATATATTATCTATATTAATATTATACATTATATAATATATATATTATATTACATATTAATTTATATTAATTAAACAAACTAACAAATGAAACAGAATAGTGTTTGGTAACAGGATCATACATGTATGGATTTTTGATTTATGATGCAGTTGGTAAGTCGAATAGTAGAAATGAGTCTTTTCACCAAACTCTGCTGGATTACTTGGATATGTACCTAGAAAAACAATGTAACATAACCTGCTCCCCCCATGTAAACATTATTTGTGATGAATTTTTTACCTACATGTGACAAATGAAACACTAACTCTTCAAGGAGTTAACATAGAAGAATATATACTAATGATCAGGGAATAGAAAAAAACTATATTAAACTAACTACTAAGGAAACAATTTATGGGGTTGCCTGGCTGGCTCATTCAGTTGAGCAGCCAACTCTTGATTTTGGCTCAGGTCATGATCTCACAGGTGGAGGGGCTGAACCCCATGTAGGGCTCTGTTGACATCACAGAGCCTGCTGGGGCTTCTCTCCTGCTTTCTCTGCCCCTCCCCTGACTTTGGGTGTTTTCTCTCCCTCTCTCTCAAAATAAATAAATAAACTTAAAAACAGGAAACTGTTTACATGTTTGAACTAAATTGTAACTAGAAACATCTGTGATTGCTTAAGTGAGTAAAAAGTTAAGCTCTGAAACACAGAAGATATTTACAACATCTATAAACGTCAAAGGAATCATTCACTGTCCTTTTTAAAAGGCCTACAAATCAATGACAACAGATTAAAAAAAAAAAACAATAAGGGGTACCTGGATGGCTCAGTCTGACTCTTTTTTTTTAACTTTATTTTTTATTTTTTTAAATTTACATCCAAATTAGTCAGCATATAGTGAAGCAATGATTTCGGGAGTAGATTCCTTAATGCCCCTTACCCATTTAGCCCATCCCCCCCTCCAGCAACCCTCAGTTTGTTCTCCATATTTATGAGTCTCTTCTGTTTTGTCCCCCTCCCTGTTTTTATATTATTTTTGTTTCCCTTCCCTTACGTTCATCTGTTTTGTCGCTTAAAGTCCTCATATGCGTGAAGTCACATGATTTTTGTCTTTCTCTGACTGACTAATTTCCTTTGCATAATACCTTCCAGTTCCAACCACGTAGTTGCAAATGGCAAGATTTCATTCTTTTTGACTGCCGAGTAATACTCCATTGTCTATATATACCACGTCTTCTTTATCCATTCATCCAGCAATGGACATTTGGGCCCTTTGTAGTGCAATTGCTAGGTTGTAGGGTAGTTCTATTTTTAGTTTTTTGAGGAACCTCCATACTGTTTTCCAGGGTGGCTGCACCAGCTTGCATTCCCATCAACAATGCAAAAGAGATCCTCTTTCTCTTTCTCGCCAACATCTGTTGTTGCCTGAGTTGTTGATGTTAGCCATTCTGACAGGTGTGAGGTGGTATCTCATTGTGGTTTTGATTTGTATTTCCCTGATAATGAGTGATGTTGAGCATTTTTTCACGTGTTGGTTGGCCATCTGGATGCCTTCTTTGGAGAAGTGTCTATTCATGTCTTTTGCCCATTTCTTCACTGGATTATTTGTAGTCTGACTCTTGATTTTGGCTCAGATCATGAACTTACAGTTCGTGAGTTCAATCCCCATATTGGGCTCTGTGCTGACAGTGCAGATCCTGCTAGGGCTTCTCTGTGTCCCTCTCTTTTCCTCCCTGCTTGTGCTCTTTCTCCCTATCAAAAATAAATAAACATTTAAAAAGCAATGAAAATCTAGACAAGAGAAAAGAAAGATGATGTCCAAATGGTCAGCAAATCCATGAAAATTTGCTCACCATCATTAGTAAACAGGGAAATGCAAGAATTCTAGGTAGGATGTAGAAGTTCATCACAGAACAACGCTTTTCCTGCAACAACTAGAAAAAAATTGGAAATGTTCTAACTTAAAGGCATTGTAGAGCTATGGAAGCAATGAACATTAGAATTAAAATTTCAGAAGGGAGAGAATATCTCTGAGGCTAGAAATCTCTAGCTGTAAAAACAGAAAAAAGAAATGTCTTAGAAAATTTTCTGTTCCTGGGTGCAATTTGAGGGCCCAGTTTGCTCAGGCAGAGAACCTCTGCTAGGGGTTACAGAAATATGCAAACTACTTAACAGGTACTGGTGTTAGCATGATGAGTTAGAAATTGGAGAGTATACAAATCATGGTCAGTTTTTCCTATGGGACTTTTGACAGGTGCGGTGGCTGCTTGGAAGGCTATGGATTCAGGTTAAAAGCTTCTGAAGAGTATAATCTCTTCTGGTCCTATGTCTCTTAAGAAACAAAGACCTACAGGATTAGGCTACCAGAAACCTGAGCTGGAAATTCTGAACGACAGATGACAGTGCACTGTCTCCTGCAGGTTTCCCTTTCCCATCTCCCTTCCCTACTCCACCCCTCAAGGCTGAAGCAACTGAGACCCACGAGACAGAAAGACTGGGTCAAAATCCTGGTTGGACTCATCCAAAGATTGGGCAAACTCAAAAGACTGAGTCTTTGAAATTATACTGCGCCCTTGCATCAGATTAATTTAAAAGGGAATTAACATTATCAACTTCTTTCTTTCTTTCTTTCCCTAGCAAAAGTAAAGAGAATTGTCACTGATCAAATAAGGAAACCTATAGTTTAGATGGCTCTTTTGTTAAAATGTCTGGCATAACATTCAAAATTACTGGATATGGAAAGAAGGAAATAAAGCATAATTATGTTCAACGAAAGGGCTGACAATATACGTAGGCCATTTAAACATCATGATTATTAGGTTAAAAGAAATAGAAGAAAAGGTGGATAACATGGACGAATGTCATAGAATTGGAGTCTATGTTAATGAACCAAAGGGACATTCCAAAAATGAAAAATGCCATATCCGAGGACAGAAATACATGTTTACAAATAGAATGGTCAAGTAGTAGGCCGGGTTAAGAAAACTGAATACAGTTCAATAGGAAAATGGGCAAAAGGAAACAGAGAGGAAAACAAATGAAAAGATAAAGCAGAATTTACACATTTAGACAAGTCTAAAGTTCTAAGGAAGACCTTAGATATCTTTAGTACTATTTGAATCCCTTCTTTCCTTATGTTATAGGGTGTGTACATTTAAATTTTACCTTATTTAAAAAAAAATATTTTTAGCCACTTCCTCTACATTTGTACTGTTTTGAACCGTTGTACATTTGAACCATTAATAGTTCCCTAGTTTGTAGTTGTAATTCTATGCCATAGGCTGTAACCACCATCTCTGAATCAGGAGCTGACAGATATGAAAAAGGTTTGAACAAAGCCTAAAACTTCATCTACAGGAAAAACAGGTCTTCCCAGAGTCATTATAATAAATAATAGTCTCCACCCACAATAAATAACATTTATTAAAAATAAATACAATGTTTATTTTTGAGAGAGAGAGAGAGAGAGAGAGAAAGCACAAGCAGGAGAGGAGCAGAGAGAGAGGGAAACACAGAATCTGAAGCAGAGTCCAGGCTCCCAGCCGTCAGCACCAAGCCCAATGCAGGGCTCGAACTCATGAACCACAAGATCATGACCTGGGCCGAGGTCAGATGCTTAACCTACTGAGCCACCCAGGCACCCCATTATAATACAATCTTAAATAGTCAGACTAATATGTTTTAATTACATATCTATATCCTATCTGATAAATTCAAGATCTGCTATCCTAATATATCTGATCTCACTTTTTTTTTTTTTTTTTTCATCTCTCACCATAAGTTTTATTCATACTGGCTTGGTTTCTTGTGTATTAGGTATTTTCTATTTATTACAGTTGTTGTTGTTGCTATTGTGAGCTTATTGAAACCTTATCTGTAAAACCTCTTTGACTCCTGGGGTTATGTTTCTCCAGACAGTAGTCTTAACTTCCTCTCCTCTTCACTTAGGGGCCTTTAACCAATGTGGAATGACCTGAAACTAAACTTCTGTCTTTGAGAGGGTTTTAATTCACAGATATTTACATTTGTGTCTATTTTTAGCAAATCGCAAAAGTATGTGTACATGCATACACTCATACACACACCAACTACATTTATACTCATTTACTCTCCATTCAAAATCAAGGATGAGATACAGCTATCTTATCCATCTCCCTCTGTATTATTTTTCCTTCAGTTCGTTGTGGGTTTTGGCTTTCACAAAGGCAGACTTACTACTGAGGTTTTGTATGAAACCCACCAGCACTGCAAGGGTCTCTGGCTTTATCTACAGTCTAACACAAAAAGACCGACGTTAAGTACTCAGCTCTAGGCCATCAGAGATAATCAGATGCTCTGGAAAATGTTCTGTCATCAGTACTCAATACTGTTCTAAATTTACTTTCTCTCTCAATCTCTAGCTTCTGTAGACTGTTCTATTTCATAATAGCTTATATTTTATTCAGGACTTTTTAGGTACCTTGTTTCACAAGGATTGCTCTGGTCACCATGACCGCCATATTGCTAGAACTGAAAATCCGGTTTTGTTACTTTTTTTTTTAATGTTTATTTAGTTTTGAGACAGAGAGAGAGACAGAGCATAAGCAGGCAAGGAGCAGAAAGAGAGGGAGACACAGAATCCAAAGCAGGCTCCAGGCTCTGAGCTGTCAGCACAGAGCCCAACACGGGGCTCAAACTCACAAACCATGAGCTGAAACCAGATGCTTAAATAACTGAGCCACCCAGGCACCCCCAGTTTTGTTACTTTAAAAGTCATAGCTGCCAGAACACCTGGGGGGCTCAGTCAGTTAAGTGTCCAACTCTTGATTTTGGCTCAGGTCATGATCTCACGGTTCATGTGTTCAAGCCTTGCAATGGGTCCAAATTGGCTGTGCGGAGCCTGCTTGGGGTTGTCTCTTTTTCCTTCTCTCTCCACCCCCATCCCCACTCGTGCTTACGCGCGCTCTCTCTCTCTCTCTCTCAAAATAAATAAATAAGCTTAAAAAAAGTCATAGCTGTCAAAAACAGAATCCAACATATAATTTAAAAATACAGAGAAAAAAAAGCCCACCCCGCAACAACTACTATTTCTGAGTTCCCCACTCTCCCTTCACATAAACATAAACTATAGTTTAAAAGAGTACTTAATTATACACTGGTAACATTGCTAGAGAACTTGGCAGACGTTCTACTTTTAGAAGCACTGCACGTAGATTTATATATCACATTTTACATAATGAAGACTTTTTTTCCCCACCTCTTACTAAAGCAAAGTAATAATAATGATAATAATAAGCTTCTTAAAAGAAGGATGGGGATATAGCAGGAAGGCTCAGCGGGCTGAGACAAGGAACAAGTTAAGGGTGCTGCAAGTTAAAGGGTGGGTGGTTGATACATTTCACATACAAGGTGAAAGACTTAAGATTGTGTAGCCCCAACTAGATCATGTCAATGTTCAAGGCATCCCAGATTCTCTGCGTTGTTTAGAGATAAGCACGAAATCTAAACATATGCCCGAACTGAACAGCCTTTCCTCTGGATTGCACTCATGTGGGGTTTCACATATGGCTGTGGTCCACTTCTCAATCTCCAAAATAAGGTATAATTTAGACTACTGTTTGAGTAATTGAGCACATGGGCAATGGTTCTTCTTTTTCCTGTTGTTCGGAATGAAATGATCAGAAAAGCAGAACTTCATGCTTCCTGGTTGCTATTTGGTTGCTCTTTGGTTGCCAAGCCTGGTTGCTATTTGGTTGCTATTTCCGAGCATGCTGACTTGCTTCAGAAAGCCTTGAGCCCTTTCGTGAGCATATGCTCGTCTGGTTAGTTCTGCCTGTATGCTTAGGTATGTGGCAAGATGGCCCCTTTACAAACCTATCTCTAATGCAAGACATAGGCAACATGGAGAATATTCCTTTGGCATTGATTTCGACACGAGTGATTCCATGCCGGTTCTGAGCCTCGGAGCCTTGAGGAAGACTGATTGTTTCTGCCTTGGTCTCTTGGAGACCCGAGCCATCTGAAAAATGTCCCATTTTTCTAGAGAGGTAATACAAAGAAGCCTTATGCTTCCATTGATAGGGAGAGGTTCTAGCTAAGATCAGCCTTGAAGACAACAGCCATATCAATGAAGCCATCTTGGGCCCTTCTGACAAATCCACCTGCCGGTGAAACAGCACTGAACGCCTCCAGTTGATACAACAGGGAGCAGAAGACTTGCTCGTCTGAGCCCTTGCCACATTCCTAACCCACACATTATGTAACTTAATGTAATTGTCCTTTGCAAGTAATTTGTTTCACAGCAACGAATGAATGAAGCCCTTGTTAAGCAGAACTTCTCTCTTTTGTCAATAGCTAAAAATGTAGTTATTTTGGATACGGGACTTCCATCCACAATTGCATGGCTCAGGAATGAACTACAAGCTGTACATCTAGAAGATGTTTTTGACAAAGACGGGATGAAAATTATTACTTCAATAACGTGATAATTTTGGAGATGTGCTGTGTTCAGGCCTCATCTCCTCAAGGTATCTGCTATTGAGCTGTATAAGGGAACTGGAAAGCAAGTAGATAAAAGCCATCTGAGTATGTTGTCAAAAACAACTTTTGGTGTGGTCACTTATAGATGAAACTGGCTGGAAGTAAAAGATAAGAAAGCTAATAAGGTCTTGAAGAAATTAAGTTGCCAAAGACCATTAGTTTCATCTGAAAATTCTGTTATTATTATTATCATTTTTTTTGGCAAGTCTTAGGAAAGCTCTCAGTAGGGAGTGGGCTATAGAAGGTGCAGAGGTCCCAAAGAGGACACATACCCTTATAGCCATGTTTGATATGCCCAGAAAATAAAAAATGTGGAGATCCGTTTGGCAATTTATTGCTTTTCCTCCAAAAGTTTCATTTTTCAGGAGGAGATTCTTTAAGCATCGATTAATTCGAGCTGAAGGTGTTACATATACTATGTACTTGCTGAACTGTTTAAGTATTCCAACAATAACTGATGGATTATAATGACTCATTAATTGAAAATACATTCAATTGTAGATTTTTTTCTATTTCTCGCTTTGATTCTGGTAGTTTTTGCTATATGTATATTGAAGCTCTCTTATTAGGTATATTCACATTCAATAGCAGTATATCTTCCTGGTAAACTTCCCTTTTTATCATGATAGAATATTTACTTTGGCTAATAAGCCTTATCTTAAAGAATACTTTGTCTATTATTTTTTCTTATTGTTATAATGTGTATGCCATATTCTTCTATTCTTTTGTTCTCAACTTATCATATAGACAGCATGCAGTTCAGTCTTGCCTTTTTTTAACTTTTAATTTTAATGTTTTAAGCCAGTCTCAAGCTCTCTCCCTTTAATTGGAAACTGGTCCATTTATACTTAATGA
Source organism: Panthera leo (assembly GCF_018350215.1). Taxonomy (NCBI): domain Eukaryota; kingdom Metazoa; phylum Chordata; class Mammalia; order Carnivora; family Felidae; genus Panthera; species Panthera leo. The sequence continues at coordinate 154,587,028 of NC_056687.1, forward strand.
AATTATATACACATTTACATTTGTGTATTCCATCTTGGTATTGATATCTTTTAGCTGCATCCGTTGTTTGTTTCTCTTAGGAAAAGAGCTAGATTTATTTGTGTGTGTGTTTTTGATTCTGACAAGATGAGGTTTAACTTTTTACTACCACCATGTCACAAACACTCTCTCATTTAACACATTTCCTCCAGTTCTATGTGAGAAACATCAACCTGTCCATCCTGCCATGTCTGTCAATGGGATGCAGCTGAGGGAAAACACTGCCACTATGAACCATCGTCCTTCACATTGTTTTGCACGTGTGTCAGGATCCTTTGCCTACACTCATAAAACCAGGTGTTAACCATACATTGTCAAAGGGATTGGCTCATTTTATCCAATGTAATATCAGGAAGTGTATCATCAAGGGCCATGCTTCATCAAGTGCAGGCAGATGACTAGAGTCTGGTACTTCTGTTAAAGAAGAAAATGTAGTTAGACATAATTTAGAATTTCTGAGGCTTTCCTCTCTTCTTGTTTCATACATCCCCCAAGGGCCAGCTCATCTTTTTCCCTGAAATTCAGTTTTTCCATAAATTAACCCCTGGGTATGCTACTCTTCTGGATAATTCCCTCTCATTTGTGTCTTGCTTCTCGTTTCCACAGCCCCTCCTATCATGCAGACCATGTCTCAGCTGTGTCATCTCGGTCACATCTTGACACGCATCTCCTCTCCACTTTCCAGCCTCTGCCCCATCTGCCTCAGCATCACCCAGAACGAGAAAGAAACAGAAACTCTCAGGCACCACCCCAGATTTACTAGCCCAGTAACTCTGTGGGTGCAGTCCGGCCATCGGTGCTCGTTTGGAATCACACTCAAGTACGAGAACCCCTGCTGGATACAAACGATGATGTCAAACCATCCCTCCCATCAACATGTTATCTTTAACACCAATGTCCTCTTTCCACTGAAGCTGCCGATTGAACAGGGGTCACAAAAGTACAGAGAAAATCCGGAATATTATCTTTATCTCAATTATTGCTTGTAATTTAGAAGTAAATTCAACTTTATCTTTGGATTTTTGTTATTACCAAATTGGGGGGGGAGGCAAACATTAGCCAAAATGAATGACTCAACATCCAAGTGTGCCCCGACATGAAAATTGACAAGAGATGATCTCCTCCAGCAGTCTGTATCTATCTGTATATCCATATATCCATGTCCTGTATATCCACAGGCCAAGTCTAGCCCCTTCCTTGTTTCCGTGAATAAAATTTTACTGCAACACAATATTAGTCAAGCTAATTATTTATTTATTTCTTTATTGGTATTATTTAATGGCTGCTTTTGCATTGCAGCAGCAGATTTGAGCAGTTGTAACAGAGACTAAATGGCCTGCAGAGCTAAAATATCTGGCCCTTTACAGAAAAAAAATTTGACCCCCGATCGACATCGTCACCAGGTATTCATTCGACATATGTTTATTAAACATTTGCCACTACACAGGCACCGTTTCAGGCACTGAACCAAGGACACAGACCTCTGCCATCATGGAACATATGTTAAAATGAGGGAAGGTGGCTGCAAATAAACATCATGCCAGTAAATAATTAATAAGGCAATTTCAGAAAGTCATTTGTGCTGTGAAGAAAACCAAGTGGATAAAATGATAGAAAGTGACAGCACTGTTAGGTTAGGTGTCAGGAGGCCTCCAAAGAGGTGGCATCGAGCTAAAATCTCAATGAAATGACGAAATGATAAAAAGAAACAAGATGCGCAAAGTTCATGGGAAGGAAATGACCTTGGTTTGTCTGAAAAACATAGAGAAGGCCAGCCTGGTTGGAGCAAAGTAAGTACTGGGAAGACATGGGGCCCTGGATACATGTTGGCGAGACTCCTGATCAATGACAAATTGTATTCTTTCATTTCCACCGTGTCTCATAGAAAGAAGTGTATTGATTAAAGGTTGCTTACTATTCTTTTGTGTGCTAATGATTTATGTTGGTTGCGCTGCAAGCATAAATGATTTTTACATCAACGGTGAGAAAATTAGGAACTTCTGATTAAAAATTGTAAAAAAAGGGCAAGATTAATGTCCTGTTTAGACACAAGGTTGAAATATTGCTCCTTAGTCATCTCTACCTTCATCAGGCTGTTTAAGGTGGCATCATTAAGCCAGACCTTAAAATTTTCCACTTCCCTAAACTTAGTGACATGAACAAGCACAGAACAAAACAAAAGAAAAATAAAACTCAAAGACCATCAGTAAGCAAGCAACGGAAAGAGCCACTGACTTGAATATGAACAAGAAATAAGTTTAAGAATGCATACAAATCTCCTCTAATTTTTGTGGAAAACTGTATTGAGTGTAGGTGCATAGTGGGGAATGGTGATTTGTTGAGAAGAGGAAAGTGTTAATGAAACACTACAAATGCAAATCAAGAATCAACAACTTAGGCTTTCGCTTTGGTATCACATCTACTAAAATTAGAAAGACACAGAAAAGCTTAGCACGCTCTGGTGCAAGGACAAACATATAAATGCATGAAGTGTTCCATATTTTTAAAAAATGGGCAAAGGAGTTGCATGGAGACTTCTCCAAAAATGATATACAAATGGCCAACAAACATGTGAAAAGATGCTCAACATTAGCAATCACTAGGTAATTGCAAATTACAACCACAATCAGCTATCACCTCACACCTCTTGCGTACTGTCCGTGCGAATGAAAAAAGATGCATCTCAAAAATAGCACAGAATTTTCTCAAAAAATTAAAACGGAACTACCAAATGATGTAGCAATTCCACTTCTACGATCCAGAAGAGCCGAAAGTAGGATCTTGAAGAAATATTTACACAACCACGTTCCGAGCAGCACTGTGGACAATAGCCAAGAGGTTGAGGCAATCCAAGCATCATCAGTGGATGAATGGGTACACAGTAGAATATTATCTAGCCCTAAAAAATGAACATGCGTCATTTGATACATGCGTCAGTGTAGATAAACCTAGAAGACATTTTGCTAAGTGAAATAAACCAGTCACAAAAAGATAAATATTGCCTGATCTCACTTATAGGAGGTATTTAGAGTAGTCAAATTCAGAGACAGAAAGTAGAATGGTTGTTGTCCAGGGCTGGTGTGAGAGGAGAAGGGGAGTTGCTGTCTAATCGGTATAAAGTATTGATTTTGCGGAGCCAAAGGGTTTGTGAAGATGAACAGTGGTGATGGTTGCACGACAACGTGAATGTGTTTCGCCCCACTGAGCTGCCAATTTAGAAACAGTTGAGAAGACAAATATTCTGTGTATTTTACCAAAAAAAATGTTTTGAAAAGTATCAATAACCTGCAGAGAAAAAAAAAAGACTTGGAATCAACAGATTCGAACAGAGCTGGGGATATCGTAGATAAGGTAAAAGAGTGGGGGTTGCTGTTGGCTTGTTAATATGGCACTTGAAATGCCATGCAGACAGATATAAAGGATTTTTCACTCCTCGGTGGGGGGGGGGGGGTAAAGAGGTGAAGACCATAGAAAATCTTGCTCTGTACAACTGCTCAGATTGAAAAAATTAATTGGAAAGTCATTTCCCTGCCTTTTAAGAAAGGGCCCATGTGAAGTAATCGGACACGGATTCTTGCTATCTCCTTTTCACATGTGTGGAGAACCAGAAGCTTGAAATCAGCAAAAGATGACCACAGCCATTTACGAATTGACTCTGTTGGTTTCAGGTTAAGTTCATTGACGCACTTGTTTGAGACAGCATTGTCAGTATCACTCTCAAGGTTAAGAAACCGAGGGCAAAGAGACTGAAGACGTGTTGAGTGGTAGGAACTTCCAGTGGAGTTGAATAATTGTCTAACACTTGAGTCAGGGTCTAGAACTTGAGTACCTGGCACTACCATACTATGTTTCTTTTCTGTACCTTCTACTGGAACCCAATTTCTCCATGCATCTGAATGGACTTTGGAAAGGCAGAGACTAAAAGACGCCAAGGCACGGGAAACTCTTTATAAACGCTCCTAAACCACCTCCTTTCCACTTGGCCCACACAGAGAGTTTATTCTTGACTGTTTTCCTCAGCAGTGGCTGCAAAGACTTCATAAATGGCTCTGCTACAGGAGACAAAGCCCTGCCTCGGGTTACAAGAAGATGTGGATTCATTACCTGGTTCTGCCATATGCCATGTACATGAGTGGGGGCGAGATTCAATTGCTGCAATGAAGTTTCCTCATCTGTCAAATGATTTTATGTACCTCATAATGTTGTTGCAACAGTTAAGGGAAATAACATAGGGGCAAGCACGTTAAACACTAAAATAGTATGTAAATGCAGGCTACAATTGTCATCTAAGTCCTTGTGAATCCAGGAGGAAGGATCTTAACCAAAAGTTAGAGATCACAAAGAAACACCTTTCAAAAATCCTAAAAATGGGGTCTTTCGATGCATTGTCTATCAGAATAAAACATTCAGGGCTTGAGCTATGAGAATATTTCTTTAATAATTTATTTCGAGAATAGGAGGGAGGTTTTCCCAATGTTCTAGGCCTTCATTTCATATCAAGGAAATATGTCTTCCTTATTTTATGCATAAGATATTATCATTTGGAATCATAGAATTTCACGGTGCCGTCTATAAATATTTTATTGTCTGTAAAAAATAAATAATGAAAACCTTGATTCTGAGAGATCCAGTATTGTGTTATGCTGGAAAATGAGGGGCCAATCTGGATTCTAATAACTTCTGCAGATGATTTTGATCAAGTTCTTAAATGTTTGGGACTTCCTTTTCATATCCGTTAAAGTGCGGAACAATTCCTTCCTGCCTTAATTTGGGTTCTCCACAAACAGTGCCTGACACATGAACTGGGGTATAGTTAATACAGAAAGCAGAGTGAGGAAGGTAGGTCAATGAAACAGTAAGGGAAGAAAAGGTAAGGGAAGATGCATTGCTAAGCTAGTGTCTGTGTAGACAACTAAAGCCCAATCGCTCTAGGGATCGTGTGAGAAACTACATAGAACGCATCTCAAAATGATCCCTCCAAAAGGAGGAAAGCCGAGGTATTTATCCACTGACTCCTGTCCCCCATTCGTTGAGGACTGTCCCAACCTGTGTCTGCATACCTGCTGGGTGGGTCTCAGGCTTCAGAAGTAGTCTGAGGGGCAGGAAAACAGAGAGCCACGGAAGCAGGCTTTTGTGGGCAATGCTGCCCAAGGGCACGAAACACAAATGGGCCAATCGATGTGGTGTAGGCACAAAACAATGTCTTGTACCTTATGGGTTGCTATGAGGAACGAATATATGAATTGGTATGGTTGTACTTAGAATGGTGCTCCAAAAATTGTAAAAAACCATAAATGGCAACTGGTCCTTTTATTAGACTAAGAGATGTGTTTATAGACACTACAAATTGGTAGGGATTTTGCTCTGGTCCCCTAATGCTTACTCGCTTTCTCTTTCTCTCTCTTTTTTTCCCTGGTTCTTCTCTTCTATACTCTATTGCTAAGTTTATCTTTCCATGATTTGCATAGATATGTCTCTGTGTGACTATGATCACTCTTCGCATTAGCAATTTATAGACTTTATTGTCTCATCTATGTAGCCTTATTTAAATGGCAAGCCATTGAATAACAAGATCAAGTGCTTCCTTCAACTTTGCATAATTGGGAGGACCTAGAACAATTTTATGTATAGGATGATGTTTAATAAATATTATGCTTTCAACATGGTTATAAAGTGAATGTCTTTCAATTGCCCTCACCATGGAGTTTTACCACTGTTTAGAAACACATGGCCTTATTACTTGAATGAAAATTCAAATTCATAGCTCCCATTAGCATTGCAGACAATTTCTGGCCTACTTTCCCTGGATATTAATGGAAGTTCAGATCTTTTAATGAGCTTAGTACAGGAAGAATTTTGGTATTCACATAAACCACTGTCCCTCTCTTAGCCTAGGGCTAGAGGGAAAGCAGTCACTATGTTGGTCAGGTAATTTCAAAGATATTTAACTGTCAGAAAAGCCACAATGCACTGCATAAACAACAAATGCATAGTCATTTTTGGTGTATTTCTATGCCAAATTTAACTTCCTGGATACAACTTTCACTTGGTTTCCTCTTACCTTGCTGATCCACTTTTCAGTCTCCTCCTTATTTCATGGTGTTTTAAACTTTTGGACAACATCGGGGCTCAGCATTTGGAAAGATTCTCTTCTTCATCAATCTCCATTCATTCATTAGCCCAGCCTCCCCTCCTGAACTTTAGGAACCCAGAACTGATTATGTTTTCAATATCTCAACTTCGATGGTGTGATAGATTAGGCCATTTTTAAAAAGCCACTGACTCTACTCTGGCTTTGTATACCTCTTTGGAAGGTGATCCTGATGGCCCCATCAAGAGGGTGGATCTTCTTTGCCCCAATGAATCTTGGTTGAAACTGTGACTTTATTGACCAGTTGCATGCACTGAAAGTGACCTTATGGAAGTTGCAAGCCAAGAACTCAAAGGAACTTCAGTTTCCACACTGTCTCTTCTTTCCCTGAAATTTCCACATAAAAAAGCCTGGGATGGTCTGTTGGAGGGCAAGATGACCCATCCCATCTGAGGAGGAGAATGATCCATCCCATCTGAGGTATCCTAGGTCAACCAGCCCCCAATTAATCCAGCAACCTGTTGCAACCACAAGTGACCCCATGGGAAGCCTGTGGAACTACTCAACTGAGCTCAGACTCAGTTGCTAACATAAAGATTCCTAACCACCACCCCCACTCCCCCACACACAAAGTTTTGTAGTGGTTTGTTACATAGTGATAGGTTTCTGATAAAGATGTTGAAGAGATCTGGTTAATTTAAGATATGCAACACCAAACCCTTGGTTCTATCCCTTAAAGCTAGTACTCCACAGTTTCCTTTTTAGAAGTCATTGGCCATTTCAATCTTGTAATTCCTCAAGTCAGATATTTCACAAACATCCTTCCCACCTTTCTTTCCCTTATGTCCAAACCATCAACAAATCTGTGAGCTCTTTCCTAATTCCCCAGATTGGAGCACTTCTCTCCATTCTCCATTGCTTACGTGCTTCTTCAAGGCAGGTGGTTACAGCTAAGTCTTGAACTGTGTCATTGTTTCTGCCTTGATCCTCTGAAAGCCATTCTCCTCATGGCATTGAGAATAATCTTTTAAATCACAGATTATATCAAGTCCTTTCTCTGACCAAGAACCCCTCACTGAAAACAGGTTTTGGTTCCTTAAAAAGTTGAATATGCATATGCTAAGTGAAATAAGTCATACAGAGAAAGATAGATAGCATATCTTTTCACTCTTATGTGGATCCTGAGAAACTTAACAGAAGACCATGGGGAAGGGGAAGGGGAAAAAAAAGTTAGAGAGGGAGGGAAGCAAACCATCAGAGACTCTTAAAAACTGAGAATAAACTGAGGGTTGATGGGGGGTGGGAAGGAGGGGAAAGTGAGTGATGGACATTGAGGAGGGCACCTGTTGGGATGAGCAGTGGGTGTTGTATGGAAACCAATGTGACGATAAATTTCATGTTAAAAAAAAAGTTGAACATACAGTTATCATGCAACTGGGCAACTCTGCTTCTAAGTATATATCCAAAATAATTGAAAATAGGTGTTCAAGCAAAAATTGTGATGAATGTGTTCATGGAAGCATTATTCACAATAGCCAAAAGGTGGAAACAATCGAAATCCCATCCATACATGAATGAATAAACTAAACATTGTATATTCCTTTGTAATATTGTTCATCCATAGAAAGAAATGAAGTGCTGACAAATTCTCCAACAGACCCTCAAAAACAATATGCTAAGTAAGTCACAAAGGTCACAGGAAGACTTTATGTATATGAAATATCCAGAATAGTTAAATCCATAGGGCAGAAATTGGATTGGGGTTACCAGGGGCTGAGGGCATGCGGAGTAATTGCTTAGTATTTTCAGGGTCTTGGTTTGGACTGGTGAGAATGTTTTGGAACCAGATAGAGGCGGTGGTTGCACAACACTATAATGTCCTAAATGTCAGGGAATTGTTCCCGCTAAAATAGATAAATGGCTTAAGAGTATGCTTATCATAATGAGCACTGAGCAATATGTAGAAATGTTGAATCATTGTATTGTACACCTGGAACTAATACAGCACGGTACCTTCATTATCCTTCAATGAAAAGTGAATTTAAAAAATGAAATGTTTAATTTTAAGTGAAGTGAGTTTCAGGTCAATTAAAAACCAAAAAGTTTCAATAGCTTCTTATGTTGCACAGAACAGCAGCCAAAATCCTCACAAAGACATATGTGTCCCTCTGTGGTCGAGCTTCCACTTCGACTCTTCCTTTTTCTCTCTCCTTTCTTACAAGATACATCTCTGTGCTGTTGGTCAAAGATTCCGTATGCTGTCTTAAGATTCATGCGTCCTTGATCTCTCTTGTCTGGATTGCTTTTTCCCTAGGTAGAACCCTCACTCTCCACTCATTCAGCTTTTCAGATAGTATAAAAGATTAATTTGTTTAATTTCTTTTCCTGGTCTACTGAGCCTGTATAGAAGCAAGGGCAGGGATATGCATAATGTCAAAAATATTGGTAACGTCTAGTTCCCTCTGGAACATTTTGCCAAATCTTAAGTTGGTGCATCCTGATCTGAGCTGCCAAAACCTATCAAGGAAAAGAGTATGAGACCTTGAAAGGCCAACATCTACAAATTGAATATAAAGTAGTTCACAAAGGAAGGCTGAGTTTCTCAATATGCTACTAATGTGGCTTGTGTTGTTATGGCGATGGGGGGGGATTATGAAATATTACATAGAGTATTTTAGTTTCGTCTTAGTTCCACTCTTTTAGCAAAGACTATAAACATGCTAGAACATAACTAATTACATTGTACTGTCAGACATCATGGCATCCGGGAAATTTTTTTCAGCCACATGAGATCTACATGTTATTCTAGAAACTCAGAAGAGCTGCTAAAAATAAGCATGGCCCCTAGTGGAGCTAACATAAACTGTTTCTTGTGCAAGAAGCCAAAGACAAGTCAAGGTTTAGGATCTGCAATCCAACGTAGTGTAAGAGGGGTCTTACTGGAATATAACCTGGAAACAGAAGCTGCAAGTTGGTTGTACTTGGAATGGGGAACCTCACCTCATTTATAAGCAATCCAAATGTAGCTTAGCCTGTATATATCACCCTTATTAACACCCTTATTAATAAGTTGATGTGCAGGCTTTTTCTCCACTTTTGTTCTGTCTCCGCACTGATCAAAGCACTACACAAATTCCCAGAGAGATTTACATGCTTCTTTGGATGAAAAACTTCTTGCTTCCACACCTTGGTAAGCATGGCAAGCATTATCAGTGAGTCATTCGTGGCCAGGTGGCGAACCGATTCCCAACTCAGGGAGAATGATGGCACTGGTGCCCCCAAGGCACGGGATTCATAAGGAATGGAATCTGGTATGCTCAGAGATCCTATTTCCACCTGCAAACCTTCCTCTTCTTCAAGACAATTTACTCTATATGAATAGATACCCGGAAGCTCCACTCTGATTTACAGGAAGTATTGCTCTTTGCGTGTGCCTAGTTTCCCCTTGATTAAAAAAAACAAAAATTCTTGAGTTAAACAAGATTTCAACTCTTGAAGTAATTCTTAGCATCTGGTGGAGCTTCCATAGCATCCGGTGTATCAATGGAGCTCTCCTCCAATCCCAGGGCTGGAGCTGAACTGAATGCTGACCTTCATACTACCAATGAGACCTGCACATAGACAGAACAGAGCTAATTTCCCTATTCATTTGCCATCACTTATTTTGAATCTGCAGACACAGGTTAATTTCTCATGAAAAGTGCACATTGGGCCTAGGTGGACAATTATTCCCGTGCTTTAAAATTCCTCTGCAAGAAAAGAGAAAAAAAATATCATCAAGCTTTTAACGTACATGCTATATATAAAGCTAGCGTGATTTTTCAATGGTTCAAGCTGGTCATTTGCTTCTAACAAGCATGAAAAACAACAAATTATTGGAGCAAAGTAGCAGGGATACTTTGTCACATAAATAATAAGCATCTAAAACATGTTTGAATCAGTTTTCAAAAAGGGTTACTTTTGAGATAACAGCCCGGGATTTAGTCAGTATTTGAGAAATGAATGGTAAAAAAATAGATACGGTATGACTTTGGTATGTTTCCCTTGGTCAGATACTGAGTCCTTTTGACTCCATTCTTCTCATACACAATAACTTTCTCTGGTATGACTCACACCCAGAAGCCAGAAAAAAAAAAATATATATATATATATATATACACATCAATTTACTGATTTTATCCATTCATCCATTGTATCTTTTATTCGATCAACTAATGTAGTCATTCAGCACATATTTATTGAACACTGATGATGCCAAGCATTGATCCGGGTGTTGGAAATCAAGGATCGTGAAACAAATAATGGCGGGATAGCATGGCATGGATTAAGGAAAAAGGAAATACGAATTGTAGGTGAGTTCATATTAGAGGCATCTAATCTTCACTTGGTGAATCAAGTCAGGCTTCCAGAAACAAGTAACATCTTAGCTGTAATCTACAAAGTGAGTAGGACGCAGCCAAGCAAGTAAAGGTGTTGAATGGAAAAGGACGTTTCAGACAGAAGAGAAGGAATAACACAGATTTTGACACATTGGGGAGCTGGTGGGAATTCACTATGGCTATAGCACGAAACCTAATACTATGAGGACTCAGTGTTCAAAATGGACCTCTTTGGAAGCAAACTGGTCTTTTACTAACGTGTGTGTCTGTGTGTTCATGTAACATGTATTTATACTTCAATTACAGCAGATTTTACAGCGTATTAATATGAATAGTTCATGCTTCTCTTTGCCTCCCCAAACAAACCTCCTTAAGTATGAACTTTATACTGAGGTCATGAGATCCTAGAATGGAAGAGAATTAATGACTAACAGTTAGGATTCAAATCTGGTAAATTTTATTGCTTTTACAGACTATCTGATTTCCTAATTTCTAGATTCTCTCTGCCTACATAGGCTTTCTTAAATAGGTTGGTCCTATTGGCCTCCCTGATCTGACCTGGGCTAAATGTAAACTGTTTAAAAATCCAGAAGTCTCCCCTTTGTAGCTTGCAAATCTGACCCGTGACAAATTGTCCAGGCTTCTGTAAGATAGGGGAGAAGTGCAGCACGAGAAGGTGTACTGGGTAAAAGCCGTATTTCAGTTAATGCAAATACACTCAGATAAGGGGTTAAGAACCTATGAGAATTTTCTAGTAAAGGAGCAGAAGCCTCAAGGACACAGAAAACTATCTGAGAGTTGGAGAAGGCATCAAAGGCTTTGGGTAGGGCAGAGCACCCGGAATGGTTTGGGTCGAGGTGCGGTGGAGGACTGAAGGCTTGAGAGTTTATACTTGGGACAGTGAATGAGGAACCTCGCATTGGGCATCGTGGTGGATTAGACTCAAGTGTCCCTTGACGTGGAGCGAGTTCAGAGTCTGGGACTTACCTGCCTCAGAATGAGAACTGACTGTCAGAGAACCTAGAAGCCGCTTTGCCCTGGATGACCTAGCTCATAATTGCGGTTTGAAAAGCTTTATGGGGCACCAGGGGCACCAGGGTAGCTCAGTGGGTTACGTGACCGACTCTTGATTTCGGCTCCAGTCATGATCTCATCGTTCGTGAGTTCGAGCCCTACATCGGGCTCCCCGCTGACAGTGCGGAGCCTGCTTAGGATTCTCTCTCTCTCCCTCTCTCTCTGCCCCTCCTGCGTGCTCTTGCGTGCTTTCTCTTTCTCTCTCTCTAGATAAATAAATACACTTGAAACGAAGCCTGGTGAAAACAGTGGCCTCTAGAAATTTTCTGCAGTTTTATGCAGGCTGGCCAGTAACTATGTCATGCAGTCCAAAATATGTTTAGCATGATTTGAAAACGCCCTCAGACACCCCCACTCAGTTCATTCCAGCGCCTTGCTCATAACCTTTGTGCCGCACTGCTTAAATCCGTCGTCCCAGTCCTAGCTCCCTGCCCTAGGCTATTGCACTGGTAGGGTTCGTCATCCTGAGTCCTTGATGGTGGACCACTGCACCTTGCTCTCTGAGTGCTTTGTATACCATCCCATTTCTGGCTGTGATGTCATTCGTACACAATACGAATCTTTGTTCCCAATAACCAGCGTTTTCAACTTCATTTTGTTTCCGTTTTCACCACAGAGTTCAGGTAAGCAGTACGCTCCCGGGGGAATATTCAATATTATAAGCTATTTCTTATACTATGTTAGGAACTCAGTTACTTCCCCATTTAGGAAAGCATATTAGAGTCATGGGAGTGAAAATTGCCTTACGAAAAAGAAAACCTTGAATTGACTTTATATAATAGGTAAGTCACGAGTAAGTTTTAGTGTTTTGACAAACAACGGTAAATCTTTGCGAAATGCGTCTTAATTTAATAGATTCACCAGTGAAGAATGAGGACGCCCAGAGTCTGTTGCTTTTGTCTTTGAGTCCCAAGATGGATATCATGCCTGAAACACTGTCAGAGCTCCCCACAGAGAAGTATAATGATTCTCTGAATGAGCGAATGAGTGAATGAATGAATGAATGAACTGTTTGCTTAATTGACATTATAGTCTCACGTGAAGCTATGCTCAGGAAGATACTGAGCCTCAAAGGAACCCAGTGACATCTAGGTCTCCCTCAACAAATGTTCTGAGTAAATTCGATGTCTGTCACAAACGCCCAAAACCTTGAATGAAGAATTTGAAATCTCAGGCTACCAAGATGAATGCCGGTGTATTGTCGTGTGTATACAGATGGCCGTGCAAGGGATACAATGCAAAAAGTCCCCTCTCTCTTGCTGAGTTTTGTTCTGGGAAAACATAGCTGTTGAGCACAGCAATTACCGCCAAACTGCCGTGGGAGTTACAGGCACTGGTTGAGTTCATAGAACTGCCACGGATGCCTCGAATCAAGGGCAGGTAGTCAAAGGCCATGGTCAGAGCTGTGACCTCTGGACCAATATATACAGACCTTTCAGGGGAGTGAGTGTCTTCATCACCAACAATCCTTTTGGGCTGTTCCACTTGAGATCACTGACTCTGCCAAGAACACGGTAGAACTCCGTTGGATTGAGACCCATGTCAGAAAGCGCCACGCCATAGATTTTACAGAGAATGAGAGGAACAGAACATTCTGCCCTGGAAGGGAGTCTCGGTGGATGGAGTAAAGAGCAGGGCGTCTGGAGCCTGTCACTTGGGTTTGCTGCCCAGTCCCGTCACCTTCTCACGATGTGATACTGGAAATGCTCTTAAAGGTTCTGTCCTTTTCCTTATCGTGGTACTTCGATAACAATGCCCGCCCTGGAGGGGTGGCATGGGTGGTGGTGATAATGGTCAGCGTCTCAGACATCACAAGTATTTGGTAAGGTACAGCTCTCGTCAACACCGCGGGAGTGGTTTGGTGATACAAAAAGGAAGGAAAATACATAATGCATCTTCTTTGAGGAGGGGTGCCTTCTCATCAATAGCAGAGACTTAAATGTCTTGAACTGGGCAGTCAGAATACCTACCTTCCATCTCATGAATGAAATACAAGAGGCATGGCAAGGCCCCCCAGGCCACTCTCTGGGTTAAGTCACTGATGTCACATCCTACTTCTCCCAGGCGACAGCAGGTGTTCACTAGATGCCTAGAGTTATTTCTCAGCAATGATAAATCACCACTGCTTACTCTTTCCTTATGGCCCATTTCAAATCTTGTGATTTTTATATTTTTCTGTTAATCAGTATTTATTTGCACCAACTCAACCAGAAGTTTTCTCCTCCGGTCCGCCTTTTCTTAATCTTCCCACTTTTTAACTTGGGCACTTCTAAATTTCCGCAAAGTGGCCCAGAACCCAGAACTCACTAAGGTTCTCAAAGCTGCTGATTTTTTAATGCTTACTTGCTCATCGGCACGTTCTTTTGTGCCCGCTTTTCTTTCAAGTGGCACTGCTATGAACCTGTATTTCCTAAGATGCAATATTTCCCTATGCTTTTTTTTCTCCAATTTTTGTTTATTTATTTTGAGAGACAGAGAGAGAGCAGGGGAGGGGCAGAGGGAGAGAGAGAGAGAGAGGGAGAGAATCCCACGCAGGCTCCGCACTGTCAGCACAGAGCCGGGTGTGGGGCTCAATCTCACCAACCGTGAGATCATGACCTGAGCCGAAACCAAGAGTTGGACGCTGAACTGGCTGAGCCACCCAGGTGCCTCTCCCTTACTTCTTACCGATGGGATGAGAAAAGACACCCACTAGTCTTTCAAGCATTGAGGGACTTTGAGCGCAGCGGAGATGAAGGGGAAACAAACAGGGATCTCTTTCATCATTGCTGCTGCCACAAGTGTTGGCCTTCTGCCTCATTTGAACTGTAGATGGCTGCATAATTCTCTCCCTAAGACCCTTGAGTTCTGGAGAACTCAACTCCCTCCACCCCCACCCCCCACATAGTTTAGCATAGCCTCCACTTAGAGATTTACAGTCCTGCTTTGATCTTTTTGCCTCTTTGTGGGTTTTGCAAATGTCCCCTGACTTGAAGAGAATAACACCATTTTAAAACCCTTTAAACAATTCATTAATCATTTTGCTAATCATAAATAACAAAGCCTTTAAACAAAACAGAACCAATACTAGCCCAAACGGAGCCCCATTAGTCATTTATACAATTTGCCGTATGTTTTCATCACTCATGATGATCTTCGACCTATTTCCAAAACCATGATTAAATCGCTTTTCTTTGAGTCACTCTGATTAATTTTTCATGCACAATTGGGTGACTCACCAAATCAAAAGTGATCCTAACATCCTAATGTTCGACTTTTGCTTTTTTGATTTTTCCTTTCAATTTCTTCTGTGGGTTTGTGCTGGCAAAGCTATGAATTCATATGTCCTGCTTTATTCTTTTTGAAGGCCATCTGCCAGTTTCCCCTTCTTAATATTTTTCAAGAGTATCATATGCTATACTTTACTGATAGTTACCTTCCCAGGCAGAAGTTTCCAATACCTTTCAAGAGTATATTTTCTCCGTATTCTCTAACATGCTAACATTCTTTCATTTTCTGAGCATAAACATGCGTGGGTCCATAAACATGCCGGCCAGCCCCCTGAATAACTCAGCGTGATGTGGGCCTTTCAATGCCTGCCAAGTAAGGAATTCCCTTATCTTCGTGTTGGCCAGAGCAATTTTTGCAATGTCTTCATTACTCCCTAATTGTCTATATTTCTGTGCTTCATTTCTCTTGTTAAAGGCAGATTTAAAAAATGAGTTCAATAACTCAGCCGTTTTAGAGCCATCATTAATTTCATGCCCTTCCTCATTCATTAGTGGACCTATTTTCTTGTGGCTTTCTTTTCCCTCTGGGTCTTCTTCTTCTTCTTCTTTTTTTTTTTTTTCTTTTTAATTCTTCTCATTTATTTTAACCCTTTGATCACACTCCATTATGACCATTATCATGTCTTCCCTAGCAGCATGAATAACGTCTCAGTGGGAAATTGATTTGGTTTTCCGGGTCCCTACCATCCCTGGAATAAACGTCCTTTTGGTTTTTTTTGCTCTGGAAAGTTGGACTATGACTGATACAATTTTTAAAATCTTATTCAGAGGAAATGTATAGGCCATGTCTTTAAAAGAACACTAAAACATGCTCTAAGTGTCTCCGACATGAAGGCAGCATTACTATCTTTGAACTGAAACTTAAAAAAAAAGACTAAATGCCTAAGGACAATTGATTTCTTGGTTTGTAAAATTGTTTTCACTTTATCAGACTTGAATTTCTATAGCTCAACAACCCTCCCCTCCAGTGTGGGCTCAGTCTCATATTAGGAGTCCATACTTTTCCAGAATCCAATAAAAGCTGTGATACCCTTTTTTACTCCTTGTTCCCTATGCAGTGCAGTTTCCCAAACGTGAAGATAGTCTTACAATTAAATAAAATGTGAATATGAAAAATTCAAATTAAATAAAGCATGCTCTTGTAAGCTGATTGCTTGAATACAAATCAATATGTTTACCGGCACTTTTTATTTTCTGAGAATATATCCTCACTTAAATAGATTTTCTAGGGGCGCCCCAGTGGCTCAGTCGGTTAAGTGGCCATCTTGGGCTCGGGTCATGATCTCAGTGGTTCATGGGTTCAAGCTTGGCATCGGGCTCTGTGCTGGCAGCTCAGAGCCTAGACCCTGCTTCGGATTCTTCATCTCTCTCTCTCTGCCCCTCTCCCACTCATACTCTGTCTCTCTCAAAAATAAATAAACGTTAAAATAAAGTTAAAAAAATAGATTTTCTAGTCACTTCATCTTACTGAAGCGGTCACTCATGGGTGTGCCTAGGGGGCAGGTTGTCTTTGGTGTTTTCATTCTTTGAAAATGCCATTTTCTTCCATTTCCTCCTCCTCATCAACTTAAAATTGTTTGTTTCAGTGCTAATACCAGCAAAATAACATGAAAAAGAAATGAAACTGAAATTAGCCTGACCTGGATTTGCATCCAAATGGTTCCACTTCTAGGGGTAAACTGGAGAGCAGTTTACACAAATTCTTTGAGATTCGATCTCATCTGTAAATGGAAATTATCGGTATCCAGCCTCAACAGAGGGTACGATGAAGGTCAGGCAAAATAATCATATGTAATATATGTAGAAAAAAGTATTCACTTAGCAGGATCAAAAAATGTTGCTCTTTTCTACTCTTGCTATCGTTACTTTAACCATTGATTTTGTCGCTCCGTCTCCCTCAGCCTGTAGTATTTTTTTGAGACAGTTGAATATTGCAATAATAATAAAGGACGTAAAGCATATAGGAAATGGGATTTCCGTTTAGGTTACTAATCTGTCAGTCACAGAATTGGGTCTTTGAGATGTTGGATTCAAAGCTCCAAAAGAGAGTTGAATCCAACTGTTGCAGGATTTTTCACTTTCATCCTGGGGATTCGTTGTCTTGCTGTTTCGAAGAACAAAGAGGTGGGCGTGAAATGAGCAGCAGGCAAACATTTGTTAGCGTAGACAGAAGATCAGAAAGAAAGAACAGTCTAAAAGCTCTCTTTACAGAAAGGGGACATTGGAAAGTGAGGGCCCACGACATTAGGTAAGGGTCCTTGCTTCATAAGGTTCTGGTCAGCCCTCCCTTCCCTTCCCCCTTGTTCTTTCTCGGGTTTTACCCCTATTGACTTGATAACTCTAGGTGCTGGGTTGTCCATTCCTGACTGGCTCATTTCCAAAGGTCTACGGCCATACTGTTCCATGTGGGTCATAGGTTTTATGGTCTGCTTATTTCTAGTCGGGTCTTTTGTCCAATTCCTGTGGGAAAACTGAGGGCGAGTAGTTGGGTCCTTTCATTCTTTTTTAAAATTTTTTTCTTTAGCGTTTATTTATTTTTGAGACAGAGAGAGACAGAGCATGAATGGGGGAGGGGCAGAGAGAGAGGGAGACACAGGATCCAAAGCAGTCTCCAGACTCTAAGCTGTCTGCACAGAGCCTGACACAGGGCTCGAACCCACGAACCGTGAGATCATGAGCTGAAGTCAGACGCCCAACCTACTGAGCCACCCAGGCACCCCTGGGTCCTTTCATTCTTAGCAGGAACCTTACACCTGAGGGTGTCTGTTGTGGTCAGCCACTCCCAGCATTGTTCCAAAATCTGTGTTTTTCCTCACCCAGGGACCTCAGGTCCTAATCTTTCCCTCTCTGCCTACTGAATTCTGTCTTTTCCTACCATACAACACTCTTTTTCTAGCTGACAAAAACTCCTAGAGGCCTCAAACTCATCCTGCCTACCTATGCTTTCTAATTTCTTACTGAATTCTGGAAGGAGTAATTAGGGAGTTAGAACAGGGAAAGGGTTTCTGTGCCAGTAAAAGTCTTAAATTGGTGACAAGGCTACAAGAGACTCAAGTCATTATTATAGAAATGTTCCAATGAAATGTTCAGAATTTTCATGCATAGTTCAGTGTGTCACAAATATTCCATACGGTAATCTAAAACAGCTTTTCCTGGGCTCAGTTGGTTAAGCAGCCAACTCTTGATCTGGGCTCAGGTCATGATATTACGGTTCATGGAACTGAGCCCCATGTTGGGATTCTCTCTCTCCTTCTCTCTCCGCCCTTCCACCCGCTACCCCCCCACCCAAATAAATAAACTTAAAAAATATATGTAACAACTTTTCCCATAGTTTGTTTCAGGGAACACCTTTTCTAGATGATGTTACACACTGAGAGATTACCCCAAACCCCAAAACTTTGGAGGCGCTGAACTGAACAAAGTGAAACAAGTTTGTTCCCAGCAGGCTTTCTGAAAGCTGTGGCCAGCTTAAGAGAATTGTATCTGTAAAAAAAAAAAAAAAAAATTAAAAATTAAAATAAATAAATAAAAGAACGGTATTTGTGTGCCTGCAAAGTACATACGCTGAGCTATTAGGGCACCGTGTTGTACACAAAACTCATTCACCATAAACTGTTTGAGAAACACAAAGATTGCCTTTTTGTCTCTAGAACTCTAAACACGGGCTTAACCTGTCGGGGGACTATTGCAGTAAAAAAAAAAAAAAAAATCATTCAAAAAGTTCAGTGATTCCAACAGGTCTTTAGACAAAACAAAACAAACAAAACAAAAAACAAAACAAAACAAACAAAAAAACCCAACCAACCCTCAATCAATAAAACAGAGTATTTGACATGAATACAGATAAGAACAAATAGAAGTTTTTGACCAGTTTTTAGACTTTGCTGGTAGACATTTTGGCGTCATGAAGAAGCTGTCACTGTCACCTAAAATAATCCCACCACAGTGAACTTTTAAGAATCCATCTACAAAAAAATGTGAAAGCTAAAGCTTTCACCTTTAATCTCTTGACATTTATGGTGCAAGACGACGTGTCTGCAACGAACCACTGCTGATTATTTCATGTAACGTGGGGAGGCATCATTAGTTTATGGTAACAAGGGTGGGTTGTCAGGCTTTTCCCGAACCGATACGGTGAAGTCTAATTAGTCATATAACTGTTTTATTTTCCTTGGTAATGAGCACATGCCAAGGGGCTGATTCCAAAAAGGTACATTTTTTAGAAATCTCAAAAGCGCATTGAATGTGAGATACGCGTTTTTTTCCGAAATGTCTTCTCTGAGACACGCGTGGATTTTCACACCCTAAGAACATAATTGGAAGAGTTCTTAATTCTGCAGTTCTTTTTATTTTTGGAGGTCGAGAAAACTCATAGCCTTACTTATATCACCTTGCACATGTCTCTTTCTTCTCCGTCTTGAACATTTGTAAATATAATATGAACTGCTGTTTATTCCTACTAATTCCCAGCAAGTGCTGTGTGTGCAATACACACACTTTAAAAAGTCAGTAATTGGATTCCTCGTGAGTTGGTAGGTGGGTAAGTAGGTGGTAGGCATTGCCAGGTTTCATATAGGCTCCATTCTTATAAGTGTCTAATATTCTGCCTCCACAAATAAAAAGATACATTATTAAATTCCTCTTTGGCAGCTCTTTTCTTAGGATGAGTCCCATTCTTTCACCCCTTTTTGACAGGATCTAATTTCTATTCTTTCCAACGGTTCCACTGACCTCCTGTGCCCTCTCTCCTATGCTGCAGAGTTTCACTTGACTGCTGATATACCCATCTCCATACATTAAAGATGCACTTATGCTTTTTTTTTTTCTTACAGTGCTCTGAACATAATTACAAAAGCTTTGAATCCAGAATCAAAAACGAGCAGTTTGATCACATAAAAGCTAATTTCTGAAAACCACCACCAGATTCAAAGTCAAAGGGAGGACGAAGTTAGAACGCTTCAGGAGCAAACAGCACAAAAAATATTTTCGAGACAGACCCACGGAAAAGTTTATTATGTGTCGCGATTCAAAATGCTGGCCCCATCTACCTACTGTTTTCTCAACCCGATGAAGTCCTATTATCCAGTCTGTTGAGTTTTTTCATTACAGGTAACTAATGTGCCATTTCTATTTAATAACAGTCTCCTGCAATTTCCCTTTGTAATTAAGGTACATGATCAAGCATTTAATTGTGGAATTTTAAAAGGTAATATAGGACCACATTTGGCAGCCATTTTTAAAAAAAATGCTATTTATTTATTTTGAGACAGAGACAGAGAAAGCGAGTGGGGGAGGTGCAGAGAGAGAGAGAGGGAGAGAGAGAAGCCCAAGCAGGCTCTGCACCCACAGTGCAGAGCCCAGTGTGGGGCTCAAACGCACAAACCATGGGATCATGATCTGAGACCAAAATCAAGAATCCATCACTGACCTGACCGAGCCACCCAGGGGCCCCTTTAGCAGCCATTTGTAAAATACAAACGCTGTGTTTTGAGTCACAAAGCATGCTGCTATTTGTAAACACTTCCAATGTACGGCGTGAGATAATCTTGTCTTTTGGGTTCAGATTCAACTATAAAAAGTGCAGGGAGGTAATGGCTTTCTGTGTTTGCTCCCTCAGAGGCAGTTTGATCATCCCTGAAACCCCAAACAGAAAACGTTCTGCCTTTATTGCAGAAAGGGGAAAGTCTCCCCCAGACTCGGTTCTCGTGGGGATGCGCCCTATTCCTTCACCACTTCTGCCGTCACCTCTCCTGGAAGCTTTCCCTTGCCTTCCATCAAGGTCCAAGATACCACTGCTGGGTTTTAATATAGTCTTGACTGCCCTTGACCAAATCAGCCCAAATAACATTAGCTTCAGTTATTCCTCGTCTGTTTCCCCAGTGAACTGTGAGATTCTCGTACACTGTAGCTTGTATTCCACCCCCCTATGAGCCCCATTTGTCCATATAACGGAAGCCCAATGCATTTTTGAATGGTGGCGATGTTCCCAAACCACACAGTGAAAAAGATGGCACTGGCATCCAGCTCTTCACACAGGCGGTCCAATTTAATTGCGAAAATTTGGGGGCGCCCGGGGGGCTCAGTCGGTTAAGCGTCCAGCTTCGGCTCAGGTCATGATCTCGCGGTTCATGGCTTTGAGCCCCGCGTCGGGCTCTGGGCTGACAGCTCGGAGCCTGGAGCCTGCTTCGGATTCTGTGTCTCCCTCTCTCTCTCTCTCTGCCCCTCCCCTGCTCATGCTCTGTCTCTCTGTGTCTCTCAAAAATAAATACATGTTAAAAAAAATTTTTTTTTAATTGCAAACATTTTTTAAAGTAGTAGTATTACATAGGACAGTAATTGGGAGCTGTTTTGAAGAGATAATGGGTACGTCCAGATTCCAAAAGGAAATAAACTGTTATGCAGAAGCTTAAGCTGTGGGGAAATGATGTAAAGAAATGTCTACTCTACGGCTTGTTAAAGCAGACTTCTCTCTCCCTAAATTCCTCTGTATATGTTTGCAGGGTGTGGAACCCTCCTAAAGGCCACCTAAACTAGTTGCAAGGTCTTTCACCCTTTCTTCTGGTAAAGAAATGTGTATCAAATATCCACGTATTAGGATCCATGCGAAATGTTATAGACACACAACAATGCACGCTTATAGTTTCCAGTTCATAACAGTGGAACATTGAACAAGCAATTTTGTTTAGCAGCAATTCAGGATAGAAGTCTGATGAGCATATAAGGAGAGCACAGAGAGGGAACCTTCAGCATTATTAGGATCCAAAGGGGAGAATAAGAAATTCTTCATAGAGGGAATAATGGTTGAATTCAGGTCTGAAACATAAGACCACTAACAGGCATTTAAGAAAGGGAGTTCTTGGGAATGTGGCAGACGTATAAAACCCCTTTGTTTAATCAAGAATTTGAGGGACAAAGGACTTGAGGGGGGGAGGGGCAGAGAAAGAGGGAGAGGGAGAATCCTGAGCAAGTTCCACACTCAGCATGGAGCCCAATATGGGGCTTGATCCCATGACCCTGAGATCATGACCTGAGCCTAAATCAAGAGTCACACACTTAACTGACTGAACCACCAAGAATTCATTCAAATTTTAAGAACCCCCAAGGCTTCTATTCTGTGAAAAACAACATCAACAGAATGAAAAGACAGCCTCAGACTGGAAGAAATTATTTCCAAAGACCTATTTTATTATATTCAAAATATATGATCCAAAATATATAAGAACTCTTAAAACTCAATAAGAAAGCAACTCATTAAAAAAATGGGTCAAAGACACATCATCAAAAAATATAGAAAGATGGGAAATAAGTATATGAAAAGATTCTCCACATCATAGGTCATCATGGAAAGGCAATTAAAATAATAAGATATCACCACACACCTATTAGAATTGCCGAAATTCAAAACACTGACAACACCAAATGCGGATGAGGATGTAAATCAACAGGGGCTTTCACATACTGCTGGTAGGAGTGCAAAATGGCACAGCCACTTTGGAAGACAGTCTAGTGGTTTTTCGTCTTATCACACGATGTCACGACGTAGCAACTGTGTTCCTTGGTATTTACCCAAAGTAGCTGAAATCTTACGTCCACTGAAAAACCCGCAGAGGTTGTAATAGCAGCTTATTCACAGTTTGCCCAAACTTGGAAACAATCTTTCTGTAGGTGAATGGATAAAAACACGGTAGTACATTCACACGATGGAACATTATTCAGCACTAAACAAATATGCCATGAAAAGATATGGTGGAACTTTAAATGCATATTATTATGTGGAAAGACTACTTACTGTATGAGTCTACCTATATGACATTCTTGAAGAGGAAAACAACTATAGAGATAGTAAAAAGACCTCCAATTGGAGATTGATGTGGGCTTAGAAGAGGAATAGGTAGAACACAGATTTTAGAATAGTGAAAATACTCTGCATAATGCCACGATGATGGATACATTCGTTATACGTTTGTCCAAACCCACAGAATGCACACCACCAAGAGTGAATCATAAAGTAAACGAGGGACTCTGAGTGACTATAATGTGTCTCTGTAGGTTCGTCAATCGTAACAAAGATGCCACTCTGGTGAGGGATGTCATAATGGGGAAGGCTGGGCATGTGGTGGCAGGGACCGTATGGGAAATCTCTGTACCTTTTCCTCCATTTTGCTTGCAGTGAATTCGCCTAAAAATAAATTATCAAAAAATTAATGAGAAAAAAATACGAATTATATTAAAGAGACAGTTGAGGGATGTATTACACATTCTAGGTGTCTAACCCAACATCAGTTCCTCTTCTTTGGTAAAACAACTGAATCTGTTTAGTTTGGCGATGTGCCCAACCAAAAGACTGCACCATCCGGTCCTTCCTGCAGATAATGCGACCAGGTCTTGGCCAACTATCTTTTAAAACAAGTGTTATTCTGAGAAGTCTCCCAAACAAGGACTACGTACTTCTTTGTCTTTTTTTTTTCCTTTCTGTCGAATGCCTTTCTGAAACATGATAAGCTGGCTTAAGTTCATCTTGCACCATAAGGTGAGACTAACAGTATCTGTTGATACATTACCGACTGATGTATCTACTGATACACTGTGAAATAGCCTCAAAGTTAGTGGCTTAAAAAACAAACATATCCTTGTGAATTTCAATTCCGTGGATCAGATGATTTTCCTGTTCCGTAGAGCATTATTTGAGTTCTCTCCTTGAGAATCAGCTGGGCAGCAGGACTAACTTGCCAGAAGCATGACAGCTTACTCTCATTTCTGGCACTATGATGAAAATGGCCGAGAGGTGACACCCACCCAGGGCCCCTTGCCTTCTCCCTGTAGTTCTCAGAGCCTGCCTGGCTGATCTCTCCAACAGGGTAGCTGGACTTGCTACATGACCGCTCGGGGCTCTAAGAGCAAGTGTTTCAAGAAGGAGGAAGTGGAAACTGACAGTACCTTGAGGCATGGGTCTGGAAATTGGCATAGTATAACTGCCATCTTCTATTACTCAAAGTAGTCACTTATTCTGCCCAGACGCAAGGAGAGGGGACATAGCCCTCATCTCCCAGTGGAAGCAGTCTGCCCTTTCCATTTCTTCCCAGAATGTCCTGGCTGGTTTTTATGGCTTCTCGGTCGTCATGGTGACAGGCAGCTGACCTGAAAGGGGGGGGGGGTGGGTGTTTTGTTTATTTGTCCCTTTACTTTGCTTACCACTGTTTTACCTGATCACGATCCATTTCAAAACAACACTCTGTCCCATTCAGACTCTGTTATCCGTCCGCACCCTATTAATGCAAATTCTTATGCTTTGTCCACCCTTTGTGCACACCCACACTTACTCTCAAATTCTCCCAGTCACATCTTAACACTTTCACAAAATACCTTGAGTGCACGCGCATGAGCTCTGGTTCTCTTAGAGGCAGTTGCCCGTTTTTGCACTCGGACTTTTGTGTTTGTTCAATCCTTGGTAAACTTACTCTTATAAATTCATACTCTGCCCAATGATGCATTCACTTACATGCTTGTCTGTCACACACGCGCTCTTTTTTTTAAGTTTATTAGTTTTTGAGAGAGACAGAGCATGAGAGGGAGGGGGGAGAGAGAAGGAGAGAGAGAGTGAGAGAGAGAGACTCCGAAGCAGGCTCCAGGCCCTGAGCTCTCGTCACAGAGACGACACGGGGATCAAATTCACAACCATGAGATCATGGCCTGAGCTGAAGTTGGACGCCTAACCGACAGAGCCACCCAGGCAAGCTGAGCACACACACACTTTTTGATGCATTTTTGCTAAGATAAATGAATTTTCTTAAGTTTGCCTAAGCCCAACTGACCTCGGTCTTCTCTACCCCAGACTGAAAGGTCACGTCACACAAAAGGGGAGGAACCCGAGGCAGGTGGTTTTTTTTTAAGCTTTATTCATTTTATTTTGAGAGACAGAGAGGGAAGGGCAGAGAGAGGGAGAGATAGAGAATCCCAAGGAGACTCTGCGTTGTCAGCACAGAGCCAGAAGCAGGGCTCAAACCTGTAAACCATGAGATCATGACCTGAGCCTAGATTGAGAGTCAGATGCTCAACCAGGCACCCCCTGAGGCAGATGACATGTGATGATGATAAAGAATTAATGCTTCCAGGGGTGCCTGGGTGTCTCAGTCGGTTGAACGTCCGACTTCAGCCCAGGTCATGATCTCATAGCTGGTGGGTTTGAGCCCCATGTCGGGCTCTGTGCTGACGGCTCGGAGCCTGGAACCTGCTTCGGATTCTGTGTCTCCCTCTCTCTCTGCCCCTCCCCTGCTCATGCTCTGTCTCTCTCTGTCAAAAACAATAAACATTAAAAAACATTAGGGGCGCCTGGGTGGCTCAGTCGGTTGGGTGGCCAACTTCGGCTCAGGTCATGATCTCGCGGTCCGTGAGTTCGAGCCCTGGGTCGGGCTCTGTGCTGACAGCTCGGAGCCTGGAGCCTGTTTCGGATTCTGTGTCTGCCTCTCTCTGACCCTCCCCCGTTCATGCTCTGTCTCTCTCTGTCAAAAATAAATAAACATTAAAAAAAATTAAAAAAAAAAAAAGAATTAATGCTTCCAGACCTCTTGCTTGCACAATATCCTTTTCAAGGCGCTGATAGGAACTTTAGTGATTGGGTCACACGTGTGTTCACAGGTTTTTGAAAATATCAAAAGGGAGATATTTTAATTGAATTGGTTAAGATCATTGTCTTTTTCATACTTTGCCACATGTTGGATGTTGTTTGAGTAGCATCGGGTATTGTTGGGATCCCTTTCAAAAGAAGCTTATTTGGAATTACACTCTTTTAACTACATTATGGAAAGGTGAATATTCCAATTAAAAAAAAAACTGGTAAATTGCAGACCTTGAGTTGGATCCAGGAGTGAGACTTTTATCATTTTAATTAATAACAGGGAGAAGATTCAGATTAAGACAAATGATAAAGTAAAGCCACCAAAGCAATGAAATCATACACATTTTCATGCAGAGAAGTGAAAGAGACCCTCTTAAAGTGATTAGATCACATACAGGTAGCAGTTCATTATGAGGAAAATCTCTCTTTTCAAATAGAATGGATAGAGCCTGGCTTGAGAAGGCTGTTTATTTTTTAATTTTTTACATTAAAGAACATCTTTTAATGTTTATTCAGTTTTGAGAGAGAGAGAGAGACAGAGCATGAGTGGGGGAGGGGCAGAGAGAGAGGGAGACAGAATCCGAAGCAGGCTCCAGGCTCTGAGCTGTCATCACAGAGCCTGACGTGGGGCTTGAACCCAGGAGCGGTGAGATGGTGACCTGAGCCAAAGTTGGACGCTCAACAGCCTGAGCCACCCAGGCGCCCCGAGGGAAGGCTCTTTAATGGAGAGGTATGAAACATAAAAAGACATTGAAAAAAATCAAATTTCGTGCTGATTTGATGTAAATGTTGACTTCAGCGCAGATAATATGAAAGTTTTATGTGCCATGAGAATGAGGATATTGGCAACAGACTGGCTACCTGTGTCTTCATTTCAAAAGATATTCAAGCTATTCATGAGAAAACTTGAAATGCTCTGCCATCTAATGATAGATGTATATGAAAGAAATTCGATACCGTTGTTTTGACAACACTTATAAAACATGAGGCTACCTATAATGAGCTGTGAAGTGGAAGAAAAATCCCCTGAACTTCTATATCTGCTCCTACTATTAGCAATAGATTTTAATCAACCATACTGGAGAAAGTACTGAATTATCGTTCTGATCTCTTTATAGAAGCAATTCCTTTATGAAGAGGCAATCAAACACTCAGAGAATATGCAGCCAAAATACATGGGAAAACATTACAGAGGAAGGTAATTAACAACAATACTATTTTGTACTTAGAATGGGTGTGGTATTTGTCGACTTCTCAGCATATATTTTCCATGCTTTATTATCTGATTTGAAACAAAGGCTTAATTTCTTACCTAGTATTTTATTCAGAATGTTGCATTCTCTTTTCTAAGGCATTTTCCCCAAAATTATACCCACTGGCACCATCAAAGCTGAATCTACCTCTGGGAGAGGCTGGTGCCAGTCACAGTGAAAACAAATGGATTGAAGTCAATCCAGTCACCAAGCTTTAGGACAATTACAACCCTATAAACAAGAGAAAGAAAGAAAGAAAGAAAGAAAGAAAGAAAGAAAGAAAGAAAGAAAAAAGAAAGAAAGAAAGGAAGAAAAAATTCTATACTGAATGAAAGGTGAGTAGGAAATGTGGGTGCAGGGTAAAAAGAAACAGAACATGGCAGAAGTCTCTGTGCAAAAATGTAATTTAAAATCAACTCTTTAAAGAGGTGAATGAAAAGGAAGATGTGGGGGGAGGGTTCTTCCTGAACGTGGCATGGTGATGCCAGTCTTTGAGGGTGAGGTCTCTAAGAATGGGGGCTCAGATGAGGAACAAGAGAAAGGAATTCTGACAAATGGGAAAGGCATTCTTCAGCGGCCTGTGCAGGAGGTAATATTAAAAATGTAATGACAAAGTTGAGCCCTGAAATATGAAGGGTTTTAAGAATTTCCTTCAAATATTGATTCAAGTTTTCTCATTCTTACAGATCACCAGACGAAATACACGATCACCAGAGAAACCACGCATTGCCTTTCTTTACTTTTGGACACTTGGCAAGAACTCACAATGATTTTCCCCCAGAATCAGCACCCAATGCTGTTATATTACTTCTCCCTGTACATAAATGAAAACAACACAGGGATCATTTCCTTCAGATCCAAACTAAATTCCATGTGACTAGCCCACAGAGTCCAGTTCGTCGACTATAAACTAATTTAGATTAAGCATATACTACACATTCGGGACATCCAAGGAGTTTAAGAATAATCCATTAGCAAACCTATCACTAGAATACAAATATATTGCATTGATTTTGAAACAAGAAAAAAAATCAATAGGTTAAAGAAGACCCAAATTTCAAAACACGTCTTGATATTTCTCAAGGAAGGATGACAAAAATAATTTAGTTCTCCCATTAAAATAGTTAAGACAGCTCCCGGCTACGCAAATTCTGTTCTCCCTTCTCAATTTTCTCTGCCCCGCTCTGTCCACCCAAGTTTGGTGACGGTACCTATGGGAAAATCCAAAACATTATGATTGGAGAGATTGCATAGACGTCTAATAGTAGGAATCTTTCATAATAGCTTTTACATCATGCCCCATTAGGGTTTCTTTTTACACTAGTCTGGCATGACAGTGTAATTCCCTGTTAAATGCTATTTTAGCAAGGATGAGTAATAATTCAACATGATGCGAATATAGCACAAGTTTAAATTGCTAATTCAATGAAGACTTCATTTTGTTTTACATTTCTCTAATCATTGTAATTCTTGCAATAAAATATTAGAATCCCGTAAAGATAAAAAGAAACATGAATATACTTCCCGCATTTCCTACTCTTGGCTAAATGTACATCTTCAGAAGGAAGTGCTTCTCGGGCTTCAGTATCAGTCCTTATCAAAGGAGACGCTCAGGAAAACGTTTTCAAAAGCTTTTCAAAAAGCTTTTACTCCAGGCATGAACAGCGTTCATACTTCCTTCATTCTTCTGGTTCCTTTAATATAAGAATCAATAAATTACTAAGTCTGCTCTCTTATTGTGAAACCCCTTTCAGATTTTCTCTCTCTTCCTTTCCCAAATTTTATTCTAATGCTTTAGGTTACATGTGTATCTCTGAACATACAGTTTATAATATGTCTAACTGTGTGCTCCTACCAGATTAACCCTCACACACACACACACACACACACACACACACACATACACACACGCACACACACACATGATAAAGACACACATTTGAACCCTGTCCCTCATCTACTCAAAACAACTTAGGACCTTGCATTGTTTACTAGTCATTTTCTGGCTTTCAAAAGACTGCAGATGAATATTCACCTGATGTTCTATAGTCAGATAAACAGCTTATATATATATACAGATCCATACCTTTGAACAAATCAGGTCCACTTACAAGCATAGTTTTCTTCAATAAATACAGTACAGTACTGTAAATTTATTTTGTCTTCTCTATGACTTTCTTAATAACATTTTTTCTCTAGCTTCTTTTATTGTCAGAATATAGCATATGATACATATAACATACATAATATGTGTTAATCAACTGTTTTTGTTATTGGTAGACCTTCCAATCAACAGTGAGCTGTTAGTAGTTAAGTTCTGGGGGAATAAAAATAAATGGACTAATTTTTCTTATGTTAAATGCTATGGATATTTGTCCTGTGAATCATTTAATATATAACTTATTTCCTTGATGTTATATTTGTAAATTCAGCCTCATTTTATGATTAAAAAAACGTTTTTTCAATGTTTATTTATTTTTGAGAGACAGAGACAGAACATGAGCGGGGGAGGGGCAGAGAGAGAAGGAGACACAGAATCCGAAGCAGGCTCTGGGCTCTGAGCTGTCGGTACAGACCCTGACGCGGGGTTCGAACCCACGAACCGTGAGATCATGACCTGAGCCGAAGTCAGACGCTTAACCGACTGAGCCACCCAGGTGCCCCATATTTTATGATTTGTAAGAATTTTTAAATATTAAGACATTACCCATTGTCTATTATATGTGTTCAACTTTTTTTTTTCAATTTTTGTTTGAGTTTGATTATGGTGCCATTTTTGCCAGGAAGACAATTTCATCCTGTGTATTCATGTGTGGCTATCTATGCCTGCAGCTTCTAGGTTTCCCAACATACTCAAAGGTATAAAGATTGCGTAATATTGAAGATTAAGTAATTATTCAATGATTACTGCTTATTTCATATGACTTCAATTAAAGATTTTGGAGCCATCTGTCCCTGGTTTTGGTAAAAGTATCCAGCTTTATAATCTTCCCCCAATGAGCCCTGTGTCCCAGCATTGTGAATTGAACACACTTCCTTGCCACAGCGATTTCAAGTACATACTCTAAGTTCCCATGCATCTGTTATTAGTTTCTTTAATCCAGTTCATTAACATGCTTTGTCTTTCATGCCATTAACTTTTCAATATTTAGTACAACTAAACTTCTTTCCATTATCCATATTTTATAAAAGGATTCTGTATCCTTTTGTATAATTGTTACTAGAATATTTTTCAATCTCTTCCTTCAATATCTCCTCTTATCTTGAGAGTATCATAATTATTATTGCATTGTAGATGCAGGAAGAACTGACATGTTTAAAATATGTTTCTTTACCCAAAATAAAGTATGTTTTAATTTTTCCCATTATTTTGCTTTTATTTCTGTCAGATAAATTAATGTGTTTTGTTTATAGGAGACTTGTGCATGTCTTTTCAATATTTTTACTGAGTCTTTTATATTTTTGATGTTGAATCGAATGGACTCTTTCATTTGATATGTTTGAATGGAATTATACATAGAAAAGTTAAACATTTAAAAAATATTTTTAAACATTAAAATATTAGACTTGTCATTGAATTACATACAATTATCATGTCAATTATTTTATCAGTTGAGACCAATATATGATATCACTGTATTCAACTGCTTCCTGAAAATAATAATTATTCTTAAATATGATGATATTTGTATCTTTCATTGTATTCTTTTATCTTATTAAGCTTTTCCAACATGAAAACATAGGTTCAAAATTTATATCCTCAATTTCATGTGTTTTACAATTATTTATATTTTCTATGTATGAAATATTCAATTTTTACATGGTCAAGTTTATGATTTTTCCTGTTTGTCCTATGATAAAAAGACCCTCTTAAACACAATGATCTGACAATTTTTTCCAATATTTCAAACGGTTAAATAATTGTACCAACAGAATTTTGAATAATTTACCCTTAACTCACTGATTGCCAGAGTCATAGTTTATATATATCAATTTATCTTACACTAATTTCAATATACAAAAAAATCAATAAATATTGATTTCAAGATAATGGACCAGACACACACTATATTTTACTCTCATTTTCCAAGAGCTATTAAATACATTCATTATCATTTGTGCTGAGAAAAAGTAGACTTTTCTGGGTTTCAGAAATTGTGTGAAACTCTTAAAAGATGGGAAAAAAGAACAGAATTGCATTGACGAACACACGCACGTATTTGGTTTTGACTAAACGATGTAAGTACTCGGAGTAGGAAGAGACATGGAGGTTATTTATAGGATTTTTGACTTTGAGCTCCCCTGGGGGTTGCGAAGTGAATTATCCCCTGCATAATCTCCCTCCTGTCCCCTTGCTACTGGTGGTAGACAAGATACTTATGAGTAAGAAAGATCAATAACTGGGGGCATTTGAGTCAGTTTTCCAGAGTTTGATAAGCTGTGTGTACAAATACACAGATAAGATCCATCAAGATATGCCACGTATCAGCATACGTTTTCCTTCTCTAACACCATGGGAAACAGATCGGTAGCATGAGCCCGGGCTCCCCAAGTGGTAACTGTGTGACCAGGTATTGTTAGCATATACTGACAACTCAAAGCACATGAGGAAGGCTCAAACAAAAATCAACACCACTCCAAGACGGTCATCCATGTGCAAGGAAGAGATAACAAAATTAATGACAGAAAGTATTTGCAGGTAAGAACACAGCATCAGGGTGAAGAGTAGGACAGGACTTTTGAAAGAGTAACGAGATTGAAGATAATACTGCCAAATGTTTTTAACAGTATGACATGGGAGTTAAATGTTAGGCATTTTAAGTATGTCTATAACATATTAAATGTAAAGGTGGCTATTTGAAATAAATAAGATATGTTTAGCTAAAGAACAAATTAACAAAGTAAAAAAGTGAATACAGATATTGCCCCCCCCCAAAAAAAATAATAAATAAGTAAAAATACCAGATATATAATTACAAAAGGGTTAGGAGTCATGGTTCCAATATTCACTGTAATGTCGTGTTTTAAAGAATTTTCTTTAAAAAGAGCAGAGAGGAAGAAAGATTAAAGACATAATACAATTGCCTGGTTTCTGATAATATGGAAAGTTAGGTTACTCACACGAGCATTCAAGATAAAACAATTATAAAATATCACAAAATTAAAATAATATAATATTTGAAAGTCATCAATAAGCTGACAAGAGGGAAGGCTGTCACCTCCACAAATGCATAAAATGGAAGAATTAAGAAAAACCCTACACGAATTTTCTCCTGAGGACATTTGCCAAAACAATGGAGCATAAGCTCTCTTTTAAACCTCAGTGGGTACAGAGAAGAGAGGAAAATCCTAGAGCCTATCCAAAATGAGCAGTCTGATAGGAGACAGTTCCTCAAAAAATCCAGCTCCACAGATGACAGTTTTCAAGTCAGAGTAAAGCAGAATTAAGTATTTTCTAATTCTAAGATAGATATGAAGGGTTTTGTTCTTTCTGTGGGTTCTATGGAAGAATTTGTTTCTTTTGCCCAACTTCTAGAGGCTGCCTACATTTTTTTGCTCCATCTTCAAAGCCAGCAGACTAGCATCTTCTCTCTTATCTGATCTCTGCTTCTTCCTCACATCTTCTCTTTGTGACTCTGACCCTCTGGCCTTACTCTAATAAGGACCCCTGTGATTACATTGGGTCTACCCAGATCATTGAGAATAATGTCTCTATCTTAGAATTCTGAGATTTTTTGTTTGTTTGTTTGAGAGAGAGAGAAAGAGAGAGTGCTGGTGGGAGACAGGGGCAGAGAGAATCTGGCAGAGAGAGAGAGACAGAGAGAGAGAAAATCCCAAGCAGGCTCTATACTCAGCATGGAGTCCAACGCAGGACTCAATCCCCCAGCCCTGGGATCAGGGCCTGAGCCAAAACCAAGAGCCAGAGGCTCAACCAACTAAGCCCCTCAGGTGCCCTGTCTATCTCAGAATTCTTACAATTACATTTGCAAAGTCTCTTTTCTACTCTAATAACATATTTACAGGTTCCATGGATTAAACATTGATTGACATCTTGAGGGATCATCACTCAACCTATCATAGGAAGCCATCCAAAAAAACTCAAGTAATGTATTAACTTAAAGTGGTTTCCCCTCAGGAGGGGTTTGGGTGTTTTCTGAGGCACCTGGAAGAAATTCATACAAACATTTCTGAAAAACACAGTTTCATTGCAGGCCTCAAAGAATACCTATAAATATGTTTGCAAGCCAACTAGTGGCTTATATTAAAAATTCACCAAAGATGCAAGAAAACAGGCACCATGAACAAAAGTCAGCAGAAACAACATACGGAAGAAAAAGATATCAAATTGTGAGAGCACAGCAACACGAGTGTACATAATGCCACTAAATGGTGCACTTACACATAGTTAAAAAGGTAAATGTTTTGTTTTGTATATTTTATCACAAATATAAGAGAGATTATAAAACAACTATAATGACCAAGTTTAAAGAAAGTAGAAGTAAATTTGAAAATAAATGCAAATTTGAAAAGAAATGACCTAGATGTTTGGAAATGAGTTTTAGAATTTTGAGAAATAAACCACACAGTGATGGAAATTTAAAATTTTAAAGCATTGTGCACAATTAAAGAGAGAATTAGGGAAATGGAAGACAAACAAACAGGCATGAAAGAGAATGTGTTTTTGAGATGACAGCATGAGGACCACCATAGACCCACTCCCCAGTGAAACAATCATAACTGATGAAAATTAAAAAAAAAAATTGTGGGAAGTCTCCAGAAATTGTCATCAGGGCATACAGCAGATGAAGGATATTTATTCAAGAAAATCTACTGGGGCACCTGAGTGGCACAGTCAGTTGGGTGTCTGACTTTGACTCTGGTCATGATCTCATGATCTGTGGATTCGAGCCCCACGTCAGGCTCTGTGCTGACAGCTCAGAGCCTGGAGCCTGCTTCAAATTCTGGGTCTCCCTCTCTGTCTTCCCCTCCTTGCTCGTGTTCTGTCTCCCTCTCTTTCAAAAAGAAGCAAACATTAAAAAAATAATATCTACTGTATTTCAGTAAGGAAGAGCCAATGCCTATGGCATCTGAGCCACGGGCTGCTACTCCTACAACTCAAGGTGGGTGTGCTCCACTCAAGGTGGGTGTGGCCAAGAAGACCATTCTCACCCTGTCTTCCTGGCTCTTTGTTGTAGAAATGAAATTCCAGTTGAGTATAGCTGAGAGTAAGGGTCTCCTGTCCTATACCCATCCTCCACTCGTAAAGTGGAGTCTTTACTCCAGGAGTGGAAGACTAGAATATTAGGTCCTCAGTCAACCTCTCCCCAGTCCCCTCAGAGCATGAGTGCCATGCTGGGAGGGACACGCTAAGAAAACCAGAGGTGACTGTCCTCACCCAGCTCTCAACTCATAAAGCACAGGTGGCACTCGAAGGGCAGTGAGCCATTGATCATGTTCCCAAGTGCAGAGTACTAAAATAGAGATTTTGCTCAGGTGAGAGGCAGGTCAGGAGAACAGAGAGCTCTGAAGCACATCCTCCCAAATGAACTAGCTAATTTTATTTGAATAGAGTGTGAAGAAATTCAAGACTAAGGGTATCTTTGAAAACAATGGATATTTTGCAATTAAAAGAAGGCTGGTGGCTTCATGAGAATACCAAGCTAAACTCTAGGCCAGGTATTTTACCAGAGAGAAGTAAGAAAAGATGTGGCTAAGAAGAGACCTTTGGAGGTGAGGAAAAAACCCTCAAAGGCTGGCCTCAAAAATGACCTCCATGAAGGGGCCTCAACTGAATGGGATTCAAACTGTAGAGCAATGTACGTCCTGGAATACTGTCAAAATCAATATAGCAGTCACCTGGCAATTAGTGGAATCTAATAGCTGTGTGATACCAACACGAGCAGACAGCTTAACAAAGAGATCCAGGAAAGAGGTAACTAAAGAAAGTCTTGTTAAAACCAGTCATCCCAGGGTATCCATGCACATGCCAAGGCTGTGCTCCCAGAAGAGTGATTTTTCACCAAAATAGTAGAACGGGAAACAAACAAGCAAGTAACAACATCAAACCACAGAGGGATGGAAATCACTATCCAGAGTCACCACAATATCTTATTTAAAATCTCCAGTGTTCAACAACAACAAAAAACACACGATGCTCAAAGCAACAGGAATATTTGACCCACGCATGAGGGAAAAACAAAGCAGGGGACAAAAATTTGACTGTGAGAGTGCTCCTATGTAAGATTCAACAGATAAAACTTCAAGGTAGCTTATCAGAAATATGCTGAAAGAACTAAAGAAAACCATGTTTAAGAATTAAAGGTCCAGTGACCATGTCTCATCAAAGAGAGAATCCCAATAAAGTAATAGAAATGGCAAAAAGCACATTTAAAATGGCGGATAAAGAATTAGTGAACTTAGACGTCAATGATTATGTTTGAATAACTAAAAAAGAGTAGAAATGAATAAACAGAACTCAGAGAAATGTGGAACTCCATGGAGCTTATCAACATGTGTATACTGGAGATAGTAGGAGAAGAGAGAGATAAAATATTCAAGAAATAATGGTAAGAAAGCCTTCCAAATTGAATAAAAAAACACATTAATCTGTGCATAAAAGAAGCAAGAGGAATGACAAGTAGGTTAGCAAGGATGGAATCCACACCTGGACCTATCATGGTATAGATGTTGAAGGACAAGGAGAACACCATGAAAGCAGTGAGAAAAGATGACTTTAGTACATCAAAGAAATCCCAGTAAGATTCACAGCTGACTTCACCTCAGAAACCACATGGACCACAAGGTAGTTGAATGACATTCAAACTCCTGAAAGGGGGTGTGGGGGAAGGACTACTAAAAATTCCTATATCCAATAAAGCTGTCTTTCAAAAATGAAGACAAAATACAAAACTGTAGTCTAATCCTGGGTAAACGTCAGATAAATTCCAATAGAGGGACATCCCCTGATGTGCCTGATTATTTCCCCAAACTGTCATGATCATCAAAAACAAACAAAAAGTATGATAAATAGTCACCACTAAGAGGAGCCTGAGAAGACATGAGAATTGATGTAACATAAAAGCCTGAATGGGACTCTGGGACAGAAAAAGAACTTTGGTTTAAAAAATAAGAAAATCTCCATAAATTATGGAATCTAGTTAATATCTATACTGATAATAAATATATATTAATATCAATTTATTGTCACAAATATACCATATTAATATATGACATTAACAAAACAAACTGGGGGTGCCTGGGGGGGCGCAGTCGGTTGGGAGTTCAACCTTGGCTGAAGTCATGATATCACGGTTTGTGAGTTTGGACCCCGTGTTGGGCTCTGTGCTGACAGCTCAGAACCTGGAGGCTGCTTCAGATTCCGTGTCTCCCTCTCTTTCCATCCCCTGCTCACTCGCTCGCTTGCGTGCTCTCTCTCTCTCTCCCTCAAAAATAAATAAACATTTAAAAAATCGAAAAACAAAAACAAAACAAACTGAACAATATAAAGGCAGAATGAATCTATTCCCAGATAAAACGGATAGCACTCACTGTTAGCAAAACCATTGTATGAAAAATGTTAAAGAGAGTACTTCAGAATGAAATCAAGAGACATGAGAAAGTAATTGAAATCTCTATATAAAAACAAACAAACAAAAAGAACAAATAACCAAAATTATGTCCATACAAATATGTTATAACATACCTGCATACGGATGTTTACAACAGCTTTATTGATAATTGCCAAAATTTGAAAGCAACAAATATGTCCTTCAGTGGGTATGTGGATAAAAAATTTTTCTACATCCGTACAAGGAATATCAGTCAGTGCTAAACAAAACAAAACAAAACAGCCTATCCACCCATGGAAAGAGAGGAAACTTAAATGAATATTATTAAGTGTAACAGGTCAATGTGAAAGGCCACATGCTATACGGTTCCAGTTATAAGACAAGATTACGGAGACAGTAAGAAGATCACTGATTGCCAGGGGTTGGTGACAGACGAATGAATAGATAAGGCACAGGAGGATTTTGAAGGCAGTGAAAATACTCTTTGATACCATAGTGATGGATACATGTTATTATACATTTATCTATACCCGTAAAATGTACACCACCAAGAATGAACTGTAGCGTAAACTATGAACTTTGGGTGATTACGATGTATTCATGTAGGTTGATCAGTTGTAAGAAATATACCATTGATAATGGGGGAATCTGCACATTTGGGGGGTGGGCAGTAGGTGTGGGAGATCTCTGTACCTTCCCCTCAATTTTGAAAGCAAACTGGAGGCGCCTGGGTGGCTCAGTCGGTTGAGCGACCGACTTCGGCTCAGGTCATGATCTCACGGTTTGTGAGTTCGAGCCCCGTGTTGGGCTCTGTGCTGACAGCTCAGAGCCTGGAGCCTGTTTCAGATTCTCTGTCTCCCTCTCTCTCTGCCCCTCCCCCACTCATGCTCTGTCTCTCTCTGTCTCAGAAATAAACAAACATTAAAAAAATTAAAAGCAAACTAAAAACTTCTTTAAAAAATAAGGCCTTAGAAAAAAAATTAACGCAACACACTCATACTTGCTTATGAGATAAAACAGTGCTTAGAGGGAATTGAAAAACTCTGAATGCCTATAATACAAAGAAGGAAGAACGCCAATCAATAATTTAACCTTTTACTACAAGACACGGAAAAAGCAGAGGAAACTGTACCTAAGGCAAGTGGAAAGAAGCCAGTAATTAAGACTAGAGTGGAAATTAATGAAATAGACAGTCAAGAAAAAACAGTAGAGAAAATTAACAAAATCAAAAGTTGTTTCATTGAAAACAACAAAATTGACCAACCTTCAGCTAGACTGTCCAAAGAGAGAGAGAGAGAGAGAAAGAGAAGAAAAATGGCTACAATCATGGGACATTAATACCTAACTTAAGGAAATAAAACACATTACAAGGGAATACCATGGGCAGACATTCCAAAGGTAGAAAAATTTAGTTGAGAAAACAAATTCCTAGAAAGATGCAAATGATCAAACTCATTCAAGAAATAATACAAAACACAAAGAGTCCTATGACACGTACAAAAGTTTTTAAAACCTCAGGGGGAAAAAAAGAAGAAGCCCAAACTCATATGGTGTCATGTTTAACTTCCACCAAATGTTTAAAGAATTAATGAAATTTTCACAAATTCTTATTTTCAATGGGATTATTTTTTAAAATTCTTTTTAGTGTTTATTTATTATAGAGAGAGAGAAAGAGACAGAGACAGAGTAAAAGCATGGGGGGGCAGAGAGAGAGAGGGAGGCCCAGAATCTGAAGTCAACTCTGGGCTCCGAGCTGTCAGCACAGAACCCAGTGGGGGGGCCCAACCACAAACTGTGAGATCATGACCTGAGCTGAAGTCTGATGCTTAACCAACTGAGCCACCCAGGCGCCCCTCTTCACAAATTCTTCCAAAAGAAATAAGAAGAAGTAAAATTTCTCAACTCACTTGGTAAGTAAGATACCAAACAAGACAAAGATATTATTGTAAGAAAAGAAAACTACAGATAAATATTTGTATACTGATCAATATCTATACACTGAAGTATAGAGGAAAAAGTCCTCAACAGAGTATTAGCATACCAAATCCAGCAACACAAAAATGACAGCAGACTGTTAAATACAGAGAGCAAACTGAGGGTGGATGGGGGGAGGGGGAAGAGGGAATATGGGCAATGGGCATTGAGGAGGGCACTTGCTGGGCTGAGCACTGGGTGTCGTACAGGAGCCAATTTGGCAGTAAATTATATTCACGACAAAATAAATAAATAAAAAATAAATGGATAAGTATAATGTGGAAAAAAAGAAAGTGAAAAGGCAACTGACAGAATGGGAAAACATATTCGGATATCATGTATCTGACAAAGGACTTGTATCTAGAGAATATAAGACACAATTTGATCAATATGAGTAAGACACATAAAGCAATCATAAAAAAAAAAAATGGGCAAATGACTTGAATAGACATTTCTCCAAAGAAGATGTGCAAACAGCAATACACAGATAAAAGCAGTGCTCACCTTCACTAGCCATAATGGGCATGCAAATCAAAATGATAATGAGACCCCACTTCACATTTACTAGGATGTCCACAAAAATTTCAAAAGACGGTAGAGTAAGTCCTGATGATATGGAGGAACTAGAATGCTTTTACACTACTGATGGGGATTTAAATGGCACAGTCATGTTAAAATACAGTCTTTCCATTCCGTGAACGCTTAAGCACAGAGGTATCGTAGGACCAAACAATTTCACTCTGAGGTATGGATGTACCCCAAAGACATGAAAATATACGGACACAAAAACGTGTGTGTGTATGCTGTACCAGCCCTCTTGGGTCCCTGGAACAAATGCTGGAGACCAACTGATGTAACTAACGGAAACTTCTCTTGGGGCTGAAGGCGAGAAGGCTGAGATCTAGGTATAAGTCAAATTGTTTCTGAAGCCCCTCCCCTGGGCTCCTAGATGACCATTTTCTTTTGGTGTTTTCCCATGATACCGCTACTGTTTCTGCATTGTCCGTGTCCTAATCTTCTCTTCTCGCAAGGACACCGGTCATAGTGAATTACATCCCCCCGTAAGGACCCCATGTTAACATATTTACCGCTTA
Organism: Panthera leo; assembly: GCF_018350215.1. Classification (NCBI taxonomy): domain Eukaryota; kingdom Metazoa; phylum Chordata; class Mammalia; order Carnivora; family Felidae; genus Panthera; species Panthera leo. The sequence goes on from NC_056687.1 coordinate 154,626,385, forward strand.
TAGGCCCCATCTGCAAATACAGTTACATTCTGAGATACCGGGTGCACGGGCTGCAGCACATACATGGAGGGGGGTGGGGACAGTTCAGTCCATACCAACTATTCATAGTAGCATTATTCATAATAGCCCCAAAGTGAGAATAATCCAAATGTCCATCAACTAATGAATAGATAAATACAAGTGGTATATCCGTACAATAGGATATTATTTGGCAATAAAACGGAATGAAACTGATGCATGATACAGCAGGGAAGAATACTGAAAACATTGCGCTTAGTGAAAGAATCGGTCAGAAAGGCCTCACTGTGCCTAATTTCATTTTTGTTAGATATCCGGAAAGTGGGTTCGTGATTGCCGGTGACTGGGGGTCAGTTTGGAGGAAACGAGGTGTGATGATCAATAATTACAGGGTTTCTATTCGGGTCGCTGAAAACATTTTAAAATTGATGATGGTAATGTTTGCACAACTCTGTAAATACACTAAAAACCACTGGATTATACACATTAATATAATGTGAATTGTATTTGGATAAAGTTGGTGTTTTTTAAATTTTTTAACCTACATTCAATTTAGTTGACATAGAGTGTAGTCTTGGTTTCAGTAGAACCCAGTGATTCCTCTCTTACATAGGACACAAAGTGCTCATCCCTGAAAGTGCCCTCCTTAACGCCCATCACCCATTTAACCCATTCCCCCGCCCATCCCGCTCCAGAAACCCTCAGCTTGCTCTGTTTTTAAGAGTCTCTTAGGATTTACCTCCTTCTGTGTTATCTTATTTTTCCTTCCTCTCCCGATGTTCATCTGTTGTGTTTCTTAAGTTCCACGTATGAGTGGAATCATGATATTTATTTTTCTCTGACTGACTTATTTCATTTAGTTCCATCCACATTGTTGTAAATGGCAAGATTCCTTTCTTTTTCATCACCAAGTAGTACTCCAGTGTGTGTGTGTGTGTGTGTGTGTGTGTGTGTGCGCACGCATGCCACACCTTCTTTATCCATTTGTCAGTCAAATGGACATTTGGACTCTTTGGCTATTGTTGATAGTGCTGCTATAAACATTGGGTGTATGTGCTCCTTTGAATCAGCATTTTTATTAAAACAAAAAGAAAGCTAATAGAACGACCAAGGAAACCTAAGTAAAGGAGAGCGATGATGGACAGTTAAATAACCCCAAATAGATTTCTAGTCGGGAATAAGAAATACAATGTGATCAAAGCAAAATTTTAAGGTAAAGAATTTTCCAAAACAAATGACAACACCACTAGAAGGACTCTGTAAGGCCAACAAATCCCACAGAGGACGCAATAAAAAGAAAACCGTCGCTAGACCCATCATAATGGAATGGCAGCTACCAAAGACTAGGGGAAAATGCTGACAGAAGTTAGAGGAGAGGGAAAAATGCAGATTATTGTGAAGCCATGGTATTTAACTGTCAAATATTTTGTTTAATATGCAAGCTTTTAATTGTTGAGAAAACCTAGACCAAAAAAGCATGAATAGATTTTCCAATGTCTTACATACATCGAGATTTTCAGGCACGGTTCACAATTATATTATTTTCATCCAATTATCTGTCTACCATAACTCATTGCCTGAAAAGGCATTTTTTGAATACAAAAATAAAATGGAAATTCACAATGTATGGCTGATTTATTCAGTCTTAGTGTTGAGTACTGGTTATAAAGGTAGTTATTCTCCTCCTCTTCCATGTGAAATGGGATATTTTCCAAAGTATGGGCCCAGTTTGTGCTTTCCAAGTCCTCTGCTGAAATATGGAATCCCTGGTGGCACCAGGAATTTTCCGGGTGGAACTCTTTGTCTGACTTATCTCTCCTTCCATTTCTTTCAGCTGTAAAAAGAGAGAAGAATTCACCTGTATATCTTTCTCTTAACGTAAGGTAGAAATGAATTACATGTTGAGGTCTGAATGGTTATGCTTACTATTTACAAAGCACTCTTATCTATCTACCATAGTCTTTCTGTGGTGAGTGAGGTCCCTTTAAATTATTCTAAAGCGAAACATTCCTGAAATTCATTGTTCATTAATACATCAGTGTCAAATGTAGATCAGCCTCCCGTCTTCTATAACTTCCTGATGGGTTTTGGAACGTGGGATAAAAAGATGTCTAATAGAAATATTTTCTCAGGCTAATAGATATGAATGCTTCTGGTCCAGGGCTTCCCCATTCTAATTTTCATTTCTGTTCTTTCATACTTTTCACAGTAAACCGTAATTAAAAGAACAACAGACGGTTAATAGAGGCTGCTGTTTCTATGAGGATACTAAGCTATGGGCCTTACTTGACAATTACTGGGAAAGGAAGTACAAAAGACTGGTCTAGATAATTTCCCAAGTTGAAAAAAGAAGACAAAAAGAAACAAAAGGAGAATGTACCAATTACCTCCCACCAGAATTCTCTAGAACATGCTAATTTTTTAGCCTAGTGTTTATTCTACTTGGCATGACCTCCACTGTGACAAAACCGTCTTCTCTATGCTTTCAAATTATTTGGAACATCAGTGACTAATAATAATAGCAGGCATGGCTATTATAGTTTATATCAGGGCTGACTAGGATTTCAACAAAATTTTCTTTTTCTTAATGATACAGCCTCTCAAATGTCATTTAAAAGAGGACCGGTTTTGATAATATCAAGGATGTGGAACAAATCGCAACTTACTGTATCTCTATCAATAATTGCAAATCACATAAAATTCAGTCACAGTAAATCTTTTTATATTCATATTTTAGCCTCTTACAATTCGATGTGGTGTGCTCGTTAACTGTACCGCAACTTTGAACGCATCTAAAAAGTGCTTTGATGCACTTGATTTAAACTTGTCAAATGAGAAAAATGAGCCCCTCGAAACCCCTCTTTTTATGACCCTGGGCATAGTTTTCACTCCCACCAAAGTTGTGTTATATCAATCAATCATCCCCCCTAATATTAGTTATAATACTTTATAAGTTTACGTTTTGCCCATATGATTAGTTGTTTTACTGTATGTCTCCTACGCTTCAAATGTCTGTTTTGTTCACCGGCGTGCTCCAAGATGTGCCATAGTGCTTTTCACACAGGCAGTAAACGAACAGTCGTTCCTTTTTTTCCCCCCAAATACTTTTGGGCACTTACTATAAGCAAAGCCTTATGGCTGTGCCGTAACTGCGAAGGACATCGAGATGTGGAATGCCATACTCTTGCCTTTAAAGATCATGTAATTTAGAAGGTGAGATCACATAGATTGTCATAAAGCAAAACCAAAATTGAAGTCCCCGGAGAGACAGAGATCAAGACTTTCAACTGAAACAAAGGTCACAGTTGCTGGAATATTTTCCTTGAGGGATTTTAAGGACCCTAATTAACTAACTGCTCTTCGTCCTTAGGGGAAGCATGTAGCTTTCCTGGAAAGAAAGCAAGTAATGAGTCGGTAGACACATCTCCGTATCTGAGCAACCACCTTCGCTCCCACAGGCTTCCTACACATCCAAATTATTATTATTTTTTTAATCTTCTGACATCAGTCCCTCCCCGCCTTTTGAGGAGAGCTAAAGTTCAAGCGTGTTTAGGAGAGAATGCAGAAGTATCGCAGAGAAGGCTGTAAGGCAGTTTGAAGATTCTAATCACATGAAGTCTAGTTTTCGCAATGACACAGGAGTCATGAGGCAGCGTTAACTTCCACTGCCTGGGCTTAACAAGTGAAAGCTGGTTAACTACCAGACTAAGTTCTACATTTCAAACCTCCAAACACATGCTTGTCACTATTTCACCCACTCATTTGTTTCTTTGTGGAACGTGACATTTACAAAATTAGAATGATTAATACTGAAATACAAAAAAAAATGTTTAAATATGACTTCTACTAAAGAACTAGAGTCTGGGAAAGATAGATGCCTAAACAACTAAATACAGTATTATGTCTAATAATATAGGGCTAATTTACCAAACCTAAGTCCCATTCCTGTTTTGTTAGATTTACACCTAAGTATTTTATTATTTGAACCCCAGTAGGTTTTTTTTAATGTTTATTTACTTTTGAGAGAGAGGCACACACACACTGAGCACGAGCAGGGAGGTGCAGAGAGAGAGGGAGACACAGAATCCGAAGTAGGCTCCAAGCTCTGAGCTGTCAGCACAGGGCCCGATGCGCGGCTCGAACTCATGGACCGCGAGATCATGACCTGAGCCGAAGTTGTCCGCGTAACCGATTGAACCACCCAGGTGCCCCATTTATTTGAACTATTGTAAATAATATTGCATTTTTTTTTTTTTTTTTTAATTTTAAAATTTTTTTTTTTCAACGTTTATTTATTTTTGGGACAGAGAGAGACAGAGCATGAACGGGGGAGGGACAGAGAGAGAGGGAGACACAGAATCGGAAACAGGCTCCAGGCTCTGAGCCATCAGCCCAGAGCCTGACGCGGGGCTCGAACTCACGGACCGTGAGATCGTGACCTGGCTGAAGTCGGACGCTTAACCGACTGCGCCACCCAGGCGCCCCAATAATATTGCATTTTTAACTTCAGTTTCCACATGTTTACTGTGACTATATAGAAATACAATCAAGTTCTACATGTTCATCTTATATAGTACTCTGTTTCTGTGCTGAACTAAGGTATTAGGCCTAGGAGTTTTTTTGCGGTTTTTATTGTTGTGGTTTTAGACTCTTAGGATGTTCTGTGAAGAATGTTATGTCATCTGCAATTACAGAGTCATTTTTTTCCTTTCTGATATGTGCCCATTTAGTTTCCTTTTCTTGTCTTATTGTTCTATCTATGACCTCTAATATCACATCAAATACCAGCGGTAAGAGTGGACACCCTTGCTTTGCTTCTCATCGTGGGAGTAAAACATTCAGTCTTCCATTATCAAGTATTATGTTAGCTGTAGGTTATCTGTAGATACTCCTTATCAAATTGAGGAAGTTCTCCAGTCTAGTGTCCTGAGACCAAGTCCCACTTGGTAATGGTATAATTAATTAATTTTTTTTTTTAAATTCAATTCTAAATGAAGTCTCTTTGACTAATTAGACTTATTTATTTGGTATGTTAAATTTTTTTTTCAACGTTTATTTATTTTTGGGACAGAGAGAGACAGAGCATGAACGGGGGAGGGACAGAGAGAGAGGGAGACACAGAATCGGAAACAGGCTCCAGGCTCTGAGCCATCAGCCCAGAGCCTGACGTGGGGCTCGAACTCACAGACCGTGAGGTCGTGACCTGGCTGAAGTTGGACGCTTAACTGACTGAACCACCCAGGCGCCCCTATAATTAATTAATTAATTAATTAATTGTTTACATATTGCTGAACTATATTGGGAATACTTTCTTAAGAATTTTTGATTCATGTTGCTGTGGGATATATAGTGTTTGTTTTGCTTTGTTTCTCTTTCTGTACTATCTTTCTCTGGTTTTGGTGTCAAGGTAGTAACAGAAGGTCTCATAAAACGACTTGGGAAAATATCCTTTCCTCCCTTATTTTCTGGAAGAGATGATATAATAGTGATAAGTCCTTTTCGAACGCTTGATAGAATTCTACAGTAAAAAGATTTAAGCCTGGGGATTTCTTTTTTGTAAGATTTTCCAATTGAAAATTCAATTTCCTTTACCTGTAACTAATATTACACTGTATGTTAACTAACTGGTGTTTAAAGAAAAGCTAAAAAAAAAAAAAGAAGAAATAAACCTAGAAAATCCAATTTCCTTAACAGTTGCAAAACTATTCAAATGATCTATTTTAACGATGTGGTGGTAGTATGTGATTTTTGATAGTCAGATCCATTTCATCTAAGTTGTCAAATTTATATGTGTAGAGTTGTTTCTCGTAGCACCTTTTAATCTCTCTGACTTCTGTAGACTCTTTAAAGATAACTTCAAGTTCATTCCTGATAACAGTCATTTTGGACTTCTCTCTCTCTTTCATCCTTTTGGTTAGTCTCAATTTTAATTGTTTGTTTGTATGTATGTATTGTATGAGATCTAGTCTTTTGTCAAAAATTTAAGTGCACAATACAGCATTAACTATAGGTACAATGTCGTGTAGAAGATATTTAGACCTTATGCACCTTGCATAATCATTGAACATCAAACTTCCAATTTCCCCTTCCCCCTATTCCCTGGAAACCATCATTCTATTCTCTGTGTCTATGAATTTGACTATTTTTTTTGAATTTGACTATTTTAGATCCCTCATAGAAGAGGAATCATGCAGTATTTGTCCTTCAGTGATTGGCTTATTTCATTTAACATCATGTCCTTCAGGTTCAGCCAAGTTGTTGCATATGGTAGGATTTCTGTTTGTTTTAAGGCTGAATAATATTCTTTTGTATATATATATTACATTTTCTTTATCCATTCACCCACTGATGGACACTTTATTTCCTTCCATATATCGGTTATTGTGGATAATGCCTCAATGAGCATGGCATTCAGATATCTCTTCAAGATCCTGAGTTCAATTATTTTGGATAAACACCCCAAAGTGTGATTACTAGATCATACGTAAGTTCTGTTTTTAATTTTTGAAGAACCTCTATTCCGTTTTCCATAGTAGCTATACCTTTTTACATTCCCACTAATAGTATACAAGGGTTCTAATTCCTCCAATTCTCTCCAACACTTGTTTTGTTCTGTTTTTTTAATAGTAGCCATTGTAACAGGCAAGAAGCAATATCTAATTATGGTTTTGATTTGCATGTCCCTGATGATGAGTGATGTTGACCACCTTACATATGCTTGGTGGCCATTTTTATGTCTTCTTTTGAGAAGTATTTTTATTCAAATCCTTTGTCAACTTTTAAAATTGGATTATTTGTTTTACTGCTATTCTGCTCTAGAAGTTCCTTATATATTTTGGATATTAACACCTTATCAGGTATATGGTTTGCAAACATATTCTCCCATTCCATAAGATACCTTCTTATGCAGTTGATTGTTCCCTCTGCTATACAGATGCTTTTTTAGTTTGATGTAGTCCCATTTGTCTATTTTGGTCTTTGTTGTTTGTACTTTTGGTGTCACATTCAAGAAACAATTGCCAAGACCAGTGTCATGAAGTTTTCTACCTATGTTTTCTTCAAGGAGTTTTATACTTTCAAGTTCCATGTTTAAGTCTTTAATTCATTTTGACTGTGTGTGTGTGTGTGTGTGTGTGTGTGTGTGTGTTATGAAATCCAATTTCATTCTTTTGCATTTGGATATCCATTTTTCTCAACACCATTTGTTAAAGAGACTATCCTTTCCCCATTGTGTATTCAGTTAAACTTACATACATATCCTGTCCCCCATTGTGTATTCTGGGTACTTCTGTTAAAGATCATGTGAACATACTTACACAGATTTATTTCTGAGCTAGATCCTTTCTCATCCAACTGTTTGTCTTTATACCAGAAACCACTACACATGTATACTAGAATTGAACAACTAACTAAATGCATGGTGGATAATGGTAGCCAGCTTTTTAATCATTGGAGTGACAATTCATATGTAAGCAAGGACAGGAACTAAGAATGAGTCATATGTTAATGGCTTAGAGTTAGAGACATAAGTAAGAACTTTTGTTTAATATAGAGATAATTATACATATAAATAATTGTAAATATTTGTATATACACAGGTTAGTATAAACACATGCATTTCTCTTCTCTGCTTGCTAAGAAAGCCTAAAAGGAATGAGCTGAGAAGCCAACCGAAGAGCTTCCGATGGCCCAAACTTGAACAATCTGAGCAAGAAAATAAATAAAGTAGTATTGGATCACAATACAAAGTAAAAAAAATCAATATTCATATTAATATAAATCAATGGCTTAATAGAGAAATTAATAAAAGAGACACATCTCACTTGCAGAAGAATTCAAAATAATTTATTCGGATACTCTGGCAGGCAACCATAGGTCTCCACTTCTTATGTGTGAGCCCTGCAGATAGCTTTTCTTCCAAAGTCTAGAGTATGGAAAGGGGAGCAGGAGTAACCTCATAGTGGAGATACCAAACATGATAGCCAATTAATCAAAGTCAAAACCAACAGCAATAAATCACGTAGAGGGTAGGTTTTCTTGCGACAATGTGATAAAAATGGCACTTTCCCTCTGTGGTCTTCTTCTCAGAAGGTCAGAGTGCTAGTCTATGCCTGAGAAAAACATGAGGCAGATTCCAGTAGAGGGGAATCCTACAAAACCTTTGACCAGAATTCCTTGGAAAGGTCAAGGTTATCAAAAATGAGTCTGAAAAAGTGTCACGGGGAAGAGGTATTTAAAGAGATACCAAGATGTAGATGCAATATCGTATCCTAGAAAAGACACAGGAAAAGAAAAAAGACATAAGGCAAACAATATGAACATCGTATTAAAGTATGGATTTTAGTTAATAATAATGTAATAGTAATGGTTCATTTATTGGGGTAAATGTACCAAAATAGTATGATAATAATAATAATAATAATAATAATAATGGAAAAACTGGAAATGGGGTATATTGGAGCTCCCTGTACTGTATTCTTAATTTTTCTATAAATCGAAAACTGCTCTACAACATAAAGTCTTCTAAAAAAAACTCCTTGTCAGAGAATTCTAGTATTCATGTCACTTTTCTTTCGGTGTTCGGTAACTGTCTTGCCTCAACCAAATTAGTTTCACTGTTCTCCGTACGGCAGGTAACTGTTTTTTGAATTTGAACCTGGAATTTGGGGTATGAACTGAACTTCATTTAAATCTTTTGTGCAAGTGGGACTCCTTTGATACTGCTCCGTTAGGGAAGGAGTAATGCTATCTTATTACTGCCAGCTGTGGGTGAAAGTCTAGGTTTCCCAGTCTCTGTTAGTATGCAGGGAGCAAGCCTTCTTATTACTGCTGAGTAGGACTGGGAGTTCTGGGTTCCCACGTGGGAGCAGGGGGTTGGTTTCATCACGTTGTGAGAGGCCTCGTTCCTGCAGAGTGGCTGAAAGACTCCCAACTCTCCACTAGGAGCTCTCTGACACTGACCCATTGGGAAGAAGGAAGACGCAACTCAATATTCATTACCACCCGCTGGGGATGGAAGTCTCCACTGTCATGGACACATGAGGAACAGAGAAATGGAAAGGGTGGAATTGCAAAGGGGCTCATTATGACCCAGCAAGGATGACAGTCCCAGCTCCCCATTTTTTCCTACTCTCTCACCCCCCTGACAAGAAGGGGGTGGAAATTAGGCCTTGTTATAGCCTAATGATGGTGGATTTCCAGGCTCCCTACAAGGAATTTTCAGGATGCCTTTTTTTTTTTTTGAGACACTTTCAAACTAGAACACGGAAGACAACATTTTTGTATCAGAAATCTGGTGAACATAACCATATATTTGGTTTGGATTTGAAGTCTCTTAAGTTTTGTGGATAGGAAAAATAAAGCAACCCTTCCTTGTAAAAGGAAATGAAAGAAGACTACAAGTGATTAAGAGTAGCTACAACATGGGGAGGGTTTGGCTTTCCACTGTTTGGTTGGACACTTTGGGCAAAGGACACATAAATCTTCTGGGCCTTTCTGAGGATGTAAGAAGAGAATCTGAGTGAGCTGGCACATGGACAGTGGGCACCTGGGAAGAATATGTGAGTTTCCCAGGAGTCAAATGATAGCTGAGCTTGAGCTTGAGCTATCTGGTCCCATTTAGATCTCCAAACTCAGGAGCAGGGAGAGGTAAAACGGGGAGACTTCACGTTGTGATAAGCTAATCATACCTCACATGAAATGTGTGAGAAAAGCAAGACTCACAGGTCTGCCGTTTAGAAGACAACGAGGGTCAGTCAGTGTTGGCAAAAGCAACGGGAGTGGTCTATACCGAGAGCATTAAGATCTTGTCTGGTTAATAAAGGAGAAATTTCACTTGCGCCTCCCCTCTTCTCCTCAGCTCTCTGGATGAGCTGGACTAGAAGAGGTGTGTGGGTCTCAGTGCCAGAAATCTTATTCTGTCTCTCAATCTTACTCTCTCCCAGCTCAAGGCTGCACTGGCCACCAGTGATGCTGGGAGGAGAAAGGGAGATTAGGCAGAGGATGGTGAGGAAATGAATTGTAAATTGAGTTTGACTTTGAAGCTTTAAAATGGACCAAATTTTAATAACCGCCAGTGAATGCATTTGGTCTTTAAAGCTTTAACATGGTCCAAATTCTAATATCTGTGAGGGAATGGAAAGCTGTGAAATTCTCATATCATTAATGGATAGCAAAGTGAAATTCGACAAAGCCATGATGGAAAAAATAAAGCCATTTCACCTTTAAACCCACCACACTGAGCCTTCTTGACAAACTGGCTACTGAATAAATGATATTTAAGACATGGACTATTCTTCTTATTCATCACTGGGTTTGTGACTGCCTGGCTGTGTTGGCTGTGATAAAAAGGATGCATGAATATACCTAATGCCATTTATTAATATCGAAAAAGGTATTTTTCATGTTCAGCGAGGGCCATTGAACATAATGCTTCCACTTTCTATCCATCTTCCTGTTTACAAAGCAGACTAGAATACAATTCAGAGCTTTTACTGCTGTTCTCCTTGACATTTCACTTACCTGTTTTTCTCCCCCATTAGCCTGCCTTTGAGAGAGTGTGGGCACTGGGTAGTACATCAACTTAATAGCTGGGACATCTGGTGCAGCCTGACAGACAGATTGCCTGCCTACTTAGACCCTCTGCATGAGTATAAAAAATCATAAGAACTTGGCCTTTCCAAAGTTGAGCTGACCTGATAAAAATCTTCCCACAGAAGGCAATGTCACCTCCTTCCCAGGAATAAAAAAAAAAAAAAAAAAAAAAAAAAAAAGAATGCAATCTTAGAGAGGAAACACGAAAAATTAGAATTGCCATGACTTGATTGCCATTTGATTTTGGAAAAAAATAAAACGCTTTTCATGTGAAGTTTTATGTTTTGAAATAATTTCAAACTTAAAAATGTTGCAAAAAGAAAGACAGTAAAAAGAACACCTGTTTTCGTTTTCCTTCTATTTGCTTATCGTTAATATTTCACCGCTTCTGCTATATGTGTATATCTACATTATTTTTTCTGAACCATTGGAAAGTAAGCTGTATACATCTCCCCTATATCCCTAATATCCAGTGAGTATTTCCTAAGAATGGGAATAGTCTCCTCCATACCGCCAGTAGAGTTGACACATTTATAAATTTATACTGATACAATAATTTTGTCTCATCTGAGATCCACATACAAATTTTGTCAGTCGGGCTTAATCATGTCGTTTATGTCATTTTCAAGAGAACACAGTCATTTGAAATTTAAGCTTAGTGAGGAGTATACCATCCGAACAAACATATATGAGAAATTGTGGGGAATTGTCTTCTTAACGTTCCAGTGCACCAAAAGAAATTGACAGTGACAAAGATGCCGTGTTACCAGTCACTTATGCCTTGTCATGAAACTATATAGTCCTGTAAGAAGACAAAAAGATAGCAGAGAAGCATAAATAGGACCTTAGGAACCTTCTTGGTCCAATCTGTCTTCTAGAAGATTGCTGTGTTAATAGGGCAACTGTGCAAGTTTCTGTTTTGTAGCTGTCCAGTCAAAAGTTCCAATTGGAATTTAAATCACAGCTCATTCTCAACAAGAAGCTGTATTTCTGGTCTGTTCTGTGAATCCAAGAGTCCAGAGGCTCAACTTAGGTTGGTCTTTTGATCAGTTCATCTACTAATGTCCCTCTCAGCATTTTCAAAAGAACATGTACCTTAGGGGCATACTTGTGCCATATGCTAGATTGTGCTATCCATGGGCACAGGGTGTGAGCCACATCTCAAGTGTGCAGAGGTGAAATGCAAAAAAAAACCCCCAAAACACAGCTAGATATTCTTGTATGTGTCCATTGCTCTTTGCAATGTGACTTACAGCTCCTCTCAAGAACCAGAGACTTTTTCATTCCTTCTCTCTAGCTGGCCACGTGACTTACTTTGGGCTATGAGATGTTAGTAAATGTGACTCAAAGCCCTGGAAAGCACTATTTCCAAATAAGGTTACGTTCTGAGGTTCCAGGTGCACATAAATTGTGAGGGAGCATTACTCAACACAGTACACACCTTGGGATGAAGCTTGGGGTGGCCTGCTGGAAGCCTGGAGACCGTGGGAGACCCCTAGAGGCCAAGAAGACTTCCAGCCACCAGACCTGCAAAGGAGGCCATCTCGATGAATTACCCAACCACCTGCGGGCCCACCAGATGACAGCAGACGTACGAGAAGAAACATCCAGCCGACTCATGTAAGTGAACTAAAGACAATGGCTGTTGCTTGAAGCCACTGTTTTGCGGTGTTTGCTCATAGCAGAAGCTAATGCTGCTTTCCATTGCTATTATCTTGGGAGCAAGGTCGGTACCAAATCAACCTAAACCGAAAGATGGAACATAGTTCCAGTCTGTTTCCCTTTGCAAGTGCGTGGACGTCCTCCTTGTAGAGCTCAGAGAGAAATGAACGTAGTAAAGCCCGGTGCTGAAGATACGGAAGTATTGTTATTTAACTCTTCGGGAGAATCACGCATAAGAGCGAAATCTACATAGAGGAAATACAATACCTGAGATCATTAGCTATCTTTGAACACGAACCTAGACTGACATATGAAATATCTAATCCTTTGAATTTAGTTCCACAACAGCTGGCTACGTGATGTCCCTGGACAAAGAACTGTTATGTACGTGGTCTCTGCCCCCCAAACTCCTCAAAATCAGAATCATTATGGCCCTAGATGTCTGCCTAAAGGTTACAACTTATATCTACTCGGTTTCTAACTCTACCTCTGGACTCCTGAATACTGAGAAGGAGAACGCATGAGACTATGGATACATGACACGTTGCAATGGGTCATTCCTTTTATGGGATAAGATTAGTGGAGTTTTCCTAAAATATTCCCCAGAAGAGACTCTTTCAATTCTTTTAATTTTTTCAAAAGGATATGACTGCACTAGATTAAAAAAAAAAAACATGATCACTTTTATTTTGAACAATTTATTTTTATTCTCTTTAAAGTGTTTAGGGGAATGTTTAAAAGGTGATAAACATGCAGGGGACCAAAGAGAAGCTCAACAATAAACGTCACTGTTCGAACTGTAATTTATGGCCAGTAGTAGGAACGAGGCAGTATTCCCTACATGTCTCTTTTTCCGTTTTCTACTCCCTGGAGTGTTTCCTGAGTGCTATCATTATCCATCTTGCAGCATTTCAGCTTACATCTTCAAAATAGAAACAGATTTTTAAAGACATGCTACCTTTCCAAAAATAAGTTCTAGATTTAATGAAGTATGCCTTTGACATAGTGTATTATCTTTAAGAAATTGGAGAAGGTCCTCGAAAAGAATGAGAAATGAAGAAATACATATATTTTTTATTCTTCTGGGTAATTATAGCCCAGAAGGCACAGAAAAAGGAATAATGAAAGAGAGAGAAAGAACAAAAAAGAAAAAAAAAGAAAGCTACACGGTGGAGTAAAACCATTAGGAGGGTACCCATCTGTCTGCATGGCTTAGAAGCATCCCTGACAGGTGGCAGAAACATGGAATGATGACCTCTGGAGGGCCCCTTCCAGAACTGTGAATAAATGAAACTGAGTAAAAGCAAAGTTAATAGAGTAATTAATTCCTCCTCTGATTGTACCTCCTTAGTTTCTCTCCCTAGATAGTTGAAATAATTATATTAAAAGGGAGAGCAAGGAGGTTTTAGAACAATTATCTCTGTATTTTGATTGGCTGTTCTTTAATACAAGAAGGAAAAAGACCCTTGTTCTTGAAAGAATGTGATTATGAGAGATGTTATTAGAGTAATTAATTCATTGCTGTGATTGTTTCTTGTTCGTTAGCACAAATGTGGGAAGAAAGAAGTTCAAAAACCGACTTCATTGATTTTTTTTTTCTTTTCTGAAATGCACTTTACGAAGAAACCGTTGAAAGCTAACTGCAAGAGGGAAACGTCCATGAACTTCTTCAGCTTCACTTACGTTATAAAATGGAAAGGAAAAGACCATTCTTACAGTATATTCCACATCTCCAGGTGAATGTTCGTATTTGACATTTTACAAAGCGCTTAAATTAAGACGAATACGATGTTCACTTCCAATTGGCTTCTAATCTTTCCATGCATAATGCGGGAAACACAGGATCTCACTTTGGGAATATAGGCCTGGCTAAAAGCAAAAGTGATTTAAGCTGTCATTAAATTCAGCACAGAAAATGAGACCCACATCCTAGGTCCAGGGATTCTATGGAGTCCTCAACCAAGGGAAGCTCTCTAAAACGCATGACACTTTATAAATGCAGTGCTAGCAATGGAAAGAGATGGGGGTTTGAGCCTAATAATATAGTAATAGAATGACGATCTTAGGGGAAGCTGAACTCACTCGGGGAAAAAAGAGTTCTTCTTCCGGCAAAGGTGGGATAAGAGCTCCTCTAAGGCTCTCCTTCTGCGTAAAGGTGGGAGTTATGGCGCCGTTGCTAGATTCATTCGAAACCACTCAGAGGACAGTTTGTCTCTTATGGATGTTGAAGTCTCTGAATCATGCTGAGGCTAAAGATACATGATTCCAGCCCAGCAGATGTAATTATAATTCTGAACGACCCAGTTGCCACTGTTCAGATGCTTGCTGCCTATTATAAATGACTCACTTTTCAAAATTGGAGTTGGTATATCTAAGCAAGAGCTGTACAATTTGTTTTTAAAGTTATGGAGTCTTTTGAACGGTAGCATACATTGGAGGCTGTGTTCGGATAGCAACTTGTCTAGACCCAAGGGGTGCACAGAGACCCAGGACCAAGCATGCAGAATCCAGAGCAGAAGTACCCTGCTACCCAGGAAAAAATCAGCTTCTTGGCTTCAGCTTTCTCATCTCAGATGCAGGGATTGGAATTGCCTGGCCCATGGTCTTGTGAGAATTGGATAAGGTAGAAAATTGGAAAACGTTTTGTAACCAGGCTAAGAGGTGATGCAGTTGGTGAAGATCCTTTTTCTACCTTTCTGGGCAGATTCCTTGGCCGGCCATCTTGTAACAATAGGCCAGGCCTTGGGCCATTTCCTAAACATGAGATGAAAAACACCAAGTAGGGAAAACAAAACAAAACCCAAAAGACCTTGACCTTGAACAAAATTCAGGGGTTGGTTGATAGGATAAGATGTTAACCTTAAGAAGAGGTGACTTCAAAGAGAAAACAAGTAATGGAAGTCGTAACAACTAAATTACCACGTATCTTTTGTTTGCCTCTCCAGGCTTCCCCTCGCCATACTCCACCCTGCTTTTTGTCTTGGAGGTTGACTTGTGACCTCAGCAGCAGCATTGGGATTCTTTGCCTTCTGGTCCCCAGGTCTGTTTAGCCAATGGGAAACTCCGATGGATGCGAGGAAGAGAAGAGAGGAGGTACATACACGCTCTGCTAGCTTCCTCCTGGAGACACAGGGGTGTCCGATGACCAAAAACCACTCCTCCTCCCAAGGTAGACCCCTCTGCATAGCTCTCTGGTTCTAGATTCCAATAACCCCTCCCTTCACGCAGGCCTAGCATGGTAAGAATAACAAGTTTTCCCAACATCAGGGCAAGCTCCTTTTTTGTTTTACCTTTTACAATTCGTTTACAAGCCAACCTTTCTCAAATGACTCTAATTTGAGGATAGCTTTTGTTTTCTCTTTGGATTCTGATTGAGAAAGGAAAGGGATATACAGAAAAGCCCCATTCTCTGCTGTTGGATAAATCACTCAGGGCTTCCCACAGATAATCACCGAGCACACTTTTTTATATACTTCTGACATGCTGCCGTCTTTGTCTCATGTAAGAAAGACCTACGGTTTCCATGGCTCATCCTGTAATGAAAAATAAACGGGTTCCTCTCATTAGCGCTTGAATGTGTTCTATGAAAATAAAAATGGCTGGACGTTATTTAGGCTTTCAGATATTCTGTTTCCATCACCTCCAGCACACCGCGGCCCCTTTGTAAAACTGTTCTCTCCTTTCCTGTGAGGTTTCCAAAAACCTCTGCAGTAAAGTCATCTGTTATTATAGAAAGCTTGATGCATAGGGAAAAGAACGACAACAGCACAGGAAATCTGTATCCTGACTATGGCTGAACAATAGAACAGACGGTGTTTTTCTGAACTCTGAACAATGGGCATATAAAGGATAATTTCAGCTGCAGAGCTAAGCAGTTTGGATTGACAACAACATAAATCAGCTTTGACAATGTATCCCCCTCAGCCAAGCTCACTCATTCATCCAAATTAGAAAACAGGAGCTTAGAAGGCTGGTACCAGCTATTGAAGGAGAGAAAACATGTTTGGGGAAATTACTTGTAGGTAACATGCTAGACAGGCTGTAAAATGATGTAGGACTTAGCTGAGCATTAGCACAGTCTCCTGTATTCTTTGGGTCTATGACTCAATTGCTTCTCTCTGTTTTTTTTTCCCCCAAATTGTAGCATGCATCACTATTTTATTTTATTTTATTTTATTTTATTTTAGTAAGCTTTATACCCAATGTGGCCATGAACTCATGGCACCAAGGTCAAGTGTCACATGCTCTATCCACTGGGTCAGTCAGGTGCCCCCCCTGTCTTCTTAATATTTATACGTTCTGGGATGAAGCTAAGAAAGAAACCAAAGAAACAAAAGGTTTGGGTTGTTGGGGATGATAGTGGAGTTGAGAAGGTTGATATATTTGACAGTAGGGAAAGAAGGAGGGCACAGATAAACAATTTGGCACAGCGTCTGGGGACGGGTATCTGATAGCAAGTGTTGCAGCAGAAACAGCAGTCACAGGTCTATCTCACCTACCTAGTGCTCTTCCCAGTAGAACAGGAAGAATGTAAAGCCAACTTTCCCTCCCATAAGTGGGAATGGAAGAGGAAATACATCCAACTTTCTACATTCTTAGTATCTTATAAATAGTCATCACTCTGCCACGGTAGAATTGCATAGATAATCTATAAAGAATGGAATCTTGTGGCAAAGTTTCTCAGGTCTCATCCATGGGATATGTGGGCACTTAAGTAATCCTCATCACGTTCATGAGCAACTTCTTTCAACCCTTTGCCTCGATGTTCCTCGGATCCTGCCTAGAAATCACTGCCATTTTCTTACTAATTGCCCCAATTTTAATTATATTCTTTCTACCAGTTCCGGAATTGTGTTTCTAAACCCCAAGTCAGGCTGTGCTACTCCTTTAGCCTCTGACTGCCCAAGTTGTAAGTCTAGTTGTTTGTTGTAGGATTCAAGGTGCTTCACGATCGGATTCCATCTCATATTTTATTTTTATTTATTTAAAAAAAATTTTTTTAACGTTTATTTATTTTTGAGACAGAGAGAGATAGAGCATGAATGGGGGAGGGTCAGAGAGAGAGGGAGATACAGAATCTGAAACAGGCTCCAGGCTCTGAGCGGTCAGCACAGAGCCCGATGCGGGGCTTGAACCCACGAACTGTGAGATCATGACCTGAGCTGAAGTCGGACGCTTAGCCGACTGAGCCACCCAGGCGCCCCATCATATTTTAGACGTCACAATACCTAGCTGCCAATAACGTGACCTTAGATAAATCCCTCTCCTTCCTGGAATCAGCTTACTGATCTGTCAAAAAGAAGAAGGGAGGGAGGGAGGGAGGTTGGAAGGAAGGAAGGAAGGAAGGAAGGAAGGAAAGAAGGAAGGAAAAAGGAAGGAAGGAAAGAAGGAAAGATGGAAGAAAGGAAAGAAAGAAGGAAGGAAGGAAGGAAGGAAGGAAGGAAGATGGAAGAAAGGAAGGAAGAAGGAAGGAAAGATGGAAGGAAGGAAGGAAGGAAGGAAGGAAAAAGGAGGAGGGAGGGAGGGAAGGGAGAAGGGGAGGTTAATAACGAGTTATCTCTAAGTCTTCTTGCAGCCAATAGTATGGATCTGACATTGTCCCTCTCTGTTTTAACCTTTTCATTTATAACTCCATGTGTTTCTATCATTCTTCTCTCAACTTGGGATGCACCACCCACCTTCTGCACCCATTAAGCCCTTCACATATTTTGAAGCTTAGCTCAAAGGCCATTTTTCCATTAATGTCTTAATTCCCTAGATAAACAACATTTTCCTGCATCCGCATTAATAACTCTTTGGTAGCGTTTTTTTCTATTATCTATACCATAGCTAATGATTTCCCAGCCAGCCTTCTCTGGCAGTCCATGTATGCATTATTTTGTTTAGAATATTTCCTTATGAATAGTTGAAGAATGGATGAAATGCTGTTGCCACTGGAAAACAGGGTGAGTACTTGATAATGACGTTTTTGGGAGTGCCACTTACAGTACAGGGGTGAAAATACAGTGCTCTTTCTTGCTGCCAGATGAACCAATTGAAAACCGTGAGTTACATTAAAATTCAGAACCCCAGAATATTTCTTCGGGTGAGGAATTTGGAGCTAATCCGCCATAGCGTCTCGATTCAACTGACGTGGAAATGGTGACCAAGAGAAATCAGATCACCTTCCTGTGGTGGCAGGATGGGACCTGGTATTCAGTTTTGACCCCTTCGAAGGCTATACTCTTCATTCCCTTATATCCCAACATCAGCTTCCATGTTGCCAGGAAACCTCTTCCTTAGCCCATCTTGGGAAGGATGGAGGGGTCTCAACCCTTGGGCTGCCTTCTACCTGCAGGCTCCTCATAATCATTCCTTCCTGCAAGATGCCCCAAACATCACCTACCAGGCACTTCCTGGAGTTACTCGCACGGTTCCTTTGAGACACCACTGCTAACTCATGCCAAGTGTGAGCAGGTAGCAGGGGACAAGACTCTCGGGG
This sequence comes from Panthera leo, assembly GCF_018350215.1. Classification (NCBI taxonomy): domain Eukaryota; kingdom Metazoa; phylum Chordata; class Mammalia; order Carnivora; family Felidae; genus Panthera; species Panthera leo. Next base: position 154,645,139 of record NC_056687.1, read on the forward strand.
AACCAGGACTCCTTTCACTGTTTCAGGAGTTCTGTCCCTCACACCACGTGGTGAAGCTCTGCGAGTGCTTGCTTAATCATAAGACAGAGTAAAGGATACTAAGAGGATTAAAAACAAAACAAAACAAAACAACAACAACAAAACATTACCTACTCTGCTTCTCCTCATGATGCAAGAGGGGAAAAAATGCTCCAAAATCCAAGACTGTCCCAAATGGTTTCCTTTATAGATACATTTCAGTCCTTAATCTGGATATCCTGCCATACTTTTTAGTGTGCACCTACTGTGTGGGAATAGTCCCATTGTTTTTAGGGGAACACCACCCCTCACCTAGACAGGATGGTCCCTAGCTCTCCCTTGCAACTCGATCCACGGGTGGAGCTCTATTCATCACCATATTTGCCAAAGTCTGAATTATTCCACTAGGACAGTATCACCATTACACCGTCATCAGCCTGTGGGAGGGCTGATATCTTTCTGGAGAAGCTGGTTTTGAAATGCCTACAGGCGTCTGTCAAAGACTGCTAGGTGTCCACGATCTCACGGTTTGTGGGTTCGAGCCCCACGTCGGGCTCTGTGCGGACAGCTCAGAGCCTGGATCCTGCTTCGGATTCTGTGTCTCCCTCTCTCTCTCTCTCTCTGCCCCTCCTAGCTTGTGCTCTGTGTGTCTCTCTCTCAAAAATAAATAAGCATTAAAAAGAGAAAAACCTGTAGGTGTCCGCTAATAACCATTTTCCATTGCCCTCTTCCAAGATTATTTGGTAAGGCAATATGCTTGTCTTAAAAAAAAAAAGCAACAAATAACAACATGTATAGGCACTGTCATGTGACATAAGCAGAAGTTGACTGGCCGGGGCACACAAGAAGGCTGTTTTTGCACATATAAATAGGGGTAGGTTCAGGTCCCATGCCTGCGTTCCCCCATCACCACTTCCTCCAGCCTAGAAAGCAGACACAGTGCCCGGAGGTCCCATGGCCATCTTGTGGCAAAATGGCAGAGCAGAAGGATAAAGGGAGTATTGTTGACCACTGCACGGATCCTAGACCTCCTACCTTTGGATGCTTTGTAATCTGAGAAAAGAATCAAAGAAATCTGTACATCATTGAATCACATGTGTCGGCTTCTTTTACGTGAGGCTGAATCCTAAAGGTACAACATTTAATGAGAGCTTAATCCCTCATATTGTATAAAATGCTCTTCTATTAAGTGTCTTTTTTTTTTAAATTTTCTTTAACGTTTATTTATTTTTGAGACAGAGAGAGACAGAGCATGAATGGGGGAGGGTCAGAGAGAGAGGGAGACACAGAATCCGAAACAGGCTCCAGGCTCTGAGCGGTCAGCACAGAGTCCGACGCGGGGCCTGAACTCACGGACCGCGAGATCATGACCTGAGCTGAAGTCGGACGCTTAACCGACTGAGCCACCCAGGCGCCCCCTATTAAGTGTCTTTTAAGAGCATATTAAGGGGGCGCCTGGGTGGCTGGGTCAGTTAAACGTCCGACTCTTGATTTTGGCTTAGGTCATGATCTCACGGTAGGGGTTCATGAGATTGAGCCCCATGTAGGGCTCTGCGCTGATGGTGTGGAGATGGGGATTCTCTCTCTCCCTCTCCCTCTGCCCTCCACCCCTGCTCGTTCTCTCTCTCATAAAATACACAAGTTTATTTTCAATACAAATTTGAGGTAATCCTATGCAGATTGTTTTTTTTTTTTTCCCCTCACCCAGCAAGTCAGACAGTACTGGCTAAGAAGAACGAGAAGGGATCCTTGGTTTCTTGCAGAAAAGAGACTTCCTAGATAAATACTTATAGTTCAAGGTCACATAATGTGGTTTGATAATACATTTAGAAATGGAGGAGGGGCGCCTGGGTGGCTCAGTCGGTTAAGCGTCCGACTTCAGCTCAGGTCACGATCTCGCGGTCCGTGAGTTCGAGCCCCGCGTCGGGCTCTGGGCTGATGGCTCAGAGCCTGGAGCCTGCTTCCGGTTCTGTGTCTCCCTCTCTCTCTGCCCCTCCCCCGTTCACGCTCTGTCTCTCTCTGTCTCAAAAATAAATAAAACTTTAAAAAAAAAAAAAAAAAAAAGAAATGGAGGAGAGTAATGAGTGACCGTAGGAATAGAAAAGTATAATAGCAGATACTGATTTCTCAGCACCAGTAGGACAGGGACAGTAGAGCATGGGTCACCAGAAGAGTAGACTTTGGACAATAAAGGAAATCTATACTGGTTATGTAGACTCTTTTCTTACTCAGAACCAATTAAATGCTTTCATTAGTTGAAAATTCATAACAGATCTCATAGCATGTTTTAATTATGTGCAATTATGCTTGAGTAAACTGTCTAGTAAATTTTACATAGTTTTCATTGCAAAGTGTTATCTAGTAATATTTACCTCATCTTTGTGTTATTTTATTAAATCTCCCAGACATTACATCCCTCCAGATAATGAGGTAATGATGCACGGGTTGAGAAAAACTATTTAAAAATTTACATCAATATTCAGGCATCCACTGAGAAAAAGTTATGAAAGCAAAGTCTTTTCCTTTAATCAGCTTATTATAGACTGGGTAAGGCATATGTTATTTTTATGTAATAGCATATAAAGTATACAGCAGAGATAGAAATGTGTTCTTGTGTCATTTACAATCTCTAGGTAAATATAAAATAAAGCTCAGCCTTCTTCCAATTTCTAGCACAAAATATTCTCATGAATCCAAACCATTCTTCCTAATCATTTCCTCCCCACAGCCTCTTTTAAACATTTGACCAGTCCTGATTCCCAAAGCTTGTGCCGATGCCTCCCTCCAGAGTAGGTGCTGGGACACAGGATGCCACTTGTCACCTGTAAGCTCCAAATAGTTGGGCTAGGAACAAGTATTTGAAATAAGACAGTGTCACATTCTCTCTCGAGTCAGTCTCAGTTGACAGAGTGAGCAGACACAGGGGTATCTGCTACCAGTCTGTGCCCACGGCTCCTGGAAAGGAGTTTGCAGGTTTTTCTTTCTTTTTTTTAAATTTTTAAGCGTTGATTTATTTTTGAGAGAGGAGGAGAGACAGAGCATGAGCTGGGGAGGGGCAGAGAGAGGGGGAAACACAAAGCAAGCTCCAGGCTCTGAGCTGTCGGTGCAGAGCCCGACGCGGGGCTCGAACTCACAAACCGTAAGATCATGGCCTGAGCCAGAGTCGGAGGCTCAACCGACTGAGCCACCCAGGGGCCCCCGAGTTTGCAGGTTTTACCCCTGCGATGACCTTGCCTGGATTCCAACCTTTGCTTCACTTGCCGAGTGTGTTTGCCAGAGAAAAAAGGATACCTTTTCCTACTTACCTCTGTATGACCTCATGGTGTCCGGGCTGGGATAGACACATGTGGCAGTGAGGCAAAGGGAAGCAGAGAAAGTCACAGAAGGCTACGCACGAGGCAGGCATGGAGACCACACCAGAGAGAAAAGACCAAGAAATGAAGAGACGGGGAAAGCAAGATGCGAATCTGAAGGCAAGAGAGCCCCAGGATGGAGGTCACAGTGTAGGTAGCTGATAGCTCTCTACTTCCTTATTCCAGTTCCAGGCAAAGGCCCATTGCTCTGAAGGCCCTTGGATTCTGTGCGTGGTAGTTTGTAAAGACAGCTACACATCCCCTCCTCCCACCCTGCTTTTGGGACGTACTCTGGCCTATAGAATGCGAAGGAAAAGCTTCATGCACTTCTGCTCCCCTTTTTTGAGCCACCACCCGAATAAGCCTGGGTTACTTACGCAGGACAGTAGGCATATGGTGAGATTACCCCCGACACCCCAACCAGTAGCCATGAAGCCCACAAGCAGAGTCACCTCACTGACAGGCCGCTGACCACAGATGAGCGACAGCAGAGCAAAGGCCAGAAGAACCACACAGCTGAGCCCAGGGTAAGTTTGTGACCAACAGAAGCATGACCTAAATCAGAGGTGGGCAGTTTTTCCAGAAAGGGCCAGATAACAACTACTTTAGGTTTGGTGAGCCATGGGGCTAGTCTATCTCACATTCTTCTTTGTATTTTTTTACCATCCCTACCTCTTGAGGTATATACTAAGACTGGCTGCTGGTCTGATATAGGCCATAACTCGTGACCCCTGGTCTCTATAAATATTTCTTGTTCTAAGGCTGCTGTAGACTGAATGCGTCCTCCCAAGACTCACGTGTTGAAACCTCATTTCCCGTGTGATGGTATTTGGAGATGGGGCTTTGGGATGTGATTAGGTTAGGAGGCTGGAGCCCTCTTGAATGGGATTAGTGCCCTTATAAAAGAGACCCCAGAGAGCGTGGGGCCCCTTCCTCCATATGAGGACTCAGGAAGAAAACCGCCATCTACGAAGCAGGAAGTAGGCTCTCCCCCGACACTGAATCTGCCCTCACCTTGATTTTTGGACTCCTCAGCCTCCAGAACTGTGAGAATTACGTGTTTCTTATTCAGGCTACCCAGAATAAAATGTGGGTTTTTTGGTCTGTTTGTTTGTTACGGCAGCCTAAACAGAGCAGGACAAAGTCACTGTGGTTTGGAATTGTCTGCTTTTCAGTAGAAGCCAGCGGAAACACTGTGAGATACTTCTATCTCGTGAAATAAATAGGTTTTTCCCCAAAACGGCGTTCTTGCAATCCAAAGTACTTTGACTTGGATGGCAACTTTCAACCAGCACAGTCCATGAAGGAAGAAATCAGTATCACACTGAAATAACCTGAACCGGCAGGGTTGGGATCCCTCAAGAATTTGTGGCCTTTGCTTAGAATGAGTTCACTTACCCCATAGAAAAAGGCCCTTTCTTTGAGCCTTGCAAATCTGACACACTCAGAAAGCAAACCGTTCTTTGCGTTATTTCTTGGCACTTAATGTAGCTTACTTTTGTTCTAAATGTGATTCTTTACAACATATGCTCTGATGGAAGAAATTAGCAAAGGATTATTGCTTTCCCTAAATCAATTAGGCTGAAAAGAATGAGTTGTTTTTTCTTTTGCTGCCATCCCAGCTTTATTTCTAAGACAATATGTGCAGAGAGTGGATTCTATTAATGGAACGATTACTGCAAAATTTGCCATCTTACGTTCTACTCACACCTTGTTTCAATCTTATTAGAATTGAACTCTGAATCCATATTCTGATGTAAATAAAATCAGGGAAACTTACTAAACACAAGAAAGCCTTGTGTAGTGAGGTAAAGGGGCGTGTGTTGGAAGGAGACAGTCTTTTTTTCTCTTCTCTTTTCTTTTATTTTTCTTTCTTACCTTTCCTTACCTTTTCTTTCCTTTCCTTACCTTTCCTTACCTTTCCTTACCTTTCCTTTCCTTTCTCCTTCCCTTTCCTTTCCTTTCCTTTCCTTTCCTCTCCTCTCCTCTCCTCTCCTCTCCTCTCCTCTCCTCTCCTCTCCTCTTTTATTTCCTTTGTTTGTTTCTTTCCTAACACAAGAGACAGCTTTAAAAGAAAAGCAACTAAAAGAAAAATAATCTAAATTTCATTGCAAGACGTGTTTCTTTCAGGAAGTATCCTAGCTCTATACAGATGTGGCTTTAAAAAGAAGTCAATGTAGCACCACAACCCCTCACCGTCTAAAACCGTATTTGGTTTATTAACAAAGAGCATGATCAAGAAACAGGAGGAGATATTTTGTTTTTCAGTGGGGCCTAGTGAATATCATGGATGGCTTTGCGAAGCACGCATGGTTTTCTGTAAGCCAACTATACTTTAGAAGTTAATGGACGTCATTTCCCTGCAACATATTTGAAAACCTGAAACAATGATTTTCCATCACGGAGGTAGAAACAAAGAGCTAAGAAGTCTACAGGTCGTTGAACAAGTCTTGGCTACTTGAGCAATATACTGTTGTCAAGATTAAGTTCAATCGTGAGTCATAAAAAATAACAGGTATTAACAGATTCTATTTATTTTAAGTGAAATTAAAGGTCATTTTCAAAACCTTAACATTTTTCCCAGGGCAGTCCCTGTGAGCATATTAGTTAGAACTTGTCTATAGAAGTAATTCTCTCCAGAGAAATAGGTGTAGATACAGATACAGATAAGGATATATTTAGTATGCATATATCAAATGGAAAAAAAAAAAACCTTAGTACAGTGACCTGAGCAAGAGGACAAGCAAGACAAGAGTGAGGAGGCCAATCGAAAGAAAGGTGTGGTTCCCAGACACCAGAAGCATTGATGTGTCTGGGTCAGGGTCCAGAAGACATCAGCTGGTGCTGTGGGATCGAAGATGCCTTTTTCAGGTTTATTTATTTATTTGGAGAGGGGGTGGAGGGGCAGAGAGAGACAGAAAGAGAGAATCCCAAGGAGGCTCCGTGCCGTCAGCCCAGAGCCCTATATGGGGCTCCATCTTGCCAGCGTGAGATCATGACCCGAGCCGATATCAAGTGTCAGACGCTTAGCTGACTGAGACCCCCCGGTGCCCCCCAGGATGCCTTTTTAAAGAACCTCCCCCAAAAAATACTGCATTGTTTTACATTTTATTTCCACGTTCTGATCTCTTTTGTGAGCTTCGCGCTGGAAGGGACTGGCCTGGAGTTGGCAGGTGAGGAAATAAGGAATACATGTTCCCAGCAGAGAAGAGCAGAGAAGAGCAGGGCATCGAGTTAGGTGTGCCCATGAAAAATGACAGATATACGAACCATCATGGAATTATAAAGACAGGAGGGCCCCCTTTCAACACTTTTTAAGCTAATAGTTGCATACAGTGTCATCTCCTACTTGGAAGTTCATTTGTATAATCCTGCCTCTCAAGCCACGCTCTCTGGGTTAGACCGCGGATGTCCACTAGTGGACCTCCTTAGATCTAAGTCCAAATGAGTACTGGGAACCATGCCGTTATTTCTGTGGGTGAGGACTGTGACAGACCAAATACACAAATTGATGACGGTCAGACTATATATAAAAATAGCCTTTGCTCGTTTCCATTTGGGTGGCCTTTATTTATTCCCACAAGTGAGAAAAGGAAATCACAACATCCATATGAAGAAGGTAGGCATTGTTTAGGTTTGCTTCTACAAAGACCTCGGAGATGCTAATATTAATTATTCAGATGCTTCCAGATCACCTCACAGACAATCTCTAGGGCAGGGTTTCTCTGTTTGACATTATTGACACTTTGGACTGGGTAATTCTTCATTGTAGGGGCGGGGAGCTTTCCTGCATAATGTAGACTGTTTCACCACATCCCGGCTTCAATTTACCATGTGATAGTAGCAGATAACCCCCCAAGGGGCAACAATCAAAAATATCTACAGACATTGCTAAATATCCCCCAGGAGGAACGAAATCACACTGTAGTTGAGAACCACTCTGCCTTACAAGAATTCTGAACTTCCTCCTGAAGGTGGTTTAATTCTCTAAGAGTGCTATACGCTCTAAGATAATATGATTATAGGTCTCAAATTTTCTAATATAGTATCAATTTTGTATAATTTAGTTCTTTATAATAAGGGTAATTTGGAATTTGCATAAAGACATGTTACAGTTTTCATATGATTTGAGAATACTTTGCATACATATGAATTCACAATTTAGGACAAAAAGACAATTTTTTTTTGACTTACGTGTCTTATGTGTATTCAGCAATCATGGTTTCTATACTCTGTGCAAATATAATGTGTGCAGGCAGCATCACTGGATAAATTCACAGCTCTTTCCAGGTCTTTAGCCAGACCAAGATTCCAACTGTCTATTGCAAACTGGCTTTCCATATGGGACTTCACTGAATTATCGCACAGACTAATCCCCCAGAGATTTCTGTAGCTTCTTCTTTTGCAAGGTTCTTTGCACAGCTATTTAGAAACTTGGAATATGCTCGGAATATGCTAGGTGAATACTGAGAAGAAAGCTGTCAGTCCTCGTAAGGTAGTCAAGGAGGATGTCAAGGAGGAGGGAGATTTTGGAGATTTTAAGCTAAGATTTAGAGTTGAAATAAGCACGCGGTAGACAGATGAGTATTACAACTAGATAATGAATTACGTCACGGTGGTCAAAAGTATGCAGAAACAAAGAAATAGGAGAAAACATTCACGCTCGAGAGGCAAGAAGCAATTAATGCTATGGGGCAGTGATGGTGAGAAGTGTGATAAACCCTGTCCCGGATTTAATTTTGACCTTGAATAAGCCACTAATGTCTCTGAGCTTCAGCTTAGTCATCTGTAAAATGAGAGGAAAATTAACTTACCAGCTTGGCCTTTAAAGATTGGCTGCTACTAGAAAGAGTACTAAGCAAATGGTAGCCATACTTCTGAGTGTTATTATTGCATTTTGGATTAAGACATTTGAGGGTTTTCTTGTGAGGAGGCGAAATTCGAAGAAAGGCCAGATTAAAAAATGCCACTGAGTAGTTCATCATTGACATAAACAAGGTCAGGGAGCTAGATCAAATTTAATGAAGTCCTGTCTAATTCTATCTTGCTCTGATTTAAAGACTGTACAGAACGTAAACTAGAATAGACAATTCACAGACGCATGGGGGAGTTTCATGATGCACTCGCTCTGCTCTGTTCCATGCCCAGAACATTCCCCTTTCTTCCGTCTCAGTCTGCTGGACCCATAAGGCACATGATTCTGAGAGAGCTGGATTTCGACGACCAATCTGTCATCAATATGTGAGTTCTTCTCTCACCTTAGTGCCCTCCTTTTGTTAAACGTAGGTAAGAATATCAAACTCCGAGTTTGCCGTGATGACTACCTAACAGGATGTTTGTAAATCCAATGGTGCTGTACTCATGTTGACTCTCAATATATGTCAGCATCCCCCTCTAATTGACATTGGTCACATATAAGGAACGAATGGCCTGTGTGCAATGCCCTGCCATCACTCCCCGCCCCCCCAACAAAAAACTCCTTTTAATTAAATGATCGGCTTTCTTTCCTTTTTGCATTCCTGCTATAATAATCCTAATCCTTCCTGAGCCCAAGGATATTTCTGACTACATTCAGGGATACTCACATATAAGAAAGTGCCAAGAAGAAAGTCATATCAGTTTATTTTGAAAATACGACTCTTAATGCTCTAATAGGCTACACATATTTTAGATGTGGAATTTCGTATTTTGAGTGAGGTATTCGTTTCCCAAAAGCAATATGGGTTAGATACTATGGTCTCCATCTTATAGGTGAGGACACAAGCTTATCATAGCTCAGGAACACAAAGATGAATGCAGGAATGGCCCTGATTTCAGATGGTAAACAGGGCTAGCACACTGTTCCTTATGGGTGTAAGGCTGGTATATTATAAAGTGTGTGTGTGTGTGTGCATGTGCGTGTGTGTGTGTGCGTGTGTGTGTGCGTGTGTGTGTGTGTGTTGGGGAGAGACAGGAAGGATACTGCATGAAACCACAAATACGGTACAGAGGCCACTAATTGGCAATGACATAAGCACAGGAACCACTGAGTCTTAATTAAAAAATAATAATTCTATAGGTGATCGGAAGTCTATTCCTCAAGCTCTCCTGCAGATTAGGTAGTGAGTTTTTCACACGGCTTCAAAGTAAATAACACATCTTGCAATTCGCTCTCTGTACTATGCAGCTTGATGCAATTCTGATATCAGAACACTTATGACACTACTTGACTCCATTTCAAACTCTAGATCATTCCAGGCAAGGGAGTATGATCGCTGCTGTTCAATGCTGTCACCAAGCACCGTGTGAGGCAAATCTAGAACTTACTAAAGACACCTCCAAATTAGTATTGTGTTAAATGCACCTGGAAAATGTGCTCATTAAAAGAACTTGCAAGATGAACCAAAACCATTAGTGCCTCTGGACTACCCGGGACAAAAAAAAATCAATTAAAACTGATAGGCATCTTCACCTAACAGATGTCTCTTGCATTTTTCATACAGTATCTGTGCTAATTAGGAAACAAACAGTGTAGGACTATTGGCTTTGGAGACAGATCTATGCACTGTATAAGCAAGATTTTTAACATGTATCAGCAATAAACACATATTGGATTTCAATTAAAAGAAGAGACTTTGAAGCTAAAAATGTTAACAAAAATATGCAATCATGCTGATGAAGCACATACTTGCAGTGAGGGCTTAACTTTCTTAATATAGCTTCAAGTGATGGATGGTTTGCCCCTTCTTGCACCCTTCCATCCCGGATAAACTCTACCTAACAAGATGCTTGACCTGAACTTGATGGTATAATTGCCTATTTTTGGAAAGAGATAAATGACTATGGGCTGATTATTAATTTTACCTAGCGTAGCTTGAAATAGCCAAGAGACATTTTGTTTCCTGACTTAGGGTGTATTTAGCTACAAATGCTTCTTCTGGCTGCCCACTATGGTCAATGTGTCTTTGCGCACTTTCGAACTACTGCTCTCCTGAGCCAGCTTCATGATACAGCCAGGCAAACCTCTCCCTGTGAATAATTCACATTCCCTTTCTACTTCACCAAAGTCTAGGAATAACCAGTTTCTGAAATCAACGATCCACGCGTTCACTCAGCAAAGACTCACTGAGTACAGGGCAAGAACAAAAAGGATACCTCCCTCTTCCCGTGTCTGGGGTAATCCTCCAGAACCTTCTTACTCTGGTATGTTCTTTATTCCCAGCCCTTCACTTGCAATCTGATTCCTGTGCTCCCATTGCCCAATTGGATTCCGTCCCTACTCTGCTCCTGTTTTCTAGCTCCTCCTGGTCCACTCCAAGCTGCTTCCATTACACTCCATACCCCAAGTCATAGGGCTGATCATGATCGATCAATAACCATATCAACCTGTGTTGCAGCCCAGAGGTATCTTCCTACTTCCAGCAAGTAGAAGGGCGCTCTGGGTCCGCGAACAGGTTGAGGTGGTTATATTGTGAACGTGAGATGAAACTGACATACACAAATACAAAATACACAAATCCTAACGTCTTTTTCATAGAACAGCGTCCACGTGACGCCGTCCAAATCAAGATGTAGTTCATTCCCAATATCCACCTAAGTACAACTCGAGGGTAATTACTGTTCTAAGTTTTATCATTGTCAAGTATTTTTCACTTTTTGAACATTATAAGAATGGAATCATATGGAATGTACTATTTTGATGTTTGATTTATCTCACTCAATATTATGTCTATGACATGTATCCGGGCTGTTGAGTATATCAGGAGCAGATTCTTCTTTGTCACTCTACAATATTCTATCAATATGTCACAATTGACTTACTTATTCTATTGTCAGCGGGTATGTAGAATGTTTTATGGACTTTAGTTATTATAATTAAAGCATCCAGAACATTCTTGTATATGTTTTTTTTTTTTTCATTTACATAAGCATGCAATTTCTTTTGGTTATATGCCCAGTAGTAGAATTTGGGGGTCCAAGGGACTTCATATATTTAGCTTCAGTAGAAACTGCCAAACATTCCTTCCAAAGTGTTTTTGTTAAGTTTTTATTTTAATTAATTAATTAATTTAGTTAGTTAGTTAGTATACAGTTAGTTAATATAGTTAGTTATTATAGCCAGTTAGTTAATATACAGTGTCATATTAGTTATATATGTATATATATATACAACTGTACATATATATACATACATACATATATATACAACTGTGTATATATATATATATATATATATACACAACTGTATATATATATATACACAACTGTATAGCCAGTTGTATATATATATATATATATATAAACCGTATATATATATATATATATATATATATATACACATATATGTACAACTGTATATATATATGTATATATATATATATATATATATATATATATATATATACACAACTGTATAGCCAGTTAGTTAATATACAGTGTCATATTAGTTTCAGGTGTACAATATTGTAATTCCCAATTCTATACATTACACAGTGCTCATCATGAAAAATACCCTCTTTAATCCCCTTCTTCTTTTTCACCCATTCCCTACACCCTCCCCTCTGGTAACCACCAATTTGTCCTATATAGTTAAGAGTCTGTTTCATGGTTTGCCTATTTCTTAAATTCCACATATGAGTGAAATTATACAGTATTTGCCTTTCCCTGGCCAACTTATTTCACTTAACATTCCATCCGTGTCATTGCAAAGGCCAAGAAGTCAGTGTTTTTTTATGGCTGAATAATATTCCAGTGTGTGTGTGTGTGTGTGTGTGTGTGTGTGTGTGTGTTGCACATTTTATTTATCCATTCATCAATCAATGGTTCCTTAGGCTGCTTCCGTATCCTGGCTAATGTAAATAATTCTGCTATAAGCATATAAACATAGGAGCCAAAGTGTTGTTTTTTTTTTTCTTTTTTCTTCTCTTTTTTTTTTTACCAATTTATATTCCTGCCAGCCATGTATGGGCATTCCTTTAGAGTTATATGTTCACCAACACAAGGTAATAGTAGGCTTTTTAATTCATCCATTCTGATGATTTTAGAGTGGATAATTCTTTATAGACCCAGATATGAGAGTTGATGTTGTATCTAATGACTTCCCACGGTAGAGAATGAAATCTGACATACCTTACAGACATGTTAAGGCACCTATGTGCATCCAGCTTCTAGATTTGTGGGGTATAGTGGGCGGTGTTGAACAGACTCAATGTTGAGTGCACAAAAGATAAAAACAAAGATGCCCAAAGCTTCCCATTTGGGTTTCTTTGGTGGTATTTCACTGTAGGTGAGCAAAATTGATGTGTAATGATAATCTCCACCTATTCAGTAGCATTTGGAATGTTTTGAAAATAGATCATGTGTGCTTCACAAGCAATATTAGGCAATACTTTGGATGCCAGGTACAAGATCCATGTGAGGGCTCATCATTTATAGATGACTTTAGTAACACTTATCCACATGTTATACTTAATTATACCCTGGTGTTTCCAGACCTGACTTTAGGAAATTGTTCTCTGGCCTCATGCTTCTCTCTAGAAATAAACGGAAAGGACTTATGATAACATTTCATATGAATTATTACAAATCTTGCTATTAGCTCAGCTAGAACAGAGTAGGAAGGAATACAGGGGTTAAAGTTCAAAACTAAATTTGGTCGCTCGTACTTTCACAGAGGAAAACAATAAAACAAGCAAGCAAGAAGAAAAGAAAGAAACAGGCAAGAGAGAAATCATGTCTGTAAATATATATTATATATACACACATACACACATATATTACTTACATATATGAAGTGAATCATATTAGGCCATTCTTATCTGATTACCATCAGGAAAAAAATTGATATGTGTGCGTATTTTTACTCATACAAAATTGCACTGAGATATTTATACCTATCAGTGGTATGTTTTCACCAGACAGCATATTTTTGTTAATGCTAGGTAATATTTTTAATGAGTCATCAGCCTGTCCTGGCACAAATTATTTGTGGTCCTACCAACATGACTAATGCTAAGAGTCATATTTTGGAGTTAATTTCACCTTTACCCAACTTAACAAGACACGGAAGAAAGTGAAAGCATGATGCATATTTATCAACAGGAGCCCTCTCTGGCTGTAATTATTAGAATACCATCTCACAGCCTTAACCAACAAGACTATCTAAGAAAATGTTGCAGTAAGGAAAAGCGATATCCATTTTAAGAGGGTAAGTTTTACATGAAGCATTTTAATTTATTTATTAAAAAAATTTTTTTAAGGTTTATTTTTGAGAGAGACAGAGAGAGACACAGCACGAGCGGGGAAGGAGCAGAGAGAGAGGGAGACACAGAATCCGAAACAGGCTCCAGGCTCCGAGCTGTCAGCACAGAGCCCGACGCGGGGCTCGAACTCACAAACCGTGAGATGGTGACCTGAGCCGAAGCCGGATGCTCGATCGACTGAGCCACCCAGGCGCCCCGAAACATTTTAATTTATTAACAAAATATTAGAGCATCACAACTACTTTATATTTCTCCTGAAGCCATTTTTTTGAGGATCTTTATCTCTGTAATTGAATGGCAATTTGGAGGTGCGAGCACCCAGTAAAAGCATAGGACATATTTTGAATACAGAAGAAATATTGCTATATTAGAGGCTAATCAAGCGTCCTTTGTAAGTGGAAGTTTTACTCTGAGATACATATGTCAAAGAGTGGAACTAATCATACCAACAGCAATTTAACATTGCTTTCATTGATTTTCAGAAGGTTTTTCACAGTGGTTAGACTTCCTCTGTTTGTGTGTTTTCTGTGTCTAATGCTAAAGAACTACACTGAAAGCCATTTTTTTTCCAAAAATGTGATATTCCCACGTTCAGCAGGAAAGCTTCACTACAAAGAAAGATTGTGGTGATTTTTTGAGGTTAAAGTCATCCTGGTGAGCATGATTTTCAAGGCCAAATGAATTTTTGTTTGTTCGTAAACATTTGTGCCAAGACTTGAGCCAGACACAGGGAAATACCTGTAAATAAGGCAAAGCCCTTGCACTCAAGACGTCACGGAGAGACAGGTAAGCAGACCAGCATTTCACATACAGGTAGATTGTAAGTGGTAAGAGTTAGGCACAATGTAATATTGTAGTGCATGGGGGCATTGCCTAACCAATTCTAGAGAGAAGGAAGCTCTAAAGGAGATTGTATATTTAAGCTCTTGTGGAAGAATGGTATTTGGGCTAATGTGAGGGGGAATAGGAAAACTTCTGAGCAAAGGAATTTCTTTGTGAAAATCTTGGAGGCTGAAAAGAACAGGGACGGTATGGAGGAGAAACATAGCCAGAATTCTGTAAGCTCAGAACATAGAAAGATGGCAGGATGGCTCCCCGATGTCTGTGAAGATAACAGGAAGAAACTGAGCTGGAAAGGTAAGATGAGGCTAGCTCCCATGGTGAGATGGAACCCTCATTTTTAACCTTTTAACCTATTTATACTCTGGTATTTATACTCTGGTATTTATACTACAGTAATGCGTGCATTTTAGACATGACTCCGTGATACTGAAAAAATACTTCTCTGGCTTTACAGTTGAGTTGTACACCTTTCCCTTCCTTCATTCCCCCGTGGCCACAGGATTCTCCACGTGGTTTGTAAAACACAGCCAGAAAATTCCTGCCCTTGCACTTATCGTCCGCTCCCCTGAAGGGCTCTCCCTCCTGATGGACCTGTGGCTTCCTCCCCTCGCCTCCACTGGCTCGACTCAAACAGCAGCTACTCCGAGGAATTGCCCCGTGCCCCGTGTAAAATATGGCTTTCTGACTCTCTCTCCCACGTCCGTGCTTTATTTTTCCCCATAGCACTGGCCACCGTCATAATCTCCATATTTTCTAGTTAGTATTTCATAATTTTCTCTCCCACTGGAACCTAAGCCCCGAAAAACAGAGCTTCTTACCTATTTTGCTGTCTGCTGCTTCAGTAGCATCTAGAACAGGAGCTGGTACCTAGTAGATACTTAATAAATGTTTCTTGGATAAATGAATAAATGCTAGCTATCAGATTTTTCTACCTTCTGAAGGTAGCAATTATTAAATATTAATATATTTAATAATATATTATTAATAATATAATATTACTTGATTTGTATGTATTTAATATATTTTATTGTATATTACTTATATATAGGTTCTATAATATAATTTAATTATACATAATTTAATAATAATATAATATTAAATATTATTAAGTTATAAAATATTGATTTGAATATCCAGACTTACTACTTACCCTTTTTCACATTCCTGTGGTTAATAGGACCTTTTATCTTCCACACAAAAAATATTAGATATATCTATTTTTGCTTTTGGTTACGATGCATGTCTGTATTCAACTGTAATCTGTAACCGAGCTCCGTCTATTAATAGAAATTTATGTTACTCATTCCACTTTCTAAGTTTCGCCACTAAGGCTAATAAAAGCCAAAAAAGAAAATGTGTGAAACTAAATTAACAGTAGAACCGGGATAGCAGACATCTTGTTAGAAATTTCTGTTGTAACTTTCTATTCTGCTGTTTCTTTTACTGTTTTCCCCCCTCTGAAAATTGCTGTGGGTACACAGTAGCACAAGGGTAGTGAAACCTTTTCACAAATGAATTATTTTGAGTTTTGAGCCCAATGAGTCTGTCATTTGAGGCAGCTACCGAACAAAACAAATGCAAATATAATATTAAACTCACTGAGATGCGTCCTTCAAGAAAGCGAGTCCTTTGTACTCTGAACACGTCTGACTGGAGGTAATATTTATCTTCACGATGGCACGTCCGTAGTACTGTAATGATCAGTGCCTCTGTCCACCTCCACTGCTAGATTTTGAGCAAATCTAGGAGAGAAAATGTCTTTTGCTCACGTGTAGGGGGATATCAGAGACATATCGGCATGCTGCTGGCCCGTAGAGATGTGTCAAAATAACCCTTGTTTGCATTCCAATTATATAGAGAGAGCTTGACAAGCTTTCTGCAATTAGGATTTCAATTATGTAAAAATGACCCTGAAACGAGCAAGCGCATCTTTTGGTCTGAGCTTTTGGAGGGTGTGGGGGAGCCACAAGTGTCCATTTGCAAGGGTCTTTCCATAGCCCCTGAGAATAAGGCCAAATGGACCAAGAGAGTGAATGGTGCCGAGGATAACGGTAGTCTTGGACCGAGCGTAGTGGATGTTAACTGAAAGCTTCGTGACCTGCGAACCTTCGAGAAATTCCATGTGTGTTTTTTGGAGAAGAAAAATGTCTTTCTGTGAAATTGAAAATAGAATTTATTATAGCTTCGTGAGGCCCAAACACTGTTATGGCTTCTAGGTAATAGAAAATACCTCAGTGAAGAAGAAGAAACCATTCCCGGGTTCACTTTGTCATGGCGCCCATGGTAATGTGAATTGGGAATGCGTTCACTGTCAGGGGAGTCTACATATAACCACATGCACCCATGTTTGACCTATCAGAAGGCGTTGCCAGAACCAATACGCCTGCAGCAGTGGTGGTGGTCATGGCAGAAGGGAAATGGTGCTAATGCTGGACGTCATTGACCATGGAGGTAATACCAGCAAATTTATGCTCAAAGTTGCAGACTCAGTACAGGGATAATAGGGCAGCACAGGTTGAACTGATGTACCCACCGAGACAACTGCTGAGGCCCCCAAGGAATATCTGAGGAGGTCGCCAAGAAAGAAATGACAAACCCTTGGAACACAAGACTTGGTATTCTAAGCTCTTGAAATAATAACACCATCTAAAGGACGCTTTCAGATAATCAAGAGATAAAGCATAAAGATGATCCAAAGCAAGAATGGGATGGTATAGGCACATCTTAAGAAGTACCAAATAAGTGGGGGAGTCTGGGTGGCTCAGTTGGTGAAGCATCTGACTTTTGATTTCGGCTCAGGTCATGCTCTCATGGTTTGTGAGGTCCAGCCCCACCTCGGGCCCTGTGCTGACAGCACGGAGCCTGCTTGGGATTCTCTGTCTCCCTCTCTCAAGCCCCTGCCCTGCTTGTGCTCTCTTTCTCTCTCTCTCAAAATAAATAAACTTAAAACAAACAAACAAAAAAAACTTAAAAAAAAAAGAAGTACCAAATAGAAACTCTAGATGTGACAAGTTTTCAAATTGAAAACACAAACACATGAGCTCAAGCATGAAACTCAAATTCTGTGAACTAAACTGTTATCCACGAGTCAAGGCGAAAAAGGAAATACACTCAGACTCACAAAGACTGAGGGTACTTACAGTCATAGGCTAACTAAATAAATACTAAAACATCTTCCTCAGAACAAAAGGAGATACACAAGAAGGAAATGAGATGCAAGAAATAATGGTGAGCAGAACCAGAGGCAACATATTGCTAAATCTAAATGAAATGTTATTGTAAACACAGTGATGACTACATTGGGGAGTTTAAATTTAACATAGAGCTAAAATATTGATAAAGGGTAATATAGAAGATGATGGGTGTGGGAAACCCCAGACAAACATTTTTTTCCCCCCATGTTACTTGGGCAACAGGATGAAGACTCGGGTTTATAACCGTTAATGTGATATTCTGAAAGAGGAAAAATTTTGAAAGTTTTAAACTCTTTCACCTCAATTGGAAGCAAAACTAATTTGTCAGCAAAATATGACCTTAAACTACTGGGTGAGGATACTTGAGTCCTTATTTGTCCCACTCAGTGTCAACAACCACATGAGCCAGCGCAGACAGATTGACGTGTAATTATGATATGCTGCCCTAGGTCCTGCTCCTGATGTTTGTAATAAGTAATGGGCACGTTACCTGAGATCTGAAGATCTCTTAGCTCTCTTAGATCTAAGATCTAAGATCTGAAAAATGAAGAATCACAACCACATTTAGCACCATGGAATTGGAATATGTTACTATAGACCTGTAATGTTCATTTGCATCGTAATATTTATATTAAGCCTGGGTGGCTCAGTCGGGTAAGTGTCCAACTCTTGGTTTCCAGTCAGTTAAGCGTCCAACTCTTGGTTTCCAGTCAGTTAAGCGTCCAACTCTTGGTTTCCAGTCGGTGAATCATCCAAGTCTTGGTTTCAGCTCATGTCCTGATTTCATGGTTTGTGAGTTCCAGCCCCACGTAGGGCTCTGCGCTGACAGCTTGGAGCCTGCTTGGGATTCTCTCTCTCTCGCTCTCTCTCTCTCACTGCCCCTCCCTGTTCACTCTCTCTCTCATTCCAAATAAGTAAATAAACTTAAAAAAATAAAAAACTTATTGTATTAGGTTAAATATTATACATGCTCACATATCATATCATATCATATCAAGTTTTTAGGAACATTACTAACAAATAGGACATTGGAAGAACTAAGGAAAATGTGAAAAATCCAGGAAGGCCAGAAGTGAAAAGGAAAAAATGGATCAGTTAAAAACCAAAAAGAAAGAATAAATCGGTAATCTCAATATACATGAAAACATTAAAATTACCAGATAAATGCCATACAAGAATAATTTGTATTAAAAACCAACAAGTTCTATAATATCTCTAAGAACAAGTTATATAATTCAATGGCCAAGTAAGTCTTACTAGACTGGCCCTCTGGCAGATAACTAGTATATACTCTGTAACGTATCTTTTCATTTTCATTTAGCTCAAAATAATTTTCAGTTTGTCTCGAGAATTCTTTGACCCATGGTTTATTCAGAGCTGTATTGTTTAATTTCCAAATGTTTGGTTGGAGGGAGGGGTTCCAGGTATTTGTAGTCCTCTGTTTCTAGTGGTCTGAAAATATAATTTGTGTAATTTTGACTCTTTCCAATTTATTCAAGTGTATTTTTTGCCCAGAGTGTGTTCTTTCTTGGCAATTGTTCCAGACAAGCTTGGAAAGAATGTGTATTCCGTCGCTATTGGATGGGGAACCTATAAATGTCAACTAGGTCAAGGTGATTGATAGCGCTCTTCAAGTCATCTATATCCTTACTGATTTTCTGCCTTCTTGATCTATCAGTTACTGAAACAAGATGGTGGAATATTCCAGTTCTAATGGTGGACTTGTCTATCTCTCCTTTCAATTCTACCACTTTTTGCTTTGTGCGTTTTGATGTTCTGTCCGGTTTATACCCATTAAGGATTCTTTTGTCTTCTTAGAGACTTGACTCCTAATTAAACTTGTTTTTAAATAAATTCAGTGGCCGCCCTAGAGTTTACAATATACATTTATTAAAACAGCCAAATCCACTTCAAATAGTGCTATATAACTCCACTCCAAATGCAGGGACCTTATGACAAATTATTTCCAATTCCTCCTTCCCATCACTTGTGACATCACGGTCATTCATTTCACTTATCTACATGCTACATGTTACTCAATACATTGTTTATTATTATTATTATTATTATTATTATCATTATTACTTAAACAGATAGTTATCTTTTATATCAGTGAAATATAAGAAACACAGACAATTTTATTTTACATTCTCATATATCCTTACTGCATTTTCTCTTTCTTTATTAAGATACCACTTTCTGACCTATACCATTTTATATCCATCTGAAGAATTACTTTTAACATTACTTTTAAGGCAGGTCTACTGACAATGAATTCCTTCGACTTTTGATTTTCATGAAAGCCTTTTTTTTTTATTCCTCACTTTTGAAGGATGATTTTCACTGGGTATAGAATTCTAGGGTTTCTCTGGCTTCCCTCAAGTGTCTCTGCTCAGTTTTCTGTAGTCTGACTATGACATATCTAGCTGGGTTTTATTTGCTTAGATGGTTTGAATTTATCTTGTTTGGTGTTTTCTGTATTTCTAGATCTCTGGTTTGCTTTTTGCAATTAATGTTGGAAAGTTCTCAGCCACTGATCCTTCAAATAGCCCTGTTTCAGTCTCTTTTTTAACCCTGTGTTATTCAAATTAGGTACACACACTTTTGATGCTGTATCATAGTTATTATGTGTTGTTTTTTAAATCTTTTTTTAAAGATGACCTTTTTTAAAGTCTGTTTTATCTATTTGTTTGTTTATTTATTTATGAAGCGTGTGTGTGTGTGCCAGCAGGGGAGGGACAGGGAGAGAGGGAGAGAGAGAATCCCAAGCAGGTTCCACACTGCCAGCATGAAGCCCAACACAGACTCAAACTCATAACCTGAGCCCAAACCAGGAGTTGGACACTTAACCAACAGAGCCACCCAGGTGCCCCCTTAATCTTTGTTTTCTTTGCTTTTCAATGTGAGAAATTTCTATTGACCCATCAAGTCCTCTGATTCTTTCTTGAGTCTTCTGATGAGCCTATCCAAGCATTCTTCATTTCTGTTACAGTGGGGTTTTTTTGTTTTGTTTTGTTTTGGGTTTTTTGTTTGTTTTCCTGACTCTTCCTGTTGGTCCTCTCTTGGAGTTCCCCTGTCTCTGCTTTCCATACCCATCTATTCTTGCATGTGTTCTACTTTCTCGATTCAATCCCTCAACATATTAATCCTAGTTATTTTAAATTTTTTTTAACGTTTATTTATTTTAGAGACAGAGAGAGACAGAGCATGAGCAGGGGAGGGTCAGAGAGAGAGGGAGACACAGAATCTGAAACGGGCTCCAGGCTCTGAGCTGTCAGCCCAGAGCCCGATGCGGGGCTCGAACTCACGGACCGTGAGATCGTGACCTGAGCCGAAGTCGGACGCTTAACCGACTGAGCCACCCAGGCGCCCCTAATCCTAGTTATTTTAAATACTCCGTCTGATAATCCAGCACATGTGTCATATCTGACACTGGTTCTGATGCTTGGAGTATTATCTTTTTTAGATTATGTTTTTCTTTGCCTCTTGGCATATGTTGTCATTTTTTGTTGTTGCTGACAAACGTTCTGTACTGACTAATGTGAGCTAATGCAAACAAGCCTTTAGTGGAATGGCTTATTCTAATTTAGCTAGGAGTTAGGCTGTGTTTAATGTTAGTTGTGGCTCTAGTTATTAGGGGCTTCAAGTTCATCTAGTATCCTTTGCTGCCTTCTTGGTAGAAGGGATTCTCAAGGTGCTGCTCCTTGGAGGGTCTATGTATTGTGGTCCTTTCACTGCCACCTACCGTCATTACAGCAGGGATTTGTTGGTATGTTTGTAGGGGTGACAGAGAGGGAGGGCTCTATAATCTTCCTAGTCTCTGTCTTTGGCTTTCAGCAGAGTTTCAGGGCTGTGGCCTCTCAAGCGTTCTGTTTCTCTTCCAGTGGTTTGGTTTATTTTTCTCTTCCTTGCTCTTCCTTTCCCCGGCCAAAGCACCCCTAATTTATTTCCTTAATACTTGTCTCTGTTTTTTTCTCTCTCTTTCTAGGTGAGACCAAAAGATTGGAGGAGTAAAGGTATTTGAGAAGATTTTTAATTTCTTAAGGAGATCTTTCTCAAATTTTCACCATGAGAACTTGGTTGAGTTCTGGATGGAAAGTTCAAGAAAGTATAGGAATACTCCACAAAGACCATGGCAGCTGAGTTTCTTCCTCTCTTTTGAGTCTTCACTCAACCTTCAGAAATTTATCAACATCACCGTGCAAGTGTTCCTACCATTTTACGGCTTCACCAGCTTCTGCGCCTGGTGACCGATCTCCATCCCTGAGTCTCTGAATACACCGGATTCCAGGGTGATAGTTTACCATACAACATTACTTCTCTGATGGTCCAGAAAAATTAGGTTGATTTTTAGATTTTCCAGATTTTACTTGTAGATAAAGATGATAACTTCCAAGAAGATTTCCAGAAAGCTCTGGAAATTGTAAAAAAACCAGGCAAGCATTGTAGAAAGTTGACATTAAGGAAGAGCGAGGGCCACAAAATGATTTTCAAATTTCCGATAAGTTTTACTCTTAGGATGGGATGCACTCAGTGCAAAAAGCTTCTGGAACTTCCGTGGAAATCATGCTGTCTTTCTGGCCAGAAAAAACAGAAGAAATAATACCTAGCAAGTTCAGATATTGAAAAGTGATACAGACTTCCAGGAAGAAGAGCCACAGAAGGAGATTTCCAAATTCTGTGCAGAGCTCTAAGTACTTGGACAATCACTAAAAAATGCATAGGCGTGATAGAATCAAAGCATCCTTTAAAAAATAAATGACCCAAACTAGGAATTCGATTGTGACTCAAGAGTCAGAGTTTGAAGTTTGAGAAACAAAATAATTGCCCCATAAAACAACGATCCAATGGAATGCAATTATTTCATAGAATATAACAGAATTCAGAATCTTCACATCAGGGCATTCATAATATCCAGGAACAACCCCCAAACTACCCTACATACAAAGGAACAGAACAATTTAGGTGAACTCCTCGCAATAGGAAAAAAAAAATCAGAAGAGTGCGACCACAAAATAATCCAAATATTGCAATTGGTAAAGACTTGAAAACATCTTTATAACAATGCTCAGTAAAATAAAGAGAATGGCACTCAAAATAAATAAACACATGAGAGGGGCGCCTGGGTGGCGCAGTCGGTTAAGCGTCCGACTTCAGCCAGGTCACGATCTCGCGGTCTGTGAGTTTGAGCCCCGCGTCAGGCTCTGGGCTGATGGCTCGGAGCCTGGAGCCTGTTTCCGATTCTGTGTCTCCCTCTCTCTCTGACCCTCCCCCGTTCATGCTCTGTCTCTCTGTCCCAAAAATAAATAAAAAACGTTGAAAAAATTTAAAAAAAATAAATAAATAAATAAATAAATAAACACATGAGAAATCTCAGCAAATAAATAAAACTATGAAAATGAGTGAAATGGCAATTTTATAGCTAAAAATTAGTATGTTCAATAAAATATTCACTGGGATTACTAGTAGAATATAACCAAAGGAAGCCGACCAATGGGAATTATCCAATCTGTAGAAGAAAGAAAAAACAATACTGAAAACAACAAAGAGGCTAAGGCCCAGGGGGGAGGCAACATTAAATTTAGTTTTAGCACATGTGCGACCGTCATACCCAAAAGAAAAGGAGAAAGAGTAGGACAAGAAAAATATTTTAAGAAATATTGGTCAAAATTTACTGAAGTTTTTGAAAGACATCAATTTTCAGATTCAAGAATTTCAGTAAATCCAGAGATGAAAAATACACATGTGAAAAGAAAAGAAAAGAAAAGAAAAAACAGAGTGAAAAGGAGAGAAAAGGAGAGAAAGGGAGGGAGGGAGGAAGGGGCCAAATTTATGGTGGTTAAACTTATAAAAGCCAAAAAATAAAGAGAAATTCTTAAATGCAGGTAGAAAAAAATAATGCAAATTACATATAGAGAAACAATAATTCTAATGACCATGAATGCTTTATTAGGAATCACAGAGGTCTGAAGAAAGTAGACCACAAACTTTAAACATTTTCTTTCTTTTATTTCGAGGGAGAGAGAGAGAACAGGGGAGGGACAGAGAGAGAGAGAGGGAGAGAGAAAATCCCAAGCAGACTCCACACTGTCAACACAGAACCCAACGTGGGGTTCAAACCCACAAAACCATGACATCATGACCCGAGCCGAAATCAAGAGTCAGACACTTAACCCACTGAGCCACCCAGGTGCTCCATTAGAACACAAACTTTTAAGTGCTTAAATAAAAAGAAAAAAACTGGCAAGTCAGAATTCTGTATCTAGTAGAAATATCTTTCAGGAATGAAAGTCAAATAAATACACTTCACACTGAAGAACATCAAAACACGCTACAGCCATCAGAGCTATATTAGGAGGGGAAAAGTGCTAAGAGAAGGTCTTTCAGGCTGAAGTGAAATTACCAGAAAGAAATATCTTTAGAAAGAAATGTATTGTTTACAGTAGCCCAATTATGAAAACAGCCCAAGTGTCCATTGGCTGATGAATGGATAATGAAGAGGTGGGATATATATTATATGTTATATATTATATATTATATATGCTGTATATAATGAAATATTAGCCATAAAAAAGAATGAAATGTTGTCCTTTGCAACAATGTGGGTGGATCTAGTAAAGAGTATTATGCTAAGCAAAACAAATCAGTCACAGAAAAATGCCATATGATTTCACTCATATGTGGAATTTAAGAAACAAAACCGATGAATATGGGGGAAGGGAGAGAAAAAAAAGAGGGAAACAAACCATAAGAGACTGTTAACTACAGAGAACAGACTGAAGGTTGTTGGAAGGAAGGTGGGTGGGGAGTAGGCTAAATGGGTGAGGGGCATTAAGAAGGGCACTGGTCATGAGCTCTGGCTGTTATATGTAAGTGATGAGTCACTTAACTCTACACCTGAAACCAATATTCCCCTCATTTTAACCAGCTAAAATTTACACGAAAACTTAATAAAGAAAAGAAAAACTGAGAATATCAGAAATGGTAAATATCTTATTTTGAGAGACAGTGTGAGTGGGGGGAGGGACAGAAAGAGAGGAGAGAGAGAGAATCCCAAGCAGACTCTGCTCTGCCAGTGCAGAGCCCGATGCGGGGCTCGAACCCATGAAGCTGTGAGATCATGACCTGAGCAGAAACCAAAGAGTCGGACCCTTAAGCAACTGAGCCACCTAGGTGCTCCAAGATATATATAATTGTTTAAGGCAAAAACTATTACATGATCTTGTTGAATGCTTGATATAAGAAAATGTAATATATATATATATATATATATATATATATATATATATACACATGTATGTATACATATGACTGCTACTATGTAAATGGCATCAGACAGTAGCTAAAGGAACCTATATGGTTATAGGTTTAGTACATATTTTTGTAAAATGGTACAGTATTTACTGATAGAGGACTTTGAAAAACTTTTTTTTAATGTTTATCTTTATTTTTGAGACAGAGAGCGACACAGCATGAGCAGGGGAGAGGCAGAGAGAGAGGGAGACACAGAATCCGAAGCAGGCTCCAGGCTCTGAGCTGTCAGCATAGAGCCTGACGCGGGGCTCGAACTCACAAGCTGCGAGATCACGACCCGAGCCGAAGTCAGACGCTCAACCGACTGAGCCACCCAGGCGCCCCAAGAGGGCTTTGAAAGTTTAAGAATGCATATTTTAATTCCTAGGGAAACCACTAAAAAACATAATACAAAGATATATAGCCCAAAGCCAAGTGGTAAAGGAAAATGGAATAAAGTAAGGAATTGAAGTCATGAAAAAAAGAAGTTAGGAAATGGAGAACAGAGGGACAAAAACAGAGGTGAAGAAATAGAAAACTATAAGATGACTGACCTAAGTCCAACCAAATAAATAATTACAGTGTATGTTGGTCTGAACACTCCACTTTAAAGGCAGAGGTTATCAGAATGTGTAAGAAGATAAGACCCAGGAATGGGCTGTCTATAACACATACATTTTAAATATAAAGACGCATACTGGGTAAAAATGAATGGAAGGAAAGAGCCAGCTGGATGGGCTCTACAGGTGTATACCTTGTCTGATTGTGCTTTGCTTTACTGCCCTTGACAGATATCACATGTTTTACAAATTGAAGGTTTGGGGCAACCCTGCTTCAGGCAAGTCTGATGACCCCATTTTTCCAACAGCATTTGCTCACTTCGCATCTCCGTGCCACATTTTGGTAACTCTTGCAATATTTCAATTTTTCCCCATTATTATTATATTTGAGTTGCTGCAATTTCGCCATAACTGTAACGGATGAGATGTTGCTCTTTATGGATGACTGAAGAAAGTGGTTTCTTGAGATGGAATCTATTCCCGGTGAAGATGCTGTGAAGATTGTTGAAATGACAACAAAGGATTTGAAATATTATCCAAAGGTAGTTGACAAAGCAGCGGCAGGGCTTGAGAGGACTAATTTCAAAAAAAAAAAAAAAAAGTTCCGCAGTGGGTGAAATGCTATTGAACAGGATCTCATCCTACAGAGAAATCACTGGGAAAAGGGAGAGCCAATCGATGCGGCAAACTTCACCGTTGTCTTCTTTTAAGAACGTGCCACTGCTACCCCAGCTTTTAGCAGTCACCGCGCTGATGTCAGCAGGCGTCAAGGTCCAGGCAAGAACCTCCGCCAGCAAACCGGTTATGATTTGTGGAAAGCTAATCTACTTCTAGGCAAAGAATATTCCCAGCAATAAAGTGGGGGGGGGTCTCAAAACAATAAAAAGGTAACTTGTGTCAGCAAGCCATAACAATGTTAAGTGAATATGTGCCTGAAACAACAAAGCCTCAATCTACCTGAAGCAAAAAGCAATTCCGCAATTTTTTCCGCAAAAAGCAATGCAGATTTTACTCCCTCCATGTCAGCATGATTGGGGTCTGGTGTCACACCTTCCGGTGTGCTTAAGTAATGTTTAAATTCTTGCCTCTTTGACTAGTGAGAGATTTTCAAATCAGTTCTTCTGTCCTTTGGACATAGTCCCAGTAGTTTTTGATAGTGTCCTTGCCTTTCCGAACACGTTTTCCTTGATGAATCTCACAATAATCAACATATGGCATTTACCTGGCTTAAGAACCGGTTCTAATTATGCATCCAGTTTCAGTCAATAATCACCGCAGCCAGAATTATGGGGTCTTTGGAAACGGAATTTCGCTATTCTGGAATACCCGCAAGAAGCCAGCGTATCTCTTTCCAGGCTTAAATTGTGAGGGATTTGCCTGAAATCGCATAAGTGGGACTGCAAACTTTGGGTGAAATTTATCACTTACGACACCGGATCAGAGTGCAGTGCTCCTCGCAGTTACAGGTTAACTGTGATACAATGAGAACGGAAGCTCTAATTCAGCCATTAATAAATGCAAAACCAAATAGAACCCTTCGCACAATATGATAACTTGGCAGTTTTCTTTGACACCAATGTCACCATTTCTTACTAAATGAAACAATACTGAAATGGAGGGTCCCGCCTCCATACACGGTACACTCCAGGGACAAATCTTCTGAATCATCATGTGACATAAGTTGAGTTAAACAGTTAAGTAAAAAACATAATTGAGAGGCTCTGCAATATTAAATAGTAATTAGAATGCAAGCAAAATTCTCTTTGTTGGACTTCAGCTAGCTAAAATAGCATGTATAAATGCAAGAATCACATAAAACCCTGCTGCTGTTTTGAAACCAATTTTTGAAGGAAAAAATAGAAATGCATTTGCTCTAAGAGCCGAACTTCATTCTCCTTCTCAGGATCATCGTGCAGAGCACCTGTATTTCCAGAGTAACGTGAGCCCTTCTACTTTTCTACATGGTGAGCGTTCAAATCTGCTTGTCAACTCTTCGTATTTATAAACCACTATTTAAATACAACTCTTCTCTGAAGCTGTGCCACCAGAATCTTGGTATGAAAAAGTTGGAGTCAGGGTTGTTAAAAGGGTGCTTGGAAAAAAGACTACATGTATAGCACCAACTTAAGTAATTTACTCATAAGGGAGTTAGTGGATAAAAATGAAAATAAAACTACACCTGAAAATGTGTAAACCATAATACCTCAATCAACTCAGCAATTTCTGTCAGCAAAATCACAGTACTATTGAAAACCAAAAGCAATGAAACCCACCAACAAGACCTTCTCTTTAAGTGTTTTCTTTACGTATTTCGCAGAAATACGTCTATCCAGTCACCTGTCTCACATATTTAGAACATTGATACTGTACAAGGCGTTGAAAGCTGTGTTTGTGATCACTTTATGACCTGAAAGTGGTTTATGTGTGATTTGGAAGTATCCAAAGGGGAAAAAAAAAATAAAAGAAGGGTAGTAGTTTCACATGTAATTAGTCTGTAATACAAACCCTGCCTCTACTTTGGGGGCTATTAATTTCATACTAATCCTTTCCATCTCTTTTACAGCGTTTGATATTTAGAAAGTACATTGGAAAGGTGAGTGCTTCTCCAAGGTCACCCATGGTTTAGAAGGGACGAGATGGAGCATTTATACAGAGAATTTCTTCTTATACCCGTGGAAGGACGCACTCAGAAATGCCAATCATCACGTCCAACAGAAGCGTCAATGCGCTGTGGAGATCTCCTTCATAAGAGCAGGCCATCCACCCTTCCCCCTCCCCCCAGGTGTTGCTAGGTATTCTAAAGGCTTAAAGATTCCCTCCAGTTCCCAGAGATTCTCCCCAGGAATGAAAGGCAGGGAGGGTGTTCCCCCTCACTCCAGTAGGAGGAGACAGCAATTAATGGATGACTGACATAAGGTGCCAAAAAGGTGCCCGGTGTTAAGGAGGGACAGCTCTGTGGTCCAATTCATGCTCCAGTGCTCTGTGAGATCAAGCTGGAGCTGACTGAACAGCCAAGAACATGCCCTTAGCTGATTCCCAGCCTCATCGTGCTTCCCCCCCTCCCCTTCTGAGAACAACCCATCCCCCAGATCAATCACTTTGTAAGAATCCTTGTTTCAGGGTAGGCCTCTGAGCAACCTGACCTAATATAATCTTCGATGGGACAGCTGATGTGTACCTGATGCGAGCCTCCGTATCCCAAATACTGTGAGACTAAGGGAGATTCTATTCTGTGTTCTAGAAGTTTCCAGCCAGGTTCCCCAGGTTCCCACAATGCCCATAACTTGGCAGATGTTCACTGGGGAAAACCAGCTAGGCTTTTGGGCTCTTCCTGTTTCCAAATTTTTTTAATGTTTATTTATTTATTTTGAAAGAGAGAGAGAGAGCACGAGAGCACGCATGTGTGAGCGGGAAAGGGGCAGAGAGAGGAGGAGAGAGAGAATCCCAAGCCTGCTCTGCACTGTCAGTGCGGAGTCCAACTCGGGACTCAATTCCACCAACCACAAGACCCGACCTGAAATCGAGAGTCAGCTGCTCAACTGACTGAGCCACCCAGGCGCCCAAGTTCCCAAATTTTTGTACCAGCTCTGCCAGATGGCCAATGCATCGATTTCTCTCTTACCTGGGAGAGGCCCTTCGCTAGGCAGAAACCTAATCCTCAGCCAAAACCAAGAGTTTGAAAAATCATTTGTTTATCCAGCTTTTGCTACTTGTTGCAAAGGAAACACGGTCGTCTTCAAGCCTCGTCATTTTACCTAGAAACAGAAGCTTTTAGGCTATAGCTGTAATGTATGTTATATCAACACATAATACAAATCCCACAAGAAAAGGTTCAATGTTTGCTTTCAGTAGTTGAGTAAATCTGAAAATGTCTAATAGAAAATGATAGTCCTTTATATTTACCCAGTTTTTAAAACCCTTAGTTGATATTTTTCATTGCTTCCCGGAGAACTGAGTTTCCATCTGGTAGCATGTTTCTTCGAATGGATTTGAAGTGTCTTACAATGTAAATGTATATAATGAGTGTGTCTGTCTCTGTCTTTCTGTCTCTCTCTCTCTCTCTCTCAAACACACACACACACACACACACACACACACACAAATGTCCAATCCAAATTGTAGAACCGAAGTCAAATTCTATCATCTTCTAAGCAAATCTAGTTAATGTGAATGAATATTAAATTAGTTCTAAGTTTTCTGGAAGACATTGTAAAGAAAGAAACCTAGGTTTCATTTCAAAGAGGAAATAAAGCAACAAATCAAGGAGCTATTTTCTTCTTGCTGCAAAATTTCAAAGGATGTTTATAATGTGGAATTTTAAAGTGACCACTGATTAATAAAATATGAAATGCTTTAAAATGAATATATTGTTTTCTGTGGCTTTATTGATTGATTGTTTGATTGCTGTATATCAAGTCTTAATAAAAAAATGTTTTATGGGGTGGTATTATTTAAACATTCACAAGTCTCATTTATCTATCTCTTTTTTTATCTACCTATTTATCCATCTATGAGTCCCAGATTCTGATTCCAATCAATGCTCTGTGGAAAGATTTCTACTGAGTTTGGCAAATACTGCATAACCCCTTCTTTAATTATACCAAAATATGGCAATATTTGGATATGGTGCACTCCTGAATTAAAAGACCCTCTATGTCCTATTTGAGTTTATTAATCCAAGAGCTTGTCAAAGTAATTTGACTTTTGAAGCTTCTTTTCATAATTAATTTCCCATAAAATCTAATAAATGACTTTGGGGAATGATAGCATAAATAATTCATATCAGTTGCTTTATAGACACTTTTTTTTTAATAATCACAGTTTAACATTTGATCAATATCTACTTTTATTGTTTGTTAATTGCCCTGCCCTAAAGGAGATTTACCATGCTTGATAGTTTTTTCTTCTATCACACAGCATAGAACAAATCCATCTTGGAAATATACCAAGTCCCTAAAAATACACACACATATACTGGTGCATATATGCACATATACATAGCCTGGTCAGGGTATGGTTGCAATATATTTTCCTTAACCATAAAAAATGACCATAACAGTCTGGCTACAGCATAATGTGAAATGTTTTACTATGAAAATGTTTTACTCAGTCAACATTCTAGGAATTTTATTTAAAAAAAAATTTTGTGTTTATTTATTTTTTGAGAGAGAGAGGGTGTGTGAACAGGGGAGGGGCAGAGAGAGAGAGGGAGACACAGAATCTGAAGCAGGCTCCAGGCTCTGAGCTGTCATCGTGGAGCCCAATGTGGGGCTTGAACTAACAAACTGTCATGACGTGAGCCTAGGTCGGACACTTGCTTAACTGAGCCACTCAGGCGCCTCATACAATCTAGGAGTTTTAAACATTGAGAATGTTGGGGTGCCTGGGTGGCTCGTTGGTTAAGCATCCGACTTCGGCTCAGGTCATGATCTCACAGTTTGTGGGTTCGAGCGCTACATCGGGCTCTGTGCTGACCGCTCAGAGCCTGGAGCCTGCTTCGGATTCTGTGTCTCCCTCTGTCTCCCAACCCCTCCCTCACTTATGCTCTTTTTCTCTCTCTCACTCTGTCTCTCTCTCTCTCTGAAAATAAATAAACATTAAGAAAAATTTTAAAAAATAGGTAAAATAAACTTTGAGCCTGTCGACTCTGCAGATTAGGGTTAACATTCCGGGCCCCTCTCATGGCATAGCTAAACATGTTCCTCTGGCAAGAGCTATTCATAATGTTACACACCAAATTATAAAATTCTAAGATAGGTTTATTTTGTAGTAGTTTTTGTTGGTTAATTTTATTCTCAAAGATTTAAGATGCTTCTTTTTGAAAATGAACTATTGGGTCACATGGGTGGCTCAGTGGGTTGAGCGTTGGACTTTTGATTTCTGCTCAGGTCACGATCCCAGGGTCTTGGAATCAAGCCCAGCATCTGGCTCCATGCTGAGCAGGGAGCCTGCTTAAGATTCTCTCTCTCCTCTCTCTCTCTCTCTCTCTCTGCCCCTTTCCGCTGCTCGCACTCTCTAAAAAATAAACAACGAACAAAATAAATTTTAAAAATCCATTAAAAAAAGAAAATGAACTATTACCCCTCCATCCAGAAGGAGAGCTTAGGAGGAGACTAGCCACACAATAATTCCTAAGAATTCAATTCTACAAAATAAATAGGTGACCTTGCTACTTCTACAAAGCAGGTGGGAACAATTAAAATTCCACGGACGCATGTCTAGATAAATTGAAATGTTTCTAGAAAGATTTCAAGTGTGTTTTAAAGGACAGGGTCCACCTTTCTTACTGCCTCAGAATGGGGAGGAAAAGTAACTCGTATTTTTAAATTAGCTTTGAGTAATGGTGAAGAGAGACCTGAATGAAAGTAATTATCAGGTACATAATCTCATTAACTCGAAATAGAAGTGAACCAGGGACCTGTAGTTCTGAGTATTAGTTTCCCGAGTCTGTTCATAAAGGCATATATATAATCCAACTTTTCTCCTGTATCATCAGATATATACTCCATGGAAATAATTTTGTAATGAACAATACAAGATTTGGACAACATTATGAAAAGACTAGAGAAAACTTAATTTTGGACCAAGGCTGGTTGATGCATCCGAGGAGTATACAAAATTATTTTATTTTAATTAAAACACTTTAGCACAAACTATTCCTCCTTACTTATTGTTTTTAAGCTTGCAAAATACCAAATATGCACAAATTTTTAAAATTCAGGCAATTAGAAAATATGTAAAATAGAAAGTTGAATTCTTCTGTTAACTTGGTTAACTTCTATTAGTGTATCATTTATGGGTTTCTAGTAACATCCACTGGGTATATAATTATATACATTTACATTTACAAATTTACATTTACAAATATGTATTATATACTTACATTTGTAACATAAAGACAAATATTCCCCGCACATTTTCTGCAAATTTTTTTTATGTCATGTCCCTTTTCTTGACAATTCATATTCCCTACCTGTGAAAACTTGTAAAGTATTCCATAACATAAGTGTAGTATAATTTATTTATTGAAATACATTTAGGTGATTTCTACTGATTGTCAATTTTTTTTAAAAAAGCAACATAAAACTGAAAGTAACATCACTGGGTCAATACGTATGTGCATTTTGATTTTTGATGGTCTCAAATTTTCCTTGTAGAGTAACATTAATTTACATTCCCACCAGCTCTAAGAATTTCCTCTAGGAATGGAGTGATCCAGTGTAGTCCCAACAGGCAAAAATTCAATTATATTAACAGGGCCCATGAGGACAAAATGGACAATTATAGAAACAATCCATATTTTAATAATATATATTTCAAATATATTTTTATCCTTTTACCAACTGCATTCCAATTTTTTTCCTGTACTATATTATAGTATTAGTATAGTATAGTATAGTATACTAATATTTCCTACACTATATTATGCTTTAGCTTATGTTTGTACTTTCTAAGCATTCAATAAGTATTTCCTGAGGGAAAGGCTGCATGAATTCCCATGCATAACTGTCGCATTAGTTAGGAGGTCCCTGTCTGGCTCCATTTCAAGAGCTATGAGAATATAAAGAAAACAAACAGACAAAAATATTGCTTATCTCACCTCATGGGATTATTGTCAGGATTAAGTGAAGTCTTTAATGCAATTCTTGGCCCCAGAATAAAGTCTCCATGAATAATGAATAAATACGTGTGGTACGCAGGGATTGCAACCAAGGCCAGCTTTTCCAGAAGCAGAGGCTGAGACAGGAGTTTGCTTGTAAGTGATTTATTGAGGAGCTGCCCCTCAGAAAAACTCCAAGAAGGCTGTAAGGTAGAAACAAGGAAAGGACTGAGCCACGGCAGCTCAGATTAAGTCTGTCCCTGGCCTAGTCCATGAGGCACCCTGGAACATAAATGTTGCCACATGGCGTCCTTGCCTTCAGGTAGGAGGGGAAGCCTTTTGTACATACGAGTCAGGCACTGGTCTCCCAGGTGAATGAGAGCCGTGGCTTCCAAAGTGTTATATCGCCATTCACAGGAGGACAATCCTCCAAAATAAATGAATAAATAAATAAATATATAACAAGGGCAGCGGCTACCAAACACAGTAGTAGAGGGACAGGTGCAAAATGGTCAAGTAAAACGGATGAAACAGGCCACGCCTCACATCCACTACGGATACAACCCATTTGAACATTGAAATATAGTATTAAAAATACAGCATGTCACTAAAATATAATATTAAATATAACGCAAGATAGAAATACGCATTTAAAATATTTTTTCCCCCAAATACTATACGCTAGGGCATATCAAACTGTGGAAGAAAGGGATAAAGAATTGGCAAGGAAAAAAATGGTAACATAGAGCCAGTCACAGGAAACAAACTCCCTAGATTCCATCCCCTAACAAACACCACGCACATCTGCACGTATAAGCACACACACATATAAGCACACACATACACACACACACACACACACACACACACACACACAACCCCCCCCCCCCCAGACAGCACGAGCACAACACCTTCTTAAAAATAGGCACAGGCAGTATGTTTGAAGTGAAAGTTTTGAAATATGTAAAGGATAATGTGCTTTTAATATTCCACTGAGCGCAATCATAGAAGTGTTCATCTGCCGATGTGCACGTCAGCTGTGAAGTAAACTGGCAGAAAACTTTTACAGGTTTTTTTTTTTTTTTTGACCTTGTGCTTGGGATTTCATTATGACTGGGAATAATTTTTAAATATGTTTGCATCAAGATGTTAGGTGTCTTTGAACATTGCAGGCCAAAAAGTTTCGAAATAGGCTTTTATGACAGCAGAGAGGGATAGAAAACCAAAGCACTGCCATTAGGCGCCCTCACAAAGGCAAGCACAAGGCATCATCGATTTATTATAAAGGAGCCTCTCTCGGAGTGCTGCAGAATTTTATATTTTGAGTAGTCACGGGGGGGGAATTACAATATTATTCTGCTGCAAAAGAAATCTTTGCCTTGCATATCTCAATGAATATTTGATACACTTAGCTTTCATTCTTTGCCTCTCGAAATGCATCAGAAACGATTCACTTTCTGTCCAAAATATTTAGAAAAAAAAAAAAACACCTGATTTTTTTTGAAGAGTTCCAGCTAGTCACTTAAAAAAAAATGATTTGTTCTTTAAGACAATGCAGGATGTTTGTGTTTCAGAAGCACTCGGATTTATTACTACACCTTCTACAATTGAATACATTTTATGGGTTTCCCCCACTGTCTGAAAGTATAGCACTCTTATGAAACCTTTCATGAGCCAAAATGGCATAAAGCAGAGAAGCAATTACCATTAATTTATATGGAAATTTATTTTAGCATTCCCAGACCCCAAAAAATAACCTCTCTTAAGCAATTCTGATACTTTAGGACATATCTTGCTAACGGATGCATGAAATAAATCAAGCTAAGGCACAGTTGCTTGAAGGTACAAGTCAAAACCATGGCGGCTGGATGTGGAGATGTTGAGCTGGGATCCCCCAGATGGGAGCTGGACGGCGCCACCCCTCCCCGTTTTGGGGGTGCACTGCCTCCTTAGCCACCTGGGGCAAAACACAGGCGGAATGCTACTTTCCCCCTTCTTTATCGTGTATGTGAAAATCCTTTCCAGATCTCTTTCAGTTAGCAAAAACAAGTGCCCATGCAGGATAGCAGGAGACTCGCGGTCACAAACGACAGCTAAGTCCACCTACAGAAACTTAGGGGGGAAATGGCATGTCCATTTCTCCCTGCAGAGATGCTTCAGACGTGGAGTCCGAAGATCTGTGGTCCTGTCTCAGGTTGCCACAAACCAGCTGTGGCACTTTGATCTGTCACTTACCCTCCTAAGTCTCAGTTTTCTTGCTTCTAAAGTTGCAATGTACCACCTCCAATATCTGTCACACGCTTTCACCCCCCACGCTCTGGGAGACATAGGCCCCTGGCACTTAACTTTTTGTCTCTCCGTCCATCTCTGTCCAGTCTCTCCTGGTAAAATCCTTACCATTCTTCAACCCGACTCAGAGCTCCTTCCCCTTGGAAACACTCCTAGTCCCCACTTGGCTGTTGTCGCTCCCTGGCGTGTGATACCATGGCACTTCTAATGTGACTCCACGATAATAGAACAGGGAGGTGGAATTGGAAATTAACACATTCGGGGAGAACTTTCTGTGTGCCAGGCACTGTGCAAATGCTTTTCACACATTTTCTCAATTAATTCTAAAAACAACTTTTAAAGTCGATGATGGTATCTCTATTATCCAAATGAGAAAACAGCCTTCGGTAGTTAAAATCATTGAGGTAGTGATCAGGGGAGTTCACAACACAGCCCATTTAAGATGCTGAGATTTATACATTTCCCTCTAAATAGCACTCCTTGTATTGATTTAGTTTTTTTTCCTTTTGTAAAAATATTTATCTATTTATTTATTTAGAGAGTGGGGGAGGGAGAGAGAGAGAGAGAGAGAGAGAGAGAGAGAGAGAGAGAGAGAGAGAGAATACCAAGCAGGCTCCATGCTGCCAGCACACAGCTCAACGCAGGTCTCGATCTCACAAACTGAGATCATGAACTGAGCCCACATCAAGAGGCAGAAGCTCAACCGATGGAGCCATCCAGGTGCCCCTATTTTTAGTTTTTATTTATTTTATTATTTTGTAATGTTTATTTATTTTTGAGCGGAGGGGCAGGGGCAGAGAGTGAGGGAGACACAGAATCTGAAGCAGGCTCCAGGCTCTGTGCTATTAGAACAGAGCCTGACATAGGGCTCGAACTCATGAACTGCTAGATCATGACCTGAGCCAAAGTCCAATGCTTAACCGACTGAACCACCCACGCGTCCCTATTTTCTCTTTTTTATTAAACATCACTCTTGTTTTTACCCATGAAGATTCCATTTATGCAACATCCTCTTTTTAACAGCTTAAGTTGAGAAATATAATTCATATAACATACAATTTACTAAAGTGTATAATTCAATGGCTTTTAGTCATTCACAGATATATGCAGTAAAAAATACTATTTTAGAACATTTTCATCACTTCAGAAAGAAACCTTTTAGCTATCACCCTTCTCCCAGTCTTAACTAACCACTAATCTACTTTCTGTCTCTGTATATTTTCCTATTCTGGACATTTATGAATTTAATCACATATTATGTGGACTTATGTGGACTTATCATATATTTCTTTCTGTAGACAGACTACATTACCCACTCATCAGTTGATGGGCATCTGGGTTGTTTCTACCCTTTGGCTCTTATGTTAGCTGTGGATAATGCTGCTATAAACATTCATACACAGCGGTGCCTTGGTGGCTCAGTCAGTTAAGCAACCAACCTTGGCTCAGGTCATGATCTCACAGTCTGTGAGTTCAAGCCCTGAGTCGGGGTCTGTGCTGACAGCTTGGAGCCCAGAACCTGCTTTGGATTCTGTGTCTCCCTCTGCCTCTACCCCTCCTCCACTTGTGCTCTCTCTCTCTCTCTTTCTCAAAAAATAAATAAACATTAAAAAATATAAAAAACACATTCATTACACAAGTTTTTGTGGGTTTTGTGCAGGTATATGTTTAAATTTATCTCGGCATCTACCAAGGAGTGGGGCTGCAGGTCATAAGGAAACTCTAAGTTCAATCATTTGAAGAACCTCCAGGCTATTTTCTAAAACATCTTCATCATTTTACATTCCCACCAGCAATACAGGAAGGTTCCATTTTCTCCAAACTCTTATGAAAACACTTGTTAGTATCTGACTTTTTGATTCTAGCCACCCTTGTAAGTATGAAGTGATATCTCATTGTGGTTTTGGTTCACATTTCCCTGGTAACTAACGATGATGTTGAACATCTTTTCATGTACGTATCGGCCATTTGTGTATCTTCCTCGGAGGAATGTCTATTCAAGTCCTTTACTCATTTTTAAATGGGGTTATTTGTCTTTTTTATTATCAAGTTGTAAGCATTCTTTATATATTCTAGACCTAAGCCCTTAATTGGATATGTAATTTGCAAATATTTTCTCCCATTCTGTATGGTGTCTTTTCATTTTCTTTATAGTATAGTTTAAGAAAAAAAATAATTTTTGTTGTTAAATCATTCATCCTCCTGGGTTCTCTTCCTGACCCCTTCCCTCTGCTGATGACAAGTATCTTAGGAGCGAGTGCTGGCACATTAGGTGGTAAGCCAACACTCACATTGAATTGACCTGAATTGGTTTTTGTTGGCTTCAAGTTTTTTGTTTAAACTCTAGTTAGCTACCATACAGTGTAATATTGGTTTCAGGAGTAGAATTCGGTGATTCATTGCTTACATGCAACACCCAGTGCTCATCCCAACCAGTGCCCTCCTAGTGCCCACCACCCATCTAGCCCATCCCCCCACCATCTCCCTCCATCAACCCTCAGTTTGTTCTCTATAGTTGAACCTCTTGTGATTTGCTTCTTTCTCTTCCCGCCCCCTCTTCCCCTGTGTTCATCTGTTTTTTTTTTTTTCTTTCTTAAAGTCCACCGATGAATTGCACAAACTTGCATGGTTGCTGCAAGGATTTTGTGGGATAGGCCAAAGAGGCCTCGGAGATTTGAAGCAACCAAAGTGCAGAGCAAAGCTCACAGATCACATGGTATGAGCTTATGGCTCCCCCAGAATGAAGAGGAATTTCAAGGGGTTTGACGTGTTACATGCATAAGAGTTTTATTTTTTCATTTTACATTTACTACTTTGCTAGGAGTTTCATCACGGATTGATGCTGAATTATATCCAATTCTTAGTCTACACCTTGAGAAGATTGTATTTATTTTTTCTTCTGTTAATATGGTGAATTCCATCGATTACATTTCAAACGTTAAATCCATCTTGAATTCCTGGAATAAATGTCACTTGGGTCATGATATGTGTTTATATATATAGCTTTTACAATATCTTGCTTAAATTTCATTATAATTTGATAATATTTTGTTTAGTGTATTTGTATCTGTCTTCCTGAGATTTATCAGGCTGTACGTTTCTTCTCTGCAATATCCTTGCATTCATTATGTTGGATTTTAAAGTAAGCTGGAAAGTGTGCTCTCTCCGTCTATTCCCTGAAACAGTTTATTAAATATTTGGTATTATTTCTTTGTTAAATGTCTGGCAATATTCTTTGTTTAAAGAATGAAAAGAAATATTGGAATGGTCACATTTGCTATTTCTTCTTGTGTCCATGATGATATAAGACCAGTTTTGTTCAAGGATTTTTCTAATTCACTAAATGTTTTGAATAATAAGCATAACATGGTTTATGATATATTCTAATTATCTTTTTTAATGTCTGGAAGATCAGTAGTATGATGTTCTTTTGCTCATTCCTGATACTGGAAATGTGTGCTTTCTTTTTTCTTCATCCATTTTGCCAGGTGCTTCTGTTATTATTTTTCAAGAAACCAGCTTTAGTCTTTGTTGAGTAAATTGCATGTTTGTGTTCTGCGCTGATCTTTCTTATTTCTTCCCTTCAGTTTGGGGGTTCGGTTTGCTCTAATTTTTCCAGCTTCCTGGAATGGAATCTTAATCATGGGTCTTCACTTTCCTAATATGTGCATTTCTAGTTACGAATTTATTTACACTCCTCAAGTTTTGATACATCGTTTTTAAAAGTTTCCCTCATTGAAAATTTAAAAGAATCCCTTATGAATTTTTCTTTGATCAAATGACTTTTGAGAAATGTTTCTTAGTCTCCAAACTTACTTTCAATTACTGATTTCTAGTTTAACTTCTTTGTGGTCAGGGAAAATACTCAGCATGATTTCCCCCTAGTGGACTTGTCCTTTCCTCCATTAAATGGAGAGGATTGACTGATACTCACCTCCATCCGTTCCACAATTTAGCCACATGTCAGGTTGTAGGTTTATTTGGACTCACTTCACTGCTGATGTTATCTCTCCAGAGAAAACTTGTGATATATTCGTTTAGTCTCTTCCTTCTACTGAGGCTTGGTGTCCTCCATACTGGGAGTCTGAGAAAGACTTTGTATTTCTATACGAGGCCCCCAGTTCCAGCAAAAAACTTTTTAGGCGAACTGATCATTTTCTAAAAGATGTTCAATATCAATAGTCATCAGGGAAATTTAAATCTAAACCACAGTGATGTATCACCTCACACTTGTCAAAATGGCTAAAATCAAAAAGACAAGAAATAACAAGTGTTGGTGGGGCGTGGAGAAGAAGGAACCCTGGTGCACTGTTGGTGGGAATGCAAATCGGTGCGGCCGCTGTGGAAAACAGTATGGAGGTTCCTCAAGAAATTAAAATAGAGATACCATACGATCCAGTAATTCCACTACTGGATATTTACCCAAAGAAATTAAAAACACTGATTTGAGAAGATATATACACACCTGTGTTTACTGAAGCATTATTTACAATAACCAAGATCCGGAAAGCAACCCAACTTTCTGTACATAGATGAATGGGTAAAGAAGAAGATGGGGTGCATGTATGCCATGGAATATTACTCTGCCACAAAAAAGAGAATGAGATCTTGTCATTTGCGACAGCACGGATGGACCTTAGCATTATGCTAAGTGAAATGTCAGAGAAAGACAAATACCATACAATTTCACTTATATGTGGAACCTGAACAATAAAACAAAACAAATAAACAAAAAACCAGACTCTTAAGTACAGAGAACAAACTGGTTCTCAGTTTGGGAAGGCTAACGGGAATGACACATTATGTTTAAAATTCGCTCACTATTGTAAGACCCCACACCCTACAGCATACCTCCTTGACTCTAAAAAGTCTACCCATCCTCAAAATCCTTATAGTAACAGGAGTCCCAAACCAGTCAAATCAATGAACCCTAAGCCATATCCCACTGTATTCTATCCAACTCAATGATACCCACTGCCTATTAACTCCCTAGTTTGGTGTAATTATTTTTTTTATGTTTTTTTTTAAAATTTATTTTTGAGAGAGAAAGAGAGAGAGAGAAAGAGAGAGAGAGAATGAGTGCAGGAGGGGCAAACAGAGGAAGATATAGGATCTGAAGCAGGCTCCAGACTCTGAGCTGACAGCAGGAAGCCTGATACGGGGCTCGAACTCGTGAACCATGAGATCATGACCTGAGCCAAAGTCAGATGCTTAACTGACTGAGCCACCCAGGAAACCCAACTCCCCAGTTTTTTCATTCACCTAATCTTGTAATTAAGTCTCAAAGCCTACTTGGAGCACAAAGTGAAACAAATACAACTGTGTGATTCCAAATTATTTTTTAACCCAAATTTTCTCAATCCAACTGGTAAATAGAGGAGTGATATGAGTAGAACATAAAAATTGTACTGGTTCATGCAAGATATTCCCCAATACATTAGTGGTTTGAAGCATTCTGGGTGAGTGCCCTCACATGTAAAGAGAAAGACTTAGCAGTATATGAAGGCAAATTTTAAAAGGTGTTTGTCCTACAAAAATTCCTTCTTTGAGTGCATAAAGTGGATGGTTGGTATGGCTGATGCACCCAAAGGTGGCCCCTGCTAACTTAACACCTTTATATAATCCAGTCCTCTAGAATATGTTTGAAACCCGCAACACCATTCACGTAAATAGAATATCACCAAGGCGACAGGAATGGCATTGTATGCAGTGATTAAGTTATGTTACTTTAGACTTCGCCTTAGCAAACTGGAGTAGAGATGGTCCTCAAAGCGTAGAAGTAGCTGCCGTGTTATCGAAGGGTTGAGTGAGAGCCTGTGAGAAGGACATATGGCAAGGAGCTATGGGCAGGTCTCAGACGCAGAGAACAGCCCCCACTGACAGCCAGCAAGAGAGGGGTCTCGGTCTTACAGTAGCAAGAAACTGCATCCTGCCAGTGGGCTTGGAGAGGGCTCCAAGCTCCCAAAAGGAACACAAACAACCTGGCTGACACCTGGATTGCGGCTTTCTGAGATTCTGACCAGAGGACCCAGTTTAGCTGGTCAGACTCGGACACAGAGAAATTGTTAGATAATAAGCGTGCCTTGCTTTAAGTCCCTAAGCTTATGGTAATTTATTATACAGCAGTAGAAAACTAATACAATTGTTTTAGTGGATTGAAAAACTGCCATACTTTCCATCATGTTAAATTATATGGGGAACCTGGGGATATAGATGAAGGAGCTACAAAGACATGTCCCCAGGATTAAAATAATTGAATGTGAAGA
Organism: Panthera leo; assembly: GCF_018350215.1. Classification (NCBI taxonomy): domain Eukaryota; kingdom Metazoa; phylum Chordata; class Mammalia; order Carnivora; family Felidae; genus Panthera; species Panthera leo. Next base: position 154,686,796 of record NC_056687.1, read on the forward strand.
CTTTCCACGCTCTAGATTAGATTTTTAGTTTTAAAGAACTTTTCTCTCTTATAAGCAAATGACCCCAAGTGCTTCATTTGGAAGAAGAAGTTACATGATCCAGTTCAAGGCTGTAAAGAATCAGCTGGCTGAGATGTTTGTGATAATGAGATTGATGACAATGGGGATTTAACCATGCTGGTTTTTTTTCCTTTCGCTTGTTTTGATTTTTAATATTTTTTCCAAGGCTATGGTTATAGAGTTTCATAAGTTTTTAATGATTTCCTCTACTCTATTTTCCCCATGAGCCCTGTAATTTTTAGTGCACTATGTTGCTGAGAGTTTTCTGAAACACACACACACACACACACACACACACACACACACACACAAATATATATAGATACAGATACACACATACTCAGACACGCATATATGCCATTACAGCAGAAATGCATATATTCTGAACATCTCCACCCCACATCAAAAGTTAAAAATGACCCCCCCAAGCCTGGAGACAATGGTGGCTTCTCCCTTGGACCCTCTCTCCGAGAGACATGAGTCCACTAGAGAATTAATGTCTTGTGCTTCCTGTCCTAAGGCCCATCACAAAATATAAGTTAAGTGTGAATCCAGTAACCCCCTTGACCAGCTTGACATACATACCACTTGGTGCTACTAAAGAAACCACATTTTTCATACAAACACTCATTTTATATATTGACCTTAATGAAATGTGGGGGGGGTATTTGTTTGTTTTACTCAGGAACTCTATACTTGCATCATTAGAGCTTCTTTGTATTTTCAACTAGATTCGTGTCATCATTGATCACCCATTTCCTGGGGTGAAAAACAGTAACTTTTTCTTTTCTTTTCTTTTCTTTTCTTTTCTTTCTTTTTTTTTTTTTTAGTGGACAAATAAGAGACATGGCACAGGACAGAACAGGTGTTAGCAAACTCTGAAACTCTGACCCACAGGCCATATCCCGCCCACCTCCTGTTTTTGTAAATAAAGTTCCATTGGCCCACAGTGATATCCATTCATTATATATTGCCTCTGACTTTCTTGGAGCTACAATCGCATAGTTGAGTAGATGTGACTGACACTGTGGCCCATGGAACCAGAAATATTTCCTATTTGTCACTTCACACACAAAGTTTGTCAACCCCTGAGGTAGCAGATTGACCATCTAAGGCCTCTGAAAACTTTTAGAGTCTCTGTTTCTTTTGACAGATATTTATTCCCAACAAAGGCATCAAGGGGGTACCTGTGCCATCTAGTAACTTCTACTAAAGGTATTTTAGTAGAAGTAACTTCCCTAAAGGTATTTTAGGAAACAGGCAGTGCTGTCACTCCTTCCCCAACCAACTTAGAAGAAGATTGGAAGGATTAAATACGTGTTCTTATTTTGGCAAACGAAACCAGTTTTAGGTTTGATTGGGAAAAGAATGATAAATACCTAGATTTTGGTCCTTTGCATCCACATTTGTGTTGATTTTGCGTGCTTTGTACTGTACATTAGGGTCTGTATGTCACACACACACACACATACAAGCGTCTTTTTTTTTTTTTTTTTTTTTTTTTTTTTAACATTTATTCATTTTTGAGACAGAGAGAGACAGAGCATGAACGGGGGAGGGTCAGAGAGAGGGAGACACAGAATCTGAAACAGGCTCCAGGCTCTGAGCTGTCAGCACAGAGCCCGACGCGGGGCTTGAACTCACTGACGCGAGATCATGACCTGAGCCGAAGTCGGCCGCTTAACGACTGAGCCACCCAGGCGCCCCTACAAGCGTCTTACAGAACGTACGAAATAGTTGTCTCCCTTATCCCCTGCTAAAATAAATCAATGAGATACAAACCATCCTCGGGGCTTGATTACTTATCTTTTAGCCTAAATAAGAATGGGTATAATTTGTATCCCTGTAGATGCACCTCCACCCACACCCAACCGAATGCATAAATTGAAAGAAGTTAGCCACCATCTCTCTGAGCAATTGAAAGTAAATTCTGTTGAAAGATACTAGGTGAGAAAGGGTAATGCTAAAATAATGCAGGCACGTGATGGCTAATGCAATTGAAATGATGAATGATCCCTTGAATTTTGTCTCCAGTGCATGTGCAGGGTGGTGATGAGCTCAATGTGTGGTGATGCTGTCTCCTATTTGTCATAATTACAGAATAGATTTCAGGTCATTTACCTAGAAAGAGTGTCTGGAGTTTATTGTTTAAATGGAAACTCTTCTCTGCCTGGAAATCTTCCTGTGATCTTTTATCATCCGAGATAGATGAACACTCATCCTTGACAAATTGAATGAAATTGTTATTAGTTGGGAAATGGTCTGTTCTGGAAAGTCTCACACTTGTTCTCATGCTTTTAAATACTGTGTGGCTGTTTATTTTCTCTCTCTTTTTTCTTTAAATGTGAGGGGATGTACACATGCTGAAAAATACATTACTGGGTTTAAATGTTACCCCAGTCTTCTGCCTAGTAGGTCCAGTCTTTATTCATCATAGAAAAGAACAAACAACAACAACAACAACAACAACAACAAAAAACTCTACCAAGCTGGTATGTACACATTCTCTAAGTCTAAGAACAGTAGAATCTGAAAAAAAAAAAAACACTTTTAGAAAAGTATAAATGTTCTCTTGGAAGGTATCAATCCCATGTCACACATCTGAGTTTTATTAATAGATATATTTTCCAAGACACAGTATATTTAAAGCCAAATGTAAAACAAAAAAAGTACCAAGCAAATTAAAACACCAGTCAGTACTTCCTCTCCATCTTAATTATCAGCATATGCCCTTATTTAAAAAAAAAAATAATGTTTTTATTTATTTTTGAGAGAAAGAGGTAGACAGCATGTGAGCAGGGGAGGGGTAGAGAGAGAGGGAGACACAGAATCTGAAGCAGGCTCTGGGCTCTGAGCTGTCAGCACAGAGCCCATCGTGGGGCTCGAACTTATGAGCCATGAGATCTTGACCTGGGCTGAAATCGGACGCTTAACTGACTGAGCCACCGAGGCACCCCAGCATATGCCCTTATTTATATTGCATTGGAAGGATAGAAACAATCAGAGGAACATAATGATAGGTCCCCAACATATAAACTCAGCCACTTACATCGGGGTCCACATGCTCCTCTCCCTCCCCCAGGAGAGAGTATCCAAGAGAAGTATTCATGTTCCTACTAAAGGCCAGTTCGTCTACTTGTGCAAGAGGTCTGACAACATGGTTTTCTTCACTGTTGGATAACTCCTATCAACATTAAAACTGGCTCTTATTTTTCCATTTGAACAAATCTTCAAACACACAAACACAAATCCCTCTTGACTTCCTTCACCCCTCAGTATGGCATTATTTATCTCCCTATGCTTACAGCTAATTTCTAGAAAGGAATCATGGATGTCTTCCATTTCTCTTTTCCCATTCTCTTTTCAAGTCACTTCAATCTGGTTTGCATCTTCAATTCTATTGAAATTTTGTTCTATTGAGGCCAGATCACCAATGAACACCATTTTGCTAGATTAAACGGTAAATGTTTGGTTCTAATGTTGATTCATATTATCAAAAGCGTTTGATCAGAATATCCCCTTATCTTCATTATATGAAACTAGTATTACACTGATACCAAAGACACTAAAAGAAAAAAACTACCAACTCTTTTCCCTTATGGATATTAGTACAAAAATTCTTAACCAAATAGCAACATACTGAATTCATAAGCGTATGAAGTAGACTGTACATCATCACCAAGTGGTATTTTTTTTCTGAAATGCAAGGATGGTTCAACATATAAAACTAAATCACAGAATATACTACATTGATAAAACAAAGGGGAAAAAACCACATGATCATCTTAATTGATGCAGAAAAAGCATTTGACCCAATTCAACACCCTTGTACTAACTACTACCATGATAGTTGTACTTAGGAATAAAAAGAACTAGAAACAGAAGGAAACCACTTCAAGATAATAAACGTTGTATATGAAAAATGCACAGAGAACATCAGATTCAGTGGTAAAACCTGAAGGCTTTTCTTCTAATAACAAGAACAAGGAAAGGATGCTGCTTTCACCACTTTTATTCAACATCATACTGGAAGTACTAATCGGAACAATAGGCAAGAAAAAAAAAAAACAAGAGGAATCAATAATTATATAGAAAAAGTATTTTTGTTCACAAACGGTATGATCTTATATATAGAAAAATACTGCACAAAAATTGTTAAAAGTAATAAACAAATTCATCAAAATGCAGAACACAAAGTCAACATGCAAAAATCAGTTGCATTTCAACATACTAACCATCTGAAAGGAAATTTAAAAGCAATTCCATTCATAATTGCACCAAAAGAATAACACACTTAGGAATTAATCAAGGAGGCGAAAGCTTTATATAGTGAAAATTACCAAAAATTGCTGAACGAATTCAAAGAAGACATAAATAATTGGAAAGACATCCCATGCTCATGGATTGGAAGTCAATATTGTTACAATGGCAATATTACCCACCAATCTATAGATTCACTACAGTCTCCATTAAAATGTTCATGCTGTCTTGCAGTAATAGAAAAATCTTTCCTAAAATTCACGTGGAATCACAAGGGACTCCAGATCACCAAAACCATCTTGAAAAAGAAAACACTGAAGGCTTCAGACTTCCTGATTTCGAAACTGACTACAAAGTGTCAGTAATCAAAATGGTGTGGTACGGGCCTAAAAACGGACATAGATCAATGGAATAAAATAAAGAGCCCAGAAATAATGGTTATAATGGTATATGGTTAAATATGTGTTTAAACATGCATTAATATATATTTCATGCATATTTTTAACTGTATTAATCATTGAATCATTTTCAACAAGGGGGCCAACACCATTCTGTGGGGAATGGGCAGTCATTTTAACAAATCCTGCTAGTAAAACTGGATACCCACATGCAAAAGGATAAACATAGACCCTTATCTAATACCACATACAAAAATTAACTCAGAATGATCAAAGACCTAAATGTAGGATATAAAATTAATAACCTCTTGAAAGAAAACATAGGGAAAATCTTCAGGACATGGGATTTGGCAATAATTTCTTGGCTATGACATCAACGGCGTAGTCAATAAAAGAAAAATAAATAGAAAAATTGAACTTTATTAACTTTTTTTTAAGTTTATTTATTGGGGCACCTGGGTGGCTTAATCAGTTCAAAGTCTAACTCTTGGTTTCTGCTCAGGTCATGATCTCACAGTTGGTGAGTTCGAGGCCTGCGTCGAGCTCCATGCTGACAGTTTGGAGCCTACTTGGAATTCTCGCCCTCTCCCACTCTCTCTGCCCCTCTCCTGTTCTCTCTCTCTCTCTGTCTCTCTCTCTCACACACACACACACACACACAAAATAAATAAACTTAAAAAAATTGTTTAAAAAATAGTTTATTTATTTATTTTGAGAGAGAAAGTGCATGCAGAATGGGGAGGGGCAGAGACAGAGGGAAAGAGAGAATCCCAAGCAGGCTCTGTGTTGAACCTGACATGGGGCTCGAACTCATGAACCGGGAAATCATGACCTGAGCCAAAACCAAGACTGGGACGTTTAACCGACTGAACCACCCAGGCAACACTTCATTAACTTTTTAATTGTGCATCTAAATATACTATCAACACAGTAAAAAGGCAACCTACAAAATGGGAGAAAATCTTTGCAAATCGTGTATCTGATAAGGGTTAATATCCTAAATATATAGGGAACTCATAAAACTCAATAACGAAAACAAAAACAAAAAATTCAAGGGGCGCTTGGGTGGCTCAGTCGGTTGACCATCCACCTTTGGCTCAGGTCATGATCTCACGGTTTGTGAATTTGAGCCCCGCGTCGGGCTCTGTGTTGACAGCTCAGAGCCTGGAGCCTGCTTTGGATTCTGTGTCTCCCTCTCTGTACCTCCCCCATTCATGCTCTGTCTCTCTCAAAAATAAAAATAACCATTAAAAAACCTTTAAAAATGTAAAAAATGAACGAAGAGCTTGAATAGACATTTTTTTTCAAAGAAGACACACAAATGGCCCATAATCACATGAAAAGATATTTAAGGTTACTCAAAGGTTATCAGGGGATGCCAATCAAAACTACTACATCAATGAGATGTCACCCCACACCTATCTATATCTATATAGCTACTATCAAAAGAAACAAAGAAACAAACAAAACAGAAAACGAGTGTTGGTGCGGATGTGGAAAAACTGAAAGCCTTGTGCACTGTTGGTAGGACTATGAAATAGCACAGCCTCTGTGGAAATCAGTATGTTTCTCTAACTTGAAAAATTGAAGATAGACTTATTATATGACTCAGCATTTCGACTCCTGGATGTATACCCAGGAGGACCGAGAACAGAATCTTGAAGAGATATCTGCATGCCCATGTTCATAGCAGCATTAATGCTATTATGTGGAGCAACCCAAGGGTCTACTGACAGATGAACGGGTAGACAGACGGGGCATATACATGCAATGGAGTTGAGCACACTTTGCTAAGTAAGATAATCCTAAAAATTATACATTGTACGTTTCACTTACGGGAGGTACGTAGGGCAGCCACGTGCGGAAAGTAGAATGGTGGTTTCCAAGAGCTGAGGGAAGCGGAAAGGTGCCATTATTTAAGTGGCATAGAGATTCACTTGTGCTAGATGAGAAGAGGCCTGGAGGTGGAGAGCGGTGGTGGTCATGCAATAATATGAATATAGTTAATACCGCTGAACTGTATGCTTAAAAATGGTTAACGTAATAAATTTTATTACCGTGTAATTTACCACAATAAGTATATTTTTCAATTAGCACCTCCTTTAATTCCAATTTTTTTACAGGAGTGAAAAATGAAGTCAGAGATATCAATCGAGTTCTTCCTAATGTCCGTGGACCAATCATGACCTAACTGATGCTTAGCAGACCGACATGTTCTTACCAATTTTCTAGACAACTCAATGAAAACAAAACAAAACCCTAAATAAACATCCAGTAAACAGTCATGGTCCAAATAAAGTGCCCCCAAAATGGTTTATTTTTTTTGTTGTTAGTAAATAGACACTGGCTTTGTTTGTAGTGATGTTAGCATATATCCATCCATGTTCTTTCGCTGATTAATGCCTACTTTGGTTTTGCTTTATCTGTCTCCTCAAATACTGTAACTATTAGCTTCTCTTCCCTCAGAATTTTACCTGGGTGGTGTCACTCCCTCTAATCACCTTCAATTCTCCAATCATGCCTTCCCTAAGTAGAGAGACGTCTTCTTTGAGTCCAGATGCATGTGTTATTTTTAAGAAAAACAGAAAACTGTGGACATTTCCTTTTTCTTTTTAACTCTTATGAGAAACATGGAAAAATTTAGAGACTGGTAACTAAGCAACCGAAACAAAAATCTAAATAGTGTCATCTTGTTAGCAAGATTTGAGAACACACTGAGCTCCCCGACTGCCTCACTAATGGTCATTAATCCTAGGTGGTGACATATCTTCTAATGTAGCCTTCATTACAGCTATTTGGACATTTGTCAGCCATCCTGAATTCTTTGAGAAACCAACGGTTCTGAGTATGCAAATTGTGCAGCACAGATATCAACTTTCACAAAATACGCACTAGAGAGAAAACAGAGTGTCAATATCAAAGTACTTTCCCTGAGTACTTATACTGAGCAATTTGAAGCAATTGGTAATGAAAGCCAATGGACCCCTGTACTTTTCATGGAAGGAAATATTCTTACGAGTTCAGTACATTTCCTCAGTATTTAGACAATGTGTGAGCACATTAACATGTATTGACCATCTATCATCTCTAGGTACTGTGCTTTGTGTGTTCACATACGCTATTTTATTTAATTCTAAGATCATTTCTATATTATTATTATTATATATGGGAGAGAAGGGTGCCCAGTGAGAGAAAAAGCTGACATTAAATTCATGTCTGTTTGATTGAAAAGAGAACACAGATTCTACTGGTATGTGTTAGTTCATCAGTATCGATTGACACTCTTCTTGGTGCAACGGTTCTTGGTTTAGCTATTTGAAATGTAGTGTCTCTCATGAAGAAGCTTGCTCTCTCATTGGATGGCTACAGAAAAAAATTCATACACAAAAGACCAAGGTTCTGCATCTATCCAGTCAGTCTGGCATGAAAACGTTCAACATTAGAGAAAGAAGTCTTGAAGCATAAAAACTAATCAGTGAGGAAGAGTATAAGCCCAGCCCAGTGGTTTCGCTTCATCTCTCTTCCAATATGCACCAAAATATCATTTGGATGCAGTCACCGCCTCCAACTACTCGACGTCCCTCTTTAGCTTGTATTTGTCAAGTGAGTGTCTACATAAATACATATTTTTAATGGCATGATGGGAATGAGCTTTGGTAGTGGTGTATCTATGTTTTTCCAAGTGGCATCAGAAGAGAAATTCATCTTCCCAGCTAAGAGAAATAAGATAATAGAGTAGCAGATATTGGCCAGACTGAGAGATGCTGACAGAAGCTAAATCGGGGTTTTGTGTGAAAACCCAACAGGCCTGCTGACTGGACTTCAGAACTAGACCAACATGCCCAGCGAGTCTTAGAACACTGAACCAGAGCAGACTACTTGTCAGCTCATTGCAAAAGAGGAGTGGTTGATTTGAGTCTCCAAGATGGGTTTATCTGCCTGTTTAACAGTAAGAGAAATCACATCACCTATACTAAAATTGGCAGAGATGAGTGAAAAGAAAGGCTCCAGGCACCTGGAAAGAAATTTCAGGAGTTGGAAATAATTATCCCTCCTTAAAAATATATAGCATAAATTGGTATAAGTCTTCATTTTGGAGGGGAAAAAAACTAAGTAAAAACTAATAAAAATAGCCTGAGCTAATAAAAGCTAATATTTTGAGTCCTGCCAAGTGGTTTATACACATTAATTCATTTGGTTTTTCAGCCATCATATGAAATTATATTATCCCAATTCTCTAAATTGAGTGATATATGTAATCCCATCCACCAATGAATGGCAAAACTAAGATCCAAAACCAGGTGGTCAATCCCCAACTTCTGTCTCCTAAAAGTAACACCTCATGACTTCTCAAGTAAAGGATACAACATTTCAGGAATAAATTCATCAAAGAATCTCTCTTAGGTGTGGGTGGAAATATCGAAGGAGAGAAAGAAACTGAGATAAATCTGAGGTTTCAAGACTGGATGACTTCAGTCATTTTATTGCCATTAACAACAATAGACATGCTGCGGAAAGGTAGGGGAGAGGAGGATAAATCCTGTTTAGGTTTCCTTTGATCTGCAACAGTGAAGAAGAAGAGAGAGAGAGAGGGAGAGCGAGAGGGAGAGCAGAAGTATGGAGTCATCTCAGGGGATTTAAGAGTCATGTAGACAGCAGAGACAATGGTAACCAGAACACTAGAAGGAACTTGTACGTAGTGATAGTGTAAGAAAAGAAAAGTAGAGATGGGGAAGTAGGAAACACCCATGTTGCAAGAGAGGGAGGAAAAATAAATGTCTAAGAATAAGCCAGTAAAGTTAGAATCAGAGAAAGATAAGGTCCAGACATAGAAGTCTAAGAAGTAAATATTTTTGAAGAAAGACCTGTGTTAACTACGTAAGCTCTTGCTGAGTTGCTGAGAGGGTTGGAAACAGACATTCGATTCAGTGATCATCCAGCTCTTGATGCCTTTCCCAAGAAGTTCCAGCTGAAAGAAAAGTTTGAACTCAAAATTTGAGCATAGGGGCGTACAGGAGAAAAATTAGACTTCCAGAAATTAGACTTCCAAAATGTTTGAAAACGAAATAAAAATGGGACAGTAGACAGGACCTAAGAAGGTATCACTAACAAAGGGTGATATGATTTTTTTTTAATGGACAGACATGTAAGATAGATAGAAAAGAGCCAGAAGAAGAAAAAAGAGAAACACTATCCGATGGAACAAGAAAGATCCCGAAGAAGCAAGAGAGGAAAGAACGAAATGCCGCACGTAGTGACTTGAGTTTTCTCTGATTCCCCTTCCAGACTTCCTCAGTCCCACTTTCCATAAATATTCCTCTTTTTCCAATGACTCCCAGATATCCTCAGCCCATACTTCTCTTTTTTTTTTTTTTTTTTTTTTTTTTGGAGCCAATCTCTAATTTCTCACTTTGGCCCAATTTCCTGTAAGAGTTATGATACATCTACATAAGAAATTAGAGTAAATCTTCATAGCCATACCTCTTTTGGTCCTAACACCAACTATACAGCATGACACTCTAGGTGTATCTGGGAGGCAGGTGTTTGTAGCCTCAAAACAAAACTCTGATGTTCACCGTACTCTGATACTAAATTCTTCTGACCTCAATTTCCCCGTTTAGAGAATGGATATTGGCATACTAATTTTATGAGCTTGTGAAAATATAATGAGATAAAGCTAAGGAAAGCATTTGGGAACAGCTATATATTTAAGGAGTATCAATTTCTCCTTTTTAAGATTCTTTGGTACTATTCAGTACAAGGAAATCTGCAATGGGGAGTCTTCTTGCAACAAGCATTATAGAGCAGGAGAGATAAGGAAAAGATAAAAATGAGAATGCATGCTCAATATCCCATGTCTTTGTAAGGATGGTAATAAGCCATCAGTTGAGAATGAGGGCAGAAAGGCGGGGATGAGAAGTTTTTCAGCCAGAAGAATTCTAAAACAACCACTTGGGGAAGATGTGCTGTGTGTGTATGGACAGGGGGAGCAGTATATGTACGTTTGTGTGTGTGTTGTGTGTTTGTGTTCTAGCAAATAAAATAGCTTTCTGGTAGAATCTTAAATAAACATAGACTGGCTTAGTAGAATATCCCAGGTCTTGACGTTAGAAGCACCTTAATTGTCAAAGCCTCATTCACACTCCTTTAGCAAACATATTTTGAGTTCCACGTAATTATCAGACACTGAGTTAAGCAACAGAGACGTAGAGAGAAAGTAGACTGTGACTGTTATCAAAGATCTTACATCCTTGCAGAAGAAACATCTATAACAAATCATTAGTAGGTTACAAAAAATCTGGGGGAGTAGGAAATCACCGTTCCACTGTGGTGAACAGGAGTCAAATCGTCAAGAAGAAAATGGTGAATGAAGATACAAAAGATTCCCAAACGAAGGGAAAGTAGTAGGACATTGTTTGCCAGCATATATGCTCTATAAAAAATACTCAAGGAAGTTCTTTAGGCTTAAGAGAAACAGTATGAAAGGAAAACCTGCATCTTCAAGAATAGAGAGCAAGAGAAATGGTAAACATCTCGGTAAATAGAAAATATTTTTCCTTAAATTCTTTAATATAGGCATGACCATTTAGAGCAAAACTTGCCTGCTTGGTGTTTCAATATACGCAGATATCATGTAAATGGAAAATTATAACATGAATTCCACTGGAGGTGGTCAAAGGGACGTACATAGTCCTACAGAAGGTTTCTACATTTTGAAGTGTACAATGTGAACTCTAGAGTATGAAGTCATGTGGAGTGCAATTCCCAGAAAAGGCATGATAATCAGACAGAGCAATAATAGAAAACAATGAAGCCAGGATGCCAGCAAAGAAATTAAAATGGAACCTGGAAAATATATTAAAAATCTAGGCAATCAGATAAAATGTATATTAAGTATACAAGCCTGGAACACAGATGTTATGTTAGATGCTGTATTTAGATGAGTATGCCAAGGACACAGGGAGAACATTCCCAGCCCTCAAGGGACTCATGATCCAGCCAAGAATACAGACATATTTATTTATTTATTTATCTATCTATCTATCTATCTATTTATATAAAGTTTATTTATTTATTTTGAGAGAGAGAGAGTGCACACACACACATATGAGAGAGAGGGAGGGAGCGAGGGAGCAGAGAAAGGGCAGAGAGAATCCCACACAGGCTCCATGCTGTTTATGTACAGCCTGGGGCAGGGTTCGATCTCACAAACTGTGGGATCATGATCTGAGCCAAAATCAAGGGTGTGGTGCTCAACTGACTAAGCCACCTAGGCACCCCAAGAATATAAATATGTTAAACCAATAAATGTACATGTTAACTTTGGGAACCTGGCTATTTCTAGCTAGGGAGTGAAGGAAGAATGAAGTTGGAGGGTATGTGTCCATAGGTCAAGGTTTCTCAACAGTGCTACCGCCATTTTTTGCCAGAGAATTCTTTGTTTAATGGGCAGTATTGTGCATCACAAGATGCTGAACATCGTCTGTAGGCTCTACTCACTAGATGTGATTATATACAGATACATACATATATAGGTATAATGATTACATGTAAATGATCATTAGAAAATTGTGTTACATTAAAATTAATGTTAGCATCTATGAATACTTATTAAATCTGGTTAATGGGTGCTGACACTCCTATTACGACGTTTTCTGTATGTTTGAAATAGTTATGATTTTCAGCATTACAAATAATAAATGACATTATAAAAAAATGATTAATGGCACAGGGGGAAATATAGGATTATGGTATCAAATTATTTGGAGGTCCTAAAAAGGTGAGAATTTAAGGTCAGCTTCGGAAGTTTAGTGAGAATTAATTGGGCAAAAAAGGGTGTGGAAATTTTGGTTGTTAATTAATACGTAACATACTGTAGCGTAACCACTCCAAATTTATTCTTTTTCAAGGTTGCCTTGAATATTATTGGACTTTTGCATTCCATTTTGCATTTTAGAATCGATTTGTTAATTTCCAATAATGCTCTGCTTGAGATACTGATTGGGATTGCATTGAATTTATACATCAATTTGAGGAGAGCTGCATCCTAATAATATTGAGTTGTCCAACCTGTGAACACGATATGACCAACTATTTATTAAGATTTCTTTAATCTCTCTTAATATGATTTTTAAAAATTTTTTTTTAAGTTTTGAGACCAAGAGAGAGCATGAGTGGAGGAGGTACAGAGAGGGGAACAGAGGATCTGAAGTGAGCTCTGCAGGGACAGCAGAGAGCCCAATGCGGGGCTCAGACTCACAGACTGTGAGATCATGACCTGAGTCGAAGTCGGACATTCAACCAACGGAACCACCTGGGTCCCCATTTCTTAATATGACTGTAATTTTCAGACTACAGGGCTTGTTCAACTTTCATTACATCTCTTCTTTTGTTTGACCTATTGGATGTTACTGTAATGATAGTTTTAAGCAATCTATAATTAATTTTATAGCAAGTCACAGGTAGTAAATCTGCTGTGCTGAGTTATTAGTTGTAATAGTTCATTGAATCTTTTGTATCTTTCTGTCCACAACAATGTCATCAGACAAAAATAGCATATTATTTCGAATCATTATGGATTTCATATTTTTTTCTTGCCATATTGCACTAGCTAGGGCCTATAGCATAACAATAGTAGAAGTAACGATAAGAGATGTTCTGCTACTCTTCCCTATCTCTGTAGGAAAGCCTTTCACCATGCATCCAACAGGAACCAGACGGAGTGGGGAAAGGGAGACCCCGAGAGGTAGAATTGCCAGGAGAGAGCAGTATTTCCAAAGCCAAGGAAGAAGGGGATTTTAAGGCGCTAAAGATATATTTCTTAAGATCTGTTGATATATCAAGCAAAATAAGGCTTGAAGAATTTGTCGTGATCAATTATTCTTTATTTGTCAAAGGCAAATAACAATAACTCCCTTAGAGACATGTTTTTTTTTTTTTTTTTAATTTTTTTTTCAACGTTTTTTATTTATTTTTGGGACAGAGAGAGACAGAGCATGAACGGGGGAGGGGCAGAGAGAGAGGGAGACACAGAATCGGAAACAGGCTCCAGGCTCCGAGCCATCAGCCCAGAGCCTGACGTGGGGCTCGAACTCACGGACCGCGAGATCGTGACCTGGCTGAAGTCGGACGCTTAACCGACTGCGCCACCCGGGCGCCCCTAGAGACATGTTTTAGAAAGATCAAATAAGGAAATGCAGGAGCAGACCTACACTATTTATATATCTAGTGCACAAAAAGTTTTAGTTTAGTTTTGTTTTTCTCCATCTAAAATAAATGAAGATTTGTCATACAAACAGGGTCTTCTGAGACACAGAGATGACATGCTAACTGTTGTTTACCTAATTGCTTTCTGTTCTCTCAAGCTAAACCTTGATTTATTCACTATATGTATTCTACAAAAGTGATGTGTTCCACATTCGTGAGACACTTTTTTTTTTTTTTGAGAGACAGAGAGAGAGACAGAGCACGAGTAGGGGAGGAGTAGAGAGAGAGCGAGAGAGAGACAGAATCTGAAGGAGGCTCCGGGCTCTGAGCCATCAGCACAGAGCCTGACGCGGGGCTCGAACCCACAAACCCACGAACTGTGAGATCACGACCTGAGCTGAAGTCGGGTGCTTGATCAACTGAGCCACACAGGCGCCCCTCCTTAGACACTTTCTGAATGATTTGCTGTTTGTTTATGAAGAGCAAGGATTCTTTTATAATGCAAATGCTAATTTGAAAGTATTGGTCTGGAACTGTGGCCTTTCTTAGGTTGATTAGTGAATTTCACTCTGAATTGGTGCAAATGCTGCACCTCACTTTGTCAGTGTTACAGTAACACGCTGGTCTGTTGATCATATGGTATGTTTGCTGTGTTCGTAAATTAACACTTCAAAGACATGTCATCCAGGAGCCCGTATTTATAGAAATAGTAGATTACTATCATTGTCCTTTTAGCAGTGCTTGATGCTTTACCATCTGCAAAGTAAAAACAACTTTACCGTAAATAAATGGTAAGAGTTACTAAATGCTAGAAAATCACCGGGACCCCAAATTTGGGGGGAGGCTACACAAACCATTGGATTCTAAGATGGCGGGTCAACGCTTTTTTAGAGATGGTGAAAGATGTATGGCTCAAAATGGAGTGTTTATTTGGTGGGCCTGGTGAATCCCAAAGCAGAATGAGTAGGAAATCCTCATCGAAAGACTTCCATCTCTCTGACCCCATGGTGCTTTCCGACCTTCCCTCTAGGATTAGTTTTCCCTTTGTCTGTAAGTGACTATTTAGCCAAGAAACAGCACTTCCCCATTAACTCCCAGGTAGTTAAAGAAAAAAAAAAAAGCCATGGCTCCCTATCCACAGGAGTGATCTCCATTTAACACTTTAGAGGCCTAGTCCTCCGAAATAATTTAAAGTTGAAGCTTCTCCTTTCAGTCAGCTCAGGCCCACCACTGGTGGGGAGAGTCTATTGAGAAGAGGGGACAAGTTTGACCGTTTTGTGATTTTTCCCTGCCTAATCCGGCTTCAGTTCTTGCCCCTCCACTCCTGAGCTGGGAAGGGAGAGGAATATGGATACATATCTCCCTTCCTTCCTTCCTTCCTTCCATCTTTCCCCCCTTCCTTCCTTCCTTCCTTCCTTCCTTCCTTCCTTCCTTCCTTTCTTTGAAATGTAAGTCTCATACTCTTATTTCTTTTTAAAGTTTGTTTGTTTTGTTTTATTTTGTTTTTGTTTTTTGAGGGTGGAAGGAGCAAAAAGAGAGGGAGAGAGAGAATCCCATGTGGACTCTGTGCAGTCAGTATAGAGCCCTATAGAAAGGGGGACTCGAACCCATGAACCATGAGATCATGATCTGAGCTGAAACCAAGAGTCCCACACTTAACCGACTGAGCCACCCAGGTGCCCCCTAGTCTCATATCCTCTTGAGGCACATGTTTAGAGTTGAGTCTGTTTCCTGTGAGGTGGTTTTATAGATTCTTTGGAGACTCCCCCCTGTCCTGGGAATCCTCTAACATGGGGATTCTTTACTTGTCCACCCAGAACTCACCTTCAATCTACAGTTTCACCTCCTCACAGGCTCTCTCTCCCTGGGGGTTCCGTGGCCCACACAGCCTTATGTCTTTTTCTGTCTTTGATCCAGTCTTTTTTTCTCCACCTCTGCTCCATAGGAAACTTGTACCTGTCTTCTGTCCATTGGTGCAAGTGAACATTTTGCAAATCTCAGACCTCCCTCTGCTCCCCAGACTACCCTCCTATTACTGGGGTGTCGGCTTGAGTCTGTGGTGTCCCACCAACTCCAGTGCGTGCATGCCAAGCTCTCTAGGCAGATCTCCAAAGCCTCTCTCTGGGCTGAGTTAAGAGAGAAATACTCCCTACCCTGAAAAAAATAATCTCAATCATTATCTGTGTTAGCAGTCATTGTAGAATGCCACAGACAACCAAATAATCAAAGCGTGAGCATACTCAATCTAGAAAAGTGAAGTTATTTTCTAGTTATTTGCTAGAATTTATATTAATTTTTTTTTCCATTAAGAAGTAGAAGGAGGGAGCAGAAGGTGAAGTAAGGAGGATAATGCCAAGGAAATAGGATGAGGTAGGAAAAATAAAAGGAAAGGAGAAGGGAGGAGGTAGAGGAGGAAATAGACACAGGCCAAAAAGGAGGGGGAAAAAATGGATTAAAACTATGGATTAAATAGACACACACACACAAAAAAAAAACCTTCACCAATTTGGGGGTTTAAAGCTGATCAGCTAGATAAAATGTAGTTACCATTCACTTTGTGAGAATTGCACTCCTTCAACTCATTTAAAATTAACTTTAAAAAAATTAACTTAAATTCTCACCTAAGCTTAAGCAAAAACTGTCTCCATGGAAACCATCTAAATGCGGCATATCATGGAAGCACTAAACCCAGTACGCCTTAAAGAACACACAGATACACACACTGCTTGGGAGAAATGAAAATCTTTCAAAATCCCAACTCGATGGCAAGGAGTTATTTTTGTAATTGTGAATGATTTATCATAAATATTTTAAATGAAAGATCATAAATTATTTAAAAAATCCATTTGATGTTTTTCTAATGTGCTAATAAATTGAATATGATTCTCCAATCTGCTCTTAAAAAGATGTTTTATAAATGGATACCGTAAAAAAGTGTACCATCAAGTATGGTGTTGACTAAAAATGAAGTTGTTAATCAAATCTCCAAAGTGAATAATTTTCGTAGTGAGCAAACGCATAAAATAAAATATGCTGTCTTGCAAATATTTTCTCCCATGCCAAGGTTTACCTTTTACTCTCTGGGTGGTATCTTCTATGAACAGAAGTTATTGATTTACACGCAGTCGAAAGTACCATTTTTGGCTCTAGAGTGTTGGTTTCACCCGGGACCCAATTTCATTACAATGGGTTTAAAATGAGCTTTGCTTTCTGGCATAGCCATTCAATACTTCCAATTCTTCTTTTGAAAAAATAATAAATCAGGGGTGCCTGGGTGGCTCAATCAGTTGAACATTCAACCCTTGATTTCATCTCAGGTCATGATCCCGGGGTCGTGGGATCCAGACCTGGGTCGTGCTCTGCACTGAGTGTGGAGCCTGCTTGGGATTCTCTCTCTCTCCCTCTACCCCTTTCCCACTCGCTCTCACTCTCTCAAATAAAAAGATAATAATAATAAATAATGCACAATGTTTCCATTTTACTTTCCATATTAATTTTTGCATTTGAGGTAACACAAAGGATCAAATTGCCACATCAGCTAATATGAATCAGAAATCCCACCCATTATGAAACTTGACTATTAATTCCAAGGATACAAATAATCTCAAAGTACAGGTAAAGCAAGGAGAAATCCAGAACCTGCAATGCCGTACAGTTTCCTTCTTTTAGCATCAAAATGCTGTTTGGTCCCAGATAAACATACAAGGGCTCTAAACAAGGTGTGTACTCCTGAAATATCTCCAAGTTCTACCCAGATACAAAGTTTACATGGAGTCACATGCTATAGATCTAAGTGACAGGTTCTTTACCAAAAGAAATATCCTGGATAAACAGGTATGAATATCCTAGATATGCTGAAAATAGAATTGCTTATATAAAGGCTTCTTTACTAGAAAATACCACTATCTTCTTTTCAAGTGAGTTTTTACTACAAAGTTTACAAAGATACTTGACCTAGTCACTTCTTTCCTTGAATACTTCCTTTCACTGGACATCCTTAGGGAAAAAAGAATGAATTACAGACCTGCTACTTAAGTGATTTATCTTCAAAGACCATCTAGTCTTGTCATATAAACTATTGTTGTGGGAATGTGACTAACATGGTCTATCATTCATAGATTAATTAGGATTAAGTCACCATTTTTATGATAGTAAGCCTTTCAACAGAGAAAACATACCTCCACCTTTTTAAGTGTTATTCTATGTCCCTAAATATTTTAACTATTTTCTCTATAAAATTCTTCAATATCTTTTGAAAAACATATTATAAGCATTTTGTGATGACGGGATGGTAACAATACTTATTGTGGTGAACGTTGTGTAATCTATGGAGTTGCCAAATCACTAGGTTAAAAATGATAATGTTTGTGCAACTGATGGCATTTGTTTAATGTTTATTTTATTTTGGGGAGGGACAGAGACAGAGCACAAGGGGGGGAGAGGCAGAGAGGGAGGGAGACACAGAATCCGAAGCAGGCTCCAGGCTCTGAGCTGTCAGCACACAGCCCAACGCAGGGTGCAAACTCAAAAACCACAAGATTATGACCGGATCCCAGATCCAACACTTAACCCACTGAGCCACCCAGTTGCCCCTGCGACTGATGACATTTTTGTTAAAATGCATTATTTTTCTTTCTCGTCTTATTTTTCTGTTTTAATGGCTAGGATCTGTAGTACAATGTTGAGGATATATGGAAATAGTAATATCATTTATTCTCCTATCTTTCAATATAAATACATAAACTAGTAGGATAATGTTTTATTTTAAGTGATTCTTAAGTTTTCCTATTTCTAAAGTAGTTATTTAAAAACAAAAAAAATCTGAATTTTATTGAATATTTTATTCATCTCATAAAGTGATCATATACGATCTTTCCCTTTAAAGGACATGTTAAATTACATTATTGAAAGATCTTTTTAAATCTTAAACTGTCCTTTTATTGAATTAATTCTAGGTGCTGGATTTTGTTAGCTAGTATTGTTTGTTGTTGTGATTGGCCTATATACCTTTCTATGAATGCATAAAAACTATACTCAGCCTATAAATTAAGTTTCAAGGGTTTCCTCCTTTCATAATTTCTGTAACATTTTGTATAATGTATGAATCATCTTTACTCTGCAAGTATGTTCAAACTCTTCCTTACAGATCTCTGGCCATGTCCTTTTTTCCTGAATAGACTTTTCTATTGGTTTATTTCATTAGCAATTAATAAATATACATTAAATAAAATTCCCCTAGCCAATTATTTCCCTTCTCTATAGGCAATAACTGTTCTCAGAATTGTTTATATTCTTGTATTCTCATTTCTTATATTCTGCAATTACCACTGCATTATTTTTAAGCTTCTGTTTTGCTCTCCATAGTTTAGGTCATTCTTACTTTAAATAATGAAAGTATTTCTCTTACATTTCTTTCTACTACTTTTAGGATCACTTTTTCCATAAAAATATTTCATCCACCTGATACTTGTTGTAAAATATGATATCTCAATATCATTTTTTAAAAATTCTCACATCAAAACTCTATTGTCGTCCAATAACCTAATTTTAACCCAATTTTGAATTAAATTGTCAGTTATACTCTAAATTCCAGTATTTGTATATATTTTGACTGTTGAGTTGATTGCATTTGTCTGCTTATTTATGTTTTAGGAAACTTCTCTTTTAATGTTTATCATTTTGTAAAGTTAATGTCTGAAATAGTAGGTCTTCTATTATTGTGCGTTTTTAAAGACTTTACATTTTGAGAAGTTTTTAGAAAAATTGGGTGGGAGGTACAAAGATGTTCCATATACTCCTTACCCCCAACACATGCAAAGCCTCCCCTACTGTCAATACCCGCCAGGTAAATGGCACATATCTTCCAATTGATGAACCTATACTGATACATCATCATCACTCAAAGCATAGTTTACATTACGGTTCACTCTTGGTGATGTAAATTCTATGGATTTGGACAAATATACAATGACAACTGACATGTATCCATCACTATATGATCATACAGAGTATTTTCACTGCCCTGAAGATCCTCAATGCTCAGTGTATTTATCCATCCTTTTATCCCCAACCTCTACTGACTACTGATCTTTTTACTGTCTCCATAGTTTTACTTTTTCCAGAACATGATATAGTTGGAATCATACAGCATACAACCTTTTCAGATTGTTTCTTTCACTTAGTAATACGCATTAACTTTCCTTCACGTCTTTTCATGGTTTTATAGTTCATTTCCTTTTTATTTGTCAAACCCTGAATAATATCCCATTGTTTGGAAGTAGCATAGTTTGATTCATTCAACTAATAAAGGACATCTGACTTCTAAGTTTTGATAATTATGAATAAAAGCTGCTAGAAACATCCATACACAGATTCTTGTGGGTACACAAGGTTTTGGGTCAATACCAAGGACTGTGATTGCTGGTATGGTAAGCATATGTTTAATCTTGTAGATAACCTCCCAACCATCTTCCAAATTGGCAGTTCCATTTTGCATTCCAACCAATGAATGAAGGTTACTGCTGCTTCACATCCTTTCCAGAATTTGGTGTTGATGGAATTATGATCATTCCAGTAGATGTGTAATGGTATCTCATTGTTTGAATTTGCATTCCATAGGAACACATGATGTGGAGCATGTTTTCAGATGTTTTGTTTTGTCTTGTCTTGTTTTGTTTTTTGCCATCTCCGTATCTCCTTTGGTGAAGTGCTTGTTACAGTCTTTGCCCCGTGTCATAATCAGGTTATTTGTTTTATTACTGTTGAGTTTCAAGGCTACTTTGCATATTTTGATAACAACCCCTTATGAGGTGTGTCTTTTGCAACTTTTCCTCCTAGTCTGTGACCTGTGTCCTCCTTCTCTTCACAGAGAATTTGTCTTTTACAGAACAGACATTTTTTTTTTTTTTTTATTTTAAAAAAGTTCACCTCAACCAGTATTTCTTTCATGGATCATGCCATCAGTGTTTTATCTAAAAGACATTCCCATACCCCAAATCATCTAGGTTTTCTCCTCTGTTATCTTCTAGGAGTTTCATAGTTTATACTTCCAACATCCCTGCCATTTCTGAGTCTGGTGTCCATGCTTGTTCAATCCCTTCAATTCACTTTTTGCCTTTTAGTATTCCCTGTAATTTTTATTGAAAAGTGGACATGATGTACTGGGTAAAAGGAATTATGATAAATAGGCCTTTAGTTATGTAGTGGTTTGTGTGTGGTGGGGGGGGGGGGAGGGGAACATTCTACATAGTCCTATGATTAGGGCTGTCTTCAGATGAGCCGGTGCCTCTGGGCTGTGAACTTCACCAGTTTTTCTCAATTATTTTCCTCCCATTTAGGTGGAAAGAATGTCTCAAGAGGGGCAGATTTGGGCATTTTCCCTCCCTCAAGATCTGATCAAACCTCAGCAGGTTACGCTCTGGTAAAACGCCTATTTGTTTTCTTTTTTTTCCAGAACAGTTTTTTAAATTGCTCACAACTTTGTGGGTTTTGTGATAATTGTTACCTTAGAACTGATTTTTTTTTTAGGATACTTGTTATTTTTATCAGGCTCTACATTTCCATTTGTTTATGTTTTCTTCCGTATCCCATGGTAGCATTTTAAGGTTTTCTTTCTAGAGATTTTACATATTTTTAATACAGTTTTTCTTCATATTGCATATATATTACTAGGTATTTTATCTATTTTGTTGCAGCTGCCAAATGTGTTCTTTCTTATATGTCTGTTAAATATAAAACTCTAATGCGTATTAACTTTTTACTCAACAACCTCCTTTAAATTTTCTGTCATTCGTGAGGGTTTGTTGGATCCCACTAGAAAACATTTAAGTCATCTAAAAATTGTGATCATGTTAAATATTCTTTTCCAATACTTACATGGACCATTTCTTTCTTTTTATATTTCTGTTGGGTAAGACCTCTAGAACAGTTTTTTGGCCTTCTGACTTTATTAGAAATTAATATAATATTTCCCAATAGCCACATATATTCCTCATGCTAAGGTAATATTCATGTTACAAATTTTATTAGGATATTTTATTAAGGGCAGATATTGTCATTCAAATATCTTTTCAGGATATATAATACATCTTCACACAATTTTTCTCACTCAACCCATTTATCTGGTATATTTTATTCATAGGTTTCCTAATACTGTTCTATCCTTGCATTTCTGGAAGAAAGTCCATGACTCTGGGAGAAAGTCATGGCGTATTGTCCTTTAATTATACTGTTAAATTATGCATTTTTGTGATTTAAAACATATTCCTTGATGTATTTAGTTATGTCACCTTTCCCATTTCAAATATATTTATATATGTACATACTAGCTTTTTCATTGCTTCAACTTTAAATTTTTTATGCTATGCAATATACACACGCGTACACATAGGAATGTATGTAGTATACTAAATGTAAATCGGTGCAGCCGCTGTGGAAAACGGCATGGAGGTTCCTCAAAAAATTAAGAAGAGAAATACTATATGATTCAGTAATTCCAGTACTGAGCATTTACCCAGAGAAAATGAAAACACTAGTTTGAAAAGGTACATGCACCCTATGTTTTTTGCAGCGTTATTTTCAATAGCCAAAATAGGGAAGCAAACTAGGTGTCCATTCATAGAGAAATGGATAAAGAAGATTGCTATACGTATACAATAGAATATTAGGCAGGGGCGCCTGGGTGGCGCAGTCGGTTAAGCGTCCGACTTCAGCCAGGTCACGATCTCGCGGTCTGTGAGTTCGAGCCCCGCGTCAGGCTCTGGGCTGATGGCTCGGAGCCTGGAGCCTGTTTCCGATTCTGTGTCTCCCTCTCTCTCTGCCCCTCCCCCGTTCATGCTCTGTCTCTCTCTGTCCCAAAAATAAATAAAAAACGTTGAAAAAAAAATTTAAAAAAAAAAAAAAAAAAAAAAAAAAAAAAAAAAATAGAATATTAGGCAGATATAAGTATACAACAGAATATGAGGCAGCCATAAGTATACAATAGAATATCAGGCAGCCATAAGAGAGGATGAGATCACACCATTTGTGACAAGATGGTTCGGCCAAGAGTGTATTATGCTACGTGAAATAAGTCAGTCAGAGAAAGACAAATATCATAGGATTTCATTCCTATGTGGAATCTAAAAACACCAAATGAATACACAAACAAATAAAAGGTAAATCAGATCTCTGAACATAGAGAATCAACTGACGGTTGCATGAGGGAGGGGTTTGGAGGGTTAGGCAAAATGGCGGAAGGGATAGAGTCTTTGAGTTAGGGAATGAACACATCATGACAATAGGAGGCACGACCTAGGGAAGACAGTGCCGTCTGGTGACAGATGGCGACTTGTGGCGAGCACAGCGTAGTGCATACACGTCGGATCACTATGTTGTACACTTGAAACTAATATAACATGGTGTGTCAACTATATTCAACTAAAACATAATGTAAGAAAATATAGTATATTTAATTCTCCTTGTCACTTCTGTAAAATAATTAAATATGACAATCTTTTTTTCCAGTTTAATACTTTTGAAGAGTTTTTTTCTTTGTTTTATGTTTACTTATTTATTTTGAAAGAGAGACAGAGGGTGAGCAGGGGAGGGGCAGAGAGAGAGAATCCCAAGCTGGCTTTTGCACTATCAGCACAAAGACCAGTATGGGGCTCGAACTCCCAAACTGTGGGACTGTGACCAGAGCTGAAACCAGGAGTCGGGTGCTTTAACTGACTGAGCCACCCAGGTGGGGCCCCTGAAGAGTTATTTTCTTGATTGATCAGTAGTGAAAATAAAGACTGGCCTTTTTTTTTTTACAAAATAGTGCCTCGTTTACTGTGGGTATTTGACAACTCCTGAGGTTGACTATCTTTATAAATTTTTTCTTAACAATACCCGCTTAACTGCTCTAATATAAGAAACAACAATAACATTTAGTTGGTGCTTTTCATTCAACAGGGTGATCATCACACAGATTTTAAATGAAAATGTGGCAGCAGTTCTGTGAAGCAGTTATTATGATTATTATCCTATTTTCCAGATGACAAAACTCAGCCACAGAGATATTTTTTAAAATTGCCAGTGGTCCCCCAGTTTTGATCAGTGTATCTGGGAACCTGAACAATCTTTTGCCTCCAATACTGGCTCTTCCTGAAATCCAAGGCATGGTTACCTTCTATGTCCTTCGGAATATGTCCTTCCACCCCTTAATCGGATCAAATGATTTAGTTTTCTATTGTTTCTCTTTTCCACCCTACATACCTCCTTTTTATGCCCTTGACAGATGACCCTGAAATAGTACATAATTATCCTTTGTACTGTATTTTAAAATGAGTGTGCTAGTTCATGGATGTTTCAGCAAGATTGATGGAGTAGAATTTTTTTTATATAATTTGTGGTCAAATTGGCTTTCATACAACACTCAGTGCTCATCCCAACAGGTGCCCTCCTCAATGCCCATCACCCATTTCCCCTCTCCCCCACCCCCCTATCCACCCTCAGTTTGCTCTCGGTATTTAAGAGTCTCTTGTGGTTTGCCTCCCTCCCTGTCTGTAACTATTTTTCCCCCTTCCCCTCCTCCATGGTCTTCTCTTAAGTTTCTCAAAATCCACTTATGAGTGAAAACATATATCTGTCCTTCTCTCACTGACTTATTTCGCTCAGCATAATACCAGCACTTTCAACAACAGCCAAATTATGGAAAAAGCCTAAATGTTCATCAACTGGCGAATGGACAAAGAAGATGTGGTTTATATATACAATGGAATACTACTTGGCAATGAGAAAGAATGAAATCTGGCCATCTGCAGCAACGTGGATGGAACTGGAAGGTATTATGCTGAGTGATGGAGTAGAATTTAATTGATATGGAATTTTCTTAAAAGTTTATGTGGTTCTTATGTAACTTCGATTTTTTAATATTAAGAATCTAAGCTTCTTAGCACTAAAGCATAAAAATAAAGTCATATGTTCAGAAAATACATCAATAGCTGTAATTATTGAAACAGTTAATGTAAAATGTTAAAAACAAAGCTGATCATCTTATTGTCATTCAACAACTATAAATTGTTACCGTGATAATTATTGCTACACTGATTTCCAGTATTGCCCTTCACGGTCTAGGGCTTTCTCTGGGCCATAAAAATTGCTTAGTAATAGTAGTGTAACTTTTTCCTGACCACTTAGCTGGTTCTGTCTTCTCAGAGGTAAGCATGCCAAAAATTCAAGAGAAAAGGGATGGGGAATAAATGATTGGTCAAAGTACAAAAGAAGGTACCAAAAGACAAAGTCGAGGACATCTTGAAAGTTAATCTCTGAAACAATAATGTAAGAAACGCAACCATACTCAGCTGGAAAGAAAGAGAATGTAATGAAATAAAAAGGGCATTTGTAAGGATTAAAAAGATCAAGCATAAAGTCTGGATTGTGAGAAAAGAAATTAAGAAAAATATTCTCAGTCAGCACACACCCTTAATTTTTGGAAATTTACTTTCCTTGCTTAAAATAAGACCTATTGTTCTAAGGCTCCCTTTCTCCAAATAACTTGATATCCCATCATTCTAGGTTGTATGGAAGTGTTTTTCATTGACGCGGTTTTCATTCTCTGAAAGAAGAAATGGGATCATGCGGTCAACTCATACTGTCCCACTCTCTTCCTGCTGGTCTAACTTTCATCTATATGGATTTAACGGGGCACAGGCTTTCTGACCAGGCTCAGTTTCTCTTTATAAAAACTGAAGTGATGACCTCCATGCTTCATTTAAGATAACCAGTCCTGAAGAGGCCAACCTAAGACCCATGGAAAGTAACGAACATCAGGTGTTTCAGTGCTTCTGCAACCTGATTCTGCTACTACTCATAGCCTTGTCTGGCTTCCTTTTCCTTAGGATAAAATACAGATGTTTAGACATGGGCTGCAAAGTCTAGGGCTAGCTTCACTAGCCTTTTCTCACCACCTTTAAGCGACATCCTCTGAAACAGACTATATACTGCACTGTTTGGAAATCACGGACCATATCCTAATCCATATTTTATTTATAAGTCATAGAATATTTGAATTTTCGTGACAGTGTTACCCATGTCAATGCCTTACAGGCAGACGGTGACCAGAAGAATATGTCCACAGTTGACCGAGTTGGTTTCATAATGCCTTGCACAGATTGAACATATACCATGGGAACTGTGTGACCATCTCATTAAGTGGGTATCTAAACCTATTATAGGATTTAGCCTGTGGTTGAGCGTCTAAGGAAATAGGAGTTTGCTCTAGATTGGGTACTTCAGCAAGCGTTGGAAATTCAGTGGTTGGATATCTCCATAAATCTTACACATAGAGACAGAGAGTGAGGATCCTACATTAAAAGAAGGTAGTCAGCGGTCACTCATTTTGGCTAAGAAGGGATATGTTTGACATTTTGTGCATGGCACATTGACCTTGTTTTTGCCATAGCTTAAGTAAAATTATGAAGTGTAAATTATAATGATGAAATCGTTTTGTCTCATTGTGTGATAGTTAATTCTATGTGTTAACTTCATTAGGCTGTGGTATTCAGATACTTAGCCAAATACTACTCTAGATGTTTCTGTGAAGGTATAATTTAGAAGAAAAAATTTTTTATGAAATTTATTGTCAAATTGGTTTCCATACAACACCCAGTGCTCATCCCAACAGGTGCCCTCCATACCCATCACCCACCCACCCCTCCCTCCCACCCCCCATAAACCCTCAGTTTGTTCTCAGTTTTTAGGAATCTCTTATGTTTTGGCTCCCTCCTTCTCTAATCATTTTTTTTCTTCCCCTCCCCCATGGTCTTCTGCTAAGTTTCTCAGGATCCACATAGGAGTGAAAACATATGGTATCTGTCTTTCTCTGACTTATTTCACTTAGCATAACACTCTCCAGTTCCATCCATGTTGCTACAAAAGGCCAGATTTCATTCTTTCTCATTGCCACGTAGAAGAAATTGACATTTAAATCAGTGGACTTGGAATAAAGCAGAGTACCTCCTGTAATGTGGGATCAGGGTTATTATGGTAAGAAAGGCCAAGTGGAACCCACTAAAATTGCTTCTACCTAAGAAAATAGTAAACCAAAAGCAAGGCCACATTCCCGGACGGACTGCAGAGATTAGTGCCACAATCAAGAACCTAAATGATGCAGCGTTCTTTCCACTGATCCAGATCCCCATTCAACTTGCTTATTTAGCCTGTGCTGAAGGGATGGGGGCAATATATAGACTCCGCAAGATGATTCCTAACCACCAAGTCCAACCTAGCTACAGGCACTGCTGAGTTCCCAGGCTGGCAACAGCAGAAACCAACCGGGAGCTCCTGATGGCCCACCAGTCCCTGGGGTGATCACCAGCTACCTGCTGGACCTAGCAGCCTGGAGCTAGGAGCACTTCCTTCATCAAAAGAGGAACGTTTGGTCTTACTTGGAAGAGACATTTACTTCGGATGTGCATTTGCCTTCCTTGCATGCGATGCTTCTGCCCAAACTGAGACCAATGAACTTACAGAATGTCTTGTCAACCATCGCATTTCACACAGCGTTGTGTATGATCGAGGAAATCGCTTCACAGCACGGGAGGTACGGCCATGGACTCGTGATTGTGGAATTCGCCAGTGTCACCATGTTCCCCACAGTCCCCAAGCAGTTACCTGGATAACTGAGAAAGTTTCCGGAGAAACTTGTCCCAGCCCTTGCCCAAGGTATTGTCACTTGTCCGGCATCGTCACCAGGACTTCACTGTTCAATCCAGGTAACTGCTTGGAGACTGTGGGGAACATGGTGACACTGGCGAATTCCACAATCACGAGTCCATGGCCGTACCTCCCGTGCTGTGAAGCGATTTCCTCGATCATACACAATGCTGTGTGAAATGCGATGGCGGGGGTGATTCCTCATTAGCAAGGGGTAAATGGACCGCAAATCCAAAATGGAAGTAAGGCATAGTACGTTTGCAATACAAAAGATCCCTTAAGGCATCTCTCTTAGTATTGCCACGCCCTGTGGTTCAACTCAATGAAAACTACAACAACCCAATTCAGGCAGAACTCCTTATGGCCCAAACTCTTTAGGAATGAAGGTTTGAGTTCCTTAAAATCAGCAACTTTAAGAGTAGGATTATCCTTAGTGTGGAAAGAAGTATGTAGGCAAACTAGCCCGGGGTAAGGATATTTTCCATTTTGTTTTCTTTTGTTTTGTCTTAACTTTTTCTTCACCAGTTGAGAGCCACCGCCAGCTACGGTGCTTGCTGAAGGCAAAGGACGCGTGGCAATGCGTCGCAGAAGAAGGTACTTGTAAAGACCACCTAGGATCACGTGACCAGTTGCGGAAAGGAGCACTTTAACTGCCACGTGTATTTCGTTCTTATTTTGTTAGGAACCTGTGTGCATGTTTTAAGTAAGTACCTTTGTTTTCCTCCCTATTTTATCCCTTTATCATGTAACAAAATACGTATTAACCTTATAGCGTAGTGTTTAAGTTACAGGACATCAAGGAAAAGAATCAACATCACCCAAAGACTCTGTTTCCTCCCCTGGGAAAGGGCTAGTACATTCTTTATTATATGCAGTATAGTTACATTGTGTTAGGTAGGAGTATTACTGTGCTGCTATGTTTACTCAGAGATTAAGTATGTTTTAAGGAGATGAGTACAGGTGCCCCGCTGACAAGGCGTGGACCCGTGATAGTTAATTTTATGTGTCAGCTTGGCTAGGCCAGAGGGCTCTGACATTTGATCAGACCTGCTGAAGGTATTGTTTAAATAAGATTAATGTTTCAATCAGTAGACTTTAAGTAAAGCAGATTACCCTCCCCCTAATGTGGGTGGGCTTCATTCCTTCAGTTGAAAGCTTTAAAAAAAGACTACCTTCCCATTTCAAACAGAAGGCATCCTGTTAGCCTAATGGTTCTTGGATTCAAACAACAACATCGGTTTTTCTCTGGGTCTTCAACCTGCAAGACTGTTCTGCAAATTTTGGACTTGCCAGCCTTTGTTTATTGCATGAGCCAGTTCTTCAAACATAAATCTCTGTGTCTCTGTCTCTCTGTGCCTGTGTCTCTGTTTCTCCTTCTCTCTCTCCATATATATGTGTGTGTATACACACACACACACACACACACACACACACACAGATAACCCTATGACACACACATATTTATAATTTGCTCATTTTTATGTAATATGTAAACATTACTTGGGTACAGATTTTTATCATTTTCATCGAATGCTGGCTGTGTCCCCAGAACTTAGAATGATGCATGGCCCATAGCTGAGGCTCCACTAAATATCCGTTGAATGAATGAATAGAGCACAGAGAAGTTCAGTAATTTATCTAAGCGCCATGGTGGGTAACAAGGCAGAATATCAACTCAGGCCGACCCAACTCAGAACTCAAAGATTACCCAAGTAACTAATATGTCTCAAAATGCATATCCCTAAAATCAGCAGCTTTCATTCTAGGATTAGAATGAATCTATCCTTAGAGTAGAATCGAAGATGTGAACAAACTAGGCTTCAATAAGAATAATTTTGTTTTTGTTTTAACTTTTTTCTTCAATGAAAATGGTTCCTTTTGTCCTTTGAAAATAAAAGAGTTTACATGGTTTTTTTTTGTAAATTTTTTTAACGTTTATTTATTATCGAGAGACAGAGAGACACAGAGTGCGAGCAGGGGAGGGGCAGAGAGAAGGGGAGACACAGAATCTGAAGCAGGCTCCAGGCTCTGAGCTGTCAGCGGGGCTTGAACTCACAAACTGCGAGATCATGACCTGACAGGCTGAAGTGGGATGCTTAACCCACTGAGCCACCCAGGCTCCCCTACTCTACATGTTTTTAAAGCAAATATCTTAAGGCAGACTTCAGCCTGTTTTCTAATCTCATCTGGAAGTCACAGGTACCTTAATATAAAGAACAGTTAATCTGTAACTTGAATGTTTGTATGGCAAATAGGAAGAGCACAAGGTCTTGGGGCACCTGGATGGCTCAGTCTGTTAAACATCAGTTAAAACTTGGTTTTGGCTCAGGTCAAAGTGAGTTCAAGCCCCGCATAGAGTTGATGAGTTCAAGCCTCACATACAGTTATGTGCTGGTGGTGGAGAACCTATTTGGAATTCTCTCTCTCTCCCTGTCTCTCCGCCCCTCCCGTGCTCTCTCTCTCTCTCTCTCTCTCTCTCAAAATAAATAAGAAATAATAAACTTAAAAAAAACCAAGATTTGGAGAGCAGAAAGATAGACTTATTCATATTAATGTAGTTTAACAGATGATTAATACTCCTACAAAACAAGTTTATGTTCAATATTCTCACTGGTTTTCCAAAGCCCAAAACAAACATGAAAATATTACATTCATGAAAGCTGTGTTTCCTGTGTCAGAAGTCAGTGTAATATTTGCTGGCCTATCTGGAGCACATCTTATGGAGGTTGTATTTATTCTGCCTGTTCAGATGAAAGCTGTAATAATAACACTGTCGTGGGGAAGGCGATTGTCCTCTCTGAGACTGTGTTATAAAGCATTGCTGAGTGAAGTGGGTTCTTGTCCTTTTCTTCAATCATTGCCAGGATCATGGTTCCCAAGTTCAGGTCTTAGCAAAATACCTGCAGGGATATCTCTGAGTGTAGCTGCATCAAGTCAGCTAAACTTGTTTTATTAAAAAAAGTAAAAAAAAAAAAAAAAATACAAATCCCAAACTAAAGACAGGTACATACACAGGGGAGACTGTAATTAATCTTAATATTAGTAATGTCAACTATTTTCATGACTATCAAGATAAAGCCATCAATTACTCCCAGCATTAACAGAGAAGTTCAGCTAGTGTGCTGACAACTTTACCAATAGTCTCTGACTTAATCCTTGCACTAGCTTTGTGGATAAATATTATCAAAACTATTTCAATGATGAGCAAACCGAAATCAAAAATATTCAGTCACTTATGAAATCGGTGGCAAATGTCATGCTTCCAAACTCATGCTGCTGTTGAAGCACATTGGGATTTTGTATTTCTCTCAGATGTGACAAGTTATAGAATTGATTAGTTTCTCCTATTTGGAGCCATTTCTGTGAAATTTCTAGAGAGAACTACGTCCTAGGTGGCCTGAGAGTAAACAAGTCCTTGCAAAAAACCGTCCTTGCAAAAAAAAAAAAAAAAAAAAATCCCACTTGCCAGGGGTGAACTATTACAGATTCAGAAAATATTTAAGAATCACAATAAATTTATGTGTCTGTGTGTGTCCCCTTACTCATAGCCCTTTAGCACTGAACTATCCATTTTGCTATTATTTTGAAATTGAGAAGATAATATGCAGCCACAGACAAAAGGGCTCCATTTGTATCTGTATGTTAAGTAAAGAATGTATATATGCATATATATATACAAGTTCTTGAGGTTAGCGACCGACCAAAGTATATACAGAATTATAAGCCTTGCGATACCATTTACTAGTATTCTTTTTCTCAGAAAAGTTTTTGAAATTTAATAGCTTCTCAGATTGCTCGTGTTTCAAGAACGGCAGGGGAGAGTATAGTTTAAATCGAGGTGAACTTGAGTGTGAATCTCACTTCCAGATACTAGGTGTGTGACCTTGAACAGTGAGTGTGGTGTCAAGGCTGCCTAACCGGAGATTTGGGGAAAGCTACAGAAGCCATAAACACCATGGTTTAAAAAGAACAGAGCCTGACATGCTTAACATTCTGATAAGCAGATGTTATATGTCTCCTCCTATGATAGGCTCAGCGGTATGGACAAGAAAGCATGAACCCTGGAATCCGAAGAATTGTACCAAGCCCAAGTTTTTGCCATTCCCTAGCTACATGACCTAGGTCATTAAAAAAAAATCACACCAGTGTTCTTAGATTATCCATAAAATAGAAATAGAGAGATATAATGACAATCTGAGAATAAGATGAAAAATATTTAGGGGAATATTTTCCAGTATATTTCAGAATAGAGAAGAGTCTGCCAAATTTTTATTTTTTTAATTCATACTTTACTACCTTTAATTTCTTTTATCTAAAAACATGATTTCATTTGTTTTTCCCTCTTTTAATTTAAATTTGAGTTCGTTAACTTGCAGTGCAATATAGGTTTCAGGAATAGAATTCAGTGATTCATCACGTACATATAAAACCCAGTGCTCATCATAACAAAAGCCCTCCTTAGTACCCATTACCCACCTAGCCCATCTCCCATCCACCTCCCTCCATCAACCCATAGTTTGTTCCCTATCATTAAGAGTCTCTTGTGGTTTGTTTCCCTCTCTTCTCTTTCTCCCCCTTCCCATATGTTCATCTGTTCTGTTTATTAAATTACACATGATTGAAATCATATGGTATTTGTCTTTCCCTGATTGACTTATTTCACTTATTATAATACATTCTAGCTCCATCCACATCATTGTGAATGGCAAGATTTCATTCTTTTTGATGGCTGAGTAATAATCCATTATATATATATATATATATATATATGTATATATATATATATATACATATATATATATATATATATCTTCATGGATTGGAAGAATAAATGTCTGTACTATCCAAAGCAATCCACACATTTAATACAATCCTGATCAAAATACCACCAGCCTTCACAGAGCTAGAACAAACAATCCTAAAATTAGTATGGAACCACAAAAGACCCCAATAGTCAAAGCAATCCTGAAAAACAAAAACAACACTGGCAGCATTGTGATTATAGATTTCAAGCTATATTACAAATCTGTAATCATCAAGACAGTATGGTACAGGCATGAAAACAGACACATAGATCAATTGAGCACTATAGAAAACCTAGAAATGGACCCACAACTATATGGTCAACTAATCTTTGACAAAGCAGTAAAGAATAGCCGATGGAAAAAAAGACATTCTCTTCAACAAACGATTCTGGGAAAACTGGACAGCGACATGCAGAAGAATGAAACTGGACCACTTTCTTACACCAGACACAAAAAGAAACTCAAAATGGATGAAAGACCTCAGTGTGAGACAGGAAACCATCAGAACCCTAGAGGAGAACATAGGCAGCAAACTCTTTGACCTTGGCTGGAGCAACTTCTTACTAGACACATTGCCAAAGGCAAGGGAAACAAAAGCCAGCATGGACTACTGGGGCTTCGCCAAGATAAAAAGCTTCTGCACAGCAAAGGAAACAAACAAAAAAACTAAAAGGCAGCCTACAGAATGGAAGACCATATTTGCAAATGACGATCTGATAAAGGGTTAGTATCCAAAATCTATAAAGGACTTATCACACTCAACACCCAAAAAACTAATAACCCAGTTAAGAAATAGGTAGAAGACATGAATAGACATTTTTTCAAAGAAGCCATCCAGATGGCTAACAGACACGTGAAAAGATGCTCAACATCACTCACGATCAAGGAAATACAAATCAACGCCAGGATGAGATACAACCTCACACCTGTCAGAGTGGCTAAAATTAACCACACAAGAAACAAACAGGTGTTGGCGAGGATGCAGAGAAAGGGGAACCCTCTTGCACTGGTTGGTGGGAACGCAAACTGGTGCAGCCACTCTGGAAAGGAGTGTGGAGGTTCCTCAAGAAACCAAAAATGATCCAGACTTTGCACCATTAGATATTTACCTAAAAGATATAAAAATACAGATTTGAAGGGGCACATACACCCCAATGTTTATAACAACATTATCAACAATATGCAAACTACGGAAAGAACCTAAATGTCCCTCAACGGGTGAATGGATAATTCATACTTTAAAGTTCAATCCTGGGGCGCCCGGGTGGCTCAGTCCGCTGAGCGTCCGACTTCGGCTCAGATCACGATCTCACGGCTTGTGGGTTCCAGCCCCGCGTCGGGGTCTGTGCTGACAGCTCAGAGCCTGGAGGCTGCTTCCGATTCTGTGTCTCCCTCTCTCTCTGCCCCTCCCCCACTCGTGCCATGTCTCTCTCTCTCTCAAAAATAAATACACATTTAAAAAACTTAAAAGAAAATAAAATTCAATGTCAACACACATACATCAGAACCAGAGCTCCCCAGAGAAGTGGCAGAGATCCTGGAACCTCTTGTGCCAGAAAGTAAGTGCTCATATAAAGGATGGGGACCTGTCAAAAAGTACACAACAGTCGACCTGAGAGTATTCCAAGTCACAAAACTGGAACAGTTTTGAGCAACAAAATAATAACAATAGTACCGGATTAAAAAACATAGAATAAAATTAATACCAATGATTCCAAATGGATATAAATACTCCAGTAAATAAACAGACAAGGGAGAGAGACAGCTCCTCCTTAGAGAAGAATTCCAAAGGTACAAGGAATGATGGAATATATAAATTACAAGCAGAGTTCCTGCTAATGATTGCTATGGGCAGGATTTAACGATGCATGATAAAATCAGAGAGCCAAAGTTTGAGAAAAAAATCAATGTGTGCATAGTCTCAAAATATATACCCCAAGATATTTACTAATGACCAAGGGGGGGAATAGGAAATTTACAGTGGAGAAACCCAGCAAAACCCACTTTTGACAAGTGGATAAGAGTAATACCAGTCATAAGATACACTGACATTGTGTAACCTGATAGAAAATACTAAAAAGGAGGGTCGCCTGGGTGGCTCAGTCAGTTAAGCATCCGACTTTGGCTCAGGTCATGATCTCATGGTTGGTGGGTTCAAGCCCCACGTCGGGCTCTGTGCTGACAGCTCAGAGCCTGTAGCCTGCTTTGGATTCTGTGCCTCCCTCTCTCTCTCTCTGCCCCTCTTTCCCCCTCAAAAATAAATAAACATTAAATAACAAAAAATTTGTAAATACTAAAAAGGACATGTCACTCCTGGAGTCCTCTATAAAAATGACATAATGTCTGTCTAATCATGAAAAATATATATCAGGTAAACCTTAATTGAGGGACAGTCTAAAAAATCACTGTCCGGTACTTTAAAAATGCCAAAGTTATGAAAGACAAAGAAAAACTGAACAAATGTCACAGACTGAAGTAGAAAACTAAATTTCCATGTGGGACCCTGGAACACAAAACGATCTTTAAGTAACAGGTGAAATCCAAATAGCATCTTTATTTCAGTTGATAGTATTTGCATGGATATTAATTTCCTAGTTTTTATCATATACCATTAGTACACGTGATGTTTACATTAAAGGACAGTGGCTGAAGGGGATACAGGTAATCAATTTATTTAAATCTAACATTATGTCAAAATTAAATCTAAGAAATCAATAGTCTTCGCAGACTATCAATAATGAATCCTAATATTGATTTTTTAAAGAAAAAATAATACCATTCAAAATAGCAAAAATATTACCAAACCCTTTGAAACATAGCTATCAGGAAATATTGAAAATCTAAATAAAGAAGAGTATAAAACTTTATGAAAGGCATATAAAGTGTCTTCATAAAGAGACCCACCATATTGGTATATATGAAGCTTCAAAATTATATACAAAAGTATTGTTCCTGACACAATCAGAAATTCATTATGATACTAATCAGATTACTTATGGGGTATAGGACGAAGCCTGACACTCTGACTCAAAATTAGTATATGGATCATATACAACTACTGAATAATATACAGTATAGAATACAATTTAAAATAATAAAGAGCAATGAGAGAAGACTTGCCACACCAGATTGCCAGCTTTCTATTCTATAAATCAATGGCGATTAAAATAATGTAAGATTTATACCGGAGGGAAAAGACATCTGAGACTTATATAACTGCATATAGGAGACTGTAGGAGCAGGGCAATATTGTTCAGTGGCCAATGGCATGTGAGCTCCAAACATATTGAATGAATTCACAGAAAAATACGATTTTTGATTACTGATAAAGTTACTTACACTCCTATGCTTGCAGTTCCTTATCTGCAAAATGCTTGTGTGAATAGTCAACTTACGTGTTGATGTGGCTGTTAGACAAGTTATGCAGAGCATTTAATGGACATTAACACTCAAAATGGTAGGTTATCTCGATTTGCTATTCTTATGATTCCATGAAGATGGTATTCCGAGACAATGGGGCTAAGATTGAAGTTAGATCCTTGTATTTCCTTTTAAAATATAACAATAACTACGTATAAAGAACAAAAGTAATTTTCAAAATTTCCCGAGAAACTCTTACAGCTGGAAAAGATTTGATCTTTCTCCTGAGGCCGGATGAAAGACTTCTGTGTTAAAATGTTTTAAATTGTACCACTCTTGCACAGAACTTCAAAACATGCCATCCCTAAAATGCAAGAACAGAGAGAGACACTGGAAGAAACAGAGTGCCCGTTTTAGTGCCACAGAATGCAAAGCTGAAGTATGTGTTTTTCTTCTTTCAGACAAAAAAGAAGGGGAAAAAAGTTAACATATTAATAATGTAAAAGGAGAGAGATTGAGTGACAGATATTGGTTTTTTTTTAATTTTTTTTAACGTTTATTTATTTTTGAGACAGAGAGAGACAGAGCATGAATGGGGGAGGGGCAGAGAGAGAGGGAGACACAGAATCGGAAGCAGAGTCCAGGCTCTGAGCCATCAGCCCAGAGCCCGACGCGGGGCTTGAACTCGCGGACCGCGAGATCGTGACCTGAGCTGAAGTCGGACGCTTAACCGACTGAGCCACCCAGGCGCCCCGAGTGACAGATATTGTAACTATCATCTGAAATTTGATTTTGTTCTCCCTCACAGAAACCTCACCAGATTTCTGGTAGGCATGAGGCATCGTTCCACTGTGCCTGATTAAGCAAAAACAATCCATTAGAACAACACTATTTTGGATAGGAGACCAAAAACACGGGCAACAAAAGAAAAAAGAAAAGAAAAAGAAAAAAAAATGGAATTACATTTAATTTAAACACTCTGGCATGGCAAAGGAAGCAATCAGCAGGGGGAAAAGGTGACCTACAGGAGATTTCTCAAAATATTAAATATACAACAACCAACTGGCCCATAGGATCTACTTATCCCACTTCTGAGTGCATGTCCAAAGGAAATGAATCAGTATCTCAAAGAATTCCCCCCACCGCCATGTTCCTTGTAGCATTATTCACAATAGCCAAGGCATGGAAACAACCTAAATGTTCCTTCGAAAATGAATAAAGGAAATATAGTATTTACATACAAATGTTCTTCAGGCTTCAGGGAGATCCTGCCGTTTGTGAGAGTGAATGAAGCAGGAGGACCTTACGCTAAGGGAAATAAGCCAGTCGCTGAAGAACAAATACAATATGATCCCACTATATGAAGAATCTAAAATAGACAAACTCGTAGGAACAGAGAGTAGGACAGTGGTTGCTAGTGGCTGCGGGGGGGGGGGGGAGAGGGAAATGGGGAGATGTTGGTAAAAAGAGTACAAAGTTTCAGTTATGCAAGACGAATGAGCCCTAGAGATACACTTCACAGCATAATGCTTATAGTTAACAATACTGTATCGTATTGTACTGTCTTTCAAATTTAAAATTTGCTAAAAGGGTAGATCTATTTTTTTTTTCTTTTGAGAAAGAGAGAGCGCAAGCAGGGGAGAGGGGCAGAGGGATAAGAGAGAGAATCTTAAGCAGGCTCCCTGCGGAGCACAGAGCCTTACGCGGGGTTCCATCCCACAACCCTGAGATCATGACCTGAGCTGAAATCAAAAGTTGGATCCTCAGCTGACTGAGCCACCTACACGCCCTGCTAAGAAGGTAGGTCTTATGTTAAGTGTTCTTACCATATAGAAAAAAAAAATAAGGAAGACAGGAGAAAATTTTGGCAGTGTTAGATATGTTTATGACATTGATTGTAGTTTGCTGTTTATGACATGATATATACAGCTCTTTGAATGTCAGTGATACCTCAAGAAAGCGGTTTAAAAAATAGCCAAACAAAAAATCAACCACGAAAAATCCCAAAGCGTGAGATGTCTCTAATAAAAGCTGTGACATTTGCATTGTTAAGAACTCCACAACGGCTCCAAATCTATGAAGCAATTCCTAATTACCACCTACAAAATTGACCTGCGAGGTAGATTAAATTCTAATTAGAAATGCAAATCCTGCTCAAGAAGAGACTACCTTAATCTATCCGTGATCCAGCTTGGCTGTCTGCGACTACCAGGAGATGAATCATGCTTCACAATTCTTGAGTCTAGGGTAGTTGCTAGGAATCTGCTTATGAAAGTATTGTGACCCGTCCCATCGGCATATAAAATGAATCCATGCATTCGGTCACTCCATCGTGCACTCATATATGTGTCTGCTCCCATCTGATTGCTCCGTAGCAGTACATGAAGGAGAAAGGTTGTCTTCATACTCCAGTGGAAAGATGGAGAAGTCAAGAGGTAGTTCCAGTAGATGCTGTTAAGTCCTACAATGCAACGAAGACGGTTACGTGCTCCAATGTCGTGGACCATGTGGGTAGTGGGCAGTGCTCGTGAACC
This sequence comes from Panthera leo, assembly GCF_018350215.1. NCBI lineage: Eukaryota > Metazoa > Chordata > Mammalia > Carnivora > Felidae > Panthera > Panthera leo. Next base: position 154,725,100 of record NC_056687.1, read on the forward strand.
TAACCTGAAGCCATCGGGGAACACTTTGTAGCCGGTGGGCCATCTAAGAGACAGAGGAGAATGTTACCTGATCTTTCTCCTCTCAGCTATATGGCAGGGTGGTTAGAGAGTGGCATGGTGGCGAAGTTCATAAATCAGGTGTGAGTAACTTACCGGTAGAGGAGATTATGTTAAATTTAAGAATATGAAGAGCTCTAGCATCAGGGTCAAATGTTAAACAAACGTCACCGGTGGATGTTGAAGTTACCCAGAGTAATGACAGAGCTTGGAATGGAATGCAAGACGGTAAACCAGAAGACAAAGAATAGAATTGATCGATCGATTGATTAACCAGATTAGTCAAAGGGTGAAGGGTAGAGGGTGGGATCTTCAGGGTCACAGTATCCCTTTCCTTGAGGGTAGAAGAGAAAAAGGATCAAGAGTTATGATGTCCAGGGGAGCCTGGGTGGCTCAGTCAGTTAAGTATCTGACTTCAGCTCAAGTCATGATCTCATGGTTCACGAGTTCGAGCCCCACGTCAGGCTCTGGGCTGATGGCTCGGAGCCTGGAGCCTGCCTCGGATTCTGTGTCTCCCTCTCTCTCTCTGCTTCTCCCCCACTCACACTCTGTCTCTCTTTGTCTCTCTCAAAAATAAATAAAACTCATTTAAAAAAAAGAATTATCCTGTCCAATATTATAGACACAAGCACATTTGAATATTTAATTCAAATTAATCAAATGAAAGAAAAAATTAGTTCCTAAGTTACCCTAAACACTTTTCAAGTGCTCCATTGTCACGTATAGCTAGCGGCTACCGCATTGGACAACACGGATATAGAATACGTCTGTCACTGCACAAAGTCCTATGGCACGGAACTCTGAGAAATTCCAAGCTACCTCTAGAGCCTGAGGTATATGAAGTATAAAAGCCTATGCAGCACAAACATGAGATACCTTCAGGGAGCAAATGCCTTCATTAGAAGAAAAAATTATATGTTAATGCCAGAGGAGAAGGGACACTTCAAAATGTTACGGAGAAAAAATGGGTTCCTTTGGGCGCAATGGAAAGCCTTGGGATGGAAGAAAGTAGACAGAACTAGGGACACAGGACAGAAAGGCTAAAAGAGATACATAGGCAAGGAGGTGAGGAAGAAAAGAGTCCACCAACGGAGATGGAGACTGAGAAGTTGTTACGGGAGACGAGAAAGTTTCCAAATTAATTTTTTTGAGGATTCTTCTGGAAGAAAGGGAACTCAGGTCTGAGCCGCTTGCCCTTGAAAGAGAGGCAGGTTCCATGTGAGCAGAACGAAAAAAGGGCTGTCCCTGCATGCTAAAAACTATAGCAACCCTTCCTGGGGTACAAGGTACTCACTGGAAAATGCCAATCTCTTTCTACCTAGACTGCTCTCAGGGGGGTTAGCCAAAAGCCACAGAGACTCCTAAGCATCCAGCCAACACTTCAGATTTATAATAAATATCATTCATTTTACAAGTCATAAAACACACAGATATTTCTTAATCATGGACATTTAATGCTTTGGAGAATTGAATTAAGGCATTGTAAATTCTATTTAATGCTTGAAGATTATCTGAATTTACTCACATCATTAGCCTGGAAAATCTTGTAAGATACTTTCCCTCCAGATCATTAGATAACTTTGGTTACATGATTTTTTTCAACATTCAGTGATTCGTCAAAGTTTTATTGAATCCATCTCTGTAAAGGACGTTGTGCTAGACATTTTTTTTTTACTAGGATAATATATTTACCCTAACACCAACACCCTCAGGTAAATATTAGTAATGCCCATTAAGAGAGGAGCAGAGGTAAGTTAACCACTCAAGACTTACAGTTAGAAAGTACCACAGTCATAATTTCATCCAATAATTCATTCCTTCCACAAATAATTTTTGAGTGACTACCACATATATGAAAAGCACTGTTTCAGATGCCACGGATACATCAGTGAACAAAAAAACAGAGCCCTGGTGGCTGTGAGAGGAGAGTCAAGAGATGAATTTTAAAAAACCATGCCTGTGAGGTTAAGTGTTCTGAAACAAAGTGCAGGACACATAAAGTATTGGACAGGGTCATGTTTTACGTAAGCGAAAAACAAAGAATGATCTCTCAGATGAGTTTAAGTTTGAGCAGAGATCGGAATGAAAGGAAGGCGTGAATGATGAGGTATCTGAGGTAAGAGATTATCTGGCAGAGAAGACAGCATGCAGGTCAGGGTGAGTGGAAATTAGATAATAAGGGAGAACAGAGAGCAGACTGTAGATAAATACCGCAAGTCAGAAAAACCAGCGCCTTAAAGGACATCCATCATAAGGACTGTGGATTTTACAGAGGCAGAGAGGATCCACTGGCAGGGTTTGAGCAGAGGGTCAGACTGATATAACTTACTTCCAATAGCCTCCCTCTGTGTTCTGATGGCCGGGGCCTGGGTGGTAACAAGGAGACCAATTGTGGGGTCATTGTAGTAACCCACAGAACAGATGATGATGGCCCAGACCAGGTTCAAACCATCAGAGGGTGATTTCTGTAACTGCTGTGAAAAGGTTCAATAGGATTTGCTGATGGACTGAATGAGAAGAGAGTCAAAGACTCCCAAGTTCAGTTGGTGAGACCAACGTGGTGTCATGATTTATAAAGATAGAAAGGTGGCAGGATCATACAGAGGCGAGGAAAAATCAGAAGGCGTGCCAAGGGAACGATGGCACGTCATTTTCAGGGAAGGAAAGCCCTAACTTAACAACAAGATTCCAGTTGAGTTTTCCTCGCCAAAATGATCAGGGCTGTGCGGCCTACAGTTGTGATGACCGCTTCACTCTGCGAAATTCTCAGCAACTTGGACTCCTTCCAGCATTGGTGGGTGGGGGAGGGCTTGATCTTCAAATCGCCAAACCTGCGGGCTCATTCCAATCACCAGAAAACATTAAAAAGGAAAGAGGGAAGTAGGGCATAGTGTGCCCAACAGCACCTCCTTTCAGGGAAAAGATAAAGGACGTTATCACACTGGCACACATAGCTGAAAGGGCTGCAAGAAATATATACGTTTTTTTGTTTCTTCTAAATAGGCATACGCCCAGCCAAGTAGTCATTTACTGTAAAGAAAGGGAGAGGAATAAAAGGGATAAAGCTGATTTTCCTAAGGGCATGCAGGCAAAACGTGGGAAGGATTTTCTCAGGGAATGTATGATCCTAATTGAGCAGGCGTTAACTCTTCTTAAAAATCTTTTAACTTCTTTCAGCCGTTCTGATGTTTCAGGCAAAATGTGCGGTGTATTTACAGGCGAGAGGGAGAGTCGGGGCAAGTTCAAACCACTCAGGTATGGATCGCAGGGATCTTGAGAGGAGGGCAGAAAGAGGAATCTCATTCAGTACGTTCATGTTTGTCATGGAAACCTCAGCAGTAACTTATCTTAGGTCCCACCACTGGTTAGAAGCCAGGGCAGGAGAAAAATTTAAATTTCAGGTGGTGAGAACCTCCACATGTTCAACATTGGTACCCAAGTACTGAAAATGGATTGATTAGAGTTTGCGATGCGTCCGTGATGTTTTATACACAATATTTTTAAAAATTATTTTTATCGATATGTAATTGACATAGAACATTGGGTGAGCTTAAGGTCCAACAACATGTTGATTTGATACAAGTACACATGGCAATATGATTGCCACTCCAGCTTTAGCTAACATCTCTATCATTTCACATAATTACAGTTTATTTTTCTATGGTGGGAACAATTCAGACCTAGTCTCTTAATGACCTTGAAATTTATATCGCAGTATTGTTGTCTGTAATCTCTATGCAGTACGTTAGATCTCCAGGAGTTACTTCTCTACAAGGTCCAAGTTGGTACCCTTAAACAGTATATCTCCAATTCCCCTATGCCCCAGCCTCCGATAACTACCAGTCTACTCTGTTTTTACTAGTTCGGCTGTTTTAGATGCCACATATTAACGACATCGGACAATATTTGTCTTTTTCTGACTCATCTCACTTAGCATAATGCCCTCAAGGTCCATCCATGCTATTGCAAATGGCAGGATTTCCTTCCTTCTCGTGACTAAATGATATATAATGTTTCATTTTGTGTGGGTGAATACATACATATAGATAGATATAGATATAGATATAGATATAGATATAGATATAGATATATTTGCATGTGTATATGCGTGTACATGTCTCTGTGTGTGTGTGTGTGTGTGTGTGTGTGTGTGTGTGTATCACGACTTCTTTATCCACTCATCTGATGGTGGACACTTAAGTTGTTTAAATATCTTGGCCATTGTGAATAATGCTACAATAAACATGGGAATCCAAATATCTCTTCCCGAACCTGTTTTCATTTCCTTTGTGTATATACCCAGAAGTGGGATTGCTGGATCATACAAGTAGTTCAACTTTTATTTATTTGTTTTCTTTAGAGAGAAAGAGAGAGAACACATGTGAGTACGAGAGAGGGGCAAAGAGGGGCAAAGAGAGAGAGAAGCTTAAGCAGGCTCCATGTTTAGGGCAGAGTCAAATGCAGGGCTCAATCCCAGGACCCTGGGATCATGACCTGAGCCAAATTCGAGAGTCGGACGCTCAACCGACCAAGCCACCCAGCCACCCCTCTATTTTTAATTTTTTGAGGCAAGTCCACACTATTTTCCACAGTGACTAGACCAATTTACATTTCCAGAAAGGCAGAGGAAGTGCCTGAGGGGTAAAGCCTTCAGGATACAGGCTAGGCAAACAGGTAGCTATGGTCTCCCAGGTGACTTTCCAGGCCCTTTGCTACTTCTGGACACCGCCCAGAGGAACAACTGAACCCAAGGATATACAATGGAAAGTCTCCTTTCGGGGAGCCTGGGTGGTTCAGTCAGTTAAGCATCAGACTCTTGATTTCAGCTCAGGTCGTGATCTCACAGTTGTGAGACTGAGCCCCACATGGGGCTCCGTACTGAGATTGGAGCCTGTTTGGGATTCTCTCTGTCTCTCTCTCTCTCTGTCTCTCTCTCTCTCTCTCTCCTCTCTCTCTCTCTCTGCTCCTACCCAACCAAATAAAAATTACCAAAAAAAATTACAAAAAAAATAAGAAAGAAAGCAAAGCAAAGCAAAGCAAAGCAAAGCAAAGAAAAGAAAAGAAAAGAAAAAAAGAAAAGAAAAGTGCTTTTGGTTCGCTATGGCAGTGGACCCTATTTGAGTTGGATCGGAACACCAGGTGCCTATACCAGAAGCCCAAGTTACCTCCCAGGCTTGGGACTCTGGAAGTGGACAGACTTACAGCCTGAGCAGGTGCATTTGACTCCCCCAAAATGGCCTCTGGTACTGCAGCCCCATCACAGCTATTGGGCCAGACCCCTGTCCCCCACAGCCCCAGGCCCCTTGGGTGAGCTTCAGCTGCCCTGTGACTTTGCCCCGGGGAGGGGATGTCAACGAGAACTTGGGTTTGCTGGGTCTGTGGTGCGAACCAAGGTCCTTTTTGAGGAGACTGGGAGGAGAGGCCTCAGGCACCAGGGCCCCTAGACCCTTCCCATCCCAGGGCTCTCCTGCTGCTGTAGAACTCCCCACAGCCCGGGAGATTCAGCTTCCTCTGAGAAGAGGGGTTGTAACAGCAGCTTCTGCAGCCTGAATGCACCTTCCTCAGAACTGCCCCGATGCCCAGCGCATCCCAGCCCCTCCTTGTGGACCTCTGCTCACTCTCCCCTCCATGCTAACACATCCGAGCCACAAAGTGCTCTCTGCGGTCTCCGGCCCTGCTCTCTTTCCCTTAGGGGCAAACCCTGCCCTCTACCCACCTGGACCAGCAGGAAGGGAAGGGAAGACTAAAAACAAAGTAACATGTGGTAAGTCCTATTTTTCCATAGACCATTGCCAATTACTATTTTTCAAGCTATGAACAAGCTTTTGAATACCATTTTTGCTCATTTCTTAATTGCAAGTAGCCATTCTCCTCTTTGAAAGGTCATTCCATAAAAGAAAGCTTTCGTCATGGTTGAGGCCTTTAGAGAAAAGGGGAGAAAGTATTACTCATTAAAAGTAATGAGACTCACCCCTTTTTCATTGAGGTATAATTGATAGCACATGAGTTTCAGATGTACAGCCTGGTGATTCCATACTTGTATCTATTGCAAAATGGTCACCCCAGGAAGACCAGTTCATGTGGGTCACCACACAGAGTTACACATTTTTTTCTCATGATGAGAACTTCCAAGATCCATTCTTTTAGCTACTTTCAAAAATGCAGTATGGTGTTAAAGATAGTCACATGACTTATTCATTTTACAACTGGATTTTTGTACCTTTTGACCTTCTTCCCTTATTTTACCTATGCCTCCCACCCCTCACCTCAGACACCCACCAATCTATTCTCTATATGCATAAGCTCAGGGGGTGTGGGGGTCTTTTTTGGCTTTTGGTTTGGTTTTGGTTTTGGTTTGGTTTTAGATTCTACATATAAGTAAGATCATATATAAGTACCTTTTCCTGTCTAATGTACATGATGCAGCGAAGAACATGAGGGTTTAGGTATCTTTTTAAATTAACGTGTTCATTTTCTTCAGATAAATACCCAGAAGTGAAATTATTGGATCATATGCTCATTCAATTTTTAATTTTTAAAGAAACTTCCATACGATGTTTTCATAGTGGCTGCACAAATTTGTATTCACACCAACAGTGCGCAAGGGTTTCCTTCTTTCCTCATCCTTGCCAACCCTGGTTGTTTGTCTTTTTTACGGCAGCCATTTTAGCAGGTGTGAGGTGATATCTCATGGTTTGGGTTTGCATTTCTCTGACGATGAATGATGTTGAGCATCTTTTCATGTGTCTTGGGAAAAATATGCCTTCTTTGGAAAAATATCTATTCAGATGTCTTACCCATCTTTAAATTGGATGTTTGGGTTTGTTTTTGTTTTTTGCTGTGGAGTTGTATGAGTTCTTCATATATTTTTGGATGTCAGCCCCTTATCAAATCTCTGATTTGCAAATATTTTCTTTTATTCAGTAGGTTGCCTTTTCATTTTGCTGATGGTTGCCTTTCTGTGCAGAAGCTTTTTAGTTTGATGTAGTTCTACTTGTTTATTTTTGCTTTTGGTATCAATCCAAAAAATTGTCACCAAAACCCATGTCGAGAAGCTGACCCCCTATGTCTTCTTATATACTTCAGGTCTTACATTCAAGTGTTTAATCCATTTTGAGTTAATTTTTGTGTATGATATAAGAAAGTGGCCCAGGTTCATTCTTTGGCACGTCGCTGTCCAGTGTCCCCAACACCATTTATTGAGGAGATTGTCTATCTGCCACTGTATAATCTTGGCTCCTGTGTCATAAATTGATTTACTACCTGTTTTATTTCTGGGCTCTCTATTCTATTCCATTGATCTATGTGTCTGTTTTAATGTTAGTGCTCTACTGTTTTGATTACTGTTTTGATTACTACGGTTTTGTAATAGAATTTGAAATCAGGGAACATAATGCTTCCAGCCCATTCTTCCCACTCGAGATTGCTTTGGCTATTCAGGACCTTTTGTGGCTCCATACAAACTTTAAGATTGTTCTATTTCTGTGAAAAATGCCATTGGAATTTTGGTAGGGATTTTATTGAATCTGTAGATTCTTTCGATAGTAGGGACATTTTAACACTATTAGTTCATGAGCATGAGGTATTTGTGTTTCTTCAATTTCTTTTATTAATGTCTCAAATTTTTCACTGTATAGTTCTTTTACCTCTTTGGATAAATTTGTTCCTAGATATTTTTTGATGAAATTGTAAATGGGATTGCTTTCTTAATTTCTATTTTGTGATAGTCTGTTATTGGTGTATAAATATGCAACAATTTCTGTTTATCGATAATAACATCTACTTCAATGTAGATATAATAGCTATGCAAACTAATATATGAGAGTACAGATGGGTTTGTCACATTTTTACCAGCATGACATTAATTTAAAATATTGTGTAGGGCTCTTTAGCTCTCCACACAAGTGGGAAATGCATCCCATTATATGTATAGATATATTTAAAGTGTATATACAAAAATATACATATATTTAAATATGCATTTAATATGCACACATACATGTATAGATAGGTAATAAATGAGTTTAAATACGTATCTATAGACCAAGATATGTGGAAGAAAGTGCAAAGATTAAGATGATTATGATACTGTTTCTGGATTTTTTTCTTTTGCTTTCCCTATACTTGTCTATTTTCTGCAATAAACATGCAGAACAATACTAGGGGTGCCTGGGTGACTAAGTCGGTTAAGCGTCCGACTTCGGCTCAGGTCGTGATCTCGTGGTTCATGAGTTCGAGCCCCACGTCCGCCTCTGTGCTGACAGCTCGGAGCCTGGAGCCTGCTTCCGATTCCGTGTCTCCCTCTCTCTCTGCCCCTCCCCCTCTTACACTGTCTCTCTCTCTCTTTCAGAAAACAAATAAACACTAAAAAAAACCCATGAATGACTAACCGTATAAAAATTAACATATGCATTTAAAAATACGGATCAAGATCCATTAATTTGATTTCAGGGTCTACTAATGTGGTGTGACCCAGAGTTTTCAAAACTGCTCAGTTTCAACCTTCCAACTGCCATTTAATCCCTTTTTATACACTTAAACTCAGTAGATACTAAGTGTTTTCAAAGATTTCTCCAAGACCAGAGAACTGGCCACCTCATTGCCATTCAGCTTCCATCGTGTTTAACTGTTAGACAGTTCTTCCTTGGTCTGAACAAAATAGTGCTGTCTTCCTTTAAAATTTGATGCTGACTCTATTTTTGGATGCCCTGATAATAAAACTCATCTTTCTTCCACAGGTTAATCTTTCGCTTTTAAAAACATAGCTACTATATACCCCTAATTGTTGTCTTTTACAAGCTAAATATCTCTAGTCTCTTGCTTGCTCCTAATGCCTTAGCAGAACTAGTTACACTTGTAGGAAGGAAACCCCAGTGAAAATTTCCTATATTCTTATGAATCAGAAGAGGAAATATTCCAGGTAGTAATCATGACCCAAACCAAAGTGGTAATGGATGGGGTAGTGTATTTAGATGTGGGGGAGGGCCAAAAATGTGACACATCAATATATAATGCAGACATCTTGGCGTAAGTATTCTTTGAAACTCCCTTTCAAGACTTAGAATTTCCTAGAAAATATAAATTGCATTTTCTATTTATTTACTCATTTACAGCAATCTAACTCTTGGTCATATTGTTTTTGCACTATTTATATACTTATTTACTTAGTTTTTTTTAATGTGTATTTATTTTTGAAAGAGCATGCACGAGAGAGACAGAGCATGAGCAGGGAAGGAGCAAAGAGAAAGGCAGACACAGAATCCAAGGCAGCCTTCAGGCTCCGAGCCGTCAGCACAGAGCCCGACGCGGGGATCGAACCCACAAACCGCGAGATCATGACCTGAGCTGCAGTCGGTCGCTTAACCAACTGAGCCACCCAGGTGCCCCTGTTTTGCACTATTTAAAAACAGTTTACTAGTTCTTATCGGTCTCTTCAACACTATTGATTCTTATTAGCTCTCTTTTATTTTTTTTTAATTGGGATTTAAAATTTAATTCTGTTCTTTTAATCAGTATTTCCCTTGCTCACCTTGGCCTCATTTAACATGCCAATATACGTAGTGTTCTGCAGAAGGCTCTGCAAGGTAATTAAATTTTTATTTACAGTATGTTTTATGCTGCAGTTAGTTTTGTTTGGCTTTGTATGATATACTCCCAAGTCTTGGGTCACATACGTTTCCTTAGGCACCAATTAGTGGAAAGGGCAATATAAAAATGATCTGGGAATACTGAATTCAGTGAACCATATAGCTTTTCTTGCAGAACTTATTCTCATGAACTTAGCATAAAAATGCGTCCGTCGCCATGATCTTTTGGGGTTGTGGTAGAACCTAGGATAGAGAATTTGCCCAACTTCATTTGGACAAGAATGCAAGAGCTAGAACTCTCACAGTATTTAATTTGTTTGTTGACCCAAATACCCCTCCCCCTGCCCAATATGTTCCTTTCTCTGCCTAAAATGTTGAGGGAGAATAACTTGCCTAAAGTCACACAGGTAGTTAATTGCAGGGTCCAAGCCCTTCAGCATCAGGTCCTGCTTTTTCAACTTGAGTGTCCTCCCCACGTATAAGTGAGTGTATCTATCAATCTCCTCACGGGGCGGGGGGTACACTTCTTTAGAATAGGGGCTCACCCATTATTTCCACCATGTATCCAACAAAATGTTTCTCACATAACACAGCATGAGTTCTTTAATAGCAGGGTTTGTGGGGTCTTTTTACTTTTGTCATTTCAGAGTCAAGAATGATATACTTTGTTGGATAGACATGTAGGTTGATAGATGGGCAGATGGATGAATTTGAACACATTCTTAACCTGGTTTCTGGCTGTGAGACCAGTTTTTCTTTAATGTTTATTTATTTATTTTGAGAGAGAGAGAGAGAGCGAGCAGAGGAGGGGCAAGAGAGAGGGAGACAGAGAATCCCAAGCAGGCTCCGTGCTGTCAGCACAGAGCCCAATGTGGGGCTCGATCCCGCGAACCATGAAATCATGACCTGAGCTGAAACCAAGAGTTGGCCACTCAACCAATTGAGCCACCCGGGCGCCCCTGAAACTCATTTTTTATCAAGGCTTTAACACAGTGAAAGGCTTTGCCTGCCCTCACACATCTGAGAACCTCCCCCTGATGTTGCCTTCATGCCACACATGATCAGGGAACACCTCTGCATACCAGCCTCTCTCCCAGATCAATGAGTCTGAGAATTGTGTTTTTCCATGACAGGGTTGTTGTGAAAACCGGTGGGGTTATGTCTGTTAAAATACTTTGAAAATGCATCTTCTAAGTAGAGAAAACTGCAATAAAATAAGGGAAATGAGGCAGAGAGGAAGCGTGAATGAAATGGAGATAGGAAAAAAAGAAAAAAAGAAGGGAGAGTGAAAGAAAAAAAATAAACACCATGGTGGAGAAGGGGTACTGCTCTTACTGAGTCTCCAGGTTCCCTGGGATGGTCTAACTCACCGGTGAATGGATGCATGGACAGCATGGGGAGGTGATAACAAGATTCAGCTGAATCCGGTTGGCCTGGCCTCGGAACCTGCCGTAGGATTCACCTGCTATACCTTTGAGCAAAACATACAAGCCCTCTGAGATAAGTGAGGCTTGAATCCCTGACCGACTTACTACCCCAGGTGGCTACGGGTCAGCTGAACTCATGTGCACCAAAGGATTTGACTCACGATAAAGTCAAGGTCTCGGGCAAGTCGATATTCCTGCAATTGACATTGTAACTCAGGATCTAGTAGCTATCAGTTTGTTAAGGTCCCTGTTCTCTATGAGGCCCACAGATGAATGTCCTGTATCTCAAAAAAAAAAAAAAAAAGGATTTTTGTCATCAAAGGCTGTCATGCAATTCCTCATCATAACCAATTCGTTTGTCTCTCATCCTTTCGAGCCAAGCCCTTGATGGAACCGCGTCTGACAAAGTAGGTGGCACATGAACTCACTCATGTCACCAGGTGGTGTCCAGCTTTCTCTCTCTGTTCTGTGGAAAAGGCCCAAGGAGGTACGGGAGAGAGTAAATGCAATACACTCTGACCAAAAGGTCACTCTGCCAGTCGTAATTAGCAGAAAATCCTAATCTGAGAAACTGCTGCACGAATCAGAAAGCGGGAGCTCGGTGTGAAATAAAGTGTTTACGTGTGACCATTCATTCCCTTTAACTTTGAAATTTTCCTTTTCTAAAATAGTGTGGATATTTCTTTTTTCCTGGGATATTTTCTTCCATTGCTTACTGCTGGTTCAGTTAGCAAAGCATTCCACTGGCCTCTGTTTATCTAGATAATGATATTTTCAATCTTTTATTGGGATGTGCACCCAGCAACATTTAATTTTGAGTCAACAATATTCTTATCGTTGGCAGCATACAAATAGGTGCTCATCAACTTCTAAGAAAACATGCCTGATTGTTGAAATCAATAAAAAGTAGAGGTAAAATTATTTTAAAAAATTTTTAATGTTTATTTATTTTTGAAAGACAGAGCGTGAGTGGGGGAGGAGCAGAGAGAGAAGGAGACACAGAATCTGAAACAGGCTCCAGGCTCTGAGCTGTCAGCACAGAGCCCGATGCAGGGCTCGAACTCACGAACCGGGAGATCGTGACCTGAGCCGAAGTTGGACGCTTAACCGACTGAGCCACCCAGGCGCCCCATCATTTTGTTCTCCATCATAAATAGTTGCTTGCTTAGTTTAATTTTGTGTTGTTGTTGTTTCAGTTTGTTTTATAAATACCTGGATAAGATGGGAAAGGGAACCATCGTTTCAAATTTTCATCCATTGTGATACATTAGCCTTTATAGCAAACTGGGTACTATTATACCTATTTTCTCTTTAATCAAAGGTAAATCTGAGGTTCAGAGTGATAAGTAACTTAGCCATGGACACATGGCCAGTCAAATGATTGACCTGGAATTTAAATCCAGAACCATCAGAAAATAGACATTTCCTTCATTCATAAACAAGGATCCTTTCTTGCTAGATTAGCCAGGACTCTTTGGATTGAAATAAACAGAAAGGCAACCTTAGCTAGGTCCACTTGAATATCTTGGAATACTTTGTTCCAAACAATAATGGGAATTAAAAAAAAAAAAGAGTTATTAAGCTCATGCTTCAAGTCTTATCACTAAAGAATAGTATCTAATTCCAATCTGGGAAATTCTGGGGAAGATTTCTGACCCCCTCTGGTATTGACTCAACTGTGTACCAAACAACTAACTGGTCAGTGATCTATGTGCAATGTTTGTAGCAGAGATATGTAAATCGAAAAGGAGCGTGTGTGTGTGTGTGTGTGTGTGTGTGTGTGTGTGTGTTTGTGTGCTGTGGTTGAGAAGGATGAGAGGGGTTGAAATCAATAGACACCCAATACAGGCACTTCCAAGATTAATTCATGGTCCAAGGAATGGGCTAATTGCAAACTTTTTTTTTTAAGTCCCAAATTATTTATACACCAAGGCAAGTGTAGATTTTAATGTAAGGAAACCTAAATATGATATTTTTTCTTTTCTTTTTTTCATTTTTTTAATGTTTATTTGTTTTTGAGACAGAGAGCAGGAGAGAGGCAGAGAGAGGGGAACAGAGGATCTGAAGCAGGCTCTGCGCTGACAGCCGAAAACCCCGTGTGCAGTTCGAACACACAAACCGTGAGATCGTGACCGGGGCTGGAGTTGGACGCTTGACCGACTGAGCCACCCAGGTGCCCTTGAGTTTTTCTTTTAACATTAAGTACTGAGAACACAAAAATTTGGTGAAGAGGAATTGAAACACCTATCTCAGAGAGTTGAGCGACCGGAAGGACTATTTATGTTTGAATTATCTAAACATTTACCTGAAATCTTAGTTTCCTGTTAACCGCACCATCAGACAATTATTCTTGAGGACCCAAACCTGTTTGCAATTGATTCTCAAATGTTTCTGCCCAGAGACAACCCGTTCTTTACAAATGTTCGATACCGTCTCCCAATTTCAACACAACAATCACCAGTGCCCGTTTTAAAGTTGCCATTTAACCTCGTACATTTCCGTGCAATTGTCAACCTGAACTGAAAAGCTATCATTGCAGTAACGGTGCTATTATTTCCGGTATCCAGGAGTGAAGGTACAATTATAATTGTTAACAATCTGGAGTGCTTTTAAGAGCTCTGCTAGGAAACAAACCACCCTGGAGTATTAAATCTTTCTGTAATCGATTCTTCAATTTCCATCGAAATGTAGGCATAGGAAGAAAAAAACAACCCACCTTCAGTGTTTGTGTCATTCCCGGGGGTCAAATACCCTAAATGTGGAGAGGAGTGCTTGGTGCTGATAGCTTTTCCACCGTGTGCTTTGTCAAAGTTCACCCCATTCATTCTGGGAAATGATAATTAACGGATTCTGTTCCATTGTCCCGTCTGAAGGCCTAGGGGCCCACTTGAAACAGGCGTTCTTAGACAAGAGTTCTGTTTACTGTGCCTTAATAATAGCTCAGCATTTTCAAAGGGAAATTCACAAAGAGGAAAAAAAAATGTGCTGAACGGAGGGAAGATGAAATTGTTCACAATAGAAAAGTGAGTCTCGGAAAACAACCACAATATTGAAGCTGTTCACAGATTTTAAGAAACACCTTCCCACAAGTTAGGCAAAACAGTGATGTCGGAGGCATGCCGCCGAAGAAATCCTGAGTGGACACGGCTTTTCTTCATGGTGGACGTTCATGAGAACGTCAACTTTAGGAGTCTGACACGTCGAAATGATATTCGGTGTCATTTAAAAGAGGATCGATTCCAGCCACTTTGGAGCATATGCAGTAGTGGTTTGCTACTGCTCGTTAGAATCATCAGGCATTGTACCAGAATAAACATCCAGAATGCCAGCCATCATCAGATCTGTGATCAGTACGTTCTACACAACAGGTGAAGTGGGGGGGTGGGCATTTAAGTCACAAAATGGCGACCGAACATCCTTCCTCCTCAAAAACATTCTTGGAAGCCTCACCGGACCAAAGGAGTCCCGTGTCCCATGGCTATTGTAAGGCTATTTGATAGCCACCTACACCAAAGTGGACAAAAAACAGGGTTCCCCTCGTCATCTGTGAAGGCCATGGTCTTTCAAATATTTCTTTCTGATAAACTCCCTACTTCATTTTGAGAGATAGAAGTTACCTAATTACAATGATGCATGACATTGAGACACAGGAAACAATGGTGTTCTGATTCAGAGTACTTCATAGAGATTTGGGACCCCGCACTGTAACACAGAATCTGCAAATTCTGTTTTTCTGTCTCTCGAACGGACCTCCAGGGACAGAACAGAGAAAATGGCATACCTCACCAGGTCCAAAAAGGAGCCTTCACTGTTGAAGACCCTGCAGGGAGCAGCCATGATCTGAGGACACAGTGGCTACCATCTGGAAACGATGCCCAGAGAGTAATGCTTCGCCTTGTGGAGCACTTTATTATTCATAAGGCATTTTTCAAGTTTGCTATCTTATTTGATCTTGGCAGTGATACTATGTGATGGGTGTTATTAACCAACTTTACACTTGAGGATATTGAAATTCAGTAGGTACCGGGGAAGGCGGTGTAAGGCAGGGTAAGATACAGAGCCGGGAAGGGAATGCATTGCAATGAGGTGTGCGAGTTAATCACTTAAAATCCCAGGATACTATCTCTGTAACTGAAAATGATGATAATACCATTCACACATTGGGCTGACATCCTCACGTAAGGCAAAGTGCTCTGGCCAGGAGTGCCTGGCTGGCTCAGTTGGATAAGCGTCCGACTCTTGATTTCGGCTCAGGTCATGATCTCATGGTTCGTGAGTCGGAAGCCTGTGTCGGGCTCTGTGCTGACAGCTTGGAGCCTGCCTGGGATTCTCTCTCCCTCTCTCTCTGCCCCTACCCTGCTCTCTCTCTCTCAAAAATAAATAAAAACATCAAAAAAATAAAATAAAATATAAATCAAACCCTATCATTTCCTTGCTTAAAACCATTTAATAATTCAGCCACTTTTCATTGCATTCTCACCTAAAATTATCTTTGCTGGTCTTCAAGAATCTGCATCAGTGGTTGTAATGTAAGCCCTGATTTTTTTTTCTTTTTCTTTTATATAATGCAAATGGCTGACTTAAACTTTGATTGCCCAGGCATTCACTTCAAAGACAGCCATCTCAATAACCCATTACCAGCCATACAACCAGATAAAAAGAGCCAGGCCACCTTCCCCCACAGAAGCTCCTTTTTTTCAAAGATCTGGCTTTATTTGGATAATTGACCATTGGGGCCACTTGTCTTTTCTCACACTTTAAATGATCACTCTTACGTTTTAAATTCACCAATAAAGCGAGAGCCCACAAAACCCTAGACCTCTATCTTCAACCTCAATAAAATTAGAGCCCCAGGACCATGTCTAATCTCTCTTTCCTTCTACCTGTGACCTTCTTGTGTGGTCCCTTGTGTGCTATGTAATTTCCAGGTCTTGTATGTAATAAACCTATATTTTTTCTAAGTTTCCTGCTGGTTATTGCCAAAGGGCATCTTGCAATCACAATAAGAATCACAAAGCTTCAATCACAATAAGAATCACAAAGGTTGATCAAGTGGGAACACTGGTTTAGAAAGGGGAGATGTCTGCGGGACGCTCATTGGGGCCCAGGTGAGCGCCTCTAGATATTTCTAGCGTGCAGCTGTAGTATGGATAGACCGAGGCACCAAACAATAGTACTCAAATTTGAAACATGCATCAGAATTCCTTGGAGGATTTGCCAAGACAGACTGACGAGCTGCATGGCCACAATTTCTCACTCTGTGGGTCTAGATCAGCCTCAGAATGTGCAATTCTAATAAGCTCCCAAGCGACTCTGATGATGCTGTCACTGGAACCACACTTGGAGAACCATTTCTCTGATATGATTGAGTCCCTCTTATATCTCTGACCTGGTCCCCTAAACGCTGCCCACTGTCACTCAGAACCAGCCACACCGAGCTTCTTTCAACGGCACTTTTCTCCTGAAATCTCTTGCCATACATATAGGCATGGCTGGCTTCTGTCTTCAGATTGAAGGACAAATATCACATCTTTAGACTCACATTTCCTGACCACTGTTTTTAATTTTTTTCTCTTAACTTAGCCCCTAGCAGTTGATTTTTTTTCATATCACCCTGTTTTATTAAGCTTATAGCAATTATAACTCTCTGAAAATATTTCACTCCTGTCCACCTCATACAATGTAATCTTTGTGAGAGCAGTGACCTTACCTGTCTTTCAATGCTACGTCTTTAAGGCTTAATATGAACATAGACTCTTATTTTCAAAGAACATCTGTTAGCAGATTATGGAACGCTAGTTGTTTAGAACAGAGTTTGGTAAATGTTGCCTATACACGATGGGAAAATATTCCTTTAACTTCAGATGTGCAGCTGTGAAGTTAGGGAACAGTTCGCAAGACCACCCTCCCTTCTGGCAACGACTGCAGAGCTCAGACGTCCCCAAGATCACCCTCAGATCGAATAATTTGCCCAAAAAATTATTCAGAACTCACTGAAAGCGGTCACATTTTTGGTTCAGTAAAAGAACACAGATTAAAATCAGGCAAGGGGAAATGAGCCTAAGGCAGAGTCCATCAAAATTCCAAATATGAAACTTCCAATTGTCTTCCGTCCATGAAGTTATAGACAGCATCAACCCCTCCCAACAATGATGCGTAGCAGTACACGTGAAGTATTGCGTACCAGGGAAGCTCATCCGAGACTTGATGTCAAGAAATTTTACTTGGGCTTGGTCACAAAAACATGGTTGACTTTCCCTATGGCTGAGTCTCCAGCTGTTCCAGAGGTAGACCAGATACCTCATGGCCTAAAGAGCCCACAATAAACTGTTGACTATCCAGTGTGGCCCAAGGACCCCAGGTAAATATACCTTTAATAGGTAGGACATTCCAAGGATCTGAAGATCACCTCCCAGGAGCTGAAGACAAAGGCCGGAACTTCCTTTGGGTGAGGTTAAGTCTTTACTACATAATAGCTCTACAGATTGAGTGATAACATATGCACGTCCTTTGTGCACACAGAAATCCCTTTGAGAAGATTATTTACTGATGAATTCTTCCTTTGCTCATCCATTGACTCATTTACTTTATGCAATACTTATTACATGTGGAACTAAGTCCTTTTCCTCAAAGAGCTCAGAATCTGATAAGGAAGACAAGCATGTCAACAATTGCTAAAGAAATACGAGGATTTTGGAGTTGTACGAAGACTGAGCAACTTGCAAAAGGACAGAAGTGGCAAGAAGTCATCAGGCAAAGATACCATGGGACTGGGTCTTCCAAACTGTGTAGGGATTCTGGATCTTAGTGTGTTAACAATGAAATGAAGCAAGGGGACTATGTGGTTGATATTTCAGTAATGCCTCTCGATTCATTTACACCTCCCTGTAAACACCTGCTTCTGTGATCCCCTCACACATAAGCCCTAGGTCTGACCATGTAGTCCGCACATCCTTGAAAGTCCTTCTTCGTTTTGGACTTTTCTTCTTGATATTCTTTGAGAACACCATGTAAATAAGCTTGAGCTAACCTGTTAGAAAATGAAAGACCATAGGCAGGAGAAAAAAGCCACTTTGACCAATATAGCCTCTCAACCAATATAGCTAAGGTCAACCCCGATCCTTCTGTCATGAGCCCACCCGCCTACTGACCACAGGCCAGCAGAAATCAGCCAAGTGGCTTGGACCAGAAGAATAAACTACCCAGTCCACGCCCTGTGAGCTAAATAAAAAGGCTGTTTTAAGCCATCAGTTTTGTGGTGTTTTGTTACACAACAAAAGCTACATATGTATAGACACAAGATTAACTCTGTGTTAATCTTGGATCATACATAATTTAAAATCATAATGTTTTCTATTTCTAGGCCTAAATAAGTTGATGTGTAGCCTGAGAATAATAGGGATAAAATAGGTCAGAAGGTTTTCAATGATTTTTATTCCAGGAATAATGTCATCTTTTGTGCTGAATTGTCTCTTCGTTGGGTCATCATGCCCTCTCAAAAACTGTGCTCATATATGAAAACAAATAGCGGAGAGCATATTAAGAAGTCAAGAATGAAATGTGTTTCATAATATGACATAGAAAATTGCTTGCTTCCATTTTGCATGCCTAGCCGATGCTAGTAAAAAGCTCCAAACTTATAAATAAGAATGTAGTAGTCAGAATGCTATTATAAACATTATCTTTCTAGCCCATAGCTTGTTTGCAAAACACGTTAATTAAATTATTTAAAAATTCACACACTGTCTCCAGTTTCACTTTGTTCCAATGTTTTCTCACCCTTCCAGAATCTATCTACAAAGAAAAGTGCAACAGAACTTGCTTGAGAAGAAAAAAAAATAGAAATGTTTTGGTGTTATTTGTGTTGGGAAAGAAGAAAATATTAAACATCTTGCAGAAAACCGTTTCCAGAGAACTCCTGGAGTCCCTCGAGGTCTCTCAGATAAGTCTCCAGGAAGCATCTGAACTTTTCAAGGATTATCTAAGGCCAACTGAAAAAGTGAAAACTTGGGAGAATTTCCTCCACTGGCTTCCGTCTTCAGGTGTAGTCACAAGTACTGATATCTTGCCTTTCACTGAGTTGCCAGCCTGAATTTTGAAATGAGACCTGATCCCCAAAGCCTAAGAGAGAGCGGAAGTAAAGCCTTCTGCAAAACAAACTCGATACAAGAGAGAGTCCCCAGTGGCTTTAAATACATCACGGGGTTCAAAATATGTCTCTTTGAAATAAGTATCCTCTAACCGTTTGCTGTTTGAGATTTAGTGACCGATTGTTGTTGTTGATGTTCTCATAAATTTGGAATTCTTGAACTCCATTTAACAATTTTCCTTTTCGAGAAGCCTTGAAATGGCACGTTGATTTGCTGCGTTGGGTTTTGATGACTGCGGAGAATGGTTCTTTTCAGCCTACTTGTGTCTCGAGTTCCTTGTGATAATAAATGTTCCATAAGCTGACTTTCTTTCCGTTTTGATCTCAGGCCTCCTGTGCAGGTGTATGTGGTTGTGTGAAATAAACCAAGCTGTAGACTATTGTATTTTTATTAAAATTAAAATTAAAATCCAGCCCAATGCCCTGACCGTGTGGTTTTAAGAACTAGCAGCTGTCTTTCCTGTCAAGGAAAGATTTGGGTAAATATGAAATGGGATTTACATTCTGTTGAGTGTTATGTGTCAGGGACTTCAGAATACTTCCTTTCTTAATCTTTTCAACCATTTGGTAAATATATATGTGTGTGTGTGTGTGTGTGTGTGTGTGTATTTGAAACAATAAATATGAGAAACTATGGAGATTAAATAACTTGTCTAAGACCATAGATTTAGAAAGAAATACAGTAACCTGTTTCTTATAAATACCTTAATTTTAGGATAATATCCTTCCAACAGATTTCACGAAAGCCTTAGAAGGTGAGAATTCAGTAAGGACTCCCTCTTTTAGTATTCAGAAGAAGCAATAATGTAGTATGTATGTACATACGTATGTTGTTAGCAATTTGTTTAAAAAGTTATAAAAATAATACACAATTATCACATACAAATTAGCAAGTATTGAAAGGGAAAAGGAAGGGGCTATGTCTATACACGAGTTATCTGTGAGTCAAATATTTAAAATTACTGTCTCTGGAACACTGTTTGACATACTGCTTGATTATATTGATTTTCTTCTAATTTATTATTTTGTTTCTTTCTTTACTCTTTACTATCTTTATATATGCAGATAACTCTATATATCTCTTTAGTATCTCTATATATGCAGAAAAATGAATGAATTACAGTTTTTGAGAATGTTGAATTGTCACAAAATGAACACACCAGGGGACCATCACCAAAATCAAGAAATAGAACTTTAGAATAGAATATTCTGTAGTTCCAGAAGCCTCCTTTGTGTCCCTTATAATTCCTTCTTCCTGTCTACCCTCATCACTATCCTATAATTGAGCATGGAGCCTGCTTACAACTCTCTCTTTCTCCCCCACCCTTTGCCCCTCTCCTGCACTCACACACACCCTCTCTCTCTAAAAGAAAAAAAAAAAAAGAAAAAAAAAAGAAATGAGCTATCAAGCCATGAAAAATGGAGGAAACTTAAATGCATATTGCTAAATGGGTGAATATTTTTGAGTGAGTCAATGAACCAAAGGGTAAGAAAGCCAGTTGAAAAAGGCTACATTCTGTACGATTCCAACTACACGACATTCTGGAAAAGGCAAAACTGTGAGACGGTGAAAAGGCTAATGGGGATCATGAATCATGGTGAGGTTGGGTAAGGAATAAACAGGTGGGGCAAGGGGATTTTTAGGTTGATGAAATGATTCTGTACACTGGTTGATACATTTTACATTTATACAAGGGTGAGCCCAAATATAAGAGATGCACTTCAGTTAATGTATCAGTATTGGACGACTAACCGTAAAAAAGATATCACATCAGTGCATGATGTTAATAATAGGGAAATTAAGGAGAGGGGACGGGGAGTATATGGAAACTCTGAACTTCCAACGCAATTTTTCTGTAAACCAAAAACTGCCCTAAAAATAAAGTACACATTTAAATAAGAATATGGGGCGCCTGGGTGGCTCAGTCGGTTGAGTGTCCGACTTCAGCTCAGGTCACGATCTCGCGGTCCGTGAGTTCAAGCCCCGCGTCGGGCTCTGGGCTGATGGCCCAGAGCCTGGAGCCTGCTTCTGATTCTGTGTCTCCCTCTCTCTCTGCTCCTCCCCCGTTCATGCTCTGTCTCTCTCTGTCTCAAAAATAAATAAACGTTAAAAAAAATTAAAAAAAAATAAATAAGAATATATGTGTACACATATAAACATCCAAAAACTTATGTCTAGACAGATACACCAAGTTGTTACCATCAGGTAGAGAAAAAAGAACATTACGGATGAAGGGAGAGGGTTGGCCACTCCCACGAAAAAATTAAACTAAGAGCGCAGATTCATAAATAATATCTGAGCTTATTTTTCTAAAAAAGATACCTAACGGGATAGTCATGCAAACATTAACGATGATTATATCAAAAAACACATTTCTGAACATGGCTTTCTCCCTGATATTTTGCAGGCAGTGTTAATTTCTACAATTATGAGTATAGTTTATAAAATTGGAGGAAATACCAAGTATGACTAATTTTGTTGAAAAATATATGAACATACAGTCAGGACCCAAGGGGTTCTCTGGGCTTTAAAGTAAAAATATATACAGGCAATAAAAATACAAGTGTTTCTCCTCCATTATTTTTGTTCAGTTTTATGACTAAAAATACTTCTGTTTTCCCGTAAATTTATTTTACTATGGTGAATTCTTATTCCAAAACAAATTTGCTTTCATCGCTATTCTCAAATATACACGTTTATAGAAAAAATGATAGCGATATCAAAGCTATGAGGAACTGAGTATTATGGTGGTAGCTTTTATTAGATGTTCACAGCATTTTGCGCATAGACACAGGCTGAGTCAAGCATAGATGTGTACTTTCCTGCACACGTACAATATTGTAGGTCCTCCAGCTACGTTCTGACTAATCGATGAAAATAACTATGAAGAGGTGCAAACTGGTACAGCCACTCCGGAAAACCGTACGGAGGTTCCTCAAAAAGTTACAAATAGAACTACCCTATGATCCAGCAATTGCACTGCTAGGTATTTACCCAAAGAATACAAAAATGTTAGTTCAAAGGGATATATATGCCCCAAACTGTATGGCAGCATCATCAACAATAGCCAAGTTATGGAAACAGCCCAAGTGTCCAATGACTGCTGAATGGATAAAAAAGATGTGGAATATTACTCAGCCATAGAAACAGAATGGAATCTTGCCATTTGCAATGACATGGTTGGAGATACAGAGTATTATACTAAGCAAAACAATTCGTGAGAGAAAAAAACTATTATATGGTTTCACTCCCATGTAGAGTTTAAGAAACAAAACAAAGGGAAAACAAAGAAGCGCGAGGGAAGCAGACCCAGAAATAAACTCTTAACTAGAGAGAACAAACTCATGGTTACCAGAGACAAGGTGAGCCAGAGTAAAATTTATGGGTAAAATAGGAGGCGGGAATTAAGGAGTCTACTTGTGATGGGCACTGGGTGATGTACGTAAGTGTTGAATTACTTATATTACTACACCTGAAAGTAATAACTACACCCCGGGTTAACTAAGTGGGATTTAAATAAAAACTTGAAAAATAATAAATAAAAAAAAAAAAAGAGGTCATTGGTTAATTGTGCAATCATCTCCTTGAGGCAGTCGGGCCGGAGTCTAGAGTAATTGATGTGTTCTACTTGGAACTACAGGTAGAGATGAAGCTTGACGCCAGGAGGACAGAGTTCCCAAAGACGTGTCAGCGGCGGTGTAAGGACTATGAACGCAAAAGGAGGGGTGAGAAACTCCCTTTCTGTCTGGGAGGTGCTGTTGGCATGACCGGGCTACAGTGGCTCAAGACCCAGCCTCTTTACGGAACACTCAGAACCAGCCTTATCACAATCTCCTAAAGATGCGCCCTCCTTCGAGGTCTGCGTATAAACTATGGAGCCCCCTCCAGGGTCCTGTTTTACCATCAGAGGCCAGGTAAGGCCACTCCTAAGAATTGTGATCATCGATCCCACAGAGTCCCTCCTCTGAAGCTTCTCTACGTTTGGTTAGAAGCTCATCTCTTCCTGTACCCCAAGCAGTTATTACTGAGTTATTTCAGTGTTTTCTTTTTCTCCTTCAGCTTTTTAAAATGTTTATTTAGTTTTGAAAGAGAGAGAGAGACGGGGAGAGAGAGAGAGAGAGAGAGAGAGGGAGACACAGAATCTGAAACAGGCTCCAGTCTCTGAGCTGTCAGCACAGAGCCCGACGCGGGGCTCGAACTCATGGACCTCGAGATCGTGACCTGAGCCGAAGTCGGATGCTTAACCGACTGAGCCACCCAGGCACCCGTCTCCTTCAGCTTTCTAAAAATAGGCAACCAATTCCATATATTAAATACCTTCTGCTGGGAACACTGAAAATGATAGTATTTTTTTAATGTGTGCCATTCGCACGCACACACACACACACACACACACACACACACACAGGATTTCTGGAAAAGTAGCACATGGATGTGAGAAAGCATACTATTTCAGGGACATGGAAGATGGGCATTTCTCATACACTATCAACATGACTCTGCCATATCACCCAGGACACCTCATGTCAGTGTCATAGGAATCCACTGTCTCAGAAAAATGCGAGTTCCAGTAACAGTTAATGTTTTCACCTATGAGTTGACAAAACCATTTTGTAAACTTTAAATACACATATGAATATAACATAACAATAAACAACAACCAATCTTGGCCCCTACCCTCAACCCACGCACATCTACTGAGTTCACGTCTCGGCTCTATGGTTATGTGGGTTCAATCTGCTCAGGAAATCCTAATTTCAGTTCAGAATTCTTGGGATAAATGCACCACGAGCACGCTGACAGCTATGTAGCATTGGAGTTCAACAAGCCCCCGAGTTCTCTCAGTCTCAAAATACAACCAGTGTTTTCCATGGTGGGGGAGGTGAATTTTTTTTATATACCAGGAAGGGACACAACATTATAAAATCCCACTTCCCCTTGGGTTTTGCAACAAACAAGTACTGTTTTTTTCTGGCCGCCTTCACGTGGTCCTATGTGGTTGTGGGACCGTCACTTGTTTCAGATGCTTTGCATATTCCAATTAATGCAATTTTATTGCATATAACCCTAAGGCACTTCATAAAAGGCTGACATTTTCCTCGAACAAACAAATAAAATATAATATAAATTTCCGGCATGTTCTGGCAAACACACACACCCTTCCACACACTCTCGCAGTGCCATCATCCCCACATAAAAATGTTTTATGAGGTAACAGACTTCAGATGTGGAGCTTCTGAGCCTGCCAGCGTGAGCTCACAGACAGCCCTTTTGGTTCAGTGTTATTGCAGAGTGAACAGAAGGGGCAGGAAGGACAGAGGTGTTCCTCGTGCAGATGGATTCTGAGACGCGCAAAGCCCAGACCTGCCATGGGAATTGGCCCCGACAGGCAGCTCAAATGCTTAGTTTCTTCCCCTCTCTGTCCCCACCCTCACTGGGTCACAGAAGGTTGGCCAGCAGCATGGAATGACTCTCAGGGAGCTGCGGGCAGGCAGGTAGAGGACTTCATTTTTTTGACTGTCGATCTGAAGAAAATCACGATCAGAGGAATTTTACAATTCAAGTCTACAAATTTGGCATGGAAATACGATGCGGTAGCTTCGTGTATTCCCTTAGTTCATTACTCCGTGAATCGGTACATAGCATAGCATGTCCGGCCAGGCCATTTCTCCTTCCAAGAAAAGGGCACAACCAAGGGCACTGTTTAAAGTTGTGCCCACTGGGAGCATGTCCCTGACCAGTGCCCTTCAGGGATGGTCCGGGGTTGGGGGGGGGGCAGTGGGGCTGCAGCTGTCCACTTGCTGCCCAAACACCATGCGGAACCATCTGTAAACCTGGTCCACGCCTTTTCTTCCTCTGTTGACTGATTCTGAGGACTCCCATGAAGCCACGGGTACAGGCTGGGAGAGAGAAGGCGATGTAGCGGGAGGGGAGGCCATGGGCATCTGGGCCACCTTTCCAAGTGACTACTTGTGCCTTCGGGCTACAAGTATCATGGAGGTGCCACTGACATCCGATAATGGAGTGGGGCTGTGCACGCCCGACGTTGCGACTTGGTGGGTCACCTAACGCCTAGTTCACGGTGGACAGTTCATGTTGCACGGTAACCTGGTGGCCTGTGGTTAAGTGTTTAATCTCTACCAAGGCCTGGTAGCAAGCCAAGGACTGTTCCTCAAAGGGGAAGTCGTTACCTGCGGAGGACTGGGGGGTGTTTGCTCCAAAATCGTAAGAGTCTGCCGTATGATTCACCTCTAGGGGCCTAGGAAAAGCTGCAAACCATCAGCATGCCAATCTGCTGATGACGCTTTGCCAGATGAATAGGTTCAAACTAGGTACAAGGGGATGAGTTAATTTGCTCCAGCAGCGAAACTGTATCTGGTACAGCCTCCCGGTTGGAGTCACCACCTACTTAAGCTTAGTAATCCATTGTCATTCTCCAAGATCCGTCTGTCTGCCGCACAGACCAAGTAGGTGAGCTGAGTGGGGAGGTGACGGGAATCCCCATCTCTGCATCTTTCAACTCTTTGATGGTAGCACCAATCTCTGCAAACCCTCCACGAGCACAGTATTGCTTTGTGTACTATTTTTCTGGGTAGAGGCAGTTTCAGCGGCTTCTAGTTGGCCTTTTCCACCACAACGACCTTCCCTCCACGGGTCAAGAAACCAAGGTGGGGATTCCGCTA
The DNA here is from genome assembly GCF_018350215.1 of Panthera leo. Classification (NCBI taxonomy): domain Eukaryota; kingdom Metazoa; phylum Chordata; class Mammalia; order Carnivora; family Felidae; genus Panthera; species Panthera leo. Next base: position 154,751,004 of record NC_056687.1, read on the forward strand.
GCTGCTGAGTATGTCTATGCCTACCACACGTTCTGTAATTTGGCAAATACGCACAGGAAAGGCTCGGGGGTCCGCTGGATCCGCTACGAGCTGGACGTGAGCTAAAACTCCATTGACCTTCTGAAACCTCGACACTGACTTGTGGACCGCAGGGATGTGTTGCGTCTCCTGCAATCAGTCGGTGGCAGTTCAGAGCCAGTTCAGAGTTTACCGATCGAGTAAGCACTGGGCAAACTTCCTATTTCACTCCGAGAAGCACCGCGGTCGATGAGCCAATGCCATCCGTCTGCACACGCCAGACTCTCCTTATAGCTGTTTGACTCTGCTGTCTGTCCCGGTGGCCAGGCCCACCTCACCTCTGGTGATCGAATGTGGCCGTTTGACCCCCGTGCCGCCCTGAGATCCAGTCACTCCTACCGCATTCAGCTTTCCCAGGGCAGTGACCGCAGTTCGCACACGGAGGCCTCCACGCCGGGTCATCACAAAGTTCTTCAAGGATGCCCAGGTTGTCCTCACAGATGCATTTCTCACAGGATCAGCGATGCGTCTTACAGGCCTACCCTTAAACGGCAAACTCGGTCTGACATTCCAACGTCCTCGAGCTTCTGAACCTTTCTTCTCCATCAAACCCGGGCGTGTCGGGCACTTCAGATTAATTCACTGTGGGCCGCCTTTTGGTCCATATTTCAGCCAATCACTGAACTGGTAAGTCCCTAACAACTCAGGCTGCAGCATTAAATGCAGAATCGCTGCTTAGTGACTCCTTGTCAATACATCTGGCTTGATCCAACTTTCTGTTGGATCCAGTTCAGAGCCAGCCCCGCACGTGTTCCCGTGATTTGTGTGGGTATAAACGAGGAAACTCAAGTCCTCTTAGAGACGCACACCTCTCACTGATCACGCTTTGTACTTCACCTTTAGGGGCCTGCTGGGATTCAGGTCTAGTCCTGACAGGGTCCTGCCATGGGTCCTGCCAGGGATCGGCGGTGTCTTGCCTGACACTCCCTTGCAAGGGAGGCCATGCCTGTTTTCTCGGGCCGTGGAAGATTCACTTGACTTCCATCTAGTTAAAACAGTTTCACAGGAGACAAAGAACAAAAGACTGACGTTCGGAATTTATAAATCCTGCCTGTATATCGATAAAACAAATTAGCCGCAAAGTAAAGTGAGTAATAGGAAAGCAGTAGCCAATACTCATGTGGAAAAATATTTAACACCATGAGAGAAGTGAGAGTCAAAGTGCTTTGTATCCAGCACTGGCTATGGATTTACATTTTTAAATATTTATCTTTTTTGAAAATTCTGAGAAAAATTAAGTTTTGGCAAGAACGTGAAGCAGTATAACCCCTATGTGCGATTATAAAGAGATACAGTTCCTTTGGAAAATAGTGTGGCATTACCTAGAAAATGTTACATGCTTCATATCCATCAACCCAGCTTAGGTATGTATCCTAGACAAGCTTTACAATATGCACTGGGACATACGTACAAGAATATTCAAAAGAGTGTTGTTTGTGATGGCAGGGAAGTGTTAACAACCCCAAAGTTTATTCAGGGAATAATGGAGACATAAAGAGGTTCAATCAATAATCAATTACTGAGCCGCATTGAAAACAAACGGGGAACCCCAAGAAATCCATGTTTTGGATTCTATTGATATAAAAGCCAAGATATGCACACATGTGGATACATATTTTAGAATAAATAAACAGGGATGACCCGTGAAGACAAAAATACTAATTCACAGAGATACATGCATCCCGATGTTTATAGCAGCATTATCTGCAATAACCAAATTGTGGGAAAAAAATATACACACACACACACACACACACACATACACACACACTCACACACCCACTCTCCCCCCCCCTCCACGCACACAATGGAATATTATTCGGCCATAAAAAAGAATGAAATCTTGCCATTCGCAACAACATGGATGGAGTTAGAGTATTATGCTAAGTGGAACAAGTTAGTTAAAGAAAGGCAAACACCATATGATTTCACTCATATGTGGAATTTAAGAGACAGAACAAATGATCAAAGGGGGAAAAAAAGAGAGAGTCAAACCAAGAACCAGTCTCTTAACTATAGAGGAAAAACTGATGGTTACCATAGGGGTAGGTGTGGGGGATGAATGAAATAGCAGGCAGGGGTTAAGGCGTGCACTTGAGGGCGCCTGGCTGGCTCAGTTATTAAGCATCTGACTTTGGCTCAGGTCGTGATCTCACGATATGTGAGCCCTGTTTCTGGTAAGCTCGAGCCCCCCCTATGGGTGAGCACAAGCCCAGCATGGGGTAAAAACACGAGCTTTGCTTTGGGTGAGACTCTCTTTTCTCTCCTCTCCCCTCTCTCTCTCTCTCTCTCTCTCTCTCTCTGCCCCTAGCTCACTGGTGCTCCCCTCTCTCAAAAAAAAAAAAAAAATGATATACTCTTGTGCTGAGCACTAGGTGATGTGTGGAAGTGTTGACCTGAAACTAACACTGTATATTAACTAACTGGAATTTAAATGACAACTTAAAAAAAAATAATAACAAAAAAATATTATTATTTCATTTCCTAAACAAGGTGTTGGACACATGGGCAATGATTTAATTGTTATCCTTTAAACTATGCCTTTTACATTAGAGATTATAAATGAATATTTCATGTACTCTAAACATCGAACTTTTTAAATCATTATAAATGGGAGCCACGATTGCTTGAGGCAACAATGTAAGTTTAGGTTGTCTGATTTCTAATTCAGACACCACCAAGGATATTATGTATAAATAACAGATCCTCTCTATTCCTCAATTTCCTTATCTCTAATACTGGAGATAATAACAGCATCAAGTGTTTTCTTTTAAGATGATTAAATTAGTCCATATCAAAGCTCAATCTGATGCCTGCCATGGAGGATATACATGTTATGAGTTGTCTGGCAAATACAGACCTGAAGATGTAATATTTCAACTTTGATAAAGTGTCATAAGTCATACAATATGATGAAACCTCTTCTAATTTGTTTTATATGTCTATCATATGCCAAATTATTATAGCAGTGGCACAAAAACTCAATTGTATACACGACACAGATACAAACGGAATAAATAAATAGACATCTAATCAACAAATCTGTAAGTGTATTAAAAGATTACTACACCAAGCAGGCTTATTCTAGGAAGGCAGGCATAGTTTAGTTTTCAGCAAATATTAAGCTATTCTAATACTTTCAGAGACTCAAAGAGATTAAATTATGTGCGGATCTCAACTGGATGCCAAAAGCAGTAAAATATTCAACATTTGGAGCCACAACTATTATATTAGCTAAAAATAGAAGAAAATCTTATATTTTACTTAATATCATGAGGACTTTGTACCAGAAATTTCATGAAATGAAATTTTAATGATAAAATATTTTATACAGTCTGACAAGAATCAAGAAGGAGATAGGAAAAACTCCTATCACATTACATTTTTTACATTGCAATGGAGTGTCTAAGAAATAGAAAGTGAAAAGATAAATAAATAAATAGTATATGAATATTGGCGGGAAAGAAGTCAAATGTTACTTATTTCAAATAATATTATTTTCTACATAGAAAAAATCCAAAAGTTCAAGGAAGTACGTGGAAACAAAAAGACCCACATAAACAAATCCAAAGCTTTCCTGGACACCAGCAATATTGGGAAATGCACTAGAAAAATGGGTTCTTCATTCACAGTAAAATGAAAACCTTGACCAAATCAGGGATGACTTAATTATAAACGTGAAGGGTCTATCATAAAAACCAGGGGCGCCTGGGTGGCTCAGTCGGTTAAGCGTCCGACTTCTGCTCAGGTCATGATCTCACAGTCCGTGAGTTTGAGCCCTGCGTCGGGCTCTGTGCTGACAGCTCAGAGCCTGGAGCCTGCTTCGGATTCTGTGTCTCCCTCTCTCTCTGACCCTCCCCCGTTCATGCTATGTCTCTCTCTGTCTCAAAATAAATAAACGTTAAAAAATTAAAAAAAAAAAACTAGAATGACACAGTGAAGGACATAAGCATAGAGTTGAATAAAGGGAAAGCTACACGATATTTCTGGGAGCAAATAGTCACTGCTGTGCATTCAAAACTCCCATGAAATGTTAGATACTCAGCAACAACCTGGACGATTTTATCTAGATAGTGTGTAAGACAGCACCTGTTTCATGGGATAAAGCCATGAGAGATGGGGCAGACCTTTCAGATTTTAAAACATATTGCAATGGTATGGTAATTAATCAAAAAATTTAAGTATTAGTGAAAGAAATAGATGAATAGAACAGAATAGAGTTCAGAATTACACCCATTAATTTACAGAAATTTGATTTATTCTGTAAGTGGAATTTCAAACTATTGCTGAAAATATCAGAAGTCAGTAAATGTTGTTGACATAAAGTAAAAAAGATAGCAGGTAGGAATAGAGAAAGAGAGAGACAGAGATTAAGGGTCAAAAGTAACACTTTACGAATATATGTGGTAGTATTAAAATCTTTTATGAGATAATATACATGTAATTTGGTGATAGAAAAAGTATTTCCAGGTGCAAAATCTAAAAGTCAGAAGGTAACATCATGACAGAATTGATTTCACACATATCATATGAATTGTAAAAATTCCCATAAGAGTTTGACATGTGACAGATGCGGAAACTTGTTTGTAACGTGGATTTGTACAAAATACAAATCCATAGTCATAAGCAACTAAAAGATCTCTCTTGGAAATAAAGAATAGAAAAAGGACATAGAATATAGACAATTAATCATTACCTTATGAAAGACCATCTTTCTATTGACACAAACCACTTCTGACCCCCATCTGTCCCTTTTCAAAAATACTTTTCCTCTTAGTTTTATTTTTATTTTTTATTCTAATCCAAAATACCATTCTACCACTTTCCCAGAGATCATTATGATGACAGTAATATATTGTGCATTATCATTAATTGATTTTCAGAATTTCTCGATAGATGATAGATAGATAGATAGATAGATAGATAGATAGATAGATAGATATAAATTTATATATGAAGACTTTATATACATTATTTTACATATGAAAACTAATGGAGGCAAGATTAATCTTGCCTTCGCTAGGATCCATGCTAGAGGGAGACTCAAATTCCTGCGTTTTACTCTTTACATTACGTTTCACTGGAAAACATGGGTGGAATTGAGATTCTAATGGTTTTAGACAAAGGAGGTCAAAATTCAGGGATTTATGATCCAGGGGTGAAACTAGAAGCTTTCTTAGTTGGAATATTGAAACTTGAGTTCACTGGTGCACTGAGTTCAACAAGATTGAAATCCAGAAATTCTCTGGTATGCAGTAGAGAAAAGGGGTTGAAAGCTCTGGGATATGGAGATGCCAGACTAAATGCTACCCCTCAGGAGACTCAGAGGAAACTCCACTAAATTATTACAAACGCTTTGACGAAGGGAACATCAGCATCCTTGTAACCCTCTGTTACATTTGCTTGTCTATTGTACTGTCTTCAGTCTGGAGATAAAGGGGGAATCGGGGCTCCCAATTTTGGTGAGAATAATATGATCTTGCAGTGGCCGATGCCACGTGGTGGCATTTAATCGTTTCTTAACAGGGGGACACAACTGCCGCAATAATCCACAAGGGCACAGTCACAATCCAAGTGTTTTGACTCCCAAGGACATATGACAGTGACTAATTTTTCACACAGCCCAAAGGAAGGGACTAGATGGACAGTTTAAAAGGTGCTACTTGATTTATATAATCAGATACATTCTAGACCAATGGAGATAAATCTGATTCGAGTTCCCATAGTCACTGCATAAGATGAAAAATCAGTAGCTGGGAAGTCTAAAGAAGAAGAATGTGGATGTTCTTCTCGGAATGGAAATAGAATAAGAATGTATCTATGTCCCATGAAAATGCCTACAGGTTGCGTTCAGTGTGGCTCAGGTTGCCGATATCCAGGTGGTCAAAAGAACTTATCTTGGGGCTGTCAGGGAGCTATCCCGGGTTTTGCTTAATAGACTCATGAGCAAAGTAGTCACTTTGGCAGCCATGAAGGTTCCATGTAGGCTCCCCTACATGAAATCTCCCTCACCATAGGTGATCCTGACTGCTGTATCTACAAAGTGTGCAAATTGCCAATAACAGATGGGTAGAAGGGATTACCCAGCCACCTAGTGACAGGTTGATTGCACTGGAACTTTTCCATCTTGGGGAGAACAGCAATCCACCCTTATAAGAGATAGATACAGATGCTGAATGCAAATTTGTCTTCTTTGTCCTCAATTCTTCTATCAGCCCCATCTTGACTGATGAAATGACTTATTCTCTGCCGTGGCATCACACACCATTTTTCAATCGTGGAGAACCTCATTTTACACGAAAGTAGACAATGAACTTCGTACCTATGACATTTGCTGGTCTACCATGTGTCCCATCACCGAAAGGCAGTTAACTTGCTGTAACAGTGAAATGGTCTATTAAAAGAAGAGTTGCACTACCAACCAAAAGATGCCACCATATAAGATCCAGATGCTACTTCAAGGATGTGGGATAATCTTTGAATCTGTGACCAATATATGAGGATATATATATATATATATATATATATATATATATATATATTTCTCTATAATCAGAATCCATGAATCCAGGAATTTGGGGTGGACATAGGATGGTTCTACTCAGCCAAGGAGTCACTAAGAGATTTTTGTCTCTTGTCCCTAAAACCATGAACTTGGCTAATTTAGAGTTTCTAAGAGAGGAATATTGTTTCATCAGAGAACATATACACGGGTCCCCAGATTAGAATCTGAGAATATCCATTTGCCAATTGGGTCTGCTTGTGCTATTGAAATGCCAAGCACAGGGGAAAGCTGAAGTGGAAAGTTCCATTTGCCGAAGGGAAATTACATTGCTGTTACACAAAAAGTACAAGAAAAATTATGTTGGTACCCGGGTGATTTACGTGGGGACTTATAGAACTCTAATGTCATTGATGGGTGCCCTAGTAAACTACCTGGATGATGACTGTGTCTTTGACATGTTATTTGAATCTTTTGTGGTGAGGATATTGCATAGTTATTTCTACAATAAAAATAGATAAGAATTGAACAGTTAAGAAAGTGTTAAAGTAAGATATATTAAGGGAACAACAAAAAGAATTAGAAAGGAAGTAAGGATTTGTCTGAGCTTTAAAATATAATTTAAAAATTGGCAATGAATGACAAGGTAATAAAAGCATGTGACAATGAAAACATGGAGGGATAAAACAGGAGAGAATAGTTGGGATAGAAAAGTTAGTTGGTGAACCCCGATAGTGTGTTCACAATGGCAGGTGGGGTGAACAGGGAGGTCTGAATCCCTCTCTTCTAGTCTTTGGACTAGATCCCAAAGATGATAAAGTGTCATGCAGAGAAGTAACATGATCATATGTGCATTTTAAAAAAGACTTCTGGGAGCAAGTACCTGGAAGGTTAAGAAATATTCACTGATTGAGTAAATAAATAATTGAAGGAAGAAGAGGGGTATTGCTGGAAGGCTATTAAAATTGTTCAAGGAAGAGTTGTTGAGAGCTAGAAAAATGTTCCCAAAAGTCTGTATTTATGCATCATGAAATCTATACACAGTCTTTTGTGGACTTCGATCAGCAATGAAATGAGGTAATGCCAGACATGGCCGTCAATTCCAGATTCTTCCATACCATCTTTTAAAGAATGCCTCTATATGGACAGAACTTAGACTTAAAATGGGGGGGGGGGAGACAATAAAAAAGAAAAGGAAATTTTCTCTTTATTCTAACTGTAAGAACACAATGAGATAAAATTTATTTTTCTGCCCAAATGTTTGATCAGGACTTATTGCCAATACTCTCTGCACTTTGATTGGCCCAATGCTACACAGAGCTAGTGGTGTGGCTATTGGCAGTAAATCATATAACTGTACTAACTTTGGCCAGGAGTGCCTACATATTATTGAATTAGAGGCTCCACGCTGATATTTCAAAGAATCAAAAGGTCATAGAATGATTCATATATGGCAATATGAAGTACAGCTACACTGTCCCTTTTTGCCTTGCGCATACCTCTGGTATGAAGTGTAGAGGAAAGGCATTAAATTGTATCTTGTGTTCAGTGGAGATAGGGGGTGACCGTCGTCATAATCAAGATGAACAACAACAATATTTATTTTCTGTAATTACTGATGCTTATTTTTAGTATATTTAAACAGCATACTGCCAACATTCGTTCTGAAGACAGCAATACAATATGTTCTCCCTCGCGTACCAGACCTTCCAAAGGCAAATTACCTAACCCCGCTGAGCCATACTTCCCTAAATTGTAAAAAGAGGATAATAATACTTGCAGGACAGTTAAGAGGATTAGAGATTATTTGCTTTCAGTGCTAAGCAAAGTTCCTGTTGCAGAACTCCTACTATGCAGTTGTTAAATCTTGCGGAGACATTTGTATAGTGATTTTCCATTTATTAAAAAAAAATACGTATAATATGTTGGGCTAGCAGCCTCTGGAAAGACCCACCTCTTGTTCTGCATGGGCTTGTGTCATTCCCTCCCCCACCCCCCACCCCGCCCCCGAGTATTGGCTGGCCTAGTTGCTTCCTTCTAACCAATAGAATACAGCAAAGGTGGTAATTTGTTACACATTAATAGATAACTCATACATATGTATATAAAATTTACATAGCAAAAGGACTCTAAACTTGTTCACCAGTATGCTGGGAAATAGGTTATCTCTGCACAATGGAATACAATACAGCAATCAAATGAAATAAAAAATGCAGGAGCTTAAGCAGCAACACTGATCACACAAACACAATATTGAGCAGAAGAATAAGACAGAGTATTTGCAGAAGGTACCATTTACATAAATGTCAAAAACACATAAACTTATACCATTTAGGAGCTGTGTTCAGAACAAATTGGAATAAAGCGGAATGATAATTATGTGACTATTTAATATTATGTCAGAGCTTCTAATATGCCCAACAAAGGTTATCATTCTTTCTTGACGAATGTAAATTTGTTCATTTCACTAGGTACAAGTGATTTGAGCCCAGATGTTTTACAATTCTGTAAATTTACATGGTAATTTGCAAAGACAAAAGTAAAAAAAAAAATCATAACCGTGATTACTTTTTTCTGTCTGGTAGAATATTTTTGGAATAACAGAAATGTTTAAAAAATACAACACTAGAGACTTTATAAAACTTGTAGGTAGAAGTTAACTCTCTTACTTAAGTATCATATTATTCTAAGAAGTTTTAAGCTTGTTAATTAACATTCCCCAATGTACTCGATCAAATGAATCAGGGCAAGTTAAACGGGTCACACACACTATAGAAACATAGACCTAAAGACCTCCTGAACCAGCGTGTGCTGATTGCAGTCACCGTGAAATTTCACTTTTGAGTATTTCTCCATGGAAAATTCGTTCAGAGAAATAATATTAATAATTTTAGAAATGCTCTGATAATTTTGGTTGTGCTCAGGTGTTATAAATTAACCTTACATCTAATTATCATTGTCGATACAGACTGTAGAAAACATATGTCTAAACTAGGAAATTGCTGGTAAATTGAAACATCTTTTCTTGTACTCTTCACCAACCATACATCTTATTCAGTGAAATGTCCATGTCTTTTGCCCATGTTTGGATTGTTGATGTTTTAATTTTAACTTTTGAGAATTCCTTATAGTCTTTAGTTAGGAGTTATTGGTCAGATATGTGATTTCTAAACCTTTTCTCTAAGTCTATACCTTATTTTGTTATCTTAAAGAGTGTATAGCAGAGGGAAAAAAATTTAATTTTGATGAAGTCCTTTTTATCAATTTTTTTAATAATCATGCTTTTTTGTGTCATGTCTAAGAATACTTCATCAAGCCTTATATCCGAGACTTTTTTTTTTAATTTTTTTTTTATATTTATTTATTTTTGAGAGACAGAGTGAGACAAAGTGAGACTGGGGGAGGGGCAGAGAGAGAGGGAGACACAGGATTGGAAACAGGCTCCAGGCTCTGAGCTGTCAGCACAGAGCCTGACGCGGGGCTCGAACCCACAGACTGTGAGATCATGACCTGAGCCGAAGTCGGACGCTCAACTGACTGAGCCACCCAGGCGCCCCCCGAGACTTTTTTTTAAAAAAAATTTTTTTTTTTTAACGTTTATTTATTTTTGAGACAGAGAGAGACAGAGCATGAACGGGGAGGGTCAGAGAGAGGGAGACACAGAATCTGAAACAGGCTCCAGGCTCTGAGCTGTCTGCACAGAGCTGGACGCGGGGCTTGAACTCACGGACCGCGAGATCATGACCTGAGCCGAAGTAGGCCACTTAACCGACTGAGCCACCCAGGCGCCCCCGAGACTTTTTCTTCTATGTTTTCTTCTAAAACTTTTATATTTTACAATATAAAGTTTTTACATTTTACACTGCAATCTATAATTTGAATTAATTTTCATATCAGTTGTGAAGTTTGGAATGAAGTTAATTATTTTTTGACTATGGATACCCAGCAGTTTCAGTATCATTGTTGAAGAGATTATCCTTCCTGCATTGAATTGTTTTTAGAACTCGGCTGTAAAATCCAAATGTTCATCAACTGGTGAATAGGGAAAAAATGTGGTACATCTGTACAGTGAAGTATTATTTGGCCATAAAAATTTAAATATTGATACATGCTACAACGTGAATAATTGAAGAAAATTGTGCTAAGTGAAAGAAACTAGTCACGTGATATCTCGTTCCATTTAGGTCGAGTGTTTAAATTAGGCAAGTCTAAGGAGACAGAAAGTGGTTGCTGAGGGTTGGTAGTTAAGGGATGTGGAATGTTACAAGGTGATAGCTAAAGAGTATAAGGTTTCTTTTTGGGTAATCCATTGTGGCGATCCTTGTAAATGTCTGTGATTATACTAAAAATCATTGTACTACATATTTTAAATGGGTGAAGGGCTGCGTTGAGTGCTATATCTCAAGGAAGCCGTTAAAAACTAAAAGTTATTCGTACTTTTGTTATTTTTGCCTTCTCTATTTTTTCCGTTGGCCAAGGTGTCTATCCCTCCAACCACACAGTCGTGATTATTGTAGCCCTACGCTAAGGCTTGAAATCAGGTAACGCTTTTCTCTCCCATTTTTACTTTTAGAACTTTTGTTATTCTGGTTCCTTTACCCTTCTGGTTAAGTTTTAGATTAACTTTGTGTGTCAGGCAAAATCTTTCTGAGATTTTGACAGCATCTGTATCTCTATCTGCATGTAATGATGTATCTATATCTCTACCTGTATGTCATCTATCTATATACACACACACGTGCACATGAACATGTCTACACACATCTATCAGTTCTGTTTCTCTGGAGAACCATATTATAATGTCACGAAGAAAGCTCCAAGACCGTCCCTCTGTGTTTATTTCAGACGACCTTGTATCCCATAGGAACACTGGTTGTATCCCTATTTTTTGATGTTGGGTCTGGGAAACTATTCCACGGTTTGTTGTTGTTGCTATTGTTGTTATGCTTTTCTTAAAACCATGTGGTCCAAATTCTTCCCCTTTCTAGGTAAGGGGAAAGTGAGTTACAGAAACTCAGGGATTCTGAACCAAAATTCTATACCAGGGGCAAAGGAAGACACCAAGGCTGCGACAGCCTTCCAAATCCATGAGGGAAAGTCATGGATAAGATGTAGAGGGACCCAAATGGAATGAGTCTGACCCAAGAGGTACCTGCTAAAAATATGCATGAAGAGACAGGCCAACATAAGTACAACTTCATAATAAGTGTGTAAGTAAGAAAAGAAATACATACATACATATTTTTAAAAAACAAACCATTTACCATGTCATCAGGGGAATTGTGGTGGTCTACAGAAACATCTGGTTATTGAATAAGGCATGAGAGAAAGTCATTTTGCCCCCTCGTTCTCTCTATTTGGAGTTATGAAGAGCTCATTGGTCAACAAAAAGTCAATAACCCCGAGGAAGAACCTGAATTCACCATGGAGGCTGACTGCCAAGCAGCTGTGGAATTCAACTGATGCCTCTTATTATCTAGTAATCTAATCTTGAAGACAAGAGAACCGTTTGAGAAGACCCCACCAATCATGCTGTCTCTCCTTGAGTTCCCTCCCCTTGTTTGTCTCCCCCTCTTTCCGTTTGCCCATCTCCACCTTCTGGTATCTTTCAGAGAGGCTGCAGCGAGGGGAGAAGTGGCTGAAGTTGATGGCATATGTCATGAGTTTGCCTTTGGAGAGAAGCTTCTGTTCAATCCTTCACAAGGCACAGGGGAACTTGTGGGGCATTAGCTGCGAGCACCAGGTTTTACCACTGAACCAGCGGCAAATATTAACCTGGAGAGAGCCAAGAAGATGGAGTCTTGCAACAAGTAAAATATTTCAGAAGCAATAGATGATAGATAGATAGATGATAGATAGATAGATAGATGATAGATAGATAGATAGATAGATAGATAGATAGATATAGATAGATACTCTCTCACTCTCTCCCTTTCTCTTCCTCTCACTCTTCTTACCTCTTAGAATGATTTTACTCCTACCTGACTATGGACTCCTGAAGCATTGTAGTTCTGTCTTTAGTATTTTGTAAAGTCAATAGTGAAATCACTAAAAAATAGCCTCCCAACTTTATATCTGCCTCCTGGGTTTTTTCCTCACAAAATGATTGTTAATGAATCTTATAAAGAGCTTAGTGAACATTAATATTAGAGTACCTGAAATGATGTGTTAATTAAAATTAAGTCCCTTTTTCATCTAAGATGTGATAGGAAAGAAAATTTGACATAGGCAAAACATCACTGTGAATTTTAATTTAAAAAATTAGGAGTGGCTATACCTCACATAATCACAATTGCCCAAAGATCCTGTAGACAGAATACCTCCCTGATTTGGTCAGAAACAGCATATTATAGCTGAAGGGGACTAAATGTCACAGAGTACTATCTTGCTTCTTCATAGTGTCACTATAATTATGAGTTTAATATTTAAAATTTGTTGATTTCATATTTGCATGTATGTATGCTAACTAAAATTAATTAATTTTAATTGCATACACCAATTACAACATCAGACTCATTTTACAACATATTATTCCTCACTGATTACGTATCCTATAAGATTGCTTTAATTTTTCATTTTATACTTTAAAGTCAAATAATAATATGTATTTCTAATTAAGCCCGCTTACATATCTCACTTCTGATTAAGCCATGTTTTAATATTTTATGACACCAGCCACCTTTAATTCCCCACTCTGATAGCTCTTGCCTCTCTGTGCTTGCTTTCCTTGCCTCCTATATCTTAAAGTGAGTTCTAAGAGTCTTGTCTTTTCTTTTCTCTTTAAGATTTTACTTTTAAGCAATCTCTACACCCATCATGGGGCTCGAACTCACAACCCGGAGATCAAGAGTCTCATGCTCTACCGGCTGGGCCAGCCAGGCACCCCGAGTGTTTACTTTCCTAATTCTGTTTTTAAAAGCTTCCAGATTTTTCACCCAAAAATGAAGACGAAGTACAGAGAAAACGGCTTTGAGTTGTTTGAAATGATGAGGGAAATTTATTAGGTCATGCCATGTGTAAGTGCTTTTTTGGGGGGTTACCCTATGCTTTGCTGTGGTGTTCAGTGAGTTAAATATTTTGCATTTAGAAGTTTTATGTCTGAATCTTAGAGAAATCTAATATAAGTATGTCTGACCTCGACCAAGTTATGATTATCACATTATACAGTGATCTTTCCATTTGCAATAAGAATCATAAAATAATAAAATGGAATTAACATTTGGTGACTATTTACCACATGCAGAGCCTCACAATTATTATTTTATTCTGTCCTTATAAAATGCCACAGCTGAGGGAAAAACAAAAACATGGCTGAGAGAATTGAGGGCAGGAAAGGTTAAGAAAGTGTGTGTGTGTCTGTGGCCGGGCCCACGGCTTCAAACAGCGGAGCCAGGTTTCAAAGACACTTCTAGCTTAAAAGCCCATTCCGTTCCACTCTAGTCCCACACTGCCTTCTGTCCTTCTAAACTAATCAGCTGCCCTAATGTATTTTAAAGATTAAATTTAGATTCAAAGGACATTGTCATAAATTCAGTGCTTTCAGATATATTGGCTAAAGTTCTTTGGATACCACATTATTAGAACTGGGCTATTTAACTCACTTTCTTCTTTCCTTCTCCCTCACTTCCCTATCTCCCTCATTTAGTACCCAGGAAAGTCACCTCCAGTCATGAAAGGAGAGGAAAAAAAAAAAAAAAAAACAGTCATAGGAAGAGAAATTAAGTTCAGGACCTTCTTTAAACTTGAGTTGGTCTAGTTTCCCACCATGAATTATTCTGTAACACAGACCCCCAAAACACTATGATTAAAATAATTCTTTCAAATAGTTAAAAATGAAAAAAAGTACATTAGCTTTGGTTAGATAAACATAAAAAGAGCATAGTGTTTAAAATGAAAAGAGAAGAGAGATCAGAGGTGGGAAAGATAAGTGAGAAAATAAGTAAAACAAATGTGACTGCTACGTTTGAAAATAAGAAAAAGAGGGGCATCTGGGTGGCTCAGTCGGTGATGGGTCCCACTCTTGATTTTGGCTCAGGTCATGATCTCACATTGGTGACACAGTGCGGAGCCTGCTTGGGATTCTCTCTTTCCCTCTCTCTACCCCTCCTCCATTTGTGTCCTCTCCCTCTCACTCTCAAAAAATAAAAATAAGTAAACTGTAAAAAAAAAAAATAGAAAAAGGACATCTAAAGTGAAAACACACAAGACCCCTCAGGCTGTTGTTTTGATATGGTGATATGGTGATATGGTACCAGGTGATATGGTACCAGAAAACCAAGAAAATTATAATACAGTAAGTCTGTGATAGAGCAACTACCATGAAAACACATAAACTGGACTGAATCAAAATTGAATATGTTGTTCATCAAAGGACATCACCACAAAAGTGGAGAGCCAACCTCCAGAATATAAGAGATATTTGAAAATCACATATAAGTTCCAGTATCTTCATTATTTAAAGAACACACCTCAACAACAAAAAGACAAAGAACCCAAGCTAAAAACAAAAACAAACAAAAAAAAAAATTCACAAAGGGCTTGATTGGGCATTTCTTCAAAGAAGGTGTATAAATGGCTGACAAGCACCTGAAAAGATACGTCATGCCGTTAGTCATTAGGGAACTGCAAATCCAAACCATACTGAGGTACCTTTTCATCTCCACTAGAATGGGGATAATAGGAAAACCAGAAAACAAAAGATGTTCATGCAGATGCAGGGGTCGGGGGTTAGAAACCTTGGGCATTGCTGATGAGGGTGTAAAACTGTTCAGCTGCTCTGGAAAAATGTTTGTCAGTTCCTTAAAAAGTTAAGTGCGGAAAAACCACATGACCCAGCAATTCCACCCAAAAGAGTCAAAAAGAGACACTCGAACTAATACACGTAGGTATGTGTTCTTAGGAGCACTATTCACAATAGCCAAAAGGTGCAGGGGCGCCTGGGTGGCTCAGTCGGTTGAGCATCCGACTTCAGCTCAGGTCATTATCTCATGGTTCTTGAGTCTGAGCCCCACATCGGGCTGGCTGCTGTCAGCATAGAGCTTACTTTGGATCCTCTGTCCTCCTCTCTCTCTGCCCCTCTCCCCACTCGTGTTCTCTCTTTCATTAATAAATAACCATAAAAAAATTAAAAATTAAAAAAAAGGTGGAAACCACTCAAATGTCCATTAATGGCTGAATGGATATATAAATCAACGGTGGTATATTCATGCAATGGAGTATCAATCAGCCATAAATAGGAAAGAAGTACCAATCTATGCTACAATGTGGGTGGACCTCAAGAACATTATGTTGAGTGAAAGATGCCAGATAGAAAAGGTCACACGATGTGTGAAGGGTGGCTGTTTAATGGGTACAAGGTTTGGGGGATGAAAATGGCTTAGATAAAGTGACAGTGGCATGAGACTGTAAATATATTAAATGCCACTAAATCATATACTTAAAAATGGATTATTTTATAGTAGATGAATTTCACATTAATGAAAAAGAAAAAAACTTTAAATATATATATATATATATATATATATATATATATATATATATATATATATGACGTACACCAGAGAGAAAACACATACAGGGCACCTGGGTGGCTCAGTCAGTTAAGCATCTGGCATCCAACCCTTGATTTCAGCTCAGGTCATGAAATCACAGTTCAAGCCCCAGCATTGGGCTCTGCAGTGACAGCAAGGAGACTGCTTGGGATTATCTTTCTCCTCTCTGCTCCTTTCCCACTCACGCTCCTCTCCTCTCTCTCTCAAAATAAATAAATACATTTTAGAGGAAAAAAAAAAATAAAACACATTGATGGGTTAAAACATGGATGGTCAATATTTTGTATTAAAATATTTTTCAGTAGGAAAGGAATCCCAGAAAGTAAAGATTAATTGGGAAATCTACCAAGTAACAAAGCTAATAAAGACAAGACTAAAATGAAACCATAGAGAAAAAAAAAAAACAACATTAAGATGAAACAGGTAAGAAAAACACGTCAGAAAGACAATCGAAACATCTAAAACATCTAAAGAATGAAACCAAAAAAACCCTGCATAAAGATTCTCACCATTCGTGAAATTACTTGGACTCAGTGATTGAGTTATGGATCAATGATTATATAAAAAATAGAAAAGAAAAAAAACTCATATAATTCTGCTATTTTACCGAGAATCCAGGAGAATGCGAGTCTGCATCTAGACCAGCATTTTAAAGCAGACCACACTCTCTGAGAGGTCTGCAGCCCATCTGATGGGTATGTAGTCTGACCCGCCAGGCAAGTTCAGCCACAGGGTCACTGGCTAAAGAAGGACCAATAGTCCCATCCTCGGGGCCAGGGAGAGAGAGATGGTGGAGGGCTGGGGGTGGACAAGTACCCAAAAGGAAGTGCACGGCCTAAGGACACTGAAGAAAACACACATGCATAAGCTCATGGCCACCAGAGGGTCCTGAGTCCTTGACTACGGCTCCCTTCAGACACTGCAGTGCACTGGCTGTGGGTCAGGTTTGAGGTATAGAGAATAGGCTTCTTCCTTGAGACCTGCCGGGCAGAAAGCCTTTGTAATTGCAGATGGCCCAGCCTGAAAGAGCTCACGTAGGTTTTACGGCCGGGAGCTGGACCCTTACTCCAAAGTATAACTTTTATATTCTGGAATTTTGCAAAGTTCACAACGTTATCATGTTTGTTACCATACTGAATCCACACAACAAGATGTAACTCCAACCAGTTTTCATATAAAGAAATCCTTGAGGTTAAATAACTTACGGCCACAGTGCTGGGGGACAGTCAAAATATGTCTAAAGTGAAATGATTTTGACAACCAAGTCAACGCTTTTCTGAGAATCTTCCGCAACATGCAGGTGCAATTTCTTCTCTGGTTCAAGACAGCATATAATGGTCAGGAAATAAATCTCATGAAGAAAAAGGCTTCAGATTCTGGTTCATGAAGTAAAATTTGGATTGAATATTTTTTGGCCTTTTCCTTTCCTTTTAGAGTCTTTTGAGTTTTATTATGGTTGAGTCCCACCTGCTAAGAACGACTCTTTCACTTCCTGTATGGAACAGGAAGCTCTGAGAGTCTCAAGCGGCTTTCTGGGGGCCCCCAGCAAGATGACATCACACAGGAGGCATTATTAGGAATTCTTCCTATGTGAATTAACAGGCTGATGCTTAGTACCTGTGCCTTTTTGGGGAGAATCATGACATTGGACTTGAACTATGGAGGGTAAACTGACCTATATGTCTACTATGCAAGCTCTCAGTTTCTCACTTTCAAATACTGGATTTCAAGACATATCAGCCAGGCTTCAATGTACGGTGAGATTTGGTATGTGTCAGAAAGCTAGCTGGTCTGTTGCTGGAACTCATATTTCCAAGAGGAATCGGGATTGGGGACCGATGCTGTCAGCACATTAGTAGCAAGTGAGAGAACACTGAATTTCATTCCAAGTCGGAGGAAGTAATCCTCGTACCTCCTTATCCATTTTACTCATAAAACCAGGCAACAAGACTAACATGAGTAAATGTAAGTCATGGCTAATTCCAGATGTCTCCATGTTCTTCATAAAGATTACCTTTGGAGGATAAAGTGGATTTCTATCATTAAATAAATGAATGAAACAAGTTTTGGCCAATTGGGAAGAAATGATTAAGATCAGTTTTAAAATTCATCCATTATAAAAAATTGTCACCAAAGAGTAACAAATATATCTATTCCTTTGATTAGATAATTTAATTTCCTAAAATCTTTATAATGAAATGACTAAAAGGAGCACAAAATTTATGAACATGGATTTTTAATTCCATATGATTTGTAATATCAAAGAAATGGAAACAACTTAAAGCTCCAGTAAAAGGAGAGTAATTAAACAGCTTATGCTATGTTTATAGAAAGGAACGTTAAAACCATTAAAGTGACCTATTCAAATAATTTCCAAGGCAGGAACAAATTGTATATGTGTAAAGTTACGTGATAAAACCATTTTTATTACATACGCATGTGTGTGCAATAGATTATGAGTAATGATGGTTTTCTTGCTTAAATTCCATATTTTCTACAAGGGCTCCTTGTCACTTTCATCATCAGAAAAAATATAAATACTGTAATTAAAATATCTGAGAATTGCTGCCTGGGTTGCACATTACTTTTTCTTTGCACTTCATCTTCATTATTTCAGTGAGAGATTGCAATTACGAAAGAAATTTTTTTTTTCCCGCAGAAAATCATTCCTCAAACATCTCTTATCTGAAGACTAACCAAAACCTATTTTCCCTGTTTATTGATCTGGTCTTCTCTGTGTTTTCCTCCCTCCTCCCTTCTGTCTCTCTCTCTCTCTCTCTCTCTCTCTCTCTCTCTCTCCGCCATGCTGAAGTTTTTCACCCACACTGCTGAAATCACTGCATGTGATGTAAACCTCTTTTTCATACCAGAAAATCTGAGGAAAGTCTGGTAAAAGAGCATCAAGTCAACTTCTTGGTTAGAACCTTCCTGCAAATCAGGATGTCAGTAAGACAACCTCATTTTGTGCTTTAGCTATTTCTACCTGAATCGTTTATGACACATGTAGTTACTGCCCTATTAGTTTGTTTTCATTTTCTCTATAATTTTTCTCTTCCACCATTATGAAAAGGTAGTCAGAACCTTTTTATTTCCTTTCCTCAGTGTCCATCACAGAACAAAATGGAACCTGATTCAAAAGGATGGAATACTTAAAGAGATGTGGGAGTTCTAAGGGAGAGAATTTAGGGTGGTATCTTTTAGAAGCCTGGGGAGGAAGAGGGTGTTAGTTCTGGTAAAAAGTTGGGAAATCGTAGAGATCAATGGACCTGGGCACCCCACTGGGAGATGTTAAGACCTGTTGGGGTTAACTGCCTGGTGGGTCTAGGACAATGAGGTCCAAGATGCTTAGATTTTCAGGTATCTCACAGAATCTTGTCCCTCAAGCCTGACAGGGAGACAGTATGGCCCCCTGACCTATATCACAGTGGTGGGACAGAAGGTACTTGAGTGCTGTAAACCCAGATAGATCAATCATGAGAGAGACCGCTCTAATATTTACGCATGTCTCAAGGCTTTGCCCTTTGGTATATCCTACCCATCTGGAGGGAGGAGGGGCAGATTTGAACTGAAATCATTTTAAAGAAAACAGAGACACCTTAAATGTTCCATATGTAAGTTTCTTGTTGGAGGTTCATACCTTCATAATATCTGTTGTGGCTTCATTTTTTAAAAATTATTATTAGCAGTAAGCCGTTGTCACTGATTGCTCTGAGGAGGTCTACGGTAATGATAATTATAGGAGCCGATATATCCTTACATAGAGCTTTACAAAGCAAAGAAAAAAAAAATACTCACTTTCACAGACCATTTGCTCCTCATAATAGCTTTGTCAGAAAATGAGGGATTGTTATCAACATTTTCTATCAGGAGAATGAGAACCAGAGCGGCTAATATGACTTGCAAATGGTAAGACTCTCTGGCAGATGCCAAAAAAGTGACAGCAACCCAAGGCTTTGGAACCCCATCTTGCCCAGCAGATCCAGGCCCGGGAACCATGGCTCCATCTTGTCTTTCTAACTCTGAGGATAAACAGACCTTATGGAAACCGAGAGCTACACTTTTTCTTTACTTGCTTTGTGTCTGCTTTTCTGTCTAACTCACTTTGAGGACCAAAGACTTGGGATGCGGTTCCAGAAGCTAAGTGCAAATAGGAGACACAGAAATAGTCCAACAGCAAAGTTTCAGAAGGCGAGTTGAAGAAACAGATGGGCCGAATGAAGTATCTATCTAAAGAGATTGTGCCAGGAGGCACTAGGAAGAGGAAAGTTAGAGCCAAAAAAAAAAAAAAAAAAAAAAAAAATCTCGAGGGGGCTAGGACATAAATGAGGACTTCAAGTCTGGGTGAACCAGCACATTCCATGACCATACCCACAGCTTTCCAAAGATCCCATTTTTTCATCTGGAACACAGACTAATAATAACTCATCCTGTGATTGTTCTCCATAGTTAGCAAGAGAAAAAGGTTATAAACAACAAAACACCAAATTGCAAATTCTAAAACACTTGACAAATGAGAGTTAATTATTTCCTATCTGTTCATATACAAAATTCCAGAAAGACTGCAAACACTTTAGGTAGGGCAAGCATAACCTAAGGGAGAGAAAGCATCAAAATGCTAATCCCCAAATTGAAATTTTTAGAGCTGTGTATTTGCATATAGCCTAAAATCCCTTCGAAAATAGCTGGAATGTATTTAGTTACTTTTAAAAACCACATATCGAGTTGTTATTAATTTATTATAGATGAGGCAATGTTTTCCTTTCAAAAAGTTCTCTTCGCCACTGTGCCAAAGGCACCAGTAGAGAATTTAGAGTGTTTTATATTCCATAGAATATGCATAGCGGAATCAATAATAAATAGAATTTTCCACAGTATAGAGTGTGAGGCACTCACTCAGAGACGCTTACTCCTGCGGAGCTAAAAATACCTCAGTGACAAATTTCAGGAAAGAAAGGAAAAGAAGAGAATTCTGTGTTCATTACCCAAGGGTAGAACCCTGCCTGAGTGGTCCGCCGTGGCTCGATACTCCCTCTCAATAATGCTGAGCGTTAAAACCCCAACCTATTCCAGGGCACATCGCTATGACGCCCCTTCCCCAGTGCAGTGCATGGTTCATTTTCCTGAATGATTCCTCCACGCTGAGTACTCCTACTTATTTCTCGAACAGTCCCGGTAACCAAAGACACATAAGTTTATTAATAAGATGAAAGGCTTATTGTACGAACAAATCTATTGCATTTTTGAAAATCTTGGTGAGTCACTGCATGTGGATCACATCTCTATAATCAGTGAGCTGAGGGTCTGCTCCCATAAGGCTTGTCGGAGCATGGAAAAAAAAGCTGAACAGCTTACAGTCCCAATGGCATATTTTCATAGCGTTTTGGCCTTTCCACATGAATAACCAAAGAAAAAGGAAATTAAAAGGAGACCACAGGACATTAAATCACGAAGCTAAAGAGACCTAACCGATGAAGCCATCAGGAAATTTTTTTTTGGTCTGTCAACATGAGTTAGACAGCATTTAAGGATTCTAAGATATGGCGAATACAGAATTGCAGCTTCTTTATAATCATTTGCGTAACCTACGTGGCCCTGATGATTTACGATGAAGACTGTCAAAATAAACTAAATGCTGCAGATTTTTAAATTTTTTTTTTATGTTTTTATTTATTTTTGAGACAGAGAGTGAGCAGGGGAGGGACAGAGAGAGAGGGAGACACAGAATCCGTAGCAGGCTCCAGGCTCTGAGCTGTCAGCACAGAGCCCCACGCGGGGCTCGAACTCAGGGACCGTGAGATCATGACCTGAGCTGAAGTCGGACGCTTAACCCACTGAGCCACCCGGGTGCCCCTAAATGCTGCAGATTTTAATCTGACTGTGAAGTGTTAGCCTATGAGGGGTTGATAGCAGGTAATGGCAAAAATACCTTCAGGACAATAAAAATCCGAGTGCTTATCCACCATAAGCCTCCAATCCTGAATGAAAATCCGCTGGTCAAGCATGGCCACTGGACCAGACAAAACCAACACAATGAAGAGCTTCCAGCTAGGTTTTAAATATCTGAGCTAAGAAAGGAGAGGAACAAATTCATGAGAGTGTTAACAAAAAGAATTAGAGGTTATATAATTAATACATCGGGGAGATGTCTGGAGATGTGACGGTAGGAAAAAATTAGCCTCTAAAACTTTGGGGTTCAAGTCTTTCCTCAGCAGCACGCTTAATGGGTGGCCTTGGAAAAGTCCTTTTATTTAGCTTTGATTTCCAACTATACCAAAGGAAGCTGATAAAACCTGCACTATCTATTAAACCTGTAATTGACAACGTGACTTCAGAAAAGACACAGGG
Organism: Panthera leo; assembly: GCF_018350215.1. Classification (NCBI taxonomy): domain Eukaryota; kingdom Metazoa; phylum Chordata; class Mammalia; order Carnivora; family Felidae; genus Panthera; species Panthera leo. Next base: position 154,773,480 of record NC_056687.1, read on the forward strand.
CATTTTACTGCACATAGATAATTCTCTTTAAATAATTTTTTAAATTTATTTTGAGAGAGAGAGAGGGAGAACAAGCAGGGGAGGGGCAAAGAGAGAGAGAGACAGAGAGAGAGAATCCCAAGCAGGCTCCATACTGTCAGTGCAGAACTTGACATGGGGCTCAATCTCACAAACCTTGAGATCATGACCTGAGCCGAAATCAAGAGCCAGCCACTTTACCGACGGAGCCACCCAGGTGTCCCACAAATAAATAGTTCTATACCCTGTGTGTGTGTGTGTGTGTGTGTGTGTGTGTGCACAAAGTATTAAATGCTGATCTCATGCTTAGGTCATTTTGTGTGTAGTATGACCCAATTTTGTAATTTCCAAGTATATTCCTATATCCGAATTGATTTAATTCTATTCATGCCTTGTGAAATTTCCAAGAATTAAATAAGAGGTTTTATATATGCACTGAGCTATCACTCTGGGAAAGAAAGACCTTCAAACCAAGTTAACTTCTTGCCTTAGGTCCAATCAGTTTAAAATTACATGTGCAGGTTGCCCTGTTGAAAAATGAGACCACAACTCTTCTACTTGGTAACACATGCTGAATTTAAAAAAAAAAAAAAGGAAAAAATCCTAAATATTGGTGGATGAAGAGTGTATACTGGCAAATAGGACTAAAAAAAAAGCACCTGAAATAATTTTCTTTTTTTTTTAATTTTTTTTAACGTTTATTTATTTTTGAGACAGAGAGAGACAGAGCATGAACAGGGGAGGGGCAGAGAGAGAGGGAGACACAGAATCTGAAACAGGCTCCAGGCTCTGAGCTGTCAGCACAGAGCCCCACGCGGGGCTCGAACTCACGGACCTCGAGATCGTGACCCGTGACCTGAGCCGAAGTCGGCCGCTTAACCGACTGAGCCACCCAGGCGCCCCTGAAATAATTTTCTAATTAGCCTTAGAAGTCTCTGCTGTCATGAATATAAAACTAGATAGTACTCATCTTCATCCACGTGTGACTTTTATGTTATCTTGTAGAAAACCATTTGCCTTTCTAGGCTGTTCTGTCTGAACCTGAATCCAGTTGGTTCATTTATTCATCAAAAATTCATTTATTTTCCAAAGGTAATTTCTGTTATTCCTTTATACACATGCTTTTCTATTATTTTTCTCGTTTACCTGCTAATGCCCAACATTTGATATCATCCTTATTTTTCTGGTTCTCTAATGTACCATATACTACCCATATAATAATAATAATAATGCTTGTTCTCTGCACAAAGTAGATCCAGAATTAACCCTTGTCATCTCTCCATCTTGGAGATGATCATCATCTCTCACATGGAGTTTGCAGCAGCCCCATCTGAAAGATTGTCCTTCTTGTCCCTTTACAGTATGTTCTCAACTCACAGTCAGAACGATCATTTCAAATTGAAGTCCTGTCACTCCTGTGCTCTAAACCTTTCAGTAGGTTCCCATTTAAGCCACCCTTACTCTTGCCCTCGATCATTCTGCTGTAGCCACACCAGACTACCCAAATGCTCTTTGCCAGCTACTTCTGTATCTTTATCCTTCATTTTCTTCAGTTCTTTGCTCAAAGTCACCTCCCCGATGGTATATAAACTGATCAACAGATTTCAAATGACACCCTCCATTATTCTCTCTTCTCATTTTCTTCCTTATTTTTTTATTTTTCTCCTTAACACTTACCACTGCGTGATCTGTTGTGTGTCTTACTTATTTGCTAATTGTCATTCACCTCCTTCCCTTTTAGGGAAGTGAGGAAAAGGGTGTTTGTCTAATTGTTTTCATTGGTCTACCTCCTTCCCCCCGGTAGGTAGAAAACACCAGGCACCCAGGGCCAAGGATTCAAGGAACAAGCATTGAAAGAATGAATTTGTTTCAGACAACGGAAGGGAAAAATAGTCTAATTTTTTAGATCTAGGAACACAGGGACTGTTGTATGTGAAACAAAGATTCTATGGGGAGACTTGAGTAATTTACTTTTGGGGAAAAGTTTAGAGAAGTAGAAAGCACATTCATTTCTAATATTTAGCTTTTAAATCTTAGTGCATATCTGGCAGTAGATATGGATTTAGCAGGGGTCACATAGTGACATGCGCAGTGCTATTTCATAGTTGTTTGCTTTCAATATGACCCACCTTCATAGGGCAAGTAATGGGATTTGGCAGGCAGATGCGGAACCCTCAGACGGCATCGTGATCGTGTTGACGGTGAATGTGGGGTTTCTTACCCATACAACGGGAATGATCTCAGATTGCTTCTCAGTAAAATGAAGATCACATAACCAACGTTGCCACCTCGCATCAGTAGTGCAAATGTGAATTTATATACCATTTCAACAGATGCCACATCTCAGAGAAAGAAAACGACCGTAGGTTTGTCTTCCAGTTAGAACAGCAGGTGTTGGTCATAGCACCTCACAGTGTCACCGGAAGGATCGGGGAGGTTGATACGTATAAAGGGTCTAGAGCAGACAATACATAACGTAGACTCTAGCAACTTCGGATGCTAACTTTATTTGAGACATGTTAGAGTTTTAAAGGCTGATTCCTGTCTATAACGGAGAAAATGGAAGCAAAACATTAGAGCCCCCATCTCAAACACTTTGAATCCCACAGCACAAGACCATCCTCTCCTCCTCATCGGGGGGGAATTATTCTTAAGTGTAATTGTAATGATGTTATAATCAAAGCAACTGAGGAGAGTTTGAAATAGAAAGGGATGGGTCCAGAAGATGCTGCTCCATGAATATAGGATTCAGTAGAGAAAACAACAACAACAACAACAACAACAACAAACCAACACATGCCCGGTAACTGTGTCTGGGAAGGACATTATTAACTCTGACCAAGAAAACCCATACTCACATTGTGTATTCTAGAAACATAATTGGCATAGCTGGCAAAATGGGATGAAAAAGAATGATCCTGCTGGAGGCTTATTTTTACTTTCGTTGTAAAATCATACGGCATCACAGAATCTCTGCGCCATCTCATTATATAAGCAACTTGAACTATTTGATGCGAAGGACACACAGAGCAAGCAAGGGCCGCAGAACACAGCCTCTTCGTATTTTATCGAAAGGTGATTTGTAAATTGTCGAATCAGTAAGTATGAGCCTGAAATACACCTTCTCAAAAGCCCAGGTACTAGACAAGTCTGATTAAATGTGCCACTTCACAGATTTTGAAAGAAGTGGCTGGGTATTTTCCTTTTAATCTTGAGTGCTAGGCAATTTGGCAATTCTGTTTTAAAGTCCTTGGTTTAAAAGTCCAGTGAGTATTTTATTTCAGGTTTGGAAATACTCTTCTTTCTGTTGCAAATCCTGCGGTTTTCATAGATCTCACAGAAAACACAGCAAGAGTCCTGAGGTTGAAGGCATAAAAGCACAGCAACATAGCTGAATTCACGGCCGTGTTTAAGAAAAATCAGGCCAGAATATCCATGAGATTGTTTTGAACCAGTAGGAAAGAATCTAACACTCTTACGGGGAGATTCATTGCAATTAGAGAGTCAATCACCACTTCCTGAAAGATTAGTGAGGAAAGATTCTGCTCAAAAAAGGACGGTGACTCTGCTTTTCCGAACAGAAATCTGATTTTGCCATTCTTCTGCTTAAAATCCTTCAGTGAGCTCCATTGATCACAGAGTAGTTTCCCTCCTTAGCCTGGACCCTTGTCTTCACACACTCCCGTCTGGTTTTTCCAGGGCCTCTTGGCCCAGATGTCAGAGACACTCTTCACTTACCACCCGGAGTACTTGTTACTAGCCTATTGTGGCACATCCTTCCCATGTAACTTTGAAACTCTCAAAAGAAAGACATTGGGGTCCACTCTCTGCCCGAAAGACATTGGGGTCCACTCTCTGGACCGGCAAACTGTATCACCATATATGTTTTTGCCTGATTACATCCTTGCACATCCTCATATACAAAGTTCAGTCGCTGCTCTTTCTAGAATGTCTTCTCAAAGCTACATCTCCTAACCTCTGGAGGTTCTGTGGGACCTGTCAGGACCCTGCACCTCCTTATCTAACTGGATGCCCAAAGGAACAGTAAATGTTCATTTACCTGCCACCCTTGGGAGTACCTCTCCTTTACGAAAAGTACTTTGTTTCTAGTCTTATTTGCAGTTTCAGTCTATAAATGCTTGATGCATAGTAAGTGCTCAAAATTGTTTGTTCCCCACCTGAGAAGAGAATACTTTTTGAATCACAAAAAGAAAAGTTTATATATGAAAACCATATTGCTTTTTGTAAAAAAATGTTTCTCCTTGCTAGAGACAGAGAGGTATTTTAATTATGGCCCTCCTTTCAATGATTTTCATAATCAAGCATTTGGGTATAATTTTGGGAAAGTACCAATGAGTCCACTGGACTTACTTAATTGTAATATAATAGTTTATCCTACTGAAGGCACCTTACTTTTCGCTGATGTGATAATGATGGTCTATTATGAGTCCATTAGGGTATTCCTTATGGAGCCAACACAGAAAACAAACGCTGTAATTTGCAGATTAATGTTTGGTTATGAAACAAAAGACTTATTCTTTCTTCCAAATGATCCTATTCTGTTTGGTATCTGTCATGGAGAATGGGACAATAGGGGAAGGACAAATATTACATGAAAGCCTAAAAGTGCCATCATAAGCAACACGGAATGCAGTCAGGAGCTCGACTGGGAGCCATTCCAAGTCTAGCTGATATTGGCTCCCTCTACTTCTCTGTGCCATGCCCTCTTCTAGATGAAATTTCTAGAGCTTCCCAGGACCTCATACCCGATACGGATGCTCACAGAAACAGCACAGAAAACTCATTTTTCCATTGAGTGCTAAAATTTGGCAGGAGGAAATTATTACCTGAAGGATCCAGTCTTCGGAGAATTAACCCCCAAGTTTGTTTTTTAAGGTGAAGCTAAAACCAAAGTTAGTTTGAACTTTGAGTCCTGCAGTACGTGCAGGTGGCCTGAGGAAGATCTTTGATGCACACAATAATCTTACAAAAAAAAACAACACCCAAAAAGTCATTATTTGAAGTAGAATCGCAGAGTATGGTCTGTCAGAGGCGGCCGTAGGAGGAAGGCTCAGTTCCTCAGATCACTAGAAATTCACTCAGATATATTCACCTTCGTGTCCACACTGTCAAACAAACAGCACGTAGACTGTTTTCCTTAAGTGGTTTCAGCTACGAAGAATATCTTCTACCTATCTGAATTCGATTTTATTTTCTTCGTGGCCGAACGGAATTCTTCCCTGCCCTGTGGAAGTTTCCCTGACAAGCCCAGACCTTCAAAATATTTCTGTACTTAGAGATTATATCATGTAACTTGACATCTAATTACATTTATCATATTGTCATCTGAGGCCCCTTGAAAGCAAGACCTAAATCTCAGTTTATTGCCAACTCTCCCATAATATTTCAAACATTATAAATAACATAGTTCTTAATAATATATATATGTATATTTGTATGTGTATATATGTATATATTGCATATATCTTAATATATATATATGTATATATGTATATCTTAATAATATATATATGTATATTTGTATGTGTATATATGTATATATTGCATATATCTTAATATATATATATGTATATATGTATATCTTAATAATATATATATGTATATTTGTATGTGTATATATGTATATACATATATATATGTGTATATATATATATATATGTATATATATATACATGATGACTGTTTTCTGAGTATTTGGAATTCAGTTAGTGGGTAGGAATCTACACTGCCACATCTATACCACATCTACACTGCCAATTTATACCCCTGGGGATATTTTCATTAGCTTTCAAAAGTGAGTTGAAACAGATTATATAATTAACTAAATATTAAAGCAGAGTAAAGTTGTGAAATAGACATCAGCAACCACACGGAAGAATTTGGTTACTGAACTTGACGTTGAATACAGATCCTGAGTATCTGACAAATAAAGAATACCGATTTAGCTTTAAGGAATCTCAAGCTTATCTGGAGAATAAAAATGTTTCATCATGCTAAGTGCTGTAAAAATATGACATGTGGGTACTTACACAGTTTTTAATAAAATGTAAAATGCTTTCAGTTGCATTTTCAGATGATGCATATTTATTCTCCAAAAGGCTGTGCCTTATTGTAAACTGTTATTATTGATATCTAAAAGAATTCATGTCAACTGGATATTACTTATACCAAAATGGTGACTGAATGCCAATCCTCAGGAAGCCAGGAGAATATGGTTAATGCCTGCTGGTTTCTAATAACCTATTTTAATACAAGGCTTGAACGTAAAGGACCAACAGGGATAGATAATACATCTACCTTGGATTTGTTTTTCCTTCAATTACCTCCAATGAGCCTTCAAAAAGAACAAAATTACAGTCAACTCACGAATTAATTCTCTAAGGAACGTTTGAATGCTTTGTCCTATTGATTAATAGGGAATCATAAAATTCTCCATAACAATAGTTTAGAAGGAGTTCTTTGAGAAAGGTTAAGAGTATGACTTGGATGTTTGCTCAAATAAAAAGAAAGAACGCATTCTAAATATACATTTAAAAATAAAAAAGAGAGAGAGCGGTAAATGGAATGCAAAATATTAAAGTAGAATGTACCATGAGAACATAGAAAGTATTTCAAGAATGCTTAGAAAGACAGACATTAAGAAATCGATCAATGTAATTCTTCTAATAAATAACAAAGAAAATAAAGTCATTCCAACAAATGTAAAAAAAAGAATATTTTTTGCATAATTGAATATACACACACATACTTGTGTACATAAATGTGTATATTATAATAGGAATCAAATATTTCTTTTATATGTTTTAAAATATTTACCACTTTCATATATAATCATTAAAATGTAGAAAAGTCCCCACTAAATTCAGAAATAAAGACAAGATTTCCCACTCTCACTGAAGAAAAGTAAATTAGAAGTGTAAATGTTACAAAAAAAGGGAAAATAAGAAAACCCACAAAAAATGTGGTGAATGTTTAAGATAGTCAACTGAAAAACAAAGGAAATATATATAAAGATATGTGATGTGGTTATATTAAAATCTTACATTTTGCCATCAAATATACAAAATGATAAAATACAAATATTTTAAATAAAATGTAAACATTTTAAATTAAACTAACTTTAAAAAATTAAGTTAAACTAGTGAAATTAAAATATTGTAAAATAAAGGATTTTAGAAAGCATACCTAAATGTGTTATAAGTTTAAAAAAAAAACACATTAATATCTTCTCTACATATATGGAACAAGGAGGAAAATTCATCATATTAACTTTCATACCATGGATATATCGTCTGGTGCCTTATAATATTCAAAGTAAAAATGTGAAGAAAGTTATAAGATTCATATATTTTAATAAAAAAGAAGCCAAAGATTAACTTATTATATCAGATATTAAGCTCAAGAGATGAGAAATGCATTGTCCCAGAATGTTGCTGGTAAAATATATCAAGTGAGCAGAATACTAATACCCCCAAAAAAGCTCAGATGGCTTTAACATTTTTAATAAATTGAAGGTGACATTTCAATTCATTGGTAAAAGATGCTGTGTTTATTAAATGAGATTGGGAAATCTGGTTTACCATTTTGAAAAAGAAAAGTTAATTTTCAAGCCATTATTCACACCAAATTAAACCCTGCAATGGTTTTTGGCTTAAATGGGGGAAAATTAAGCACAATTACTTAAAGAATAATTTTAATTTGGCACTGGCTTTAAGCCAGATAATGGGCTGGGGTTACAATCAACATTTTCCATGAAAGAGCTGATATTTCTCCTTCTTGATGTTGAGTGATAATTATCAAAAAGGAAACCTATTATACTAAATGATGAAATGGATTTACTTTGGTAGACCTCTAAACCACATAGCCAGTAAGTTTAGGGGAGCACATAACGGATCCCCAAAGTATTATGGGGATTCCGAGACTGTGTAACGTCTATTTTCATTACAGTAAGTACAAGTGTGAAATGAGCCAAGTACAGCCAGATTATGATATTACAGAGGGAAAGGAAATAGAACATAAAAAAATAATAACCTGAAATAGAGCAAAACAGGAGCCAACTCGGTCTTCCTTAGTGGGGGCATCTGGAGAGGAATTTGTGGGGAATGGGGGTAGCTCACAAGGAGAAGACCACCAGGGAATGAATTTGGTTGGGGCCTAGGAGAGAAAACAAATGTAGGTGCGGAAACTTCTTGGGTCCCGGAGAGCCATTTTTCCGTGCCCTGCATTTGGTCATAGGCAATGTGGATCACCACCTCTGGGGGTGATGCCGCCTTATTACCGTGGGCGGGGCGGTGGCTGCTGCATGGAAATCCCAGCTGTGGGACTCACCATCATACGTTCTGGTCCAGCGTTAGAACTGGAAAGAGAAGAATGTGACGACCATAAAAGCCTATGTTTGCAAGCTGTGAAGCATAGCGTTTGTATTAGACAAATAGATACAGAGTGGTTTTAGAAAGGTTAAAGGGGATGGGACATCTGGGTGGCTCAGCCCGTTAGGTGTCCGACTCTTGATTTCAGCTCAGGTCATGATCTCCCTCCCAGTTTGTCAGACCCAGGTGCCCCTCCCCTACTCATGTTCTCTCTCCCTCCCTCCCTCTCTCTCCCTCTCTCTCTCTCTCTCAAATTAAATATTTTTTTTAAAAAAAGGGGTTAAAGATGGATTGATATTAGACTTTAGAAAAGACGTTCTAGCTTCCCTGTGGTGAAGGAGGCAAGGGATAAGAGATAGCAAGATCATGAAAGAAAAGAGAGCAATTAAGAGATGACCGCCATTATGTAAGTGAGAGTAAACATCACCTCTGCTGATGAAGGTGGAAACGCCATGAGAGGTAGAGATACGTGTGGAAGATATAGATGTAGGTGTGGATACAGACAGGGATACGGATATACAGACACACGTATCTGAAGGTCGTCTTTATTTTACTCGGTCCCTCAACTGGGTTCCACAGGAACGATCCCACCTTCTCTCCTTGAAACATTTTCTTTGTTTGGCTTCTCTTCATTATCCTACTTCACAAGCCATTCCTTTCCAATCTCTAGCTGGCCCCCCCTCCTCAACCGGACCTCTAAAACTTGGAGGACCTCGAGACTCAGTCCTTGCTTCTTTTCTTTTTTCAATCTCTGTTTCATCCCAAAAGATCACACAAAGGCCCTTAGAGTTCAATAGCATCCGTACGAGTGCTTATTTAACTCTCTGAGATGAAACTTTTTTCTTTTCTCATTGTTTCCCCCAATCTATCACAAACTGATACAACTGTATCACAAGCACCACACCTGACTACTATGTGATCTTGATAGAGCCCAACAACACAAAGTTTAAGCAGTTACTGCCTTGGAGTGGCATTTGATATTTATAACAACAATGCCCTTATTGACAGCCCCACTCTGGATCTTTGTATGGACTGTACCTTCCACATAGGTCCTGACTCCGACCTCTCGTCACTGCCCCACCACTATGAACAGTCGAGGCCACCTCCTTTATTCGTAAGAACTGGGGCGATGACACAAAACTGACCCCCACCAATCCTTTGTCTTTCTCCGTCTCTTCTCCACAGAGCAATCCAGGAATATGTTGAGGACATAAATTATGCCATTCATCTGACTCGCTCAAAACTTTCATGGCTGCCATCCCGCATGGAACCAAATCTAGAATCATTACCATGGCCGGTAATTCCCTATATTATCCAACCCTTCGTTATGTCTGGCGTCGTTTTCTCACATTCAATTTCATAGCTTACTGTGCCTCAACCATCCCAAGCGTATTTCTTGATGGACATTACACTTCCTGTTTCCTTTACCTGGAACAGTTGTGTGTTTTACCGGTCTCATTTCTTCAACCACGTCAAATCTCTCCTAAAAAGTGACCTCCTTAGAGACCATTTCTAACCATCCTTCCTGTAAACTTTTTTTTTTAATGGTTATGAATTTTTGAGAGTGAGAGAGACAGAGTGAGCAGGGGACAGACAGAGAGAGAGAGAGGGGGGGAGACAGAATCCAAAGCTGGCTCCAGGCTCTGAGCTGTCAGCACAGACCCCAGCATGGGGCTTGAACCCATGAACCATGAGATCACTACCGGAGCTGAAGTCAGACATTTAACCGACTGAGCTACCCAGGCACCCCTCTTACTAACCTTTCTAATAGTGAACCTTTGCCATCTCTTTCCTTATCCACATTTCTTTTCCTCTCTAGCACTAACCAAGGCTTTGTTGTACATTTTGGTGTATATAACTTCTTTAAAAAATTAACTGTTTCCTCCTACTGGAATATAAATTATTTGATAGGGTGACTATGCCTGACACGCTGGTGCACTGTCATGCCAGAAAGAGTGTCTAGAGCAGTGCTAAATACGTGTTTGTTGAACCCTGACACATATTTTTAACATACAATGAGCTTAAGCACGTTTATATTGAAATCCCTGATGAAAAGGGGGACCAGATGGGGAAATGTTGGATCAAAATTCATAAATAAGAATGAGATCGTCAGGAACACGTGAGGGTTTAGGATCCAGAGCACAAAACTATTAGCTTCAGATGTAAACAGAAGGTGTAGAATATAGCAAGTGGGTAAGTGCTATAGGAGAAGGCTGCAAGAATCCTAGTCTGATAATTCATCAAGGTAGCAACTTATGTTTTTGTCAAAATTTTCTCCAAGTCCAGCCAGAGGTGGAAAGCTGGATTCATACAGCGTTAGAATTTTTCCAGCTCATGATGAGAGCAAGGAAGTGGAGCACAACTGTGCAGAAACTGGAGGAAATATGGTGACTTGAGAGACCAAATGTTGCCTAATTGTTGGGGAAAGGCTTGGTAGTGTTATGGGCTGATTTTTTATCCCCTTCACCACCAAATTCATGCGTTGGAAGCCTAACCCCCAGGACCACAGAATGTGACTGTAGGTGTGGACAAGGTCTTTAAAGAGCTGCTTAGGTTAGAATGATGTCACCATCATGGCGCCTGGGTGGCTTAGTCAGCTAAGTGTCCGACTCTTGATTTCAGCTCAGTTGATGATCTCACAGTTCATGAGTTCAAGCCCCATTGTCTGTGCTGACAGCACAGAGACTGCTTGGGATTCCCTCTCTCCCTGTCTCTCTGCCCCTCCCCCCACCCTCTCAAAAATAAACACACTTAAAAAAATGATGTCGTTTAGGATTGGCCCTAATCCAACATGACTGGTGTCCTCTTAAGAAGAGGACATTTGGACACAGACGCATACAGAACAAAATCACTCGAAGACACAGGAAGATAGTTATCTATACAGGCCTCAGAAAGAAAAGCCACCCTGCTAACACCATGATCTCAGAATTCTAGTTTCCAGAACTATGAGAAGGTAGATTTCTGTTGTTCAAACTACTTTGTTGTAACAGCCCTAGCAAACTAAGACAAGTGGACTTATAAAACAAAACAAAACACAAACAGGAGGGTCAATGAACTGGGGATCCCTACATACTGGAGATCTATCATACTGGAAGTCAGTGAGAAAAGGAAATTCAGAGGTTATGAAAAGGAAGCTTTTTATCAGGATAACTGAAAGAATCTCCTTTTAAGAATAAGGATAAAGATGTTTATTGGCTTTGATTTGCATTTGCGTTTGCATTTCCCTGGTGAGTACTGATGTTTAGCATCTTTTCATGTGTCTGTTGGCCATCTGTATGTCTTCTTTGAAAAATGTCGGTTCATGTCTTCTGCCCATTTTAATTGGATTATTTGAGGGATTTCTTTGGTGTTGAGTTGTGTAAGTTCTTCATATGTTTTGAATACTAAGCCCTTACCAGATATGTTATTTGCAAATATCTTCTCTCATTTAATGGGTTGTCTTTTTTGTTTTGTTGATAGTTTCCTTCACCGTGCAAAAGTTTTTCACTTTGGTATAGCCTCAATAGTTTGATTTTGCTTTTGTTTCCCTTGCCAAAGGAGACATATCTAGAAAAGTGTTTCCATGGCTGATGTCAAAGTGATTACTCCCTATGTTTCCTTGTGGGAATTTCATTGTTTTGGGTTTCACATGCAGGTCTTTAATCCACTTTGAGTTTATTCTTGTGTACGTTGCAAGAAGGTGGTCCACTTTCATTTTTTTTTTTCATGTAACTATCGAGTTTTGCCGGCACCTATTTGTTGAATAGGCTGTCTTTTTCCCGTTGTATATTTTTTTCCTTCTTTGTGGTAGATTAATTAAGCATGTAATTGTAGGTTTTATGGGCTCTCTATTTATGGGCTCTCTATTCTGTTCTATTGATCTATTTTTGTGTCAGTACCATGCAGTTTTGATTACTACAAGTCTGTAGTATATCTTGAAAATCTGGGATTGTGATACCTCCAGTTTTGTTCTTTTTCCAGGTTGCTTTGGGTATTCGGGCTTTTCGTGGTTCCACACAAATTTTAGGATTATTTAGGATTATTATTAGTTTTGTGAAAAATGCTGCTGGTATTTTGATATGAATTGTATTAAATCTGGAGGTTACTTTGTGTAGTATGGACATTTTAACAATACTTAACACGCCAATCCATGAGCATGGGATAGCTTTCATTGGTTTGGATCATCTTCAGTGTCTTTCATTAATGTTTTATAGTTTTTGAAGTACAGGTCTTTCACCTCCTTGGTTAAGTTTATTTCTAGCTATTTTATTATTTTTGGTGCCATTGTAAATGGGATTATTTCCTTAATTTCTCTTTCTGCAACTTTATTATTAGTGTATAGAAAGGCAACAGATTCCTATATGTTGGGCAATGCATAAAGTGACTGGATCACTATATTATACACCTAGAAGAAATAGAACGTTGTATTTAATTCTACTGGAATTAAATAAATAAAAATATTTTTAAATATATATGCTTATTGGGACGGCTATAGATAACAATACAAGGAACTGCCCACATGAACCCTGGTAACACAAGGGTGATGAAAGTACTCAGGAGAGAGAAATTCAGAGTAAGTTGTCAAGTTCTTCACTAAGAATTTGCTAACAAGCTATTAAAAGGGGTGACATTAAGTGATATAAGCATTGTAAACATGACTATAATGTTTGCAAGTGTTGAGTATTCACAAACAACTTAAAGAAATTCAAGCGACAAATAAAACCCAGGTAAATACTACAGACAATGAGAAACGAATAATGTTTTGAATATTTAAAAAATCTATTCAAATGTAATTTTAAAAGTAGAAAATAAAAGCTGGAAAAACAAAAAAGATTGTAAACAGAAATTCTAGAAAAAAAAACCACAAAGAGCCAATAATCGTAGGGAGGTTCAAAAATCACTAGTAAAAGTTAAAATGATAAATTAAAATTATTAAATTATTATTAAAATTAAAATAATAAACTTATTTATTTATTTATTTATTTGTTTAATTATTTATGTTTAAATCCCAGGGCTTGGAAAAACAGGCACTTAACCTGACCTTTACTATTGATTTACTTTCCTCAATGCGGTCAGTTTGTTTTCTTACATAGAAATTATATTAACCAAATTATGACAAATGTATTTTAAAAGTACACTGAGCTGGAAAAAAATTCATCCATTTATTTTTAATTCATAAGTCATGTAAGTTCATAGTTATTGGAATCTAGTTTCTTTTGAAACTAGTTTTCTTTTCAATATAGTGGCTGGTCCTGAAATATCAGCTTACTTAAGTATCCCCTGGGGCACATGCTAAAATTCCTGGAGCCAATCCCCCTGTTCCTGATTTATGGTTTTTAGATGGAACATTGTAAGAAGGACGACATTTTGAGCAACACAGAGGTATAGGAAATGATGCAACTTGTAGGCTATAGAAACAAAGGTAGAGCTTGATTCAAAGTTAGTTACATGCAGGGGTCCTGGGTGGTTCAGTCGGTTTGGTGTTTGGCTTCTGCTCAGGTCATGATCTAGTGGTTCTAGTCCTTCTGGAGTTGGAGCCCCACCTCTGGTTCACTGCTCTCCGAGTAGAGCCGCTTCGGATCCTCTGTCCCCCTCTCTCTGAACTTTCCCCACTTGCACAAGCACACACTCTCTCTCTCTGTCTCAAAAATAGATAAACATGTTTTTTAAAGTATCTAAATGGTGTGCAAATTAATTTTCTGTTTGCATTGAGGAAATATATTTATTGCTCGCCAGGGGCTAAGATATAGGGGAAAAAAGAGGAATAAATAAAGAAATAATTGACGTAATTAATTAATTATACGGAGCTATCAGCAATAACAAAAGAATTCTAAAATAACTGATTGCTTAAGAAACTTTTCATAGGCTGGAATTCTGCCTCACTAATCATTATTATTTATTGTTGCTATTCCTAACAAGTAACTACTGAAGATCTTCTAAGTGTCAGACAGCATTTTAGTCACTAGGGACACATCAGAGTACAATGCATCCAGATCCATGGCCTCATGGCCTCTTTCCTTCTTGAAGAGGGTGACAAAGCGTAACTATAACAATAATTACTATGGAAAAAGAAAATAGAGCAAGATAAGGAGGATTTGGAATGTGAAGTGGTGATTGACATTTAAATAAGAAATCTTTTAAATAAATAATGATCAATCTTATTAAATAAGATATATTATCTTTTAAATAAGATAAAAAGTAAATTTGATAAGTGCTTTGAAGGTACCAAGGAGATCAGGCATGACCAAAGCAATAATGATACATTTGAGGGCAGGGAACTGCAGATTGCTATGATGAAACAATTACACTTATCAGCATCATCTTAATATTCGTATCTTAACATTCATGATTGAAGACGGGATGGTAGAGAAACTGAATACCAGGAGAATACTTTTTTTAGCACCTCTATTGAAATATTTTGAGAGAGAGAGAGAGCACGCATGAGAGGGGCAGAAAGAGGGAGAGAGAGAGAGAGAGAGAGAGAGAGATAAAGAGAGAGAGAGGACCCCAAGCAGGCTCTGTTGCTGATAGCACAGACTAAAGGCTGGATCTCAAGAACTGTGAGATCACGACCTGAGCTGAAATCAAGAGTCAGAAGCTTAACCAACCAAGCCACCCGGGCGCCCCACTGGAAGAACACTTTTTTTTTTTTTTTTTTTTTTTTAAATTTTTTTTTTTTCAACGTTTTTTATTTATTTTTGGGACAGAGAGAGACAGAGCATGAACGGGGGAGGGGCAGAGAGAGAGGGAGACACAGAATCGGAAACAGGCTCCAGGCTCCGAGCCATCAGCCCAGAGCCTGACGCGGGGCTCGAACTCACGGACCGCGAGATCGTGACCTGGCTGAAGTCGGACGCTTAACCGACTGCGCCACCCAGGCGCCCCTAGAAGAACACTTTTAAAAGACTCCTTAGGTAAAAGGTAAATTCAGGTATATTGTAAGACTAATTGAACTCAAAAAAGAGTCCAAAGGTTAAATAAGGACACTGTAATTATTCTTACTTAGGATAACATGATTAAGAACCAGGTAGGTAAGGTTTAGAATTCATCTTTTGGAAGAATATTTTTGGGAAGACCCCTCTGGCCATAACTTCCTCTTTGTTTCCTTTGTAGCCCATGATCTAAATTACCAGGATACTGGCTAATATTAAAATGTGAATTGGAGACACTCTATTTTAGTTTCTGGGTAGGACGCTTGCAATCTAAAAATACTCAGAAGAAAAAAACACCCTTCCAGGAGTTCTCTAGAAGCTCTCTGGGATGGACATATTGGCACATCAGCAGGAACGCGATAAATGCAGAGATAGGAAACATTTTAAGTCTAAAATCCCAGTGAGTTATCAGAAGTAACGGTTTTGGCCTTGGAAGATTCTGTATCCTTCACTGAACAGTACTTACTGGAAAGCAGACGAGGGTGAGAATTCAGTACCTGTTTTAGGTTCCAAATTAGCTTGTCAGACTTCAGTAAAACCAGCCTTCTCTGTGCCATTAGATTTCTACTGTGTGGTTTTCCTCCCACATGAAAATTCACAACTACAAAAACCCCAGGGAAAGATATCTGAAACTTTTCAAGGTAATATACAAAAGCCAGTATAGATGGGTCTGACTGAGCCAGGGGGAGGACGACAAAAATGTATGTAATCATATAGATCTTTGCAAATGGTGGTTAAGTGTATGATTTTATTTAGTCCAAGTGAGGAAAGAAAGCTTTGAGCCATGTTAAGCACAGGAGTGATTTGATCTCATTTGCACAATTAAAAATTTATTCTGAATATTCTATAAGGGTGGGTAGGAAGGGAGGCAGGAACGAAAGCAGTGAAACAGGGAGGCATCATTACAGCCAGAGAGGGAAGCAATGGCAGGTTTCCTAGGGCAGTGCACGTTGATGTGAGAAGGAGCAGTGTTTCAGCTCTACGTTCGAGGTGAAGTTCGCAGGACTCGCTGATGGTACGTAGAGTGTGAAGGACACAGTGAAAATCAGTCACGCCCCAGGTTTTTGCCAAGCACGTGAGTGGGTGAGGATAGTATTTCTCTTTATCACAGACCAGATGCCCCGTGTCTTTTCAATCTTATTGAGTGCTCCTGACAGACAGGCAGACCTGGAATTTATTAGCTTTGTGCCCTTGAGAAAGTTACACGATCTCTGAGTTTCAGGTTGCTTTTTTTTTGTAAAATTCAAATATCAAAATATTATTTACAGAGTTTCTGCAACTTAAAGGTGTGTGTGTGTGTGTGTGTGTGTGTGTGGTGCATCATATGAAAAATCTACTACTTTACCTGCCAAAGTGCCGGGGCTCAATAAATGATAGCTGTAACTGTAGTTGATATTATTTTGTAAATTGTTGCTGTTATGTTCTGATTTACTCTGGTGGAGATTTTTGCTTTCTGCAATCCAGTGATTATTAGCCCTCGTCCTCTTATTTCTGATCAAGAAGACTAAAGTGTCCCTTTGCCCTGGAGTATCTTCCTGAATCCCAGGAAAACCGAGTGGGATGCTGCCACATGCCCTAGAATGTTTTCTGTGCAAAATGGGAAAACAGCAGCTCCCTCAGCAGGGGCAGGAAGCATCCGGGGATGCAGTTCAATTCCAGGTAAAGGTCGATAAACCTATGCAGGATGGTTGAAGTGAAAAAAAAACCAAAAAAACCCAAGACAAAACTAAATAAAAACAGTCTGTTGAGACTGCTGGGTAATTAGGAAAATATTTTAGTAAGGAGAGAGAAGGAAATAAAAATACATTCACCTCAAATGATCCAAATCTGCAAATGGATAAGCAATTTTTTTAAAGTTAAGCCTGTATAAAATGTTCAGCCAGTACAGATCAGTAGGAAGTGAAAAACGCTCGATACTTAGCCCATCTTAATTTTGAGAACTTCTGTTTTTACTCTTCTGGTGATTTGCTAATATGCATATTCACTCCATTTCTTCATGTTTTCCATTTTAAACCTACTTGTTTTCTCCCTGCAGTAAGATGACGAATTTTGATCACTTCCCCTGGTCTTGTTTTTCTCCCCTCAGCCACCTTGACTTTTAGAGAGTGTAATCGATTCCCTGTTTACAAAGGATAAGTAATTGAGCAT
The DNA here is from genome assembly GCF_018350215.1 of Panthera leo. Lineage (NCBI taxonomy): Eukaryota > Metazoa > Chordata > Mammalia > Carnivora > Felidae > Panthera > Panthera leo. Next base: position 154,790,947 of record NC_056687.1, read on the forward strand.
CACTCATCATTGCTCATTTCTCCGCTTCCTTCTGCTGCTTAAACTCTTGGAGCTATACCGTTACGTCCATCACATAACAGTTTGAAGTATTTATTTCCAAACTATAATTCTACTTTAACTTTCGGTGTTTGTCTCTATTTCAATCTTAAGAGCTGAAAATCAGTAAGTGGTATTTACGTTGTTAGAAATATGTGAATATCCCTCGTGGCAATCGACGAGGCTCACAGGAAACCAGGGAGCCTTTCGTGGCAACGTTGTCCGGTAAAATATTTGCAAGTGTTAAGGTCACATGGCTTCTTCCTCTTCTCCATCACTTGCTCACCATCATGCCACCTTTGGGTTTCTCCAAATTTGAGCCATCACCCTCTTATAATAATAGCATTTTTATATAGAGTTTCTAATTGCATTTGTTTTTGTTGAGAGATGAATTATAGGAGTATTTCACTAAGACCATCACTTCCTGTTAATCGTTATTATTTGTTGAGGGAGAGATGAGCACAGAACCTGAGATTGATCCTCACTATTTCCATCATCTCGAGTCCACTGTCTCTGGGATCTAATATCTTCTGAAACCCCGCCCTTTTTAAAAAAAAAATTTTTGTACCCAGCCAAGGAGATATTTCTCCACTCAGGATAAGGTTGAGCCCTAGGACTCACATCCCATTAGTGGTAAGACAGTAGTTGTTAGTGTGGATTGAAATGCTGCCATGCAGAAGATATAATAACATATTCTCAGATATCTGGTTCTAGACTACTCTGAGACCCATTCGAGCTGCCATGATACCCTCAAAGTGATCACTGGCATATATCTTAATCTTGGACTTGCATCCAATTAAATGTTGTTACTAGGGGACACAAAATTTGAACCTTCTTTTTCTATAGTTCCTGAAGTTTTGGGCCTAATCATGATTCTGTAAAACAGTTATAATAGTTATCAGTTTTGTATTAAATGAACATAATGACGTACCTTCTTGACATCTCTCCATCTAACCTTAGCAAATCTTACAAGGCAAATGCCCGTTATCTTCACTTTGCAGATGAAGCAAATAAAGCACACAGATTTTCTCAACATCTCAAGGCACAACCACAACATAAACCTAAAGTCTGGATCTATGTTTGATATACTTTCTACCTTATCATAGGGCTCTCTTTTCTTGGTAATGTGCTTTAGAAATTGAAGGCGTGGGATGTAATGTTCCCTGTCATGGGTGGATGGTCAAGCAAATGGTGAACCAAAATGTTACCAAGCAATGTTTTAATGTGAGATTTTGGGAGAAATTGTTATATACAAAGTGATGCCGGGGTCTGTGCTGTGGACCAAGATTTGATACGATGTTTATGTGCTCCCGATTCTGAAATTCTTGACATAACATTCTCAAAATTGTGTTCCAAGGAGTATTTTTCCCTCGGGATAGAGAAATGTATGACTCTAAACAGGGTCTGTGTTTGAATGAATTTAGGGAACACGAGGTCAAAATAGTTAAGTAGGTTTTTCACTACCAAACCTCCTGAAGCTACAAATGTATGCTAATATATGCTATGAATTTTCAAGTGTGAATGTGTGTGTGTGTGTGTGTGTGTGTGTGTGTGAGAGAGAGAGAGAGAGGTGGGGGGGATATGAATAGAATAAAGTTCTTCCTTAATTATGTCACCATGGGACACTTCGGCCTCAGAACAGCATACTAGGCTAGTGGGGAACCCTCTTTGGGGAACACTGCATCATATCCCACACCAAAAGATGACGTCCTAATCCAAGGATTAAATATCTCATGAGATATTCAAGATTACAAAAGAGAACATTCTCTATTCTCAGCCATAAAAATACAAGAAGGGAAGATATCCCCCAGGCCAATGGAGCTTCCAATAGTATACTTGCCTTTAGTAGTAGGTATAGAAAAAATTTTTCCATTACAACATCACCCTCTTTAGACATGGACCATATTGAGGTTGTACAAAATCTTTTACATGTATTTGTAGACAATAATTTTATTTTCTAATTTTTTTTACATTTATTTATTTTTGAGAGACAGAGAGAGACAGAGCACAAGTGGGGAAGGGGAAGAGAGAGAGAAGGAGACACAGAATGCGAAGTAGGCTCCAGTCTCTGAGCTGTCAGGACAGACCCCGACGCGGGGCTCAGACTCACAAACCGCGAGATCGTGACCTGAGCCAAAGATGGACGTTTAACCGACTGAGCCATCCAGGCACCCCAGACAATAATTTTATTTTCTATTGGCATAATCACCTAGCAAGAACTTTCCAGTGTGTAGAGCCCAGGAAATGTTCATAAGGATGCAGAATTGTCTGAATTTAGTAAACAGGTTTGATCTTGAACATGGAAATTAGCAGAGTGGACTTGAGAGGCTTGGATGAGGGAAGCATTTGTCTTTCAGGTAGGGTGGTAATTGATCAAATAATCTGCTCTACGGGCCAGGGCACTGTGGGAAATTAGCATCTGCTAACAGATGATCTTCACCTGGAATGTGAACAGCTTAGTGAAGTATTTACTTGCAAGATTTTTGAGATATTAATTGAGGGTCTTTCTCAGATACTTAGCTGAAGGAGGTAAATGTATGTATGTCTTTTCTATTAAAAAAAATCCTTACAAAGAAATGCCATGTTTGTTCAGCAAGCAGAGCACATTCATTTTCTGTTTCAGTCTTAATGAGCACCCTGATCTTCAAGGATTTCAGTGTTAAGAAGAAAGCATTGGATATATTCTATTAAAAAAAAAACGTAACTTTCAAAGCAAAGGCTTCTAATAGCAGGGTAGATGGTTTGTCTACCATGGAGATGTTAAAAGAAAGCAAATGGGAGAATTTCCAAGAAAAATATAGAGAGTTAAAAAATCCCTCCCTATACAGAGAAAGACAGATACCATATGTTTTCACCCTTATGTGGATCCTGAGAAACTTAACAGAAGACCATGGGGGAGGGGAAGAGGAAAAAAAAAATAAAGAGGTTAGAGAGGGAGAGAGCCAAAGCATAAGACACTCTTAAAAACTGAGAACAAACTGAGGGTAGATGGGGGGTCAGGGGGAGGGGAGGGTGGGTGATGGGTATTGAGGAGGGCACCTTTTGGGAGGAGCACTGGGTGTTGTATGGAAACCAATTTGAAAATAAATTTCACATTAAAAAAAAATTCCTCCCTACATACAAGATTGAAGTGGACGAGTAAAAGTTCAAACACAGCAGTTTAAGTCAAAGAAGGATATTATTTCCCCAGTTCCAAAATATGCATGAAAATAGAATGAAACTGTGAGAGTACGAAAAAGTATAGTATAAAATGTACCAATGGCAGGAAAACAGCACAGAATAAAAGAGTATGAATTACTATGAAAATAGCATATTGTCAGGCATTTTGCAAATAAAAGTGAAACAACAAAAATATGCACAGAAAATATTAGGCTATCGAGAATATTATTTCATTTCTACTAAAACAGTATTTTTCATTACTATATTTGAAGACTAGAGATACTCGTTTACAGTTACGGTAGGCTTTCTGAATATACGACTCATATGCACCCGTGAAACAAAAACGACAGAAAATAGGACATTACATAAGAGAAAACAAAATTAATTATCTCTATGATGACTACACACAACATACAAATCCATGCTTCACAGGTGTGTGTATGTTATAGTATATTTAGCTATACAATATTGCATATTTATATTCTATTACATACTTGTTTTTAAGTTTGTTATATTATAAGTATATATATTATATATATATTATATTATTATATTATTAGATCATATATATTATATTATATACATGTTATTAAGTTTATAGCACAACAAAAACTTGCCAGGGAAAGTAGTAGAAATGATTTTTGATGTTTTAAATTTTACTTTAAGTATTTTATCAGCCAGTAATATTTTCCTTACATTTCCTCTGAATAACTACTTCGTAGGCATTCATATGACATATGCAGTATGCATTCTATAGTTCTCAGTTTGTTATGCATTTAAAATATTTTTGAGCTTTCACTACCGTATTTGATTATGACTTTTGAACTCTTCCGTACAAAATGTTGTGTGCATCTACGATCATTTCGTTTTTTTATGTAACTCGTGCTTTCTCTTATTAAAAACTAGTCCATATATATGGTAAAATTTTATATACAGATGAACATGAAAAAGAAGGAGAAATGGTTATAATTCCTGAGCTCAAGTTTGACCTTACATATTGTGAATGTCCTTCGATAATTTTACATGTTACAAAAATATGCAAACTACTTCAAGTTTGCTTTTGGAGAGTGTTTCTATATCATTTCATCTTCTGTATCATTCTCTTAACTTATTAGAAGGGATTCACATAATGACTATTCTTGTAAGCTTATTTGTGACATAGGCCACTATGAATAAGCTATGTAATCCCTTTTGGTCTCACTTCATTCATCTGTAGAAAGGATACACTAGATCTTGATTATACTCTTTTCATCATGTTCATAAGAAAATTTATGTAGGTAACATTTACATTTATATGTTATATCAGTCTATAATATAAGCATATGTATAGACGAATACTATATATATACACACATACACACATGTATTCATATATATATGTATATATATGTATATATATGTGTGTATATATACGCATATATATATACACATATATATATATATATGAATGGGTGTAAAACACACACATTTACCAACATATATACTCTTAGCTTCTGAAAGGATATGCAAGAAACCATTAAGTGTTTGCCTTTAGGCATGGAATTTTTGCTGCTTAAATATTGTATGTAATTGTATCATTTTCATGTTTTTAATGTCAGTGGGGCTTCTGAATTCTTAAAATCATGAGCCAATTTAGTTTTCAAAACTTGCGTCTTTGTGCTATTGGAATTGCAAATATTAATAAATATGTGGTTAAAAATATAAAAAGAAAACTATGGTCTAATCGTACAATTGTATTGTAAGACGACATCTCACCTAGCATGCTTAGAGTCTCCTATTGTTTAGGATATTGACAAATCAGAGCACTTTCAAAGGAAGATTACCAAATTCTCTAGGGGTATAGAAACATCTCTTGCATGTAGAGAATGGCTAAAGAAACAAGAGTTAAGGAAACGTTGGGGAGGAGGAAGGAGTATTGATGGCCCTTACCAAATCCTAGAGGGCCATCCATTGGAAGATGGAATGAGGTGGCTATGTCTAGCTCAAAGGATTCATCTATATAATAACAGAGCCTACTCAAAGATTATATAGGGAGTCATTTTGGCATTAATCCATTCACTAATTCAGTCATGCAACACATACTTCTATGCCTGTCAGGAATACTCTACTAAAGTACAAGGATATTTTTGAGAATAAGGCTGAAAATGTTCTGCTTTCAAAGTGCATCTTCAATGCCAGATAGAATATACATATACCTTGCCAGTCACAAAGTAGTAATGCCTCCCTGTCCCAGGATAAAAGAAGAGATGAAAACTCCATAAGCTTTTTATTATTATTATTACATTTTGTTTTCTTTTTGAGAGAACTGTAGTCACAGGTAGTTGTTAAGAAATAATACCGAGAAATCCCATGCACTTTTTACCGTTTCCACAAGAGCAGCATCTTGTAAATCTATAGTACGATTCACAACCAACATAGATGGATATTCAAAATCCCGAACAATCCCACCATAAGGGTCCCTCCCATTGACTTTGTATAAACACACCCACCTCCCACCTCCTTCCTCCTTCAACCCTCACTAATCTGCCCTCTAGTTCTGCAGTTCTGTATTTTCAAAAATGGTATATAAATGAAGTCATACAGGATGTAACCTTTTCTTCATCTGAGAATGCCTTGATGTCCTCCTCGTTTCTCTTTCCCTTTTTAATTTTTCTTTTTCTTTATTGAGAACAGTTGACACACACCACATCACGTTAGGTTCATGTGTGCACCACGGTGATTAGACAAGCCTATATGTTATGCTGTGCTCACCACAAGTGTAGCCGTCACCTGTCACATCGCTATGACAATATCATCGACTGTATTCTCTCCTCTGTATCTTTACTTCCTTGCCTAACTTATTCCATAACTAGAAGCCTGGACCCCCCCTCCCCTTCACCCTTTTTCGCCCATTCCCTAACCCCTCTGGCAACCACCAGCTTGTTCTCTGTATTTATAGACCTGGTTCTGCTTTTCATTTTGTTTATTCTTTTGTGTTTTGTTGCTGTTGTTTTGTTTTTGAGATCCCACATTTAAGTGAAATCATATGGTATAGCGCACTTCAGCCCATATAGAATTCTAGATTTTTCAGCACTTGAAAAATGTCATGTCACCTCCTTATAACCGACCTTGTTTCTGATGAGAAACCTGTTGTCAGTCGAATTGGTTTCACCCTATAGGTGAGGTGACATCCTCTTCTCAGGTAGATGAAAGGTCATCATCCTGGCATTGCCCCCGTGGAAGAAGTCCAGTTTCCCCTCTCGGCCTTTACTGCTGCCTTCCATTGACAGGGGGAGGGCTCCTTGTTGGCTGGGCAAGGATGAAGTTTTTGGTTTTTTGTCACCCTGGCTGGAAAACACAAGGATACCTTTCTACTTCTCCTCACATGGCCTTACAGAGAGCACAGGTAGGTAGATTCATTGCTGTTGTGTGCTGGTGAAAGTTTCTGCTTGGCCTCTTCTGACCTTCCTCCATTTTTCCCCATTACTGCCCATTGGGGATGCAAGTCTAGGGTTCCCAAGTGGTCTCCACCAAGACTGCAGGACTGGGGCCTCGCTATCACCCAGGAGATCTGAAGGTTCTCACCGCCTACCTGGTCTACTTGACTCCTGGTCAGAGCCTGGTGACGGGAATGGTGTTAGTCTAGGTTCCCCATTCAGTCTTTGCCGGCAGAAGTGGGCATCAGTCTACAGTGTGTCCTCAGGTGTTTGGTTAGAATAGAGCCATCGTTGTCTGTGTTTTATTCCTTTCCAGATGCCCCTTGCCTCACTCCATGGCTGGCGATAGCAGGCTACTTTGGGGCCAGTGTGGCACATGCACACTGGTAACATCCAAAAAGATGCTGGCTTCTCCTACCTTCAGGCCCAGATGCGTGAGAAAAATGAAAACCAAAGAAAGTCACCCTTGTGTGTTCCTCTGTCCCCAAATCCCTGGCTGATCTGCCTTCGGTGTCCTCTGAAACAGAGTTGTCTTGTGTTTGTTTTACATATAGTGTCCACAGCTTTTATTTGTATAAAGTGGGAGAAATAGGGAAAAGGACTTCTCCATCATCCTGGAAGTTGAAATTAGCCGGCCTTTAATTCACTCAATTCTATCTGCACAGAGCCTCTTAACCAGATGACTCATTTCTTAGCTTAGCTTATACAGAAATGTGCATACTCAGTCCAAAATGGGGGATAGACTCTGATTTCACGTAGTGGAAATAGTATTTCTAAATTAAAAACATGAGCAATTGAGAATGATTCTGAGCAACAAAATAATTATCAAATAAAATGAAGAGAGAGAAGAAACATAGGAGTAAAGATGTCCTTCCTACAATTTTGGCTAGTCCATCCACCTACTTCCTGGGCTAGTCATAGATTCTGCCTGGATCCCGGTTTTCTTGTGAATAGATGACCTGTTGCTATATTGGTAGATGTGATTCTAAAAGCATGTCATAGGAGAAAGGACTGAAGTGTCAAAGAAGTAAGATGCATAATATTATTCACTTATCTCTTATAAATGTATATATTTTCATAATATTTATTACATCTGTGTATGACGTACTTCATTACCCCAGTAGTCTCTTAAAACTGAATAAGTGGTATTTGTTGGCAGAGTTTTGCTAACATTCAAACAATCTGCAGTAATTTTCAAAATCCCCATTTTCTCTGTCCAAAAACATTTTATGACTAAGCGTGACATTCTTATGTGTTTTTTATTTAATAGCTCCTACCAGTGTTATTTGCAATAAAGCAGACACAACCGGAAGTGAAGCAAATATAAGGTCTGTTATAATGAGTTTACTTTATCACCGGTTTCTCCTAATGGGATTATAGTCTATAAATGATTGTGTTACCATAGCAACATGATTTAAAAGCCACACTGGGCTGAAAAGGCAATAACAACACCTGTGTACCATCATTTTCTTGGGTAGTTTATATCATTTTTGGCCCAGCAAAATAAGAGGACATCAAAACAACAACCTATTGTTTCAATCATGAATTCCTGTAACATTCATTTTAGATTCAGCCATTCTGCATTTGAACCGGTAAATCCCATGCAGAGGAGGGAAGGACAATGATTTTGGTCACTTCGCAGGGTTAACCCTGAGTAACGTCAAAAGCCAAACTTAATTAATGGAAAGATTAAATTTCCAAATGGAAAATGACAATACATGTTTTCTTAAATGCATTTCAGAGTCCCTTTGCCTTATGAAAAATTAACTTAGTTCTGCACCTATTTCCGCTTAACATTCATATGAGCATGATGCAGTGGGGGATAAATTGTTTTGCTCTGATGAAATCGGAAGAGTTTCTGTTAGATGTTCACTGGGTATTGGTTCAGAAAACAAGTTCCGCCTTCACCGTTAGGCCTCTGATGACAGAAAAAAAAAAAAGTTGGAAATCTTACCCTGGTATCTTTCACCTACAAGATGGGGTCAAGGAGCAAGTGTAGAGGCGGAGGGGAAAAGGATGTCAGCAAAAACAATGTCCTCTCTAGCTCAGTCAGAGAATTTGAACCCGCTCGTTGTGTAAGTGCGGATGCTCTAGGGTTGCTGGGGCTCCTGACAGCTCCCGATTCTCAGGGGCTTAAGAGTGAGGATGTATTTCTTCCTTGGTTCCCTTCTGGGTCTTTGCTACTCGCCTGAGAGAGGAGTAGGCGTGGGACCACTCACTCTCCAGGACCAGGCTGACCACTCTCTCTGGCCAAATAGCTCTGCTATTTGGAATGGAGGAAGTGATAAAAGCCCAAGAGAGAAAGAGAGAGAGAGGATGAAGAGGTGCACACGGCTTTTAAATCTCTCTTCCCAGCAGTGACACCTGTTACTAATATTTCATTAGCCAGTGCAGGTGCCCGGATGAGGGATGCAACTCTGACATCCTTCCAGGAGTGAGACCTTTGTGGTTTCTTGCCCGGTTGTCCTTCTTCTTGGGATATTGGGAAGTCAGCCAGGAGTTTCTCAAACATGTATTTCCACCTCAGCTTGTCTCTTTTTCTTTATGTCACGGTTCAGTACACCCTCTGACCCGTGTACCCTGTCGGTCTCTGTCTCACGCTGACTAATCCCAGTTCACAATGATTTCTTAAGGTTTCTTCAGCCACGGCTATTGTGTTCATTGCAAGGGGAAGACAAATCTTAGGTAGAATTACTCAGAGAAAGAAAAAACATCTTCGCAAGGATATTTCTATGACACGTAATACTTCTGATCACATTTACTGCTACACGGATCTCTGCCAAAGGTGGTTACGTTTGCCTAATTGTGTGAGCATCCTGACTTGGTCACTTGTGGGTTCGTAAAGCACACCTTACTTGACCTTGTGGAATGACCACCTTCACTCTGCAGGAAAGAAAACTTCCAGAGCCACTGCACCTTCAGAACTGTCTATTGCTACAACGGCAATTCTCTCATTGCTGAAGTAGCTGGAGCTAAATCATCGACTTGTAATTTTTTGAAAGGAAAGTTTGACCCACTAAATTTTTTAATGCTTATTTATAGAGGTAACCTTTTTTAGAATTTGTTTTTAATGTGTATCTATTTTGGAGAGAGAGAGAGAGAGAGCGAGCAGGGAAGGGGGAGAGAGACAGGGAGACACAGAATCTGAAGCAGGCTCCAAGCTCTGAGCTGTCAGCACGGAGCCTGATGGGGGCTCGAACCCAGGAACTGTGAGATCATGACCTGAGCCAAAGTCTGACGCTTAATCAAATGAGCCACCCAGGCGCCCCTATCTAGGTAACCTTTTTATCCATGCATCCTTTCCCATTAGATGTTACATTCCTGAGGGCAAGGACTTGTTTTTAAACAAGTTTCAGGAGCAGTTGTGATTTAGATCTAAGTAAATGATTCTAGGGCAAGTTTGTGGTCTAAAATGAATTTTACAAGATTTTATAATTCTAAAAATCTGCTTAATCTACTCTCTTGTGGAGCTATTTCATGCACGTGTGTGTGCGCGTGTGCTTTGTGTTATGGTATATGGTGTAACTAAATATGTAGATACCTAGAAAATTATTTATAGTACTTTGCTTTCACTCCTAGGTTTGTTCCAGAACAACAGGATTGTGCCAATTCTTTTAAAACCTAGAGTTTTTAAACTACGAGTAAAATGTAACAAATTAAATTTTATTCAATATTTCATAAATGGGTGTGTATGAACGCAAAATGAAATCTCTGAAAAAAATACTACATACAATTAATGTGAGAGAATGAGTTTTAAAAGACTACAATAATTGGGGAGTTTTCAATGGTTTTCCATATAATGGTTGTTTTAATATATATATATTTATATTTATTTATATAAGTTATTTATGATAGAAATATATTATTATATTAAAATAATTATTATAATTATATATTACTATATATAAAATATTATATATAATGTATTATATATATATATATATATATATATATATATATGAACTTCTTGTTGGATACTGCATTGAGGTTTTCAAAAGATTTCCTAAAAATTGATGCTGAAATTTTCAGTCTTAAAGTCTTTAGAGAATTCAGTTGAGAGATGAGACTCAGCAAGGAGCAATGTGGGATTTCGTAATACGTGACATTCCAAGATCATTAAGTTTTCATTGGAGAATTAAACATTAACCAATAAACCTGAAGGTAAACTGTGAGGAATGGAAGAAGCCAATGTTGCTCTTCTATTTTAATAGAATTCTCTAGCAAGACATTAGGATTTGAAATACTTTAATTTAGATGGTCTCGTTAGTCACTGGAGATATCAAATACCAAATGCTAATTAGATCATAAGTTATAATAACTAGCTAGATGGAAATGCCAAAATATTAAAGGTTATTTAGTCGTCTAGAAATGAGAATTTTCCCCCAGAAGACACACGATATATACTAATTTTCCCCCAAGAAGAACTGAATTTAGAATGGTTTAATTTACAAGACTAGTTACCTCATATTTACAGGTAATAGAAAACTGCTATATACCGTCATAAATATCCAACATGGTAAACGATTATGGCAATAATTGATATTTACTTCAAAGGAAGTTACTATTATTAACATATTTATTTATATATCCCTTTAAATGTAAAAAATTATCCAAATTAATATATATGCATATATAGGACAATAACTGAGTGAATGAGGACTATTTTTAAAATATTTTTATTAATTTAAAATAACTCTTGTGATGTCAACTGACTAGAGACACATTTTATAGAGACCAGGGTTCTTTGATGCCTCTAATCAGTATTACCTGGAAGTCATTTTCATAAGCATAACTTATAAAAATATGTGCATTTATATGCTTTAGAAGTCTATTTTGCCTTCTGAAATATATACACCTATTATAATATATTTACCTAGTAAATACTTTTGCTAGTGAGTTGGTAGACTTCCTATTTAATATAGTCATCAAAACCTTGCATGTGACTATTTTCTTTGCTAAATCCCAACTGAAATGTGTGTGTGTGTGTGTGTGTGTGTGTGTGTGTGTGTGTGCACGTGTGCGTTCATGCTGGAAAAAGTGGATGCGGGCATTATTTGAAGTAACACGGCTTATTAGGTGTGAAACGTAGCACAAGAAAAATATACTTAATTTCTCTAAGCCTCGATCCCTCATCTGTAAAATAAGGATCATCATATTATTTTGTCAAATCATTGTTATAAGAATTAATGTGGTAATGCATGCTAAGAACAGAGTCTCAAATAAAGTCATGATTCACCGCTAGTTATTATTTGTATTTTATCATCATCATTATTCATAGTCTAATACTTCAGTGACTTTTTGCATATTCTAACAGAGGAAAGCAGATTTATAAAAGGGTCTATAGACTTCATGCCAACCAAACAAACACCGAGGAAAAAACAGAAACAAAGGAGAAAGAGTGCATGGGCATCACGTAAGAGGAAACACAGCAGAATCACACTGATTCTCTAGTTCCTCACCTGTAAGGTCAAAACCCTAAAGTGGGGAGTGCCTTATTCCGGTCTAAGTTTGGGGACAGGGAAAATCTCAGTCATATCTGTTCTGTAAGATATGAAATTGGTGCACTCAGAACAACATGTCTATGAATCCTCTCTCAACTGACAATCAAGCTGGAGGAAGAAATCAGTAGTACGCCCACCTAGAAAACTGTTACTCCCCTTCTTGGGAATTGCCAACTCAAAATTAACATATATAAACCATTCAGCCCTGTTGAGAAGTTCCTTTATTCCACCAGGAGGAGAAAACAGGTGAAAAACAATTGTAAAGGTCACTAATTCAAAACAACCCTACATCCCAAAAGAGCGTCTGGCATTACAAGCTATTGCAGTCAATAAAGAAGTTGAGAGAGAAGTTCGATACAACCACTGAACTTCAGGAAGCACAAGGAAAAACTAGAAATGAGACCTGTTTTTAACTTGGGAACGTTGTTAGAGTGAGCAGGGACATGGCTGCAATGGGTTGACGGTGAGAGAAGTTGTTGATGATTATTTTAAAAAATAATAATAATAGCAGAGCCTCAGTTAACCTCCGAAAACTACAGCCAACGTGAAAAGGTCAATGTTACAAACAACAGTGAAAATGAGTATTTGCAGGTTTTGATGTCTTGTATTTCCTTTCTTCCTTTTGTTATTGTTTGTTTTATTCTGTTTTTCTTCAGCTTCTGTTTTGCCCTTTCCTCTTGCAATGTACCCAACAGGTATCTGGTGAATTCCACATGTTAAATTTCTTCTGCTTGAAATGCTCGAAGTTGTTTCTGTGTTAATCATGACCCTGACTGATACCCTCCTTGGTACCAGGAAGCAGACTTTCAAAGATGGGATTCCTGATTAGTTAACGAAATGATTGAGAATAAATCCAAGCATAACCCAGTCAGTTGTCATTAGAAAATGGAATACTAGGGTAATTCACAATACGCAATAACCTAACAATTAAATTTTCACCTGCATACATTTGACATAAAGTGCCCATTGAGAAAAAAACTGGGATACCAACTACTTGTTATCCTCAATTCTTATAATATTTTGACTATAAGCTTTGTGTGATGATCTTTTGCATCTGGTTAACCAAAAAGTTTATAAAAATCCCATAACAAGAACGAGCTCAAAGTATGGTCAGAAAATTACAGAGCTTCTACGGAATCCTCTAAATAATACCATATTTGTAGTTCACATAGTGCAGACATAGCTAAAAATCCGACCACAAGTTTTATAGTGCATGTTTAAATTTTAAGTACCTATGGAATTCACAGGCTCACAAGTCTTATGTGTGAAAATTGTGGTGCTGATCAGGAAGATTTGCAAAGGAAAAAATTTGAAGCTCCAAATCCCCCTTGAGCCTCCCTCACCATGTCTGAATTAAATAGCTTGCTCTTGTCCTGTGATAACCTTATTTGAAGCAAATAATTTGTAAAGACATGTCTATTTTCCTCATAGTGACCCCTCCGACCCCCATCACTGTCTTCTGATTCTAATCTGAGGCAAATTCCAGCAAACTCAGGAGGGAAATATACAAAGTCTATACTAGGAAGAGCTCGAATAGAAAAAGAATTACAAAATCGTGTTCATTTATATTTGTAGAAATTTGGGGTATATGTTTGAAAATATATTCTAAGACACTGTGTCCAAGAAGTTATAATGTTGGATTGGGATTGAATGGGTTTACATACTAGGGATTGCTAAATTAAATGTTAGTGATATAGTTGGAACTGTCTCTACCAGTTTGCTTAGTTGACTAGGACAAGATTTCCTATATTAAAAAAAGATGGGGGCACCTGGGTGGCTCAGTTGGTTGAGTGCCTGACTCTTGATTTCAGCTCAGGTCATGATCTCATGGTTTGTGAGATCGAGCCCGACGTCAGGTTCTGTGCTGACGGTGCAGAGCTTGCTTGGGATTCTCTCTCTCTCTCTCTCTCTCTCTGTCTCTCTCTCTCTCTGTCTCTAGCCCTCCCTAACTCACATGAGCATGTGCATGTGTGCTCACACTCCCTCTTTCCCAAAATAAATAAATAAACTTAACTTAAAAGAACAAAAAAGACGGATGAGATCCCACCACTTTTGTGATGGGGGGAAAGAGTTGGGGGAGAGAGAGAGAAAGAAAGGAATATCAAGTTTCAGGATAATAAGAATTTTAGGTCAGATTTGTCTTATGAGACCTACATACCCATCTGTCCATGTCCCATAGGAGGATTCAGAGGATCCTCCCATAACAAAAGTAACAAAGAATGCATTAACAAAGTGAAAAACAGCATCTTTGGAAACCATTGTGATGGCTGTCTTCTGTAGACTGGGGATGATGTTAAGAGATGCTGTCATTGAAGTCAGCTATCTCATTTTGATGCATTGATGGGATCCAGGAGTGGCAGAGGCCCCAAGTAGCTTTTAACTTCTAGATACAACACAGGACGAATGATGTCATAGGTAGCAAGGACAGGTAGAGTTTGCTCGACCTAAAGGGATTATTAGCATTGGCTAACTGATTAAAGTGTCCCAAGAACTAAGAACTGAACATAAGAACGAGGAAATATATAGTGCTCTTTCAAAACCCTTCCTCACAAACACTTTTTGATCTAAAATAGGGTTAAAGGTGTGGTAAACTTGTAACAGTTAAAAGGATGGCTTTACATGCAAGTTTCTGTTTGTTTTGTGTCACCAGCTGGTGTGATATCTACAGCTCTTATCACATACACAGGAATATGGCTGTGACACACACTAGCCTCCGGATCTTCATTGGATCCCTGGCACCTCATTGTTAAAGCATGAATGCGACCTTCCTATTGGAATGGACAATCATGATAACCATCAAAAAGTTCAGAGAGCTTTTGGGAAATTACTGGATGTTCTTATCTACACGCAAGAGACTCAATTATATTTCATATCAAACAGCTGAACCTAACACTAGAGGGCCATCGCAGAACAAAGGCACTGAGATGTGGGCTGAAGTCAACCCTCTGTCACTCGTTTTCAGGGTCACTGAGCCTTTCTGAGGCATGATCTGAGTCAAATTCAGAGATTATAGGGATAGTTGTTTAAACTCAGCATCAACAGATCCAGATGTATTTGTTTCAAGTGGATATTTTCAAATGCCAAGTGTGGGTGCACAGTTTTCCTCTTAGATTCTCAGGGAATACTTGTGCCCCATTTCTTCTGATTCCTCTCTCTGGTTTCTCAACTCTTATGGAGACGTAAGAGTTTTGTTTGTTTGTTTTCACTTTTGGAGCCCAGTTAGCAAATACTGTAAAATGATCCGTTTTTGGACCTGTTTTAATAAAGCACTGGGCGCCCATGCCTAAAACAAAACAAAATTCGATAAATGGTGCACCGAACCACATACCATACGTGTAAGTACATGGAATACACATTCCACAATGCATGTAAGTGTCCCCCAGCCTCAAAGTCCAGAACATCTCTTTCTCACTGCGTCAATTCCTAATTCTAGAAAGGAAATACAAAAAAAAAAAAAAAAACACAAAAAAAAACCACACACAAAACACACACACACACACACACACACACACACACACAAAGAAAGGAAATACAAAATAATAATAAAATAAAACATCAGAACAACTAAAAACACCAGATACCAAGTCATCAATACACAATTTCTCAGGGTAGTAAAAAGCAGTTATTTTCCTTTCCCCCTCTATATATTTGAAAATACTATATTGTGTGTTAGTGTGTGTGTGTGTGTGTGTGTGTGTGTGTATGGATAGATATACGTATGTATATACATGTATATGCACATATATGCAAACTGATGTATGTGTGCATGTTTATACAGAGTATACAATTTATATTATAAATATAAAAAATTATTAAGATAAAACTTCCTGGGTAGCTTAAGTCTATATATGCTTTATATGAGGATACAATAGATATATTTATAAATACGTACTGACATATCTAGAAGCAAATAGCTCTTGAATGTACATATGGTTAAGTAGCTAAAGCAAGATAGAATTATTTATTATGACAATTGCACTTATTGTCTATATGGTTGACATTATAAGTAAATATCTATCTCTATCTATGTGGCTGTGTATCCATCTTAGAAATATATTTATTGAGCCCATAATATTAACCAGGTGACAGACTATACTGCAAGTTATCTTTGAAAGATAAGGGTGAATACAGCATCCATCATTCTTGTGCTCAAAGAGCTCAGATTCCATGGAAGGTGAGGGGTTGGGGAAGGTCAAACAGAGAAAAAAATCACTGCACAGGGCAATGTGAGCCCTAGAAGTTGGAATAATAGACTGCTTTCAGCACAATGGAAGATCACATATCCAATCTTCAAGGGATCAAAAGTAGAGTTGTATAATGTGTGATACTACAGTCAAGTCCTGGTGGAATGTATGTGCAATGTGTCTAGTCTTGAAAAGAAGTTTCTGTGTGTCTGGGTCTATGTGTGAATGCACAGACACAAGGACCTCAGCTAGATGGAAAGCTTTATCTCCATCATTTAACCCGTCCATTATGCTATCATGCGGGGCAGCTAAGCATGTGCTTGTACAAATGGGCTTGGTAATATAAACAACTTAATTGAAATGGCTGGTCCCAAGAAACTCATTGAGGAAGGATGATGCTTCCTGGTGGAGTTCAAGATGGCATAAAATGTATCAATGTTAAATCCTTGACATATGCAACTCTGTTCCCCTTGGTTTATGGCTCTTTTAGGAGACGCAATACCCATTTGCTTTTATCATTCCTCTGAAACTGCATTAGAGAAATTACAGGGTATTATCAAGATAAGAAAATAATTGCGTTTTAATTTGACATGAGAGTTTCTTTGGAGAATAAAGCGGAAATTGGATCAAGAAAACAGACCGAGAACACGTCTACCTACCTCCCACACAATATCATGAGAAATGACGGAAAGTGTACTTCAGGAGAATTTAAATCCGTTACAAAGCTGGACAACAAAGAAGAAATTGCGATAGTGGGCTGGCCATTTTGAGGAATCTCTAAAAGATTGAAAGTATGATGAATTATACCTTTGGAGAAATAGGACCCAAGCAGGACTGAGCTGACACCAGGTGCAGGAGACCGCTGTGCAGAGAAGCATGGATGGTTCCAGGCAATCTTCAGGCTCAGAGTGGGAGTGAATTCATGGAGCAAAGGAGGGAACCTGGGTATCCCTCTGGTGGTTTCCCATGAGACAGCTGTCAGGAAAGATGGGCTTTCTGGACACTACTTATATCAGACAAAATAGACTTCAAGCCAAATAGGGTAACAAGAGACAAAAAAAGCCCACTATATAAATGATAAGGAGTCAAAACATCAAGAAGATATAGCGATCAGAAATACATACACTCCCGACAAATTAAGCCCAAAGTAGCAGAAGGAAGGAAATAATATGGATCAGAGTGGAAATAAATGAAATAGAGACCGGAAAAAAACAATAGAATCAGTGAAACTAAGAGATAAACAAAATTGACAAACTCTTAGCTCGACTATCTAAGAAAAAAGTCAAGAGAACACATAGATAAAAGTATAAATAAACGAGAAGATATTAAAACTGATACTACAGAAATACACAAAATCATGAGACTATAATGAACAATTGCACGACCACAGATCACATATCCTAGAAAAAATAGGTACATTTCTAGAAACACACAACTCATTAAGACTAAATCAGAAAGCAATAGAAAATGTGAACAGACCCATTACAAGTAAAAAAATTGAATCAGTAATCAAAAAACTCCCAACACAGAAAACTCCAGAACAGACAGCTTCCCTGGAGAAGTCTATCAAATATTTAAAGAAGAATTAACATCAATCCTCCCCAAACTCTTCCAAAATATCAAGGAGGAGGGAACACTGCCAAACATCCAGACTCATTCCACAAGGTCAGCATAACTTTTATACCAAAACTAGATAAGGATGCGACAAGAAAAGAAAAGTATAGACTGTGATAGACATCAATACCACTTGATGAATACAGATGCAAAAATTCTCAACAATGTTAGCAAACAGAATTCGAGAACATATTGAAGGGATTGTACACCATGACCAAGTGGAATTTATTCCTGGGATGCAAGAATAGTTCAACATAAACAAATCAATAAATGTAATATGTCACATCAATAAAATAAAAGACAAAAACCACACAATCATCTCAATAGATGCAGAAAAAGCATTTGACAAGATGCAACATCCTGTCATGATAAAACCCCTTAAAGGAGCATGGAAAGAACATACCTGAGCATAATAAAAACCATATAAAACAAGCTCACAGCTAACATTATAGTCATTGGAGAAAAATTAAGTGTTTTCCTTAAGATCAGGAACAAGACAAGGATGTCCTTTCTCACCACTCCTATTCAATATAGTACTGGAAGTTCTACCTAGAGCAATCAGGTGCAACAAAAAAAATAAAAGGCATCCAAACTGGGCAAGAAGAAGGAAACTTGTCATTATTTGCTGATGACATGATCATATATAGAAATCTCAAAGAATTAGTAAAAGAACTGTTGGAATTAATTAATAGTTTCACCAAAGTGTCAGGATACAAAATCAACATACAGAAATCAATTGCATTCCTTTACATTAATGATGAAGCAACTGAAAAAAATAAAGAAAACCATCTCATTCACAATAGTATCAAAAATAATAAAATGCTTATAAATAAATTTAACCAAAGAAGTGAAAGATCTGTAAAATGAAAACTACTAAACTTTCCTGAGAGAAACTGAGGAAGACACAAACAAATGGAAAGACATACCCTGTTCATGGATAGGAAGCACTGTTAGTGTTAAAATGGCCATGCTACTGCAAACCATCCACAGATTGGATGCAATCTCCATCAAAATACTAAAGGCATTCTTCCAAGAAGTGGAAGAAAAGCCCAAAATTTATGTGAAACCACAAAGGACCCCCAATAGCCAAAGCATAGAGAAAAAAAGAACAAAATTGACGGTATCATACTTCCAGATTTCAAACTATACTACAAATACATAGTAATGAAAACACTATGGTACTGGCACAAAAATAAATGCATTAACCAAGGGAACAGAAGAGAAAGCCTAAAATTAAACCCCAGCAGATACTCATATTCAACAAGGAGGCTAAGAATACCTAACAGGGGGGGAAGGATAAGCTCTTCAACAAACGATTATGGGGAAACTAGAGAAACACATGCAGAGCAATTATATTAGACCCCAATCTCATACCACTCATAAAAATTAATTCAAAGTTGATCAAATATTTAATAAGAGCTGATACCATAAAACTCCTAGAAGAAAACCTACAGAAGAAACTCACCGGTATTCACGATAATTTGAGGGGCATCATGCCAAAAGCACAAACAACAAAAGAAAAAATTAACAAATGGGACTGTATCAAACTCAAATGCCTACACAAAGCAAAAGAAACAATTGCCAAAATGAAAACACAACTTACAGAATAGGAGAAAATTTTTCCAAACCACATATTGGATGAGGGTTAATATCCAGAAAGTATGAAGAACTCAGTCACCTCAATAACCAAAACCAAACAATCTGAATTTAAGAAAATGGGTGGAAGAACTAGACATCAAGATGGCCAATGGACACAGGAACAGATGCTCAGCATCGCTAATCATCAGGTAAATGCAAATCAAAACCATAGTGAGATATCACCTCACACCTGTTAGAATGGCGAGGCTCAAGAAGACAAGAGGCAACAGATGCTCCCGAGGATGTGCGGTGGGAATGGAAATTAGTCTGATCACTATGGTAAACATTTGGACGTTCCTCGAGAAATCGAAATTTGATCCACCATACAATCCAGCAATTCCACTTCCTTTACACACAAAGCAAATAAAAATTGGATTTTGCTGAGATATATGCATTCCCACATTTGTCACAGCGTTACTCCCAACAGCCAAGATATGGAAACAACCCAAAGGCCCATGAGGGGATGAATGCATAAAAAAGATACGTTACATATGCACAATGGAGTATTATCCAGCCACGAGAAAAGAAGATATCTCGCATTTGTTACGACATGGATGGACCTTGAGCACATTATGCTAAGCGAGGTAAGTCAGACAGAAAAAAAGACAGATCCCATATGTATAACTTATACGTGTAATCTAAAAAAGTTAAATCCATAAAAAACAGAGAATAAAATGCTGGTTACCAATGGATGGGGGTGTGGATAAAAGTGATGGTATTTAAGGATACAAATTTGTAATGAGTATTAGATTCTGATGGAAAAGACACAGGACTTTAATCCAAGGACTCCATGCTGTGAATAGAAATGTGGATGGCAGCAGATAGTTACAGAGTATTTAACATATATAACCCTGGTGGTTGAGTTTCTTTAATAGAAGCATGAAAGCTGAATAACTTGAAAACCTGTTAAAGTCTTTTCATAGAGACCTAAGGCACGGTATAATGACTATAGACAAAATACTGTAATGTGATAAATATGGCTACATCAGCAATTATAAAATAGACGTGTATCAAAGTAATAGGCTGTATACCTTACATCTACACAATGTTATGCACCTGATTTATTCAATAAAAAAGTGACCTTCCTGCATATTCACGGAGACAGAGAAAGACTATTACATTTCTGGAAAATAAATTAACAATCTTACAATATAAAAGTAGAAACACTGAAATTAAACAATTAAATAGATTGCATAATAGCAAAAAAAGATAGAAAGTGAATTGATGAAATGGCACACTGAGCTCAGTGATCATCCCTGAATAAAAAATGAGATAAATAAAGAAATGAAAATCAGACAGAAACAAATCTACAAACATAGAATGTACATCTGCAAGTTTCAACATGCGTATACTGTGAGTCCCCAAAGGATAAAACAGGGATATCGGTTAGAGAAAAATATATTGAAATAACACTCTCCATTGTTCAAAAGACATAAGAAAAAAATCTTAAAAGTAGCACGAAGTAAGAAAAAGAAATGACTCCTTAGAAACATTTGAGAAAGAATCAGAATATGATGAATTTTGAGAAAAATATAGTGCAATGTTCAACTTGTGAGTACAAATTTGATTCAAGGTAGAACTAAAACAATAATAAAGACAAACTATGAACCAGGAAGGAAGGTAGAATTAGGAAAATTTCATACATTTCACACGTCCTAAACTTTACTATCCACGAGTTTTTCTAAAAAAATATTTCATATGTTTTCTTATTGCATAAAGGTTGTATTTATAATTCAATTTTTATTTTTTTATTTTAAAAGCTAATCTTCATAAGCCAACTGAAATAACCAACTTGAAACTCTTCATAGTTATGGTAACAAATTTGGCTACTGATTAAATATGGGAGAGAATAAATATTATTCAAAAATGCTTTGACGGGTCCATGAGCAAAAGTGTTGAAAGACTACTTACTGCCACAGAGAGGGCAAGTCTTATGTAAATAAAATCCAATACGTCCTCCATTGTTCCTTCCACTGACACATACTCTACCACCCCATTTTAGGGTACATGAGAGGTCTTACTGTCATTCAGAGGTTGGTGTCTTGGAGATCAGTAATAAGAATCAGTTTCGAATCAACCTTTATTCTGATGGAAAAGATATATTTAACATATATCGCCCTGGTGGTTGAGTTTCTTTAACAGAAGCAGGAAAGTTGAATAACTTGAAAACCTGTTAAAGTCTTTTCGATAAATGCCAGGACGCAATGCCATCATCACCTCTTGGAGGTTGAATTTGCTTGTGATGGCATTTTAATGATTATTGTGTGTAAAGCCCTAGGGTTTTTGGAGAATACAAAACAAGTTCTGTGAGCTTCCACAACCTGTTATTCCATTTTCCCAGCCTCCAAAAGAAAGGCAATTTGTGCGTTTCATACTGTAAGATGTGACTCTGGCCAAGTTTTCCATGATCTTGCAGATAAAGATCGTGACGTTTCTCTCAAGGTTGATACGTGTCTATGTATTTTCAGAAGCAAAATAGACTCAACTTTTTAATTTCACGACAACCTACATAAGCCCCAAAAGATCTGTTCTTTCATTCCTGAAAATAACTTCTGTCTTTCAGTTGCTATATCTTCAAATGATAAGTCTAGATTCCAAATTGTGAAGATTTGATATTGTTAAGACATCCCAATGTGACTTATAGATTCAATGCAATTCTTTCTTTCTTTCTTTCTTTCTTTCTTTCTTTCTTTCTTTCTTTCTTTCTCTCTTTTTCTTTCTTTCTTTCTTTTTCTCTTTCTCTTTCTTTCTCTTTCTCTTTCTTTCTTTCTTTCTTTCTCTTTCTTTCTTTCTTTCTTTCTTCCTTTCTTTATTATTTTTTTAAAAATTTACATCCAAGTTCATTAGCATATAGTACAATAATGATTTCAGGTGTAGATTCCAGTGATTCATCCCCTATATATAACACCCAGTGCTCATCCCAACAAGTGTCTTCCTTAATGCCCCTTACCCATTTAGCCCATCTCCCCACCCACTACCACTCAGCAACCCTTAGTTTGTTTCTATATTTAAGAGTCTCTTATGTTTTGTCCCCCTTTTTGTTTTTATAGTATTTTTGCTTCCCTTCCCTTATGTTCATGTTTTTTATCTTAAATTCCACATATAAGTGAAGTCATATATTTGTCTTTCTCTAATTTCACTTAGCATAACACCCTCTAGTTCCATCCACGTAGTTGCAAATGGCAAGATTTCATTCTTTCTGATTGCCGAGTAATACTCCAGTGTGTGTGTGTGTGTGTGTGTGTGTGTGTGTGTGTGTGTGTATACACCACATCTTCTTTATCAATTCCTCTGTCGATGGGCATTTGGGCTCTTTCCATGCTTTGGCTATTGTCGATAGTGCTGCTATAAACATTGGGGTACATGTGCCCCTTCAAAATAGCGCACCTATATCCCTTGGATAATTACCTAGTTGTGCAATTGCTGGGTTGTAGGGTAGTTCTATTTTTAACTTATTGAGGAACCTCCATACTGTTTTCTGGAGTGGCTGCACCAGCTTGCATTCTAACCAGCAATGCAAAAGAGATCCTCTTTCTCCGCATCCTCACCAACATCTGTTGTTGCCTGGGTTGTTAATTTTAACCATTCTGACAGGTATGAAGTGATATCTCATTGTGGTTTTAATTTGTATTTCCCTGATGATGAAAGATGTTGAGCATTTTTTCATGTATCCATTAGCCATCTGGATGTATTCTTGTGGAACATGTCTATTCATGTCTGTTGCCCATTTCTTCACTGGATGACTTGTTTTGGGAGTGTTGAGTTTGATAAGTTCTTTATAGATTTTGGATACTAACCTTTTATCTGATATGGCATTTGAAATATCTTCCCCCATTCCATTGGTTGCCTTTTAGTTTTGCTGATTGTTTCCTTCACTGTGCAGAAGCTTTTTATCTTGATGAGGCCCCAATAGTTCATTTCTGCTTTTGTTTCCCTTGCTTCCAGAAATGTGTTGAGTAAGAAGTTGCTGCAGCTGAGGTCAGAGAGGTTTTTGCCTGCTTTATCCTCGAGGATTTTGATGGCTTCCTGTCTTACATTGAGGTTTTTCATCCATTTTCGGTTTATTTTTGTGTATGGTGTAAGAAAGTGGTCCAGGTTCATTCTTCTGCATGTTGCTGTCCAGTTTTCCAAACCCCATTTGCTGAAGAGACTGTCTTTATTCCATTGGATATTCTTTCCTGCTTTGTCAAAGATTAGTTGGCCTTACATGTGTGCGTCCATTTCTGGGTTCTCTATTCTGTTTCATTGATCTGAGTGTCTGTTCTTGTGTCAGTACCATACTGTCTTGATGATTACAGCTTTGTAGTATAGCTTGAAGTCTGGGATTGTGATGCTTCCTGCTTTGGTTTTCTTTTTAAGGATTGCTTTGGCTATTCGGGGTCTTTTCTGGTTCCATACAAATTTTAAGATTGTTTGTTCTAGCTCTGTGAAGAATGCTGGTGTTATTTTGATAGGGATTACATTGAATATGTAGATTGCTTTTAGGTAGTATCGACATTTGACAGTATTTGTTCTTCCAATCCATGAGGATGGAACATTCTTTTCTGTGTCCTCTTCAATTTCTTTCATAAGCTTTCTATAGTTATCAGTATATAGATTTTTCACCTCTTTGGTTAGGTTTATTCCTAGGTTTTTATGGTTTTTGGTGCAATTGTAAATGGGATCAATTCCTTGATTTCTCTTTCTGTTGCTTCGTTATTGGTGCAATAATGCACAGTAATGCAACCAATCTGTGCATTGATTTTATATCCTGTGACTTTGTTGAATGCATGGATCAGTTCTAGCAGTTTTTGATGGACTCTTTTGGGTTTTCCACATAGAGTGTCATGTCATCTGCAAAGAGTGAAAGTTTGACTTCCTCCTTGCTGATTTGGATGTCTTTTATTCCTTTGTGTTGTCTGATTGCTGAGGCTAGGACTTCCAACACTACATTGAACAACAGTGGTGAGAGTGGACATCCCTGTCATGTCCCTCATCTCAGGGGGAAAACTCTCAGTGTTTCCCCATTGAGGATGATATTAGAGGTGAGTCTTTCATATATGGCTTTTATGATCTCGAGGTATGCTCCTTCTATCCCTACTTTCTTGAGGGTTTTTATCAAGAAATTATGCTGTATTTTGTCAAGTGCTTTCTCTGCATCTATTGAGAGGATCATATGGTTCTTGTCCTTTCTTTTATTGATGTGATGAATCACGTTAATTGTTTTGCAGATATTGAACCAGCCCTGCATCCCAGGTATAAATCCCACTTGGTTGTGGTGAATAAGTCTTTTAATGTATTGTTGGGTCCTGTCGGCTAGTATCTTGTTGAGGATTTTTGCATCTGTGTTCATCAGGGAAATTGGTCTGTAGTTCTTTTTAGTTGGGTCTTTGTCTGGTTTTGGAATCAAGGTAATTCTGGCTTCATAGAATGAGTTTGGAAGTTTTCCTCCCACTTTTATTTTTTGGAACAGCTTCAAAAGAATAGGTGTTAATTCTTTAAATGTTTGGTAGAATTCCCCTGGAAATCCATCCTGCCCTGGAGTCTTTTGTTTTGTTTTGTTTTGGGCAGTAGGGGGGAGATTTTTGATTACAAATTCGATGTCTTTATTGGTTATGGGCCTGTTCAAATTTTCTATTTCTTCATGTTTCAGTTTTGGTACTAATTTGTCCATTTCTTCAGATTGCCCAATTTATTGATGTATAATTGCTCATAATATTCTCTTATTATTGTTTGTATTTCTGCAGTGTTGGTTGTGATCTCTAGATGCAATACAATTCTAATGAAAACCCCAGCGAGGTATTGTTTGAATATTGAAAAACTGATTCTAAAGTTTACATGGAAAAGCAAAAGACCCAAAATAGCCAAAATAATACTAAAGAAGAACAAGGTTGGAAAGATAGTACTGAACCTCAAGACTTACTATAAGGCTACAGTAATCAAGACAGTGTGGCATTGGAATAGATCCATGGAACAGAATAGAGATCCTAGAAATGAATACACACATACATAGTCTGTTGATTGTTGACAAAGGAGCAAAGGCAATCCAATGGAGAAAAGATCTTTTCAACCATTGATGTTGGAACAACTGGTCATCCATATGGGGAAAAAAAGAGAGTGAGAGAGATTTTGACACAGAGATTACACCATTCACAAAAATTAACTCAAAAGGGACCAGAGACCTAAATGTAAACTCTAAAAGTATAAAATTTCTGGAAGATAACATAGGAGAAAACCTAAGAGGGTAGGCTAGGACTTTTTGGATATAACACCAAACACCTGATCTATGAAAGCAATAATCGGTCGAGTTAAACTTCATTTAAAAAATCTGTGTTTTGACAGATGATACTGTTAAGAGATTGAAAAGACAAGACATACAGAGTAGAAAAAATATTTGCAGAACATATATCTGATAAAATCCTTGCATCCAAAGTATGCAAAGGACCCTTAAATTCTCTTTGATATTTACTCAAATGATTTGGAAATGGATGTTCACACAAACCTGCACACTGTTTATAGCAGCTTTATTTATAGTTCCCAAAACTTGAGAGCAACCTAAATGTCCTTAAGTGAATAAATAAACTATAGTACATCCAGACAATGGAATATTATTCCTCAATAAAAAGAAAAAAATAGCTGTCAAGCCATGAAAGGACACGGGAGCACATTAAATGCATATTGCTAAAGGAAAACAAGCCAGTCTAAGAAGGCTACATATTGTATGGCTGTAACTATTTGACATTCTAGAAAAGGAAAAATTATAGAAACAGTAAAAAATATCAGCAGTTGGCAAGGGCTTGCGAGGAGGGAGGAAGGGATGAATAGTCCAGCACAGGGGTTTTGATGGCAGTGAAACTATTCTCTATGATACTGTGATGGGGAATACATGACATTATACATGTATAATGTCTTTACAACGCAAAGAGTAAATCTAATAGAAACTATGGACTTCAGTTAATAATAATGTACCAACATAGATTCATCAATTATAACAAATATACCACACTAACGTAGGATGTTATTTATAGTGGAGACTGTGTGTAGGGTTGAGGGGCTTTATGGGAGCTCTGTACTTTTGGCTCAATTTTCTAAACACTTAACTTGGTTCCAAAAAAAATCGAGTATTAATTTTTTTTAAAAAGCTCATCATTTTATCAGAAAATCTGTTCCACTAGCGGTACAATAGCTTCAACCTCATTTAGAGGTTAGCTTGACTACCGATGAGTTCATAGAAAATCAATAGGACATAAGTCTTGCTCATGACATCTATAAACATTTGATAATTTTGAGATATTCCATAAGTTAAGTTTGGAATCTGACCTTATAATAAATTTCCTGTAACTGAACGGTTTCAAGGTAAAATGTCTTAATTTGCTTACTCTTTTGTCTCATGTACTTCCCTATTTTTGTTTCACTCAGCCATAAAAAAAGAATGAAACCTTGCCATTTCTAACAACACGGATGGGATAGAGAGTATTATGTTAAGCGAGATAAGTCAGTCAGAAAAGACAAATATATGATTTCACTCCTATGTGAAATTTAGGAAACAAAACAGATGATCACGGGATGGGGGGGAAGAAGAGAGAGAGGCAAACCATAAAACAGACTCTTAACTATAGAGAATATATGAGGGTTTCTGGAGGGGTGTCGGGTGGGAGGATGGGCCAAATGGGCAACGGACATTAAGGAGGGCACTTTCTGTGATGAGCACTAGATGTTAAATGTCAGTGATGAATCACTAAATTCTACACCTGAAATTAATATTACACTATATGTTAACTAACTGGAATTTAAATAAAAACTTTAAATTTTGAAAAATACTATTTTAAATATAGACTATTTAGCTTCTACTATATTTAGGTCCTACTATTTTATGTTGAATAATCAATATATTTGGAATATATATAAATAATATGTAATATATTTAATACAAAATACACATACATGTAGAATGCATATCCATATACCACATAAGGGTATACTTAGAGAAAAGCACATAAGGGTATACTTAGAGAAAAGGGAGGAAGGGGAAGCTTAAACTACTTCAACAGAACATCTTAAAACACGGAACTTTTTAACATTTCTGCGCTGTAATTCAATGCAATGAAAGTGAAGTTAGAACGTTCAAAAAAAATTTTGGAGCTGTTGGCTCAACTTATGTTCATGGTTGAAAAGAAAACATATTCAGCCCTTCTTGGTTGTCTCTTGGACACGGGAACCATGAACTTCTCATGTAGCAGTTCCATGAGACCTATGTCCACACGGGTCCTAGGACTTGTTGTTGGCTGCGAAAATAGGGACACTGTTAGAAGTTAAAGGAGGGTCAGTGATGGACCGTCTACTGAGAAGGCACTTTCTACCAAAGAACAACACGAGCCACTCCATACTGAGTACACGGAGTTTTATTCAGGGTAACTTACCGCAGGGGGATTACCTGGACTGACCATCCAGGCAGCTATGCTATTCTCTTCCCCCATTCTCTGCCCAGTCCAGAACTTAACCTACAGCTTTTATAGCATGAGGGGCATGGGGTGAGGTCAAAGGGTAGTTATCTAGAATGGTACCAAGCCTACCTGCAGCTGGTCAGGGCATACATTAACCTCCTTGGGGCGTGGGATGCATGGCTCCAAGGTCACTGTGCAGTCATGAAAAAGATGGAGGGCCAAAGATAAAGTCAGTGTCGTCAGCACCCCTACGGGTGCAACGGTGGATCCTCTCCTTGGCCATGCACCCAGGGTTGCACCAGGGTAGTCATACCTGAATATTGCCCCTCCCGCTTTCTTTCCACTAGAACCAAAAAGTTCTGAGACCTCAAGGGCTATTGTTTCATTGCACACGGAGTCGTATCTATGGAACTTCGGTGTCCTGCGCACATCGCTGGAAAACCCGGAGTTACAAGAGAACATTAGAAGTCCAAGAGGAAGGATGATGGCCGCGCGATGCTCCGCAGCATGGTTGTCAATTCTGCATGAGATCTGCAATAATTCTTTGGCTCTAGTTTACAAAAAAAGCCTGAGTCCGCTCTTCAAGTATTTTTTTCAACAAACTGATATTCACTAAACGTCTAGGAGGAAATAATTTTTTAAAGAAATAGAGCGACTTCGTTGTAAGACGGCAAACATTCTTTCTTACTAGCTATTCCTTTGATGAACGCTGACAACTGGTGAGTCCCTTGTCATCACAGGCAATGGCCATTCCTCACAGATCATCTTCCTTTATATCTCTGCAGCTTTATGGCACAGATGACCTGTTTCTCAAAAGTTTCCATTGCCCTGTAAACCAAAACATCACAATCTTTTTGTCCTTGCCCTTCTTTATCCACGCTTTGTCTGCGTTCTCCTATGGATTCGCCTCCCTCTGGCACCTAAGTAGAGGCGCGCCATGTACTTCTGAAGTCTCCTTTGAACTCACAACAAAATTTACTCAGCCTTCCTTTTTGGCACTCATCAGTTTCTCCCGGTATAAGTCATTCTGTGTATAGTCCCTCCGAAGACTGTAAACTTTTTGAGGTCTTGAATTCGATTTATTTTACAATCATGGTGACCTCCAGGAAAACTGCCTGGGGGGGTGGTGGCTAATAGAGCCTCCGTAAATATTTGTTTTTAATAAATGAATTGATTTATAAAGCAACTCTGTACTAAATAAGTAGGGAGAGAACCATGAATTTAATAATGTAGTTATAACACAGATGCCTTGTGTTCCCCAAGAGAAGGTCAATCTTCTCCCTGGCTCAGATGATTTAAAGCAGGAACAGAGTAGCTGTACCTCAGGAACCCCTCAGGGAAGATAATATTGAACTCCAACTGCTCAAGAAAACTAATCTAAAAGAAGTGACTTTATGGAGAATGAGTCTGATAGATGCACACCCCTTCGATCTTCTAATTCTCTGGATTATATGGGCAGAATAACATCAGACCATTAAAGAGATTGTGTTTGCCAAAATGTGTATTGATATTATGCCAGCTACCTATATTCAAGACGCTTGAAATACCTGTGCTGGGTAACTTATAGCTGTGTTTATACACGGGCCTTAGTGAGGATGGCAGTCATGATTTTGTGCAGTGGTCGATTCACGGTGACCAGCAGAAGAAACTTGAAAAGCGTCTCAAAACAAAGAAGGAGGGGTGCTTTCCCTGAGCAAAGATTAGATTCAAATGTGTGGCACCCCGAGCAAAGTACGGAAGCTTTGAAAGGGTCGTTCGCCTATCAGCTCGTTCTGGTTCACTTTCTACATTTTTTCCCCTTTATTTCAAACTTTCACTTCTTTCAATAATTCTGCTCAAAACATCCCTCCTTATAAGGCACTTTGCATTAGTCTTGAACAAGTCAGGTTATGAATAAATACATACAACAACAATAGACAAGCAAGTGAGACCAAAATTGAATTTATTGTGTTGGGAAAATTTATATCCCTGGGAACTTTTGAAGGCATGTTAAGAAGATTTACATTTATAAAACTCTGCGCCCCCTCCTGGCATTTTTTTTAAAGCACTAACATCCAAGGGATGAATGTACCACTCATCTCAAATTATCTCCTTATCTTAAAGTAAGCATTGTTTTTCCCTTTTCCACATTTATATTTTGAGAAGTGAAATCTATGACTAACATCTTGAAAATAATGTGCTTAAAATAGCTGAAAACGACTTGGAATATTTTGAGTATACGTTTCAAGGTCCATATTGCAGATAGATTTTCCTTCCAGAAAACAGCATGTTTAATACTCTCGGTGGTCAGAGCTCTGTGTCTCTGTGAATCTGCTCCCTTTCATCACTCCAGCTGTGGTTTTAAGTCGAGGTTCTCTGGTGGTAACAACTCCACTGTTTGAATTTGAAAAACAGCTCCTTAAAAAAGGGGGGGGGGATTTGGCAAAGATATTCTAATTAATGCCGTGAGACTTAACGCAGATTAGATTGCCTCTGGATGGGAGAAAAGTAGATTCTTTAAAAAGTGAGCCAATTGTTTAGTATTATTGAGTTAGTCCTATCTGAAAAAGAATTTGCCATCACTTTTCTTAGCCGGTACCCTGAGATTTTCAGTAAGAAAAATCTCTGAGGAGGAGACAACTTGAATAATTGGAGAATCTATTTTAAGAAAAGTCTATTTTAAGGAAAGGACAGTTCATCCATCCTCTTCTGGAAGCAGGAAATCATATGTGGGCAAAGGCTGCAACAGCATGTCAGGAGAGAGAGTGGTAGCCTGGCTTTGTCACTAATTAGCGATAGAAGTTGTTGAAATAAAGATTGTTACAGCCTGTCTTACTTTAGTGCGCTCTAGATGCCAGCACACTGATACAAGATTTGCATGTATCATCTTATCTAATGATACAATAACCCTAAAAGACAAATATGCATCATATCCTGTAATCCTCACCATTACCCTAAGAATACGACATTATTATTGCACCCATTTTCAAAGACGACAACGGAAGAGTGAGTAAACCTATAGCAGTAGTTTACCACAAAGACCATGCTCTCGGTAACAAAAGTGCCTTTCTTTGCATTTCCTATCCGGTTCACCCACCTCCTTATCTACTGAGACCAATTTAGAAACCTACCAGTTTTCTTAGGTTTCCCTTATGTTCATCACCTCCCCAAATCTCCCCTCTCCACGTTCATGTCCTACCCAAACACCATTTTCCAGAAAATTACATAGCACCTGACTCATTGC
Organism: Panthera leo; assembly: GCF_018350215.1. Lineage (NCBI taxonomy): Eukaryota > Metazoa > Chordata > Mammalia > Carnivora > Felidae > Panthera > Panthera leo. The sequence continues at coordinate 154,822,141 of NC_056687.1, forward strand.
CAACAGAATTTTCTCTTACTGAGTTCCGATCTCATCCTTTCTCTCTTTTAGGTTCTGTAATAGGTTCCATTATTAGTAAGATAATCACAAACATCTCCCCCTACATATATGTCCAATCATTTAGAACTGTTCCTTCTACCCACTGTTCGACCTAGCCTAGAAGGAGTTCCTCTGTTGGCCCAGAAACTGCCAGACACATTCTGCCCACTTCTTTGGTGTGTCGGTTTTCTACCTCTGCATAACAAATTATCAGAGATTTATTGGCTTAACATGAAATCCTTTGATTCGCTGGTGCTTTTTCGAGGTCAGAACTTCAGGCTGGCTCCGTTGGGTGCTCAGAATCTAAAGAGCAAATGAAGGTGCTCGCAAGGCTGCAATCCTTTCTGGAGATGCCAGGCAATAATCTGCTTCCAAGCTTACTCAGGTGGTTGGCAGAATTCAGCTCCTTCTGTTTGTTGGACTGAGATCCTTGGCCACCTCCCTCTTCTGTCTGACTTCCTCTTCTGCTATATTTCCCTGACTTTAGCCTAGAGAAGTCTCTGTTTTTTAAGGCTCCTGTGATTGGGTAAGCCAGGTCAATCTAGGATGATCACCGTATGTTTAAGACCAAAAACTTTAGTTGGAGCTGCAGACATCCCTTTGCAATGTGATAGAACATACCCACAGGTTTCAGAGACAAGGGCATGGACATCTTTGGGGGTTTCGCCTACCAACCACACTCATGAGTTAGATGTATGTGTTGTCTCACCCCTCCTTCTTGAATTACAGAACCTCTTTCAGAATTCATCGCAAATGGAAAGCCTTTTCAAACTTCTCAGGCAATTGCTTCTTCTATTCTGAGTAAGTGCCCGCTATATATGGAAAATAGAGCATTTAATTTTTCTAGTTCTTCATTTTCTTAAATAAAAAAAAATGGGTATGTATGGTTAAGACCACATTTATCACTTTATATCTACAACTATACCATAAAAATCATCTCCCTGTATGATCTTAATAATATACTCTCTTTCAAAATTCCTTGGCTTCCTGATAATGTATTTGCTTCAGTAGATACATTATCTATTTGAATTTTTATGATGTCTATGAGATAAGTGTTATTATCCTCATTTTACAGATGAGGAAATTGGAGGCTCAGAGAGGTTAAGTGACTTGCTAAGGTCAAATATCAAGTAAGAAGTGAATCTCAAATATGAAGATATGAACTGAGATTACAGTTTATTCCATGCACTGTCTTCACATATGTTTTTCTTGCACTGAGTATAAATCCTATTGCAATTTCTGAATAATAGTAACAGGTGACCTAAAAGTAAGGTAACAACGGAGAAAACTTGAAGAAGACATCATCAAACTGCTTTTCCACCGAATGAATGAGACATGGGCAAAAATCAATGGCAATTATTATTCATAAGGATTTTCTTAAAACAACTTTAAACATTTAGGTTTAACATGGAGGATAGAACATGTATATACTCACCTCTTTCTCACACCCGGATTCAAATGAAATAAAAGTTTAGAGTTCTCCAAAGGGGTAAGCCCATAAAGGTAAAGAAAATTGGAATCAGCAACAGATGGGACAGTTCAAGAAAATCCTGGACTCTAGAGAGAGAAGGGAATGGAAAAGTGTTGATGGATAGAAGAACACAATTATGAGGGAACTACAAAAGAAGTAGAAAACATGTTGGGGCGCCTGGGTGGCTCAGTCAGTTAAGCGTCCGACTTCGGCTCAGGTCATGATCTCACAGTTCGTGGGTTCGAGCCCCGCGTTGGGCTCTGTGCTGACAGCTCAGAGCCTGGAACATGCTTCAGATTCTGTGTCTCCGTCTCTCTCCACCCCTCCCCCACTTGTGCTCTGTCTCTCTCTATCTGTAGACATAATAAATAAATAAATAAAATGTAAAAAAAAATTCTTAGAAGTAGAAAACGGGTCAAGAGAGTCCCTGGAGCCAGTGCGTATGATGGGGAGCAGGGTGAGAAATAGGCTGGAAGATCATTTAGTCAAAAGTGAGTACCGAAATCAATATACTTATCCATTTGCACAGCATGATTTTAACTCCCAAGTGGAGTCTCTTCATGGTACCATGTTAGATGCTTTAGTAGAGGCTAAAGCATCTACTGTGTCTATTGGTGACCCTGCATTTGTCCCTTTCCCTACTGGCAGAATCCAACATAAACCTAGTTTCCAATGGAGAAATGCGGTTTGCAGAAACTCTTAGAATATGGAAGGGTGGCTTCGAGCTGAAAGAAGACAGCTTAATCACCAGCACATCTCCATGGGGATGCATTCTCCTCCTCCTCCTCCACTTTGGTGTAGGTTAAGGCTCTACTGTAATTAATTAGAACACTCAGAACCATGGCATTATTACCTAATAACTTCAAATATAGATTCTCTCTGAAAATGCCCTGGACCTCTTTCATCCAGGCTGGATCCCCTTTTACCCTCTCCAAAAGCCCAACATGACTATGCTTCTTTGGGTGCTACTTTTGGCTATACAGCTTTAGGGCAAGCCCTTCAACCAGGTCCCCTTCCTCTCTCATCTACCTGGGCTGCCTCAGAATAGCTCCCTTGAGGGGCGCCCCGGGGGCTCAGTCAGTTGAGCATCTGACTTCGCTCAGGTCATGATCTCACAGTTCGTGAGTTCGAGCCCCGCGTCAGGCTCTGTGCGGACAGCTTAGAGCCCGGAGCCTGCTTCAGATTCTGTGTCTCCCTCTCTCTCTGCCCCATCCCCACGCATGCTCTGTCTCTCTGTGTCTTAAAAATAAATAAAACATTAAAAAAATTTGTTTTCTTTAAAAAGAAGAGCTCCCTTGCTTTATATGCTGACTAGGTATTAGCTTACTGCCTGCCACATAGCACCCCAAAACAAGGCTTTGTTGACCAAAGGGCATCAAAAGCCGTATTTAAAATTCTGAAAAGCTGCACTGTTCAATGAAAAATAAATATTTTTTTCATTCCATTAAGACAGATCCATCATTAGTCAAAATACTTTCCTTCTCTACCAGAAGGAGTGGTCACTTCCTAAATTTTCTGAAAGGCAATTCTTGTCTTTACAAAATTATTGCCATTTAGGCTTTTCTTTTTCCCTTCTAATCATATTCAAGGACTTCTAATTATAAAACTAGGAAACCAAGTTGAATAGAATAATGTAAAGAAAAGCAAACAAAAGAATACTGACAGATAATGGAAGTCACTCATTTGTTGGAAGGGTTTGTTATACACTTTCACTTCTGTTTATTATAAAGAACGAGGACTTACTATTATCACAAGCCTATTGTGGACATTGGCTACTTCTTCTTGGAGCCCATCCATCATTCCAACTGGCAAAGGACATGTATTATTGTCCATTCATTTCCTTTTTAAAGAGTTTTCCTTTTTAAAATTAGAAAATGGGCCAAATAAAGCTATGGCATAATATTCTACATAAAGGACCGTCTTCTTAATTACATTAAAGAATTTCTTCCCAGTCACATTAAAACCTGATTCACTCAGCATCTTTTCCTGGGAAACTTTTCCCCCAGCATCACTTTTTTAATTCATTTAACATCAATGATGATAGATATAAAAAGGCTAACCCTAATAAAGTATTCCTTGTAAGCTAAAATACCTTTGTGCTGACAAGGAGAGACAAAATCATCTATTATAGTATTATCTGATTATGTTCTAATCATTTGAAAATTAATTATCTGTTTATGGCCCTTCTGGTTGTCCCTAACTGACACCACTAAAATAATGAAAGATTTTAAACGTTCGAGCTGTGTAAGACCCCTCCCGCCAAGAGTCATCTACTCTATTATCTTGCTGAACAGATGAATAATCTACCCCCACAAATATGAGCAACTTGTCCAAATTCAAGTGATGATAGTGTTGGGACAAAATCCCCAGTTTTCATAGTATCATTCACTGCCCTTCACAATATGCTACACCAAACCAAACATTTCTTTCTCAGACCACATTAGACAGCGTTCTTTCACTCTCAATTTATCACCCTAATGTGTATTTGAAAATGCAGACGATATCTGAATACCTAAAGCAATGTAGAGGATGAAACAGAATGAATAATTGAAAGCCATATATTTTGATATTGGGCTTTTGGCGGTTGTTCAAACATCTTCTCAAATAAAACTTGGTTCAAATTTCTTAATACATCACAGACCAAACTAGACTATGGCCACAAAATAATAAAAAGGAAAGCAAACATTTATGGAGTGTACCCGGTATACTACAGGCCTTACATAATTACCCACAGTTTTCAAAACTCTATGAGGTAATTATCATGATTCCCCTTTGCTAATCGGAAAACCAACACTCGGATCTGTTTATCCACACATCAAAGATCACACAGTTTCTAGGCCTGAGTGCTGAGGTTTGAACCAACGACCTTGCGATAAAAATGCAATATATATTACGTTATACCATGCCTTCTCTCGTGAACTGTACAATACCCAAAGGAAAGTATCGCTGAATGAGGCATAAGGGACAAAATGATCTAGTTGATTCAAAACACTGAATACCATACCTCTGGATAATGAGAGTTGAGCTGCATGGTTTGTATAAGTTGCTGCAAACACCTCGGCCGGCTAGGTTGGTAACCCAGTGTAATGGGAAGAGCTATGTTCTTCAAGACATATGTTTTCCACTTCTTACTGAGTTTAAATTCCACAAACATCTGTTGAGAACCTGCCGTGTGTCAGACTATTAGACTAAAGGGCTTACCTTCAAAAGCTGGATAAGACTCAATAGTTGTCCTAACAAAAAAATATGTGGTGGGTAGGTAAGGATGTCATGAGGATAGTCACAGGATGTCACAGGACCAGAAAAGGATCTAAATATGCAGGTTAGAGTGAGATCATAAGAAATCACACTAAGGAACTTGGCCTTTGTCTTTGAGAAGCGAAGTCACAAAATGATCGTTCTTATTGCAGTGCCTGGGATAGACTGGATGGAACAGTTTGAATGAAGGGAGACAATAGAGAAGTTACTAAATCCACCCATGCCATCGAGGAGGAAACGGGAGTAAATTAAGGTTCAGTGAGTGAAGGTTGAGGAGAGAAATTTGAGAAATATTTGCAGAAATATTGGCAGAGGTTGGTAATCCATTGGAGACACAGAAAAAGATGATTCAGAGGCAAAACTGGGTTTCAGGATTAAATCGAATGTTATTGGGATAACAACTGCTATAGTCAAATATAAGAGGCAAAGGATTTTGAATATGGTGGTAGATATTGAGTTCAGGGTCAGGTATTTGAGTGCTTCTCCTGATGAAGATATTCACAAAAGACTTGGATAAAAGCTCCTGTTACGTGGATGCAACTGGAGGGTATTATGCTGAGTGAAATAAGTCAGTCAGAGAAAGACAGATATCACAGTTTTTCACTCATTTGTGGAACTTGAGAAACTTAAACAGAAGACCATGGGGTCAGGGAAGGGGAAAAAATATCTACAAACAGAGAGGGAGGGAGGCAAACCATAAGAGACGTAAACACAAGAACAAACTGAGGGCTGATGGTGGGGGGAGAGGGGAAAATGGGTGACGGGCATTGAGGAGGGCACTTGTTACGATGAGCACTGGGTGCCGTATGTACGCGATGAACCATGGGAAACTACCTCCAAAACCAGGAGCATACTATATACACTATATGTTAGCCAACCTGACAATAAATTATATTTAAAAAAAAAAGTTAATGCTAAAACCACAGCTGTTTTTTAATTGTTGGCATTCAACTGGTAATCAAGGTCATAAACTTTCTTGAGCTCATACACCATTTTACCCCCCTGAATCTCTTTTTTGAAAGACATGGAGATCAGTCTGTGCAGTCTCTAAGGTACTGATCCAACTGTAGGACTAAATAATTTTATTAATGGTTGGAAATAGCACTTGTTGTTTGAATTGCCTACCTTTTTACCATGAAAATCATTTACCTAGATCACTGTTATGTTGATTAGATATGCATATAGGCAGATAGAGCAAATTTACTAAATGGTATTCACTTTGATACCAATAATTATTTTTTCATAACAGGTCATATTTTTCTTAAAAATAATTTTTAGGTGAATTAATAGTGAATTATTGTTAGTTCTACTGGATGCTAGTTATTTTTGTGAGGTTTAAAAATAAGAAATATATGAGATTTGGGACAAAGAAGACAATATGTAACGAATTTCGAATTTCGAATTTCGAATTTCTCAAGGTATGTGTTACGACAGTAGTTTGAGTCAAGGGCTGCTGGAGTAAAGTCAAAATGCCTGGTGGGTTTTTTTTTTTAATTTTTATTTTTTTAATCTTTATTTTTGAGGGAGAAAGAGTGTGAGCAGAGGAGGGGCAAAGAGAGAGGGAGACAGAATCTGAAGCAGGCTCCAGGTTCTGAGCTGTCAGCGCAGAGCCCAACGCGGGGCTCAAACTCACGAAAGCGAGTTCATGATCTGAGTCGAAGTGGGAAGCTTAACCGACTGAGTCATCCAGGTGCCCCCAAATGCTTGGGTGTTATTAGAGGAAAGCTTTACCGAGATGTCAAAGGAACTATATTTGGAAGAAAGAAAACAAAAGAAAGGGTGAAACTTATTCAAAATGGAGAAAGAACATGAACAAAAATTGCTGAAGAATCAAAGAACATGGCTTAAATGTGTAATGGAAAATGTTCCTTAAGGCAAGATCGGGGAGAATGTGCATCTCGGTCCTCTAGTAGATTAGAGCTGGAAAGGTAGATTAGGAGGAGATTACCAAGGGCCTTGTGTCCTCTTGCTTTGACTGTGGCTTTAACCACCGTTGGTGAAGGTTCACAGGGCACCTAAATGAAAGAGGGGGCCGGGCTCAATATTGTCCCAATTATTCTCCCAGATCAACTAAATACACAGTGTTCTGCCTTTCTGCATTCATAGAAGACTCGATCACTACAGAACCCCAAACACCCCTGGTGACATAACAAACAGGCCTGAGTGCTGTGCTCCTCTTAAGATAACGACATTATATCCCTTTAGGGAAGACAGGCATGGTAATGAAAACTAGGTTGCAGCAGGTCCTAAAATGCTAGATGCTCCTGACATCTAGGGATATCACAACAAGATTCAACATCCCGTTCAAGGTTGTTAAACAAACTCTCAACACGTGAGAAAGAATCATCAACAAAAGGTCATTGGACTTGCTGATACAAACAATCATTTTATTCTCCCAAGTTTCTCCTGTGAGATACACAAGTTTGCGCTGTTTTCCCTGGAGCCAAGAGTACTTCCAGTTTCACTTTCTCCCTAGAGATACGCATGGTGAGTGAGTTGTTGCTATCTTTAGACAGCGGGAACACTTTTGGACGCCACCATTGGACATCTTGGACTTCTGCACTGCATGTCTACTAAGGGATACATAGGTAGAGGAAAGTGACTAATTAGAGAGGAAATAATTCTCAGGTAACTGTCACCCAAAGTCACTTGTCTGTCTGGATTCCAAGCTCATAACATAGTCAGTTGGGGAAATAAAGGCACAATACCCACGTGGATCAAGGACAAGCATCCAAAAATTGCTATAAAGAATTATACTAGGGGGCTCCCGGGGCGGGGGGGGGGGGGGCTCAGTCGGTTGAGCGTCCAACTTCGGCTCATCTCGCGGCATGATCTCGCCGTTCGTGTGTTCAGGCCCCGCGTCGGGCTCTGGGCTGACAGCTCAGAGCCTGGAGCCTGCTTCGGATTCTGTGTCGCCCTCTCCCTCTGCCCCTCACCAGCTTGTGCTTTCTGTCTGTCTCAAAAATAAATTAAAAAACATCCAAAAAAAGAATTAGACTACTTCTGAAGATTTGCCCTTGATAAAAGCAAGTCATGAGATGGCATGAAGGCAAACACCTTCATGTGGGCTATTCACGTAGGAAGTGCTTTCAATACTTTCCTTGAGGAGAGATTATGTGCTGGAACAGCAAAATTAGCTTAGTAGCATAGTTCTTCAATACTTTGGGACTTTGGAAATTACAGATGAGAAGCATGTGGAGGGAGACTATGCTAAATTTGGACACAGCCCACTTTTTCCAAATGTGTTGAAGGATATAAAAGTGTTGTCTTACAGATGGCAATTGTAAACAGCTTCTCGAATGAAGGGGTCTGGAATCACCAGTTTCCGAGGACGGCCTGGAGTGTTTCATTCCTTCCCTGCTCTCTGGCAACGGGATTGGAGTGCTGATCTCAGGCACCATTGCCTGCCTTGTGCTATTCTTAGCCTAATGTCAAGAATGCTAAGCTCATCAGAAGCTCTGAGTATTGGAAATGCTGAATTAGAGACCGACAACCTCTCCAACTCTGGCACATGAGTGACATTTATTTTAAGCCACTTTCCCTAAATATATCAGATGATGAACAGTGTGGTACCTGCCAGATGCACCATCTGGGATTCATCTCTTCTTTGTCTGTCTTCCCTTGGTTCTTTGGTTACAATTCTTGTTCTGCAATTCTTGTTCTTGTACCTGATGCTTCCAGTCATAAATCTCTGTGTCTGTCTCCTGCACTAGCCTGTGAACTTTTTGAAGCAGAGCCTAAGTCTTCTTCCTGTTGGTATTACCCCACAAAGAAGACACCGACATGTAACGAGTGCTTGCCGAATTGTGTTGACGCACATAATGGAAGGTCTTTAGAAGCTTTTCCCAATGATCTCAGGATGTGACTGGGATACGGCCCTGGGGAACACTTAATACCAACCTCAGGGCTCTAATCACTTGTAGGAACTCAATGGAGATCGTCCCAGTGACCAAGATAATTAATCTAAGTTTTCTCGGACACCATTTGGTCAGTTCTCTGAGGCTCTTTCAGGTCATACTTCTTTTTTTAAGTTTATTTATTTATTTAGAGAGGAGGCAGAGGGCAAGGAGAAAGGAGAGAGAGAGCCCAATGTGGGGCTCAAACTCGCACACCATGAGATAATGACCTGAGTTGAAATCGAGTCTGACGCTTAACCGACTGAGCCACGCAGGCACCCCTCAGGTCATACTCTTTAAAACATAATGTTGGCTGTAAGCAATGTAGTTTTTCTGAACATGAAAGTCTGGTCTTTGAGGATCCAGGCTTCCTTAGCGGTGATGGTGGTTGGGGAGGAACCTCCCACCTTCTTCAATTACCAAAAGCATTTGGAATAACATATGACTTCTTCAAGGTCTGTTTGAAGTCTGCCACTAAGCCCAGAAAACCCCTTGTCCTAGACTAATGCTGAAATTATTACAGAAGAAAACAAGGGTGGATAGTGAATCCAGGATGAGAATTGTTTGTTTTTTTTTGGTGTGAAAATCAAAATATAAAAGTAAAATTAAAAGTTACTCACGCAAAACATACCAAAAAAAAATGGAGTCACTAGGTGGAAACTTTCACTGGAAACTCAGAAAGTGTCCCTAAGATGCCATTGAGCTGATATTTGAACAAAAAGAACACGCCAGATGTGGGACGTTCAGAATAAAGAACAAGCAAGTAGTGACAACAAAGTCTACAGAGACCCTACTGTGGGCACCATCTTGGTCGGTGACAAGGGCAAAAAATATCATGGGACCAGATGATGGTGGCTGGCAAGTCGATCAGAGGCACAAGGCGAATTGGAATGGTAGCTGAAACCATACCACAGAATCACATCACATCAGATTCTGCAAATCAAACTGCCCTCTATTTTCCTTCTAGAATATCTCAGGCTCCCACATTGCCACAGCCTGTGGAAGGTGGGTTCTAGCATTAGCAACAACCTTCCTGCGTTGAACTATTAAACATCCTGAGAAAGAAGACCAGTTTGGGAGCAGCACGAAGCAATAACTAGAATGGAGACATTCTAGAGAAGAACAGAGACAACTGAGATATCTCTCTAGAGACGTCTGCAGAAGGTCTTAGATATCTGAGCGCAGAATTCGCAGTGGGTTAAGGAACAAATGGAAGCCATCCTGAGAAGGTCATGGGCCTCGGCAGAATCACTGCTGATCAGTGGGCCACCTGCTTGCCCAATCAATGCTGACCTGACAGAGCGTTAATAGACCGTTCAAGATGTGGTTTCTTCCCTGCAGAGACAGCTTTATTTTGGATGGAAATATATTTTGCAAATATTGTGATCTAAAGACAGAAACTCCATCCCCATGAATGCAAAATTCAATCTGAAGAGTCTCTTAGGATAAACAAAAGACTCTGTGCTCCTTTTGACAAACCCAGAATCAGGGAAATTGAAAGCCTACCTACCCCCTTGGAAAATTAAATTCTGATTTAGTTAATGCTCTCCTCATGGCTGAAGTGGCTACTTAAGGAGAGATAATGACAGTGTAAGGATGTTTAATTGCTGCTTAATCAGTATCTCTATAGCTCCTGCTGGAAACAGTGTGTGTGTTGGGGAAGGGGCGGGTGGGGGGTGGGTAGTTAAATTAGAAACTGAACAAAATTCCACGATCTCAACCCCGGAGAAAAACCTCACTTGTATGTAAGACTCACAGACTTACATGGGTTGTAATCGACACCTGGGAGCCCGTGTGCTTTTTGGCCTCTCAGAGAGCCGACTGGATGGGGCTGCTAGAAGTCAGGTAAGCAGCAGACCCCATCAGCTTGGTAGAGCCTAACTCAAAGCTTGGGAGGCCAAGTCCAAGTCCAAAGCTGTCATCACTATTCCACACTGAACTCCCATAGGCAGAGAGAGAGAGGGAGACAGGCGATGTGCAGCCGGCTCCGCACTGACTTGCAGGTTTTTTCTTCATTCTTCATCCAGCAGAAAACCTCTCTTGATGATGTCTGTTTGTCTATGGCCACTCTAGGATCCAGGCTAATACTGATGGTGACACAAAGCTGGCCAGAATTAAGGATGTAGCTGGGGGCTGAGCGAGGACTCCCTTCCCTACGCTTCTGTAATTGGCCAACCAAGGCATTAGACCTGGGAATACTGGGAACATTCTCCACCACCAAAGCTAAAGCTGACCTCGTCACCAGACACTGTTGGGCACTGTGGCCTTGTTTACTAGCCGAGCTCCAGCTTCCGGCACATGGCCTGGCACACGTAGACACATGGCAATGAGTTGTTGAATTAACTGCCATGCACGTCTCGACATCCCTAACGTAGTTTGAGCAATTACATCACATTGGAGGGCTGTTGTGGTTGTTGTTGTTGTTTCCGTGATGCCCAGAACGAGACGAAACAGAGAGGAGCCTCCATATCATAACCACCTCCAGCCCAATGCATGGCGGCTCCTTGCTCTGCTGATACAGTTGTGAATAGAAGGCATTTGCCCTTTCCTTGCAGTGGCCTCTCTGGGATGAGAGGAAGAGGAAGCCAGAAGCAGCCAAGCAACGATCTCCTTTCAAGCTGAGCTCTTGAAGACCACAAGTGAGATATCTTCTGGAGGATTACAACCTGTCTCCGGAGCCAAATACGGGATCAGCGACGGCTCGTGAATTCAGCCTGTTGGTGAAGGTGTTTAACTGCCTGAGGATACTTCGTTCATCCTAAAATGTAGGGCTGACCAACAATAACAATTTTTAGGTCAATCACAAACACTCGCAATATCGCATCATGACAAGTGTGAGGGATTTTGAGACAAAATAAAATTCCCTTGTTTACAGGAAGCATGAAACAACTAAATACAGATCCGCTGGGCACACTCTCATAAGAAGTATTTTCAGAAAGCAGCATGATATAACGTTCTAGACTCCTCTCCGTAAAAACGAGGTCCAATGCTATTCCAGATCTACTAAATCAGAATCTGCCTCGTAATAAGATCCCAGGCAATTCAGGTGCATATTAAAGTTTCAGCGTGGCTGCTTTGGGTTCAGATTATTACCTCCAGCCGGGTGACTTTCAGAAAGCTGATTAGTATTCCCTTGCCTCAGTTTCTTCATGGGAAAACTGCAGATGATAATTAAATTACCAACTTTAAATTGAATTCAGCTGAATGGACGATAAAAGGAGACAATGCCCAGATATTGCTCGAGTGAGATATTGCTCCAGAATCTTCTAAGTACCCAATATAGATCAAGTATTATTATAATTTGGCAAAAGAACATCTTTTAGTTCAAATTACTAAATCCAGGAAGGCTGTGGGGTTTTTTTTTTATATGAAAGTTGGTAATCGCCAAGGAAAGAATGTGTGAAATATAGGAGTTTTCCTCGAAGTATTCAGCTGAGGTAACACTTGTTTTCTTTGCCAGTACACGTAACGGAGGATCTATGCTCCTTCCTGCCTCAGCAGTGGTCATGTTTCCCAGACATTTTAGGGCGGTTGGAGGATTTTCCCAAGCACGAGCTACCTTCTGTTTCTGCTTTGCACAGCTTGGAGCCCTAAATGTTCGGAAGTTCCGGTTTTGCCTGATGTGAGCAGGCTTTCTGCTTGGCCATGGCTGATGTAAGTGGCAGACCGTGGCAGGCCCTCCTGGTGCAATGCCCAGATCCCCTTTACCAGACTGTTGCGTCCAACTCCAGGCTGCCCCCTTGCCCAGAAAATTCTCCTGGGTCAACAGAAGCTACTCAACAGCTGACTCCTTATCACCTCCCAAGGGGTAGCTCCTGACAATGAGGGAGTGGGCCGGGGGGATCAGAGTGCGACAGTTCATGCTTCTGAGCTCCTAGGACCAGGACACCTAGTCCTCAGGAAGCTCCTTCTCTTGCCCCACCCTGCCTCGCTCACCTCTGCTGCCCCTGGGGGCACTCCCACAATAAGTTACGGGAGCCAGAGCCCGCATCTGAGGAATCCCACCTAAGACAAGATGAGACAAGTCGGAAGGAGCAAAGATGGAACCATGATGAGGAAAGAGACACAGTTGCCCAGGTCTCTCAGATAATTTAATGAAGAGTAGTCGCTATTCAGCGCGGATATATGCTGTAATACATCCTCAAGATCTGTATGGTTAACTATTGGAAAATCAAAAAGGTCTTGTTTGATATGCAAGTTCAAATCAACGTATCTGTTGCATTTGTAAACACCTGTATTGAACTAAAGATACATATTCGGTCCTGTGGAGGTCCCCGGGTGACCTGTATTGATGTAAACACCCCGGTATTCTGATGGGCTATGTCTTGCTAACATGGATTTGAAGGTGTGCTACTTTCCCGGGGGATTCTCATTGTTTGCAAAGGTCCCTATCACAACAGGCACTCCTCAAACACCCCTTTACTCTTGTTGAATTAGGGCCATACTTGATCTTCTGAATCGTTTGAAAAGGTCTAAATATTTAGCGTATTTACCACATTGGCAAATGTTGCCAATAATATTCTCTCATTATCCACCTGGCTGTGGGTACCTTAAAGGAAAATTTCATCTCCTTTATTTATATAAGTCAGTACCGAGAATAATTCAGAGTATATTGAAATTACTTAAGAAAAGTAGGTGACAAGCTCAAATTCTAAAATTTTTAAATATTTTATAATAAAGACTTCAGGAAGACAATTTTTTCCACAGGAGATTTCTAATTTTTTTTAAAAAAAATGTTTAATGTTTATTTATTTTTGAAAGAGCGAGACAGACAGAGTGTGAGCAGGGGAGGGGCAGAGAGAGAGGGAGACACAGAATCTGAAGCAGGCTCCAGGCTCTGAGCTGTCGGCACAGAGCCCGATGTGGGGCTCAACCTCGTGAACCACAAGATCAAGACCTGAGCCGAAGTCAGACACTTAACCAGCTGAGCCACCCAGGCACCCCTCTAAATTGTTTTTTGATGGTATGTGTTCTGAGCTCTCACAAAGATACTTTATCTAGTGGCTAGTGGGAGAATTTTGTAAACATTCAAAGACTTGTTTTTCCTTAATGAAAACATTTAGCTAGAACATATATAGAAATAAGTTCTGCACTTAGCAAAAATTACACAGACCTGGCGAACTTATTCCAAACCTGAGCTAGTACCTGACAAGAATAATTTGAATAATGTAACTGAAAATTCTTTACACAAGTCCTCACAAGAGTGTGTTTGAAGAGCTATTTTCCTACATCATACTGAAAGGTTTTGTTTAGTTTTTTAATTTTATATCCAAGGTAGTTAACATATAGTGTAATAATGATTTCAAGAGCAGAATTTAGTGGTTCACTGTTTACATACAACACCCAGTGCTCATCCCCACAAGTGCCCGCCTTAACGCCCATCACCCATTTAGCCCACCCCTCCCCCCCGCCCATCACCCATTTAGCCCACCCCCCACCCGACACCCAGCCAGCAACCCTCAGTTTGTTCTCTATAGTCTCTTATGGTTTGCCTCCCACCCTCTTTTATCTTATTTTTCCTTCCCTTCCCCTATGAATAGTTTTGAGAAATTACTCAGAAAATGTCAAAGTCATGTTGTAGATTTCGCGGCAGAAGGAATAAATGTACAAGAGCTCGGGGACGTGGTGGCTCACTAGGCTGGTATCTCCGTGACTGCTTCCTGCTGCTTCCTGAAATATGAACTACTTTGAGGCCATCTGATTTATGATCTCTTGTCTTCACCCGGTAGCTTGTGGTTTTTTACATTTTTTTGGAAAAAGAAGTTTGTATCTCTGAGAGCCATATTTGTCTTTTTCTCTTTCTCTGTCTTTTTGCGGGAGGTAGGCAAGAGAAGGAAAAGTCGCTACCCCGAATTTTATGAAAAGAAAACCAAAACAGATACAAAAAAAAATAGTAATCCTTAGCACAAAATTCTTTGGACAAATTTACATTTTGGAGGTACCTTCTGAGCTCTTGCACTCTTTTCTTTTAGAGTCTCTAGATGTGTTCCTGCTTCATGGAGAAGTTTATGGTTAGTGAGAAGAGACACTCTTAAATCTTCTTCCAGAGCACAAATAAGGCACAGGATTGGTTGTGTTTAAAAATATGTATATATTTTTTCTGGATGAACTTGCCGATCAGCTGTAAAATGGCCCTATTGGGGAACGTTTATAGAGACACGATTTTTTTTTAACGGACTAAATACTGAAAGCAAACATTTTGTTTTCCCCTTCGCACTTCCGACTTTCTTTGGTTGAAGGACCTCAGCAGTACATTTGACGCACTTCTTTCTAGACATACAGACTCGTTTGAAACAACTTTAGAAGTCCCAGGTGCAACAGAAAGCTTCAAATCTTCAACTCTTTGAGCTTTCCCAGAAGGTCACCATAGTTCCGTCTCCTTTTAAGGTCAGGGGTCGCTCCTATCTGTACAAGGCCATCATCGGCTATACTGGGAGGCCAAGACAGACTCATGTGAGTTGCCTGACAGTCCCTTCAGATAGTCAGCAAACACCCAACTAGCAAGGGACAGTGAAGACATGAACGGAAGAAGCCGTATTCTAACACCTGACTTTGTGTTTTGAACGAAGGAAGGTGCAAAGGAAGACAATGAACGTTTATTGAGTATACTCTACCAGGCATTCTGATTGTTTCTAAATATTTCCATGTCCTGGTGCTACTAAATGTGAAGGTATTTTGTCCACATTAGAAATAAAAAAAAAATTTGCAACCAAAGGAACATTTTCTACTTTTTGGTAGCAGTTCAAAACGGAATATATGATAGTTTGAAACTGGCATTTTTGCGTTGCTATGGCAAAGTGGATGACAAAACTTTGCCTTTGGTGGATCGTACTCGGACTTGTTTCAGGAAAAACTGTGAGGCAGATACATATGTATCTTCATATATTTAGATTTTCCCACTTTCTCCTTATTGTTTCCTTTCTCACCCCTGAAAGATATAAGGGGGGGATACTGATTTATAGATATATCGATATATCAATATAGATATATAGCGATATATAGATACATATCTATATGTGTGTATATAGATATGTGTGTGTGTGTGTGTGTGTATGTGGAGAGAGAGAGAGAGAGAGAGAGCGACTTTAAGGAGATAATTGTGGAGCAGAATCGCCTTCGTAATTAACCAAAATAACCTCTTGAGGCCAAGCATACAACCAGATCCTGGCAGGGTAGAGCAGACACAAAGAAAAAGAAAAAGGTTGTACAAATTTCACCCTGTGTTGCTCCAAAGACTTCCTTAGTCCTTCCCTTGGTCCTACATGAAAATCAGTGCAAGCACCCTTCAACTGGCTGCTCAACCCGAAGCCTCACGTGGTGCAAGACTTCTCTTATTCCCCCCAGTAGCAGCTTCCATTCGTCTATTTCCAACAGATGCCCAAACCTGATCACTTTTCCCCGTCCCCACCCCCTCACCTTGCGCAACCCTCTATTTCTGCCCTGCGGGTCCAACAGGGCCTAACTGACCTCCTAAGCCTGTGTTTCTCCTTCTCAGGATCTGTTTTCCATGTCATCGGAATGACCGTTTTAAAACTGATTATCGATTACCTTGCACTCCTGGTTAAAGCCTCTAGATGACATTCCCTAATAGTCTTGGATTACAATCTTTTCTCCTTTTCCTCAATGTCCCTCCATGACCCGGATCCTGGTCACCTGCCCTCTGTTCTACCTCCGTCACTCCGCCCGAACCCCTCGTGTCCAATTTCCCCATTTTTCTTGAATGTGCCAAGTATATTTTTCCCGATTTTCTTTACATGTCGTTCACTCTGGGAGTGATTTTCACACACGTGCTTACTTTATACTAGATTGATATTCAAATATTGCCTATTTAGAAAAGGGAGTCTATCTTACAAACTAAAATGGTCCCTTGCCCTCAGCCTTTCTAAACCTGCTTTATAAGACCTGTATTTAATTTTTCTTCTTTGCACTAATATTTATCAGAAATTATAATACACATTAATCCATTTATTTTTGTTCTTTGTCTATTTTCTCAACTAAACACACATACATTCAAGGCACGGACTTTTGGTTAGTTACGAGGTACATGGTACAAGGTACACATTCAATAGATCATTTGAATGGATAAAATGCTTTTATGGAATGTACATAAGCAAATGAATTCTTATTTATGAAACATTTTTTAAACTCTAAAGAAATAACTAATCAGCTTAAGTAAATTCCATCTAACAAGTATTCTTCATAAATTAGATTGCTTTTATTAGCAATAGAGGTCTACCTTCTAACTTCAACCAATATGAACCAGGCAGAGGGCATTTCCGGTTTGTCCCCTTTACATTAAGTGGTACCCTTATGACTAGAAGGCCAGCCGACACTTTCTACTGTTTGGAGGCTTCACACACCAGAAAATGTGGCCCACTCAGTGTTTTATTTCTTTACACTTCTTAGTCATTTTCAGCCTGGTGAGTCCTCATGTTAATAGCACACGAATCAAAACAATATTTCTTAGACTTTTAGAAATGGCCAGGGCTTTGACATCATCCAATCAAACTCCGTCAGCATAGAGTTACTGGTATTACCCCCACCCTTATTGGGAGGACAGACCGGATTTAGAAAAAAAGCGAATGCGTTGTTTATGGTCCCCCAAATGATTAGTAGTAAAGATGGGACTAGAATCAGTTTTCCTGGTTCCTACTCTAGTGCCCTTCATCTCCTTCCCACGTTCCCAGACACATGTCACACACTTTATCGATGATACGGATAAAACTGAGTATATAGCAGCCTTAGCTTAGTCGGTTCTACATTTCATAAGATTTTCCCAGAGCAGTAGAAATATCATCATAGAAAACTCTGAGTCGATATTTTTTGAGTTCTTACTCTATGCTAGACAAAGAAATTAGCACTTTATACACACTAACTAAAACCTGGAACCATTTAAACAATGCCCCTAATGCACGCGCGTGTACACACACACACACACACACACACACACACAGAGCTTACTGTCTGCGGTAGCACAACTTTACCATTTCAGCATACTCTTCCCCAGACCAGTAACTTGATTGTTCCTTACACGATCTTCCAGAACAATCCATCCACTTTTCGATAAGCTTCAATGGACAGTTTATGTCTCAGAACCCTGAACTGGCTGTTTCCACCCATCTTAAACGGCGTTATTGTGATCCACACCCAAAGTTGACTAAGCTCCTGCCTTCAACCAGACTTCAAGTTCTCCATATATGATGAGATACTACCCCACCTCCATGGAGGTGCTGTTCTCTCTTTCAACATGATCAATAAACTTAGTTTTGGCTCATCAGTTGATCATATTAGTGATGTTTGGGAAGCTGCCATTGGACGTACATCATTACATTCTCATAAAATCCAAGGCAGGTATAATTATCTACCTAAATAGATGAGGAAACAGAGGCATGAAAAGGTTAAGGAATTTGTCCAAGCACATGGTACCAGTGACACAGCTAAAACGTAAATCAGGTCGTCTCCAGAATGCATCCTCCCGAGGACCGTTGGGTTCCCCATCACTCTGTAACAACCCAGCTAATCTGGATGTAGTTAATTCTGTTCAGCTGAAACCAGCCGCTACCTCATTAAAACATGAGAGTAAATTTTAGCATTTCAGTATTTTTATTCCAAGTTTCAGAAAGACGTTACATCAGAATTCTGACAGTTAACTGATCAGTGTGTCCAAATGTTCATGCCATGCACACGTTTTCCTTTGGCTGGGAGATCTGAAGCGAAAGACTCTGCCCTTCCTCAGGGATTCCTTGACCGACTCTTCTTCTGCTGGCTCAGCATTTGCATTTCTGTCTGCCCCCCATCTTTATCATCAACCGCCATCGTCTCATTTTCTCTTGACAGTGTGTATCACCAACATGGGAGGAGAAGAGTAGTACACCCAGCAGTACTAGTCATCTTGATCAGTTGCTGGTATCCTGGAGAATCTCAGCCTTTGCCTCTTTGTGGCCCATGTAGAAGGGCACTCAGAGTTATGGAGGATTTGGACTGCATACAAGTAGCCCGTCGCCCGCTCTCTCTGTGGGCAAACACACACACAGGGCAACCTCGCAAGGCTCAACTGCTATTTACTTTGGGAGCAAATTCCAAGCTATGCAGAAACATGGTGAGTCTGAAGACCGGACACGGTAGCATAATGAACATGTTGTTAAGGCGACCTCTTTGTTACTGAAAGAAGAAGTCTGAATCCGGTTCTCATGCGTGTAAATATTGACGATATGTGTCGTCCCACTTTTCTTTTCTTTTGGTGTCCTATTAAAAAGATAATTGCCAAAAAAAAAAGATAATTGCCAAGTTCCTATGTCAAGGAATTTAGTGGCTACGTTTGCTTCTAGAATTTTTATGTTTTCAGGTCTTACATTCAAGTCTAACTCATTCGGAGTTAATTTTTGCGTATGCTGGAAGATAGTGGCCCACTTTCATTATTTTGCATCTGTTGTCCAGTTGTCTCAGCACCATTTATTGAAGGACTATCCTTTCTTCATTGTGTGTTCTTGGCTCCTTTGTCATAAAATAATTGACCATATAAGTGTGGATTTATTTCTGGGCTCTCTACTCTGTTCTATTGACCTAGGTGTATGTTTTTATGCTGATGCCACACTGTTTTAATTACTATAGCATTATAGTATAGTTTGAAATCAGAGAGTGTCGTGTCTCCAGTTTTGTTCCCATTTCCCAACATTACTTTGGATATTTGGGGTTTTGTTGTGATTCCACAAAAATCTTATGATTATTTGCTCTATTTCTTTGAAAAATGTTATCGGAATTTTGATAAGGATTGCAATGAATCTATAGATGGCTTTTGATAGTATGGTCCAATATTGATTCTTCCAATCCATGAGCACAGAACACCTTTCCATTTATTTGCGTCTTCAATTTCTTTCGTTAATGTCTTGTGGTTTTCGACATACAGGTTTTTCACCTCCTTGGTTAAATTTATTCCTATGCATTTTATTCTTTCTGATGCAATTGTAAATGAGATTGTTGTCTTTATATCTCTCTCTCTGATGGTTTGTTTTCAGTGCACAGAAACACAACAGATCGTTATATATTGATTTTTTTATCCTGAAACTTTACTGAACCCGTTTATTACTTCTAACAGCTTTTTGGTGAAGCCTTTAGGGTTTTCTGTATGTAATATTATCACATCTGCAAACAGTGACAGTTTTATTTCTTCCGTTCCAATCTGGATGCCTTTTCTTCCTTTCTTTCTTTCTTTCTTTCTTTCTCTTTCTTTCTTTCTTTCTTTCTCTCTTTCTTTCTTTTGTTCTTTCTTTCTCTCTCTCTTTCTCTTGCTATTTCTTTCTTTCTTTCTTTCTTTCTTTCTTTCTTTCTTTCTTTTATTTTTATTTGTTTGTTTGTTTGTTGCCTACTTGCTAGGACTTTCAAAACTATGTTGAAGAAAAATGGTGAGAGTGGGGACCCTCATCTTGTCTTTTCCTAATGTTAAAAGGAAGGCCTTTCAACACTTCACCACTCAGTATGATGTTAGCCATGGGTTTGTCATATATGACCTTTATTATACCGAGAGATGTTCCCTCTATACCCACATAGCATTCTTAGTGTCAATTCCAAATTTCCAAAACTGAGTGCCGAAGCGTTCTATAATCTTCTAAACTGCCTCTATATCAATAAAAATAAACTTACTTATTTATCCTTTAAAAATTAACCAAGCACCCTTGTTCTCTGTTGTAAATGAGAAATGACTGCTGATTCTGTATGACTCACTGTGAATGTATTGGTAACATTTTAGGCTTATTCATTTATTCTGAGAGAGAAAGAGAGAGAGAGAGAGTGCACACGAGTGGGGGAGGGGCAAAGAGAGAAGGAGAGAGAGAATCCCAAGCAGGCTCCATGTTGCCAGCATAGAGCCCGACATCGGGTTTGCTCTCACCACCATGAGTTCATGACCTGCGCTGAAATAAAGAGGTGGTTGCTTAACCAACTGAGCCACCCAGGTGCCCCAAATATCTTTAAATGAAAAGTAACTACTGGTCACATCCCCCAGAGAAATTGTCCCCTAAGACTATAAAGAATCATGTAAAAGGATATTCCTTAGTGCACCATTAGCTATTAAAAAAAACACTAGATAACCAGGCAAATGGAAAAGTTAAGCAGAACTGATACACAACCTGCACAGAATAAAACAAAGCACCGGAAGTAGAAAAAGCAACACACGTAAAGTGTCGAAAGTATAGTGTTATTTCAAAAAAGAAATAAGAAAACACAACCTACAGCATGATGTTATTTATGCAAAACTTTAGGCATAGATTTACAGCCACGACCGCACATTTTTCAAAGATAAATATCAGATATATTTGACTGTGCACTAGAGGCAAAGGGAAAAGAGAAAACAGGAATCCACAGATGAAAGGGGCTAAAATATGAAAACAAAGATGAATAAGGTCAAATGGAGCTTGCCTGCCTTAATGATAACGATGTTCCAGAAACAAAGACACGTAATGAATTCTGTGCTCCTGAGATGCTGAGATATTAAAATAAAACAAAGTAAAAGCAGAGTGAAAACGGAGCAAAAATTAAATAAAAACCAAGCCAGACAGAAGGAAACCAAACTCTGTTTGCATCTCGGGACAAACATTTGTGTGGGCTGGTGGGCTGGGAGCATCGCTTTCAAATAATCACCTGTCATTATTAGAAGCCGCAATGTAAGTTGACTGCACTTGCCTTCATGCTCCTTCAGTGCAGTCTTTCCGGAAACTGTCAGCTCTCCCTGCAGAATATATTCAGAATCTGATCACTTGTCATTATCTTCTCCACTGCTTCCATCGCCTGCCATCTGGTCTTTTGTTCACAACCGTTTCCACTCTTGCCCCCTTGTAGTTTCTTCTCCAAAAAAATAGATGGAAACAACCATGCCCCGATCATGTCACTTTTCTGCTCAAAACCCTCCGACGCTTCACATCTCCCCCAGAATAAAGTCTCCGTCCTTTAGCTTAGCCTTCAAGGCCCTCCATTACCCCACTCCTTGCTTTCCGACTTCGTCTTCTATCACGTTGCCCCCTTGCTTACCATATCCCATCCCTTGCTTACCATCCCACAGTGACCTTCCTGTTCTTCCTGAAACACACAGAGCATGCATGCTCCTGCCTCAGTGCCTTTGCCCTGGCTATGCCCTCTGCTGCAACAGTCTTCCATTACTTTACTTACTCCCTCGCTTATCGGTGATCTACTCTCAAACGCTACCTTATCAGAGAAGACTTTTCCATCTACCTAAACCAAAATAACACCCTTCCTCATCATTGGCTCTTTCCTTGCTTTGCTGTTTTTATTTCTTTTTAGCACTTGGCAACACCTGACATATTCTTCTTTCATCATTTCCCTCATTGGAGCTGCGAAAGAGGTTACTGTTCTGTCTACAGAACCTAGAACAATCTTGGGTTCGTGTTTGTGCATATGACGATACAAGGAGTTCATCACTGTGATATTTTGACCTGAATAAAATGCAGTGGAAAATAATTGAACAAGATAAGGCAATAATAATAACACAGCATTTGATAATATTTTGGAATTTAATACACAACCTCATTTGAGGTATGAGAGTTATGCCTCCTTTTATAAAAAAAAGTATTAAAGCAAACTGAGGCTCAGCAAACATCAGCCTTTGCCTAACACTCCTCAGCTAGAAAAAAATAATTTTATTTTTAGGACTAAAGTTGGTGGGCTTTTCATTTTTAACCTTCTTCATTGAATGGCTATTCCCCAATGTATTTTCAAAGATTTCTCATCTGCCCCTGCGGTTCCTCACGTACTCCCAAATTAAGATTCTCTGAAAGTTTCATCTGTGTGAAAATGTGTGAAATGCCAGGCATGCGGTCTCACTCCTAAATAAAGATTCCACTTGAATAAATGTAACAACCAGTCATTATTTACACCTTCACGATAGTTTTGAACTTGACAGGTTTAGAAGGGGGGGGGGCAGGTTGATCAGAGGGGAAAAAAGCTAGTAAGCTCAGCAGTATTTGAATCAAGCAGCTGCAAATTAATCATAAAATGTGGAGCTCGTTGCAAAGCTACAGCCTCGTGCAGAAGACATAGCAAGACAGCTTTGCCAAGGGGCATGAATCAAGAACGTTCTTTAGGAGCTGGTTCCATAGGGGGATTATCCCTTCATAAAAATTATTTTAGTAAACAAACACATGGCGAAATAATTATGCTCCCTCACTACATAAAATACACTAGTCTCAAGCTTGTTCTGCAAGGAACAAGGAATTCTTTTACTGTAGTATTTCATGCCGTTTATGCAGACACAAATAGATTGCACCGTTCTCCCTTTGGAACATAAGGGGAATCGGTAGGAAGAACACTCTGGTATGGGCTCTTAAATGCAAGCATTGCTAAGCTATCGGGACTAATTTTCTGCAGCTTCTGTCAGAATGCCAGGTACGTAGTGATGAGGTTCCATGATATACAGCAGATACGGGATTCAAGCTAACTTTTCCTGCAGATTTTATGGAAGGTTTAGGGCGGTGCATAAAAGCATACAGCTTTACAGTGAGAAGATCCCTAACGTCTCCCAAAAATGAAAACAGGATAGACATCCGATTCTATCTATGGAAGTGTCCGACTAGCTTTCTTCTTTGTTAGTGATCTTGCTTGGCAATTTAGGTAAGTCTCCAGATTCGGTGTTTACCGAACTGAATTTTTACTTTCGGCTCTGTGATTCCAGAGTGTGTATCTTTTGAAATCATACTCCCAGCATTAACTAAAGAGTTAGTTAGTCACTGGTTGTTGCCAGAGACTTTAGGTTGGCACAGTAAGCAATATCTTGAAATGAACATAAAATTTGCAATGATGTGATGTGTGACTGCGGTAACTAAAGTTCCCAGTTTAACTGCCCTAATACCTAAATTTTGGTCCCGGGTCTCAAGGTTTCTTGTTACGCCTGATCTTAATAATCTGCCAGCCTCCTGCCCACACGACATACCTGAACCCAATGAGTTAAACCCAAGGAGTTACCTGGGCTCCAGAATCACCTCTGTATTCCAGAGTAGTGGAAACTTCCAAAATACCTTCCCCACTCAAAGCCTGAATTTCTGCACCTGTTAGACCCGAGGATCTTACAGGATTGCCCTCACCTCCTCCCTCTGAATCACCACGACTGGCCTTTGCTCAGTGTTATTCGGGGGGTTATCTG
Source organism: Panthera leo (assembly GCF_018350215.1). NCBI lineage: Eukaryota > Metazoa > Chordata > Mammalia > Carnivora > Felidae > Panthera > Panthera leo. The sequence continues at coordinate 154,845,953 of NC_056687.1, forward strand.
TGTCCTTAACCTTTTTTAAGCTTTACGTTAATTCCGTGCCTTCTCATCTCTTCTGTTTCTCCAGGAGTCACTCTCATGAAATTGCCTCCCACCACCCACTGAAGCCCGGAAGTCGGCTAGGGCAACCCCTGGACTCTGTAGGCAGGGCTATGAACTCTAGATTCAGTTGCCAACTGAAAATCCTGGCTCCCTACTTACCTGCCTCCAAACTCCTCCATTGCCTCAGTCTCCTCACCTCTAAAACGATAGATGTTTCAACTTACCGTGTTTCCAAGAACTAAATGGGACAACAGTCACAAAGAACATAGGAGAATACTTACCAGAGAGTAAGTATTGATACTTGATAAAAGAAACACGCTTTTAATCTGACCCAAATACTCTTAATTTAGAAAGTCATGCCTTCGGACAGTTATTAATCTTTCATACTTCATTCCTTCTAAAGTAAAATATCTATTGCATAATTTATTGAACTGATATCAAAGGGAAGGAAGAAGTCTAAATCCCATGAGTCCCACGAATGATTTCATATATCCTATACTTTATTTTTGCTTGTATTTTTTGTTTCTATACTACAAAAAAAAATGTTTTCACCAATTTGCCCCTGCTACCAGAACTGGAGACACGTGGGTATTCTGGATACAGTTCAAACTTTGTTTACATGCACTCCGTGAAACTTTGCCTGTAATATCATTTCAAGGGTATACTCCTTGTTCTTTCTACTAGGTTATAAACTCACCGAAAATAAATGCGAAGTTCTTCAACTTCTCTAACATTTGTCACCAATGAGTTGGGGATCAATTATTCTTATGAGCTTTTCAAATTGGACTGTTGGAAAAGTTCAGTGAAGTGGAACTGATTACTGCCTACATTACATTTAATGAGACTATATAGTTGCATATTCGAAACCTGTAAATGACTTCTTCCTGAGAATTCTGACTTGCGTAGCCTTGTCCGAAGTTCCTCCTTCTTGGGTGAGCTATTCTGAAGCTTTATATACCTCTGATCTGTAACAAGTAATTCTGTCTGAAGAAAGAATACATTGCTCAGAGAAGAGAGAGCCACTTTAACAGCAAGAAAGTCCAAATGCAAGTTGAGTATTTTTAGTTGATGATGGAGATACCATCCAGGCTCAAACACTGCAGCAACCATTTGGGGCCATACGAAAGACGTGTAAATGGAGGAAATTTGTCAGAAGAGACTATTGCCAACAATCAGTATTTATGAAGCATCTACAATTGGCCTTATTTAGACACTCAACTGGAATAACAAAAAATATTGACAGATCTCTGTCTTCATGGAGATTTCAGTAGGGAGAGGGAGACAAACATAACTGGGCGTGGCAATCATTTATTATTTTTTAAATGGAGTGAGGTAATATTTATCAAGTGCTCACTACGTACAAAGCCTTGACTTGGTATTTTGGATACAAAGGCAAATTAAGATGCAGTCCCTTTTGTCAAGGACTTAGCCATTTAACAGAGGAGATAAGCAACAGGGAGACAACTGCCATTCTATGAGTACGGGTCTAATTGTTTCTCAAATGCTCATTATGTACTGGAGACCCTGCTAAGTCTTTACAGAAGGGTTCTCATCATTTGTGTGCTCTTGCTACTTTGCTGTATGTACCTACAATTAGACTCGGAGCCCCCAGAGTGAACAGCTACTGAGGACATAGCTCACCAGACTCAAAGGCTAACAAAGGAGACACAGAAGCGTTCTAGCTTTTAATAATGTGAATGTCGGCCTTATGTCCACACCATATCAAGATTCTGCATTTCTCTAAAAAGCCCATTCATAAAGTTGAGTCAATGAACTACCCTTTCTTACTCATTCTCATTCTCCTCTTTTACCCCACCCCCGCACTTCAAAGAGGAGATACCTTGAGGAAGAGTCTCTCCTGGCCCAAAAAGGCGGACATAAAACCCAGGTATTATCATAAACCACTTTTGGACCAAGTCATGTCAAATGATTATAATTAAGTTAATTTTGGGAATCACCCTGTACCTAAATCTTCTCAGAAAAAAAAAGTTAAGGGGCAACTGGGTGGCTCAGTTGGTTATCTCCCAACACTTGATTTAGGCCCAGGTCATGATCTCATGGTTCATGGGATCGAGCCCCCCATCGGGCTCTATGCTGACAGCACGGAGCCTGCTGGGGATTCTCTCTCGGCCTCTCTCTCTCTCTCTCTCAAAAGAAATAAATAAACTTAAAAAAAAGAAAGTTAAAGATAAAAGAACATTAAGAATGTCTATTTTACTCTTGTGGGTGTGCAGAGCTGGAAAGAGCCTCACCTCTGCTTTTACAACAACAGAAGAGCTAGACACAGTGAGCTTATGAATTTTCCTATAACTATGAGAGCTGAGGTCACAGGGCAATCAAAAGCTCCAGAGTGAAAAGTGTCTGCAGGACGACAGGGTAAAATGCAACCATCGTCTTACTTGGGGTTGATGAAACCATTCACTGCTAGGAAAAGTTTAGCCAGAGTGGCTGGAAAATTATTAAGAGACAAGGCGTGCAAAGACCAGAGAAATCCTCGTGGCTATAGTGATTAGGGAGTCTGCACCCTCCTGTAGGCTCTTTCTTCGTGAATCCCACAAGGTACTTACAGAAAAGATTAAAGTCTTAAGAAATATCCCCTTTGTGGGAGGGGTGGGGGGAGGGAGGTTGTCTGTGTGGCTCGGTCGGTTAAGCATCCGACTTATGCCCAGGTCATGATCTCGCAGTTTGTGAGTTTGAGCCCCGTGTCGGGCTGTGTGCTGACAGCTCAGAGCCTAGACCCTGCTTCACATAATGTGTCTCTCTGTCTCTGTGCCCTTCCCGGGCTCGTGTGCTGTCCGTCTGTCTGTCTGTCTGTCTCTCTCAAGAATGAATAATCTTGAACAAAAATTTAAAAGTTAGATGAATTTCAAAGTTCAGTATCCTTACATAAAGTTTTCATGAAATACAATCACATTCATTTACATATTGTATGTGGCAGTTTTGGTGCTACAACAAGAGAGTTGGTTATGATGGAGATCAACAGACTGGAAAGCCTAGAACATTTACTGTTTGGCTACTCACATAAAAGGCTTTCCAACCTCTGCTCAACCAGGAAAGGTGCACACCTCCAAGATCACATGGGTGATTTCCTCAGAGACGTATAAATGATAAGAAATCAAATGGACATGTTAAAAGAGAGAAACAGTAACAGAGATAAAGGATGCCTTTGAAGAACTCATCAATCGTAGCTGAGGAGACATCGGTGAACTTCAAGACAGTTACTATAAATTACTCAAACTGAAATAAAAAGAATGAAATAAGCAAAAAAATCCGAACAGAGCACCCAAGAGCTGTGTTAGGCGGTCTAATGTCTGCAAATTCAGATCCCAGGACTAGAAGAAAGAAGAGTGTAAAACAAACATGTGAAGAAATGAAGAAACGATGGCTGAATGTTTAAATACTGTACGAGGGCGCCTGGGTGGTTCAGTCAGTTGGGCGTCCGACTTCGGCTCAGGTCATGATCTCGCCGCTCGTGAGTCCGAGCCCCGCATCGGGCTCTGTGCTGACAGCTCAGAGCCTGGAACCTGGTTCAGATTCTGTGTCTCCCTCTCTCTGCCCCTTCCCCGCTCCTGCTCTGTCTCTCTCTGTCTTTCAAAAATGAACAAATGTTAAATCCTATGGACACCAAACCCGAGGTCCAAGATATGACACTCAGAGAAATCCAAGCAGAATAAATACAATATGCATGTGCGTGTGCGCGCGCGCACACACACACACACACACACACACACGCAAACTGCTAAAATCAAAAGATTAAAAAAATCTTGAAGGCAGCCAGAGATAAAAGCTACATTAGGGGGAAAAAATGAAGTATAATACATGTCTCATCAGAAACCACATAAGCTAGAAAACAACGGAATAATATCACTTTTTCTTTTTTCCAAAAAGAAAAAAAATGTCAGTCTTGAATTTGCATCCAGTGAAACTGTTTCATAACTAATGTAGAAATAAATATTTTTCTCAAACGAAACTGAGGACATTGATGGACAGAAGACCTACTTTACAAAAAAAAATACATTACATAATATTATTCGGACCAAAGGAGTGTGGTATCAGAAAAATTAATCTACACAAAAATTGAAGTGCAATAAATGAGGGGAAATAACACATTTTTGTTACTTAATATTTAATACGTAACTCACTGTCAAGCAAAGTTAAAAGCAATGTGCTGTATGCTTACAGCATATGAAAAAACGAAATATGTGTCAAGAATATCCCAGACGATAAAAGAAAGTAACTGGGAATATATTTCTGTTAAGGCCTTTACACATCAAGTCTACGTTATAATTTGAAGATATTCTCCAGTTAATTAAAGATGGATATTGTAAATCCTAGGGAATATCACTGAAAAAATCAATAAGAAGTATTTGTCAACACAAAAGATAAAATTGAATTGCAAAAAAATGTGCAGCTAATCGAAGACAAGGTAGGAAAAGAGAGACAGAGAAAACAGAAGAGACAATCAAATAGAAAATAACTACTGAGATCGTATACTTTAATCTAAACAGATCACTCACTACATTAAATTTTAGTGGCCTAGGGACACCCGGGTGGCTTAGTTGGTTAAGTGTCCAACTTCGCCTCAGGTCATGATCTCATGGCTTGTGGGTTTGAGCCCCACATTGGTCTCTGCTCAGAGCCTGGAGCCTGCTTTGGATTCTGTGTCTCCCTCTCTCTCTCTCTCTGCCCCTCCTCCACCCATGTGCTCTCTCTCTCTCTCTCTCTCTCAAAAATAAATAAAATATTAAAAAAAAAATTTAGAAAATTTAGTGGCCTAAAATCCTACTTATTTTAGACGCTGTCAGATCAGATTTTAAAACGCAATCAACCATACATCATTTACAATAAATTAAATTAATTAAAAATACATTGATTATAAGTAAATGGTTAGAAAATATACACAACACTAACTAAAAGAAAACCAGAGTGACTATATAAATCTCAGAAGAAAAAAAAAACAGATGTAAGGAATAAGGAGATAAAAGGGGATGGTAATGATAAAAATGTCAGTGAACTGGAAGATAAAACAATAGAACGTACCCAATCTGAGCAACAGAGAGAAAATCAGTTGGAAATAAAAATGAGCAGAGCCTCTGAGATCCATAAGACTATAATGAAAAATCTAACACTCCTGTCCTCAAGGTTCTAGAAAGAGAGGAGGAGGTGAAACAAAAAAGGTACTCACAAAACAATGCCTGAAAAATTCCCAAATTTGACAAAAAGCTGAGTAAATTCCAGATAAGAAAAACTCAAAATTTTTTTTAAAAAATCTAAAAAAAAAGCACACCAACTGACATAAGAATCAAACTTTTGAAAAGAAAAACTAAAGTAAAAATTTTGGAAGCAATGAGAGAGAAACGACACTTTAACTATAGAAGAAACGCAAGTCTAGTAAGAGCATACGCCTTGTCAGCAACCATGGAGACTGGAAGGAAATGGCACAAAATTTGTCAAGTGAAGAGAAAAAAGAACTGTCAAGTCAAAATTGTAAATCAGTGAAAGTATCTTTCAGGAATTAAGGGCAAATCAAGATATTCTCAGATGAGCAAAACTAAGTTTGTTTCTAAGAAGAACTACCCTAAAAGAATGACTGAAGGAAGGTTTCTAAAAAGGAAAGAAAGTGATAAGAGAAGGGATCTGAGAACATCAGGAAAGGAGAAAGAATGATAGAAAAAATTTTTAAATATGGATAAAGTCCATATTCGTCCTCCTAAACTATTTGACAGTTAAAATAATAGGTGTAACACTTAGATGCGATTCTAAATGTAATTGTAGAGCAGTATTAAATATAATTATATGATAAATAAAGTAAATATTTAAGGTACTTTTATGATACAGGAGCATAAGCAGACCCAAAGGTAGGTAAGATTTCTACATTTCACTCAAACAGGTACAGTAGTGACATCAGTAGACCGTGGTAAGTTTTATGTATTTAATATAATACCTACAGAAATCATTTTAAAAGAGATACAAAGAAATATATTCAAAACAAAATAGGCAAATTAAAAGGGAACTCTTAAAACTGAAGAATCCCCACAGAGAAGCATGAAAGAGAACAGATAAAAACCAGAACAACAACAACAACAAAAACAACATAAAAATACAAGACTTAAACTCTAATATATCCAAAAATACAAGACTTAAACCCCATTATATCCGTAAATTTAGTAAATGAAAATTTTCTCCATAATTAAAGGCAGAAATTGACAATTCAAAGCAGAAATTGACCAGGTAGATAAAAATATGACCCAACTATATGCTATCTACAAGAAACTCCCTTCAAGTATAATGATACAAGCAGGTTGAAAGTAAAAGAATGGAAAAAGCTGTGTATTGAAAATATGAATCAAATGAAAGCAGGAATAGTTATATTACTATCAGATAGAGGAAACTCAGAGCCAAGAAAACTACCAGAGCCAGAGAGACCCCTACCAAATGGTGGGAGGCAAGTAGGTATAACTAAAAGTGTATCATGACAGATCTCTGTGGTTATGGAAATGTTTTGTATCTTGACTATATCAATGTCAATACCCTGGGTATGGTGTTGTACTATAATTTTACAAGATGTTACCATTGGGGGAAAGTGGGTAAAAGCACATGAAATCTCTAGGCATTATTTCCTACAACTGTATATGAATGTATAATTATCTCAGAATAAAAAGTTTCATTTTAAAGTAATGAGCAAAAGATATGAACAGATACTTCACAAAAGAACAAATACAGATGACAAATAAATATATGAAAAATGTTTAAAATAGTTATTATAAAAATGTAAATTAAAATACAATGAGATCCTACAAGTATTGGAATGGCAGAGAGAAAGGGAAGGGACGGGAAGGGAAGAGGGCTGGAACACAAGAAAAAATCCTGATGATTAATACTGTTGAGAGAATAGAGTAACTGAAATCTTATACAATGCTGAGGAAATTTGTTATGGTATTGCTACTTTGGAAAACAGTTTGAAGATTTCATACGTTTAAATATATGTCTACTATGTGATTCAGCAATCTCACTCTTAAGTACCTTTCCAAAAAAAAAAAAAAAAATGAAAACTTACTCTCATAAAAAATAGTACACAAATGTTATAACAATTTTTTAATAAACTCTCAAAACCGAAAACAACCCAGATAATTTTCAAGGAGTGAATGGGTGAATAAATGTCGGTACACCCACACAATGGGATACTATTATAGATAAAAAGGAATCTAGTATTGATTCATGTAACAACATAGATGAAACGTGAATACTTTTTGGTAAGTGAAAGTAAGAAGAACCAAAGTGTTACATATTATATCATTCTACTTAGATGGCTTTCTGGAAAGAACAAAACCGCATGGATGGAAAATAGGTCCCTGTTGCCAGTTGTTGGGTTGACTACAAAAGGGCACCTTGGGGAAGCCTAGGAGGAGATGGGACTTTATTATTATTATTATTATTATTATTATTATTATATTTATTTATTTTGAGAGAGAGAGAGAAAGTGGGGAAGGGGCAGAGAGAAAAGAATCCCAAGCAGGTTCCGCACTGTCATTGCAGAGCCCGACATGGGGCTCAAACTCACAAACCATGAGACCATGACCTGAGCTGAAATCAAGACTTGGATGCTCAATTGACTGAGCAACTCAGGCGCCCCAGGAACTTTGTTTTAAAAGAAAAATGCTTGCGCTCATACAAATATGACGCTCATACAAATATGGCGCTCATAATGCGGGGAAACTGAAGGTACCCTGTAACCAATGAATCTTAAATGTATGAGAAAATGCATAAACCACACTGAAGTGGGCAGGGGGGAAAGGAACTGACCTAATTAACTTTAGAGAACAGCGTTCTGACTGGACGTTGTAAAGGTGAAGACAAAAAAGTTAACAGTGCATCAATGTTGTGATCTAGATGGTAAATTTGTTTTCAGAGATGTATGAGTTAGCAATATTCTGGGGTATAACAGAATTGCACATATAAGCAAATATAGCACAGATAATTCGAACCAGTTTTTTCATTGTCAGAAAAAAAAACAGATTATAAATAAAGGAAGGGGGAAAGCTAGAGCCCTCTAATGCTAGATTGGACTCAGAATTATGGCTATAAAAGTTACACACACTCACACACACACACACACACACACATTCACACACGCGTATGCTCTCATGTGTCTGCTGAGTGGGTCTAGAAGAAATGACATCCTATTATTAATGAATGCACTCAGCAGCTGGGTCTTGCATTCTAAATACTTTTCAAAAAAGGGCCAGAGGGCACCTGGGTGGCTCAGTTGGTTAAACCACTGACTCTTGATTTTGGCTCAGGTCATGATCTCACGGTTCGTGGATTCAAGCCCTACATCAGGCTCCACACTAAAGGCTTGGGATTCTCTCTCTCTCTCTTTCTCTCTCTCTCTCTCTCTCTCCTCTCTGCCCCGCTCCTGCTCATGCTGTGTCTCTCTCAAAAATAAATAAATAAACTTTAAAAAGGCAGGGGGTGGGGTGCAGAGCTTCTTGATAAGGTAATAGATTCTGACAATCAGGCAGGAAAAGCCCAAGAGAAGTTTCAACTATTGCTGGTGCCAGAGTATAAGAGGAAAAAGGAAAGAGAAAAAGAAAAACTGGAAAGGAAGGAGAAAATGAGGCATACCAAAAACAAACAAACAAAAAACACAGGACTCAACCTGAAAAAGGTTCCAATAGCCAAATCAGGGATAATTTAAGAAAAATGTAGCAATAAATTATAACAAAAAGAATAAAGGAAACATTCGTGAACCCATACTGTGAAAGAAAGAAAGAAAGAAAGAAAGAAAGAAAGAAAGAAAGAAAGAAAAAGAGGAAGGAAGGAAGAAGGAAGGAGGGAAGGGAGGGAGGAAGAAATGCAGGAAGGAAGGAAAGATCACCTTCAAGACAGATTTCAATGATTCAGTGTAGAAAGAAGGAAGAAAACAGAAATGCACCTTTAGAACACCATAATTAGTAACTGCTGCACTCAGGCCCCATGTTAAAACTAAGCAGATAAAAGCATAAGGAGAAAAGGGATATTTGCAGTGTCAAAATATCCTCCCCTATATGTATTAATTACAAAGGGAAAACAGGAACTCTAGTGGAAAAGAAGCATAGCAAAGACCACCTTAACCATGTGACCCAATTTAACACCGTCAGGAATGAGACATATCAATGTAATGCACCCCCCGGCACAATGTACTAAGAAGAACATATTGCATCCATGGAATAATTCTCAATAAAGCATAACTTTGATCATAACACTCACAAATCGAGGGACATTCACCAAAATAAAGGACGTGTTTCCTGAAAATCTTTTAGGTAAGAGAGAGTGAGAAATTTTCAGTTTGGAGGAGACTAAGAAGTCCTAATGACTAACTGCAATGTGGGTTTTAGATTTAACCTTAGAACAGAAAAAAAAATGTTAGTGGAAAAGCTGGTGAAATCAGCATCATTTTCACAGAATGTGAAAGTCAAATGCATGATGTAAATGTGCAAAAAAAAAAGGGCAAACTTGGTGGATTTTCTCAAGAGTGGGGATCCTGATTCAATTGGAACTACGGAGTCTTAGCTCTTTACTAGATCGGTGTTCGTACCTAAATTGAATTGATAGATCAATGTTGGCCTATGAACCAATTTGAAGCCAAGACTTCATAATCTGCCGAGTCTTATGACCAGGTCCTTCATCGTACATTCTGATGCTGGTCAGATGGACGGTAGTCAAGCAATTGCACTAACAACAAGTGTGTAATGAACTTTGTTTTCATAGCCCAACTGGCTTCAAATCCCAATTTTTCCCACGGCAAAATAGCGTGACCATACTATTTTGACCATACATAGTCTTCCTTCTCAACACCTGTCGGCACACTGTCATGAAGTCGCATGTTCAAAGTCGAGGGTGGGTGGTTAACTTTTACTAATTTTATCAAAGTCTCACTAAAGCAAAGGCACTTGTTACATGGACTCACACTAAACCAATGACACAATCCCAGGTAGTTATAATAAATTCCATGTTACAAATGAGGAAACCAAGACTCGGAGTGTTAAGTAACAATTTCAAGGGCACAGACACTCATGAGGGGCAGACTCAGGATTTGAAATCAGAATGGTCTGCTCCCATACTCCATGCTTGTTTAGGTGGGGTTGTCAGATTCTATTTAAAATAGATGACCTCTTCCATAGTTTGGCTGTCGTGGATAATGCTGCTATAAATATCTCTGTGCATGTCTCCCTTTGAATTGGTATTTCTGTATCCTTTGGGTAAATACCTAGTCGTGCAATTGCTGAGTCATAAAATAGGTCTATTTTCTACTTTTTGAGGAACCTCCATACTGTTCTCCAGGGGCTGCACCAGTCTGCGTTCCCACCAACGGTGCAGGAGGGTTTCCCTTTCTCCACATCCTGGCCAACACCTGTTGTTTCTTGTGTTGTTAATTTTAGCCATCCTACCAGGTGTGAATGGATATCTCATTGTAGTTTTGACTGATATTTCCCTAATGATGTTGAGCATCTTTTCATGTGTCTCCTGGGGGAAAAAAGTAAGAGAGAAACCAAAAAACAGACTCTTCACTATAGAGAACAAACTGATGGTTACCAGAAGGGAAGTGGGTAGGGAGGGATGGGGGAAAAAGGTGATGGGGATTAAGGAGTACACTTGTGATGGGCACCGGGTAAAAAAAAAAGGGAGAGAAAGCTATGCAGATCTTCCCTTTATGTAAATACAAGCTGAGATTCATCAGTGAATAGAAGTATGTGGTTCGTGGAAAGGGAAGGAGATTTGGATAAGACAAATGTTTAAATTGGGCTAGATTTTTAATATTCAAAAATGTTGGGGCACCTGGGTGATTCAGTTGGTTAAGCCTCGGACTCTTGATTTCAGCTCAAGTCATGATCTCATGGTTGTGAGACCCAAACCCACATCAGGCTCCATGCTCGGTGTGGAGCCTGCTTAAAATTCTCTCTCTTGCACCCTTTGCCCACCCCCACCCCCCACTCACTCAGGCATTCTCTTTCTCAAAAAAAAAAAAATATCATTACTTGTCATAAAAATAAAATAAAAATAGGGGCGCCGGGCTGACTCAGTCAGTTAAGTGTCTGACTCTTGGTTCCAGCTCAGGTCATGATCTCACAGTTCATGAGTTCAAGAACTGCATCGTGCTGACAGTGTGGGGTCTACTTGGGATTCTCTCTCTCTCTCTCTCTCTCTCTCTCAAAATAAATAAATATACTTTAAAGATTAATAAAATAAAAATAATATATATGACATTTTTAAGAAAAGCACACAAAAGAACTGTACAACAGAATGGATTATCTATATTGTCAATACATCAGAAGACACCCCCATCTGTATCCTCTCTAAATCATTTCCCGTCCCTTCTCTCCAGTGTTATAGGATATTTTTATTTCTAACACTGTAACTTATTTTTGTCTGCCTATGTAAATTGTAATAAAGGAGACACACACACACACACACACACACACACACACACACACTGCATGTATAAAATGTATTTGCTTGTGGCTGACTCATTGCACCTACATATATCTGTAGTTCATTCAGTTCCATTTTTCTCTACTATTCCAATGCATAGATATACCACAATTGACTTATCCATTACACCCTTGGTGGATATTTGGGCAGTGTTCAGTTTTCATCTACTAATATTGTATGGGTCTGCTCAATTTTGTACTTCTCTCTTAGTACATAGGGAAGCCTACAATCTTGTCATTCATCACAATTGTTTATTTAATTAATTAAAGGATTAACTTATCAGGATTCTCAAGGGCCTATGAAAAATTTAAACATACACTTTGAATGAAATATATATATGAAAACTTTTGCCACTTTGGTTATCATCCCCCACACACGCAGAATAACATAGTAGATGTTACCAATTTCCGGTGTGTCGGCAATACGAATTGAGAAAAATAAGTTCGTAACATCTCTTAGCTTCCCATCTCTCCATAAAGAGCATCCAGAAAACTTTTTGATGTCTTTTTACATGTTTCTCCTTGCAATTCAGCTCATGTTTTACTCCAGTCTAAAATTCTACAAAAATTTTGTTGTGTACTCTTGGCTATATAACAGGCATCAATTATTAGCACCAAACAAGCCGAATTAAAAAAGACTTGTATCCATTTTCACCTCACTTCTTTTCAAACGTGTTGCTCAGGTGGGTCACAGTGGATGAGGACAGAAAGAATCTGACAGTTACGAGCCTGCTTCCTTATTAAGAAAACTGTAACGTTAAAGTTCTTTAATGCTAACATTATTGACAATTATAGGGATCCTGTCGTTTAATATTACTGTAAATAATAGTAATAACATGAAAAGAAAACCACGTTTACCTGTTAGGAAACCTCAGTTTTTATCCCTCAATTGTACTTAACACCTAACGACTGCATCCCACAGGGTGAATAGCATGCTTCCGTAAGAACTAATTGAGCAAGTCACCAGCGAATCGCATGAGATCAAATAGTATTGATTCCCAGTTAGCCATGTGACAGAATCAATTGCTTCTGCTGTATCTGGAAAAGCTGGAAGGTGTCACTATTTCCTCATTGACGATATACAATATAGGAATGGCAACAGAAATAACAACTCTGTCCCGGGCTTGCATGAATTCCAGGACATCAAATAATTTATGTGTAGCTCAGTTTCTGGGTTGAGGTTAGCCACACAAATGACAGCTTCTAGTGAGATAAAGCGGTTCCTTAGTTTAGAATTTCCCAATTTGGACTCCCCCAAATCGTGTTGTATAATATACCCCAAGAAACAAACACCCAAGGGCATATAAACTTGTAAAGTTTTGTGCGTAAAGCCACTTGTGAGTCTTTGACATAATAAATAGTATGGGAAGTCCTGAAGTAAAGAAGCCAGGCTTAGGGGCGCCTGGGTGGCGCAGTCGGTTAAGCGTCCGACTTCAGCCAGGTCACGATCTCGCGGTCCGTGAGTTCGAGCCCCGCGTCAGGCTCTGGGCTGATGGCTCGGAGCCTGGAGCCTGTTTCCGATTCTGTGTCTCCCTCTCTCTCTCTGCCCCTCCCCTGTTCATGCTCTGTCTCTCTCTGTCCCAAAAATAAATAAAAAAAAAAAAAAAAAAAGAAGCCAGGCTTACATCTACGCCTGGGCTGATCCATAAAGACACTGATTTGCACCCGGTTGTGGTAGCTGTAAGGTCTACCTATATAAAATAGTGATATTCTCCTATTTTCTGACTCCACCCTTTCCTTACTTAAAAGAGAGTGGGCTTTTCTGGTCTATGGTTCAGCTTCTTGGTAACCCCAAAGGTTGGTTTCATCTTTCCTGCTCCTGAGCTACCTTGGAAGGGGAAGTAACAGAGGTTGTTTGGAAGGTGGAGGACGGACGAGTACACAACTCTATGAAAAAGCCTAAACTCACAGGGAGAAAAGCGTACTGGCTACATTACGGACAGCCTACAACAGAAAGGCGGGCTACAGAACACAGGGGTCCCTGCAGCATACCCGGAACAGGGAGCACAAAGCAGAAATAAAGTCTAGATGCTGACCGAGGGGTGGCAAGCTGAAGGGCATCGGTGACCGTGGCAGGCCCAAGTGTGAGAACCTCTAGAAAATTTGCTGGGTTATAGAAACATAAGAGGTTACTATAAAATCAACAGGAACAGGAATGACACTTTAACACACAACTCAGATTGGATTTTCTGCCAGTTTTAGTAGATGAGGGCCAAGCTGGATTTAATTTGATGTGGGATGGATAGGACTCAAAGCAAACGTGATTATTAATGACCTTCCCCTTACTGGTTTCAGGCACTTTTCCCACTTAGTAGGTATTTGTTGCTTTTTGCCACATTTCCTTTCTTCTTTTATTGTACTTTATTCTAAGGCTCACCTCATCCTTCTAAATTTATGTCATAGGTGTTTGGTACAAATGCTTGGCTGTGCATGCATTTTTGAAAAATATACAGTGTTGTTTTGAATGTGTGTGTGCGTTTTAATTTCACGTATGCATTACTGCACTATAAATCTTGTTCTTATTCATAACTTTTTTTTTACTCAAAAATATGCTGTTATGATCCATTTTTATGACGGTGTGTCCCTGTAATTTGTTTTTGACTGCTGCAGAGTATCCCGTAGAAGCATCTGTCATCTTCCGTACGTCTATTACTCTAGTCACCTCCAACTCCCTCACTACCACAAATAATGCAGTGTCGAAAAATCCTTCTACGTGTCCCCAAAAGGACACATATTTGATCTTGCTTGGGTGCATTTCAGGTAATAAGGCATATGAGAACCTAATGTTACTAAATACCATGTCACTAAGTGATTAACATCAGAAGTCTAGTACAAGTTCCTATTTCCCAACATCCTGTCAACATTTGCAATAAGTAAGGTTTTATTAGTTGCCAAACTGATCTCTTTTACTGCTTAGTTACTGTTTCTCTGATTAATATGAGAGGATGTCTTTACATGCTCACTTGTCATTCTGGTTTCCTCCCCTCTAAATAGTCCCGATCATTTTATATACGTGGGCGGGGGGGGGGGGGGGAGGGGGGAGGAGGGAAGGATGAGGATGTGTGCTTGGATGTGAGTTTCACATTTCTTACAGTGATTTTCAATGCTTCTTTGAATATTATTCAATGGAATCAATAGTTTCTGTATATTTAGTGTTTGTGTTTTATTTATGAATTCATTTTCCATCCTTAGGTTCTAAAGATATTCCTTAACATATTTATTATATTAGTTTTGCAATGTCAGTTCCCCAATTTTTGGTCTAAGAAGGAATAAAACACTGTTTTTCTCAATACAGTGTCTCCGTTTTCCCAATACCTTCTGTTTGTATTGTTTACTCACTGGTTTGTGTTCCCAACTCTATAATATGTCATGTTCCATATGCATTTTTGAGAGGTTCTCTAATCTGTTCCATTGGTCTGTTTTATGTTATCACATCACTGCCACCCCTTGAAAATACTTTGGCTCTAAGAGTGTCTTTAACATTGCAAAGATGGATTTCACCTTTTATTTTTCATTTTTAAAAACTGCTTTAGCTTCTATAGAAATCTTCTTCTACATAAACTTAAGAAAAAGTAATCAAATTCCTCAATAAGACTTTTGAAATCTGGAATCTAAATTGAGTTTGTAGATACACTTAATGTAAATTAACATTTTTATAATCTTAAGTCATCTGTTCCATGAATGAGGTATTTCTTCACAATTTTCTAAGATTTTCTCCCTGTGAATTCAAAGTGTATATTTAAATTTTTCATAGACCCTTGAGAATCCTGGTAAGTTAATTCTTTAATTAATTAATTAATAGTTTTGTTTTATTTCAAACTATATCACATTTTTAACTAAACTTTTCATTTATTTTTGTTGGTATATAGAAATGCTATTGATTTTTGAAATTTGTTCTTTTTGGACTCTCTTATTGATTATATCATTTGTATGCAGAGTCTCTTGAGGTTTCTATGTAGGTGATCAGATTTTCTGCTACAAATGAGGGTTTTATTTCTTCCTTTCTCAACTTATTCTTTCAGTTAATTTATTTATGGGCGTTCATTTTGTTTTTTCTTGTCCTATTGCATTGGTTGGTACCTGCAAAACTATATTGAGCAGTAGCAATGACAACAAAATTGTCAGCTTTTCATTGTTAAAGCAGATACACCCAAAGATTTATAAAAAGTAAGATGTGTGTTGAAGGTTTTGATCTATAACTTTCAAATTTAGGAAGTTGTCTTCTATTTGTAGTTTTCCAATCGTTTTTATCTTAGCAAATGCTAAACAATATTAAATGTGTCTTCCAAATCTATTGAGATAAGTTGTTTTCTTTTTATATATTAAAGTACACTAATACACTTTTTTCTGTTAAATTGTTCCTTCTGTTTCTTGGAAAGACTGTTCTATATAAAATATTACTTAATTAATGTTTTAATTAGGTCATACCCTTTATTTACAATTTCTGGCTTTATGCTAATAAATTATCTTTGCTTATCCCTTATTTACTTTTGGAATCCAGTTTATATTTAGCCTTACAAAATAAGAAGAGAAGATTTCTCTCTTTTTCTTTCTTAAAACAGCTTATATAAGATGGGGATTAACTATATGTGTATATGGAGAGGGATTGATAATATTCTGATTTTCAAAATTTTTTTACTGCATATATATATATATATATATATAGAGAGAGAGAGAGAGAGAGAGAGAGAGAGAGAGAATGAGTGGGGAGAGGGACAAAGAGAGAGAGAGAGAGAGAGAGAGAGAGAGAGGGAATCTTAATAAGGCTCCATGCCCAGTCCAGAGCCCAACACAGAGCTTGATCCCACAACCCTGGGATCATGATCTGCAGAAATCAAGACTTGAGTGTTCAAACTCCTGAGCCACCCCGTCGCCCCGTTTTTTTAATATTTAATTTTCTATTGAAATTATCTATTTCTTTATCATCAATGTGGAAATTATGCATTTTTCCAGAAACATTTCATCTAGATTTTATTTTTTGTTAATTTTTTTAATGTTTATTTTTGAGACAGAGAGAGACAGAGCATGAATGGGGGAGGGGCAGAGAGAGAGGGAGACACAGAATCAGAAGCAGGCTGCAGGCTCTGAGCCAGCAGCCGGGAGCCGAGGCGGGGCTCGAACTCACGGACCGCGAGATCGTGACCTGAGCTTAAGTCAGACGCTTAGCCGACTGAGCCACCCAGGCGCACCACATCTAGATTTTAAAATATATTAACATATACCTATTGACGGTGATATTTTACTATATTTCAAATATTCTCATTGTACTCTTCATTCTTCTTTTTGTATGCTGAGTCTTTCCAGAGGTGTGCAGCTTATCGTTATCTTTAAAGAATGAGCATGTGATACTGACCTGTTACTCCCTTTAACTTAAGAATAATGCCCCAAGGTGCCTAGGTGGCTCAGTAAGTTAAGCGCCCCCTCTCTTGATTTTAGCTCGGGTCATAATCTCACAGTTGGTGAGACTGAGCCTTACACTGAACTCAATGCTAAAGCATGGAGCCTGCCTGGGATCTCCTCTTTCCTTCTTTTTCTGTCCCTCCCCTGATTGTTCTCTCTCTCTCTCTCTCTCTCTCTCTCTCTCTCTCTCTCAAAGTAAATAAATAAATAAATAAATAAATAAATAAATAAATAAATAAACTTAAAAAAAAGTATGCCTCTTTGTCCTTTAAAAATACCCCTTTAATAATCGATGTTGTTTCATATTTAAACTACTAACCCAAATTTTGCAGTTACATTTTTCTGCATGACTTTTTTCTTTCCTTTATTCTCAGGCTTTTCTGCACTTTTACTTTAAATATTTAAAGACATATAAAGTATATATGTGTGTGTGTGTGTGTGTGTGTGTGTGTGTGTGTCTAATGGACCTGATTTTATTGGATCATTTTACATTTAATTTAAAACCCTTAGGGTGACTGTGTGGCTCAATCAACTAAGGATCCGACCCTTGATTTTGGCTCAGGTCATGATCTCACCATTGGTGAGTTCAAGCCCCCCATTGGACTCCACACTCACAATGTGGAGCCTGCTTGAGATTCTCTCTCTTCTCTCTCTCTGACCCTCCCCTTGCTCTCTCTCTCTCTATCTCTCTCTCTCTCTCAAAATAAATAAATAAACTTAAAAAAAAAAATAAGGGGCACCTGGGTGAGTCAGTCAGTTAACTATCCATCTCTTGGTTTTAGTTCAGGTCATGATCTCACTGTCCTGAGATCAAGCCCGCATCAGGCTCATGCTGAACATGAAGCCTGCTTAGGATTCTCTCTCTCCCTCTTCCCCACTCACATGCTCTCCCTTTAAGATAAATAAATATTTAAAAAATTAAAAATAAATACAAATTAAAAAGAAAATAAATTTAAAAATAAACTATCTTTTGATCAGTGAGTTAATCCCATATACATTTATGTTTATTATAACTGATAAATTTGAATATATTTTAGGTACTTCATTTCATTTTGTTTTTACTAACAATAATTACTAACAATAATGCTTTTTTTCTCTGCCTTTCTTTTCAAGACTGAAGTCATTCTACTTGTGACCCTCCATAAATTATTTAAGACCTATATTTTTTTTTTGTGGCCATCCCAAAAGGTGCCCTCCTCAATACCCATCACCCAAGACCTATATTTTTTATTTAACCATATAAATTAAGATAATGAAGCCTTATATTTTCCTCCTCAGAATTAGAAGCTCAGAACAAGTCTTCCAGTATTTCTGGTGTTGTAATCTACTAGAAAGTATTATTAGACCCCTGGGGTAAATGTATGAGGATACTCCCACTTTCAGCTGGAAATCTTTCTTCAGGGACTGGCCACACCAGCCCCTGCCACCTCTCCTGGAGGGCAGGGATACCATACTCTCAGACACATGCTAACCATTCACGCATAACCAATGGGCTACCCACTATTCTAGAATACTCTCACCTCCGTCTCCCTAATCTCTAATCAGTGCCATCCTGGTATCATCTGGGATTCTGGTTGCCTCAGGAGCCAGTGCCGGGCTAGTGCTTTTGTTATTTTGTTTGCACTAAGAGGGTTACCAGTGCTACCTGTAGGGAAATGGGGTGGCGGGTAAGGGAAGTGCTCCCCTAAAACATGAAGCACCCTCCCTGCCTCCCCAGGCCTTAATGAAGGCGTTCTTCCCGTCAGAGAAGCAGTTTTCCACATACTTGGCCCCAAACCTTCTACAGACCCAAGTTCATTCAATTTTCTTGTTAGTTTTGCTTATTGGAAGTTGAGTTCAATCAAGGGCACGAGCACGTAGTTTGCAAACTTTCAAAAACCGGGAACCTTTTCAAGGCCCATATGCTCTTTGTACTTTGTGAATTCCCATTCTTCCTAATGTATCACTAAAAATGTATGCCCAGTAAAGTTTCATCTATTGGCTGATTTTTCTCTTTGGGAACTCGGTTCCCAAAAAAGAATAACAAAGTGAAAATAATAACTTGACTATCATTGTCTCTGGTGAAAGACACCTTGAACATCAGGGTCTGCGGAAAAGAAAATCAGTGGGATAATATGTAAAATGGATTAATTGCTGATACATAGTAAGAGACCCAGGCAGTTAGTGCAATGCATGCATCACACACTATCATCAACATTAGGGTGTCTAATAAACACTTACTGAAAACAGTTACCTCTTGACTATTTGTGTCAAATCTATCCTTTATAGAAGATCCAATAAATTGGATCTCTTTGTAACATCGCACAACACCTTTTAGACTCTTTGCCTACACCACCATCCCAAAATAGGAAACTGTAGGGTTTGGTTTTTGTTGTTGTTGTTTGTTTTTAATTAACATTGCCATTGATTCCTTTCCTATTCAAAAAAGACAACATTTTGCCTTTGATCTGGCAAATGAAAACTACTGATAACTCAGCTCTTGGCTTCCGCTAGACTGTCTAGTTATTATAGACAGTTATTACATCATGGCCTTCATTAGCTAACACTTCACCAAACTTGACATCTTTACTATAACTTAGGTCATGTTTTCTTCCTATTAAAGGCATTTCTCCTACTTCCACAGCTATTTCAGGCAAAACTGTGTCCTAGTCTCTGTTAAGATGTTAGATATTTCATATGAGTTGCCTGATAAATGTACCATTTTCTCTGGCCCTCACTTCTCTGTCAAAGAAGCCATTTAACAGAATAATTATACCAAGTATAGAATAAAATGAATAGAGAATTCCAGACGTCAATTTACAGGCTATGGATAGAGTATAAATTATAAACTACATGTAGAAATTGGGTTTATTCTCTTGGAAACATGCGTATTGTTTATTAAATGAAAAGACTGCTTTCAAACAAAGCATTGAGAGTCTTAACACATTTTCATTCAGTGTCTTAGACAAATCAGACTTCCTTTTTTTAAATTTTTAATGTTTGTTTATTTTTCAGAGAGAGAGAGAGAGAGAGAGGGTGAGTGGGAGAGGGATAGAGACAGAGGGAGACATAGAATCTGAAGCAGGTTCCAGGCTCTGATCTGCCGACACAGAGCCTGATGCGGGGCTTGAACCCACAAAATGTGAGAACATGACCTGAGCCAAAGTCAGACGTTTAACTGACCAATCCTCCCAAGAGTCCAGATAATTCAGGCTTCTAGAACAATAATATCGTAGGGGTGCCTGAGTGGCTCAGTTGGTTAAGGGTCCAAGTCTTGATTTTGGCTCAGGTCACTATCTCACAGTTTGTGAAGGCTGGACCCCACACTGAGCCTGGAGCCTGGTTAAGATTCTCTTTCTCTCCCCCTCTCCCCTCTCCCCCACTCATGATCATTCTCTCTG
This sequence comes from Panthera leo, assembly GCF_018350215.1. Lineage (NCBI taxonomy): Eukaryota > Metazoa > Chordata > Mammalia > Carnivora > Felidae > Panthera > Panthera leo. The sequence goes on from NC_056687.1 coordinate 154,866,243, forward strand.
TCTCCAATAAACAATAAAAATAAATGAAAAATAAAAAATAGACCTCCTCTAAAAAGCTCTCACCCTCCAATATTCTCTTTTAAAGAATCTATTATATTCATGTTTATTTGATGAATTGCTTACCAGTTTTCCATTCTCCCGCCCTCACAGCCCTCTCAGACACTTTGGCAATTCTAACTTTAGAAAGACATGAGCAAGGTTTCCAGGAATTTATCATAATGTTCAGCACACAGTAGGTACTAGTTAATATTTGTTGAATCCATAAATAAATGAGTATATAACTAGCCTCTGAATCTTCTATAAGTGGACATTTTCTTCTACAGTAATAATAACTAGGACACGGTTTTTGGTTGTCCCAAAGTCAAAACTAGGAAGAAAACTCTCAGCCCAAATATGAAAATGGGAAGATGCTTTCACCAGGGAGAGAGAGGATCTTTATTTTGAGGATATATTGAACCATCGTGTAGGCTCTGTCCAGGTCATAGCTTCTGACGTGAATTATAACCAATGACCAGAGTTGGAAACCTATTCTCTCCACTGCCATCCATCTCGAAAAATCCCTACAGATCAGTTCTCTTATGTGCATGTGGTTCTTCACAAGTTATGGAAGGCATGAGATCCAAGGGCAGCCCCTTAGGGTATTCATTTCAATCACGAACCTCAAGTCAATCTGCAAAAGTGGACTACTCTGTCTATACAGGAGAGCTATGCGGAATGAACTTGGTGGCCTGTAGACACAGGCCACAAGAGTGAACTGTCTCGCCACATATATGCCACCCAGTCAGCAGATTTGGCTTCTCCTGACGCCGCTCTCCTTGCCTTCTCCCTGTGTTCTCACTTGGTCTCCCTCTGTGCACGAGTGTCCCTAGCGTCTCAGTCTAATCTCCTCTTCTTACAAGGACACCAGTCAGAACCATTTTGTTTTAACATAATCACCGCTTTCTCAAGGCTCTATCTCCAAATACAGTCACATTCTGAGGTAGTGGGGTTAAGGCCTCAACACGTGAATTTTGAGGGGAGACAACTTGGCCCACAAAAGAGAGAAAGCAGTCATCTCATCGCCCGAGTGTATACAACAGTACTTAGCTGGTTCCGTTCCCTGCTTGCTGTGCTTTGCTGGCATCCTGTCTTCCGTATCATCGTCCACACCCCATGAAGCTGATCTAAGAGACAAACTCCTGTGAATTTCAAAGGGGGGTCTTCCCCTTAGAAGAGCCCTACAGGATGCGGGGGAGACACGGGTAGACTGGATTCGCCTAGGACTTCAAACAAAGCTTCTAGCACTCCCACAGCTACATTTCCTTCTTGTTGACTCTCATCAACCCTCATCAGCAAAATCCCAACTTCTTTGGCTGAAACACCCCAAAGTTCACCCCAGAGCCCGGTCATTATCATGGCCATACTCAAAAGCCCTATTTGGAAGCACCCCACATGTGATCTTCATAAGGACCTTGAGGGGATGCCGCTTGTAACAGGCCAGCAGGAAACTCTAGTTCAGCTCAGACGTTCCCAGGGCACTCAGGCTCTCCGCACCCCAAATGTGGCAAGAGTCCCGTCGGCCTTTGGGAGCACTGGCCCACCAAAGTAGTAGGCAGGTAAAAGCAGGTTTTTCTGCGGTTTAAACCAAGCAGCCCCCTGACGGACCCCTCAAGTGTCAGCAAAGCTGTTGTTACTCCGTCAGGAAAAGTGGAGGATACTTTTTTATTAAAAATCACTATCATCATTATGGCTTATAAGCTGCAGGACAAGGTCAGTTCAAGGGTCAGGTATACTTTGTTAGAAGAAAGTGTTTTTTTAAATAAGTATTTTCTCTTCATAGAAAATCATTTTAAGAAAACAAAACATCAAATAGGCTTTGTTAGGTGAAGATATAAAATGTTATTAAAGTTACAACATATTAGAAGAGGAACTTTTACCCTTGGCCTTGCACTGAAATAAGTTGAAGGGTTGAATGAATATGAGTATGCGGCATGGTAATGAGGCGTTTTGGAAAATGCACTTCTGTTTTCCAAACGCCAGATTAATCAAGAGAATTCTAGAGTGATGTTTTACTAATTAACCAATTAACTTTTTTCATTTACTAATTTAATTTGCTGATTCATGTGATGGGCAGTTTTCGTCTATCTTATCGTTGCTTTGTTTTGTTTTGTTCCCAATCCACCATGGCCTGATTTTTTGGTAAAATGCAATGTAAATGAATTATTAGAAAAATGAAATAAAAAAACAAAGATAGGGGCGCCTGGGTGGCTCAGTCGGTTAAGCGTCCGACTTCGGCTCAGGTCACGATCTCACAGTCTGTGAGTTCGAGCCCCGCGTCGGGCTCTGGGCTGATGGCTCAGAGCCTGGAGTCTGCTTCTGATCCTGTGTCTCCCTCTCTCTCTGCCCCTCCCCCATTCATGCTCTGTCTCTCTCTGTCTCAAAAATAAATAAAAACGTTAAAAAAACATTAAAAAAAAAAAAGATAAATAAACCACAAACCCCATTTGGTTTCATCACTAGACTAAACAGACATTAAATTACTTTGCCTCCAAAGTTTCCAACTGCTTACTTTCAGTTTCTGTAGTTATCTTCCTGTGCACTGGTGACAGAGAATTCACATGGTTGGAAAAATATGACAGTTATGATTTCAGAATAGATGACCTCAGTCCAGCCAGCTGAAGCTCAGGTTACAAGGAAACATAGTTTGACAACCACTGCTAAAGCACTAAATGTGTCAGGCATATATCAACAATTCTGAAAAGAGTTATCTTTAAAACATACAGTTTTGTAATGCTCAGTCTCTTGTTTTAAATGTTTGTGTTTGGTTGTTTTTACTTTTCATTGCAAACACATTTAAGATACCATTTTTGTTTTATTTCGGTTTTTTTATAATATTGCTCTTTTTTGTTTACTTCTTTCTTTTTGAGAGAGAGACAGAGACAGAGAGACAGAGAATGAGTGGGGGAGGGGCAGAGGGAGAGAAGACAAGAGAATCCTAAACAGGCTCCTCATTGCCAGTGCAGAGACCGATACGGGCTCGAACTCACAAACCCCAAGGTCATGACCTGAGCCAAAATCAAGAGTTAGACACTTAACCAACTGAGCCACCCAGGCACTCCAGTTTTATTTCAAAAATCAGTTCTAATTTGAGTGATTTTACTGATTTTATTTTTGTTTATTCAAAAAAAATCACTTCCGGGCACTCAGGTGGCTCAGCTGGTTGAACGTCCAACTTCAGCTCAGGTCATGATCTTGCGGTTCGTGACTTCAAGCCCCACGTCGGGCCTGCTGCTGTCAGCCTGTCAGTGCAGAGCCTATTTTGGATCCTCTGTCCCCTCTCTCTGCCTCTCCCTCACTCGTGCTTTCCCCCAAACAAATAAATGTTCAAATAAATGTTTCAGAATCACTTCAATCTGAATTCACACACCTAATAGATCTCCATGCTTTATGGTTTTTAAAGGCAACAATTGGCCTGCAAAGTTGTTTAGATTAGGTGAGAAAAAATGAGTGATTTTATCTGACCTTCATAAACAATTTAATATGAAAGAATAAATTAATGGAAGGATGGATGGATGGATGGATGGATGGATGGATACTGTGTCTAGACATTCTAATTTTTCTACAAACCAGAAACTGCTCCTCTCCTGGATGCCCTTCAAACTGAAAAAAGCAGGAACAATCAGATAAGATCTTAGCATGACCCATAACTCCCTATAGGCTATCTAATTCTGACCTCCAATCCTCATTCACACTTGGATTTGGGGAGTGAGTTACAGGGAAGTCTACAACCTAGGACCACCACAACAGGACCACGCACATCTCCCTCAGAGCACTCCGAGAACGTGCCTCTTTTTCTGACATACCTAATAAAAAATCGGCTGCACTGAATTACCATGGTGTTTAGTTCTGAAAATGCACTAGACACAACTTTCACAAACTTGCTGGAACTAAAATAGATAGGCGTCCACCCTACCACTTACCGTGAATGCTTTTCTACCAGAAATCTCTGCAACATCGCACTTCCAGAATAAAGGGACTGTGTGAAGGTTATACAATGACAAAGAGTGTGTATTGCATGGCTTGAGTGAATCATCCTAGTCCCTCTGATCGCATTAAAGCCTGTGCATACACACCACCGCATCAATACTGAAGCAGACGTTTCAAAACCAGATGAATGGCATTCGTCCAGTTGAGGGCGGTTTACTTTCTGGCTCCCATTCAAATGACAGAAAGAGCTTTCTGTCCAAATCTGTGCTTAGAAACTGATGGAGACCTAGTAGCAACAGCTTCAGGGCTGTAGCTAATTTCCCTGTGTTTGAGTTCTCTTCATTCCATCCCTCTCAAGCAGCATTTTGTCTCCAGGGGCTGTTTAAATTCGAGCTCTGTCTTTGTGATTGCTGCATTAAGACGAAAGTCAGAACAGAATTTTGAAGGACTGTCTCCGGCAAAATCTAGAAGAGTAGCACGATCTATTTCCTGTTCAAGGTTTGTAAAATGCCCTTTTGTGTAGAGAAGAGGCCTTCCTCTCGTCCTCTGGGTCTTCTGCGGTTCATTCCCAGGGCTTCTTGAGGCATGACACGCGTCTTCGGCAGGTATGGGGCATTATGTTGTGAGGAGGGGTGGGGCGACAGAGGGCCAGTAATAAAGTTAAAAGATAGACGTAACTTATTTTCCCATCTTTTTGGAGCTCCACTTGTATCCAACGGTAAGTGAATTTAGTGTTATTTCATGTAAAGATAAATACAGAGATATCAGGAAGTAGAATGTAAATTGCACATACGTGACGATAAACATACAAGGGTTAAAAGTTTCCACCGTGCATAAGCTACTTCTGCTTCCAGGTTTCCCCGAGAATGCCTAGGATGCATCCTCATTTGTCTCTGCTTGTAGTAGAACATGAGGAACGGATCTGCTATTCCTGCTGGAGAAAAGGTTCCTTGGGCTCTGAGGAGGTAACCATGGCTACGCATAAAACGATCCCCTGCAAACCGGGATTAGTAAACTTCAATTCCGGAAGCAGTCTTCGTTCTAACGTAGTACTTTTGAGGACTTCTTGCCCCAGGATTCCAATCTCATTGTACGTGCTGCCAATAGGATCCTGGTCTCACCCCCTCTATGTCATCTACTTCATGGCCAACTGGTTTCCTCCAGGCTCTTTTACATACCTGGTGTCTTAATCTGCGTGGGCTTCCATACCCCACAGACTGAGTAGCTTAAACAACAGAAGTGTATTTCCTCATGGTTATGGGAGCTGGAAAGTCTAAGGTCAAGGTGTAGCTGGTGCCGCTCCCGGGGAAAGTTTTTGTTTGTTCGTTCGTTTGTTTTTTCCTGGATTGCAGATGGCTGCCTTCTTCCTGGATCCTCACGCGATGGGTACAGACACAGACAGACAGACAGAGATAGAGAGAGACAGAAAAGTCTCTTCCTCTTCTTATAAGGCTCTTTATAAGGCCTATCTCCAGAAATAGTCACCTGGAGGCTTAGGGCTTCAACATATGAATTATGGGGGAACACGATTCAGTCCACAGCACCTGTAAAGCTCCTCTAAACAAGACTCTTACTCATATTGAACAGTCAGGATTCTAAGTAGATGTTGCCATTGAGAGGCTGAGAGACACTCTTCCTCTTGAGTATACAGTGCCCAAGAATGTCCCCCCCCGCCCCCGCCACAAACACACGATACCAAGGATGCAACAGGGGCCATGATGGAAAGAACTCAGTCTTGCTCTCCACAGTGAGACATCTTAGAAGGAACTCCTACGACATCAAATGATACTCCACACAATAATAAGGAAGACTAGGGTCAGAACAGGTCAAGCTACAACAGTGATTTGATACTGACCTCACTGACCAGGGCCCGCTGCGGAAAGATTTTCGACATATATCAAGCAGGGGGAAAAAAGTGGCAATTGGTATGTAGCATATGACCCCTTTTACATAAAGAACATTTAATAAATATACTCACATTAACAACAAATATATGTTCACACACATATGACAGATTTTACAATATAGATAGATAGATGATAGCTAGGTAGATAGATCGATTGATAGAACTTCTAGAACAAACCAGAAATTGTTAGCTGTCATAAACTGAGGGGGAAAGAATGATCGGTATGAACACCAAGGCTTTTATTTTCCATTTCATTGGTTCACTTTCTGTTTAAGTGGTCTCAGCATGCACCTGTACTTAAATAATATATGATCTAAATGTTGAATAGCTAAGTAGATTTCTTGGTAGTGGATTTAGAGATTTTAGAAAATTTATACCATAATAAAATTTTGTACTATTAAAAACAAAAGTTAAAAGAAGTTTAAAGCCCTTTAAAAATCATTATTTAGGGGCACCTGGGTGGCTCAGTCGGTTAAGTGGCCGACTTCGGCTCAGGTCATGATCTCGCGGTCCGTGAGTTCAAGCCCCGCGTCGGGCTCTGTGCTGACAGCTCAGAGCCTGGAGCCTGTTTCAGATTCTGTGTCTCCCTCTCTCTCTGACCCTCCCCTGTTCATGCTCTGTCTCTCCCTGTCTCAAAAATAAGTAAAACGTTAAAAAAATAAAAATTAAAAAAATAAAAATCATTATTTAATATGAAGGTTCAACTGGGGAGATCAGTAAGGCTATGGCAGAAGGTTCTGAGAAACATCTCTCCCCCCACCCAACCCTCCAGGCCCCAACCCCCACCCCAGCCATGAGGTTACCTAGGTAAAACAGTGTGTGTGACAGGCCACAGAACCTGGAGTAAAACCCTGGGGGCTCGAGTCCTGTTTCTACCACTGATAACAATATAAACGTACACATTTTAAACCATGGAACATTAATTTTCTCATTTGTAAGAGAGATATGATATCTGCCTTACAAAGCCCTGTGAATTTAAATGATAAAATATATGTGAAAACATTTTTCAAACCATAAAACAATACATAAATATTCTTTAAAATGAGTGAAACTGCATTGTAACAAGGACCTCATAATACTTAGTAATTAGATTTATCTCCTTGGTAGGACTGGAGATGGAACGTCTTCATCAGTTTTTCTCTTTTAAAAATGACAGTTTTAGGTCATCTGTGCTCTGAAAAGCCTGCGGAGAAGAAACAAAGGACGAAGCAGGAGGGAAGAAAGGAGGCAAGATTTGAAATTCTTTCCAAAGAAGAAAGAATGTATTGTTCTGACCAAAGAAACATTGCACTAGCTTAATCTCCTTGTATCAAATATTAATAGAAGAAACACAGGCAGATTTCTGAGTAGTGCCTGACGTATAGTAAGCATTTGGTACAATTTTTTTTTCAGTAGATGTAATCAACTTCAGATGATAACAATTTGACTAACATGTTCATGGCATGAATGATCCTAAGCCTGCCATAATTGTATTAGGAGAAATCTCCGAACTGAGGTCAAGAAAAGCGAGCTGGTCTATGAGGGCCTGCCTTATTTTCGCTGTTCCCATTGGGGCCAGGAGACTGGGGATAAATGGACTGTAAGGTAGGAGAGCCCCCTGAATAGAAAGGATAATTAGTCATTAAACCAGGTAGAAACGTAGTTCATATTAAACACAATACAATCTGCCAAAGTAAAAACTTCTTTCTTTCTCTTTAATAGAGACAAAGGGGAATACAGTGACACAGATATAAAAAGGTATTTTTTCCCATTACAAAAAGAAAACTACTTTAAAATTTACTATTCTGTCAGATCTCTCTCGTGTCTCTTTCTAACCATACACAAAAACACTCATTTCATTGAGGATCGCCTATCTGATATTTCCCATTTTTTTTCTCTCAGTTCTTCAGTAAGTTAAAAAGAAAAAAAAAAAAAAAGAACAATTGAAAATGTTTAAGTTATCTCCCTTAATTAAAAAAAAATTATAGTGGCGCCTGGGTGGCTCAGTCTGTTGAGCATCCGACTTCAGCTCAGGTCACGATCTCACAGTTCATGAGTTCAAGACCCACGTTGGGCTCTGTGCTGACAGCTCAGAGCCTGGAGCCAACTTCACATTCTGTGTCTCCCTCCCCCGCTCTTACTCTGTCTCTCTCTCTCTCTCTCTCTCTCAAAAATAAATAAAACAAAAATATTTTTTAAAAATTATAAAACGTATCAAACAGTGAAATATAAAAAAATAATAAAACACACACCCATATATAAAACACACATATTCAGCATCTAGTAGAATTTTACCAAATTTTTTCCTTCTTATCTTTTAGGAAAAATATTGACCAATTCAGCTTTTGATTTTATCTTTTCAATTTTTCTATCTGCTATCTTGTTTATTTGTCTTTTATCTTTATTATCTTTATCTGGTTTTATTCTATTACTTTCAAACTTGTGGATTACTAATTTAGCTCATTAATTTATTATCTAGCCTTTTCTCTAGTGTATGCGGTTACTTTGTTAGGTTTTTATTTAAATTCTAGATGGTTAACACAGTGTTCTATTAGTTTCAGGTGTACAATATAATGATCCGACCCTTTCAACAACACCTGGTGCTCAACACAAGCACACTCCTTAAGCCCCATCACCTGTTTTACCCACTCCCCACCCAGCTCTCCTCTGATAGAGTCTCTTTCATGGGTTGCCTCTCTATTTTTACCTGCACTCATTTGTTTTGTTTCTTCAGTTCCACATAGAAGGGAAATCATATGGTATTTGTCTTTCTCTAACTGGTTTATTTCACTTAGCATAATATTACTAGCTCCATCCATGTTGTTGCAAATGGCAAGATTTCATTATTTTTTATGGCTATTATCCATTTTATATATATATATATATATATATATATATATATATATATATGTATATACATATACACACACATATATGTGTGTGTATATGTATATATGTATATATATAACATTATGTATACAATGTGTGTATATATGTATGTATATGTATATATGTATATATGTATATATAATATTATGTATATAATATGTATATATATGTATATGTATATATGTATATGTATACATATATATGTATATATAATATGTATATATGTATATATGTATATATATAATATTATGTATATAATATGTATATATATTTATGTATATGTATATATGTATATATATAATATTATGTATATAATGTGTGTGACATACCACTTTTCTTTATCCATTCATCAGTCAATGGACATGTGAGCTGTTTCCATAATACGGCTATTGTAGATAACGATGCTATCAACATTAGGGTACAAATACTAATTTGAATTAGTATTTTTATATTCTTTGGGTAAATACCTAGTAGTGCAATTGCGGTCGTAGAGTAGTTCTATTTTTAACTTTTTGAGGAAACTCCACACTGTTTTCCACCGTGGCTGCACCAGTTTGCATTCCCACCAACAGGACAAGAAGGTTCCCTTTCTCCACGTCCTTGCCAATACCTGTTGTTTCCTGTGTTATTGGTTTTAGCCATTCTGACAGGTATGAGGAGACATCTCATCGTGGCTTTGATTTGCATTTCCCTGATGATGAGTGACACTGAGCGTCTTTTCATGTGTCTATTGGCCATCTGGATGTCTTCTTTGGAATAACGTCTGTTCGTGTCTTCTGCCCATTTTGTAACTGTTTTATCTGTTTTTTGGGTGTTGAGTTTTATAAGCTATTTATATATTTAGGCTACTACCCCTTTATCAGGTATATCATTTGCAAATATCTTCTTCCATTCCTTAGGCTGCCTTTCAGCTTTATTGATTGTTTCCTTCACTGTGCAGAAGCCTTTGATTTTGATGCGGTCCCAGGAGTTTGTTTTTGTTTTTGTTTCCCTTGCCTCCAGAGACGTAAGAAGCTTCTACAGCAAATGTCAAAGAGGTTACTTTCTGTATTAGCCTGTAGGGTTTTCATGGCTTCAAGTCTCACATGTAGGTCTTGAATCCATTTTGAATTTATGTTTGTGTATGGAAATGGTCCCATTTCATTCTCTTTCATGTAGCCATCTAGTTTTTCCAACAGCATTTGTTGAAGAGACTGTCTTTTTCCCTTTAGATGTTCCTTCCTGCTTTGTCAGAGACCAATTGACCATATAGTTGTGGGTTCATTTCTGGATTTTCTCTTCTTGTCCATTGAGCGACACGTCTGCTTTTGTGCCAGTATCCTACTGTCTTGATCACTATTGCTTTGTAATACAACTTAAAGTTTGGAATTGTGATGCCTCCGGTTTGGTTTTTCTTTTCAACATTGCTTTGGATTCGGGGTCTTTTGTGGTTCCATACAAATTTTAGGATTGTTTGTTCTACATCAGTGAAAAATGCTATTAGTATTTTGATGGAAATTACATTATGTGTGTAGATTCCTTTGGGTAGTATAGAAATTTTAACAATATTTGCTCTTGCAATCCATAAACATGGAATTTTTTTTCCATTTCTTTGTATCATCTTCAATTTATTTGCATTTAGTTTATGAATTAAATAAAACTGCTTATGGGTTTTACATAAGTTGTTTTCATTGCGATTTTCTCTAAAATATTTGTAACGTTAAGTATGATTTCTTCTTTCATCTACAAATTATTTGGATACACATGGGCATAATTTTCAATATATGATAGCTTTTTTTCTATTTCATTTGGATCTCTAATATAATCTAATCCACTTGGAATATTAGTTTGTATGGTGTTGATTTGTTTATATCTATTTTCAATTTTTCTTCCATGTAAACTTGAAAAGAGTCATATGAACAGAGACAAAGCAGTAATCAGAATATTCTAACACACAGAGACCTATGGCATTAGCTATAGATCATGGTGTCCCTAGAAAAGAAATAGAAGGAAATCTACTAACTGTTTTTTTTTTTAATATTAAATATAATTTAATGGGGCGCCTGGGTGGCTCAGTCGGTTAAGCGTCCGACTTCAGCTCAGGTCATGATCTCACGGTCCGTGAGTTCGAGCCCCACGTCGGGCTCTGGGCTGATGGCTCAGAGCCTGGAGCCTGCTTCCGATTCTGTGTCTCCCTCTCTCTCTGCCCCTCCCCCGTTCATGCTGTCTCTCTCTGTCTCAAAAATAAATAAGCGTTAAAATAAATAAATAAATAAATATAATTTATTGTCAAATTGGTTTCCATGCAACACCCAGTGCTCATCCCAACAGGTGCCCTCCTCAATGCCCATCACCCACTTTCCCGCTCTCCCCCACCCCCCATCCACCCTCAGTTTGTTCTCAGTATTTAAGAGTCTCTTATGGTTTGCTTCCCTCCCTCTCTGTAACTTCATTTTTCCCCTTTCCCTCCCCCATGGTCTTCTGTTAAGTTTCTCAGGATCCACATATGAGTGAAAACATACGGTATCTGTCTTTCTCTGCCTGACTTATTTCACTTAGCATAACACTCTCCAGTTCCATCCACGTTGCTACAAATGGCCAGGTTTCATTCTTTCTCATTGCCGAGTAGTATTCCATTGTATATATGAACCACATCTTCTTTATCCATTCGTCAGTGGATGGACATCTAGGCTCTTTCCATAATTTGGCTATTGTTGAAAGTGCTGCTATAAACACTAGGGTACAAGTGGAAATCTACTAATTGTTACTTGATCTGTAAAAGCAAACCAGTTCCAGGTCTAGTGAACAGAAGTCTAATTTGAATAGCCAGAACGGAGAATTATAGCCCCTTGCGCCCCTTGACTTGAGCCTGTTTCCAGATTCAAATCCCCTTGACCTGAGGAGTATGGTCCATTTGAGGAAGGGGCCTGGAACACCACCAAAAATGTACAGTGCTGATCTTTTTCTTAGCTTTATTCAAAGGAAACTCAGGCCATTTACCAGGGTGACTGTGCTTTGGAGAAAGGCAACTAGACACTCTCTTTGAACTGACACTAATTCCAGGAGACACGGAATGCCACTGTGGTCCACCCGTCAGAGTGAGAGCATATGGAAGTCAGGCCATCAATGGCGCTTCAGCTCGATCCCCCTCAGAGTGATCCCGCTGGGTCCCTAACACCATCCCGTGTGTATTTCCCCAGTCCTAGAATGCGTAATAGAATAGATCTACTCAGCCACTGACAGAATCCCCACATTGGTTCCCTGATCTGTGCTGTGAAGGCTATTACAGTAGGAGAGGCCAAGTGGACAACACCAAAACCTACAAAAAAAGAAAAGGTAAAACAAAGGCAATACCATATTCTTGGAGGAATCACCCAGATTTGGCCCCGCATTAAGGACTTAAAGATGCTGGAGTGGTCATGCCCACCACATTCTCATTCGCTCACCCATTTGACCCATGAGAAAACAGATGTATCCTGGGCCAAACCGTGCTGAAATCTCATCTCTGCTCCTTGGAAGTCATGTGAGTGAGTCACATCATCTTTGAGGACTCTTCATCTTTAAAATGAAGCTAGTCACACCGTTGCACACAGTTAAATAATGAAAATAAAATAAAATGCCATCTAAAGAGTTGTCAATCAGTTAATGTTAACCAACCTTCTCCTTGAAAATGCTGATTATTGAGGGGTTTAGCATCATTCTCTATTTCTTCTACTGTTTTTTTTCCCTCCACTGGGCTCTTGTTCATTTATTCATTCATTTATCAAACATTTATAACCACTACATGTCAGACACCACGAAAAGCACCCAGAAAGCAATGATGGACAAGCCACGCTTAGGGTCTACAATCTTACAGTATTTGGCTAGCTAAGAAGATAGAGAAAATTTAACTAAAGTGCTATAAATATTACGAAGAAGAGTTGTAGAGGGCTTGGGGAACTTATAAACAGGTACCTACTCCAGTCTCAATGTTCAGAGAAGATCCTGGTGGATAGATAAATCAAGAAGAACAGGCTTTGGCAAGGGAAAGGACCAGGAAAGTCCAGTCAGATGAAACATATGTAGATATCTAGAAGGTAGAGATAATCTGGGGTATTCAAGGACCAAAGAGAAAGTCACTGTGACTGAACCAAAGGGAATTTTGGGTACAGAATTTTAGCCTACGGAAGTTGGCAGGGGCCAGATTAAGCCCCACCTTTCAAGCTTTTCTTAGGGTTTTGATCTTTATTCTGAGGAAATAAAAATGGAACACTACTGAAATGAAGAAAGTCAGCATTCTACTACCGGTCGCTTTAATAAACAGGAAGATTGTGTTTTATGGCGTCAGGGTAAATTGATTAGGTATTAATTAATCATCTCTGTTTTCAGAATGTGAAATCAAAGTTTCCATCAGCTAAATACCATTCCCCCAAACCACACACACCTGCATTGTCCCATTATGAAATGAGCCTGAAGTGGCAAATGTCACGGTCAAAAAGAAAAGTCCAAGTATGTTGCCTCATTTTTCAGGCTCCCACGATACTTGGCTGTCATCCCAGGACAAAACGTAGTCAGGCAAGTCACTTACAGCTCTGCCTGACCCAGAAGATCATGTAACTGACAAACTAGGAAGTAAGTAAAATCACAGGATGGCAGCTCCATATTTTAATGGTCTGCTTCTGGAGAACAAAGAAACAAGGGTCCCTCATTTTTAAGAGATTCTGTACTCACTGTCTTGACGTCTTCCAGGCAGATGTGCCTGCCTGAAAGTCTGTGTAACCAAATGAATAAATAATCAAAAATAAATGCAGACCCACAGCATCTACATCTGTTCAATAAGAGCATAATAGGTCATCTACACCAACCAAACAAGGTGAACTGTGGAGAACTGAGGACTTGAAGCCCAAAGATTTAGTTTCCAACTTTTAGCTCTGCTCCTTCCTATTTGTGTGACCTTGGGAAAAATCACCTGGCTTTTAAATTTTGTCAGTCACCTTGGCAAAATGGGTCAAATTATACTTAAATTATTATATATTTATAGAAACGTACATCCAGAAAGTTCTTAAGTGATCATTAAATCACTCAATGGATGAGGATCATGGGGCCAGCAAGAGTGAACTTCGACCCACAACTTTGACCTTGCCCTGAATATGGTTTCCAATATATCGCACACTTATTAAATAAAAATAAGATAATGTTAGTCTTCCAGGAGCTTAACTTACCTTAGATCATCTCCTCGTTACAACAACCCGATGATATAATTATTACGATCCTTAATAATAAAGGATATTATTTATCCTTTAATACTAAAGGATAAAGAAATGGAAGATTATAAAGTTTAGGAAAACCACCCCAAATTATAAAGCGGAAAGATTCAGCTGTACTTTGAACTCAGGCCTTTATTTTATTTATTCCTTCTCCCTTAAGTTCCAAGCCACCAGACTACCCATTGTGCATTCTTCTCTTCTTCGCCTCTACCTCTATGCCTGATTCTCTCCTCACATACACAAATGTGTTTTGGAAGAACTTCAGTACTGCTCTTGGGCCCAGAACTCCCTACAGGAAGGCCTAGGGCTTGGTCCATGTGGAATATGCGGTAATTAGAGTCTCAAGGTTGAGCTCGTCAACTTCCTGATCTCAGTAAAACATTGAACACATCCCTAGAAAATAAACAAGCAGGAATTTGGTTCAAGTATGTATTTTGAAATATCATAAATAATTGAGGAGGACAGAGGGCAATGACTAAAATTAGCATCCGGCTAGGACTTTTCAACTCTCCCGCTTGTGTTAAACTGCCATGAGCCCCCCCATGGTTTGTACCATTCGAGCAACAAGGAGGGAATTGATGAGTTTGAAATGATAAAAGGCTAGTCGTGCCTTAAACAACCTCTCCTACCATCCTGCTCACCTACGCAGGGCAACATTCAAGGAGTAAAAACTAAAAGCAGAAGATAGCCTATCACCATAATGTAGAAAATTGTGGAATCACTATATTGCACACCTGAAACTAATATAACACTGTATGACAACTGTACTGGAATTAAAACGTAAAACTTGGGGCACCTGGGTGGCTCAGTCGGTTGGGCGACCGACTTCGGCTCAGGTCACGATCTCGCGGTCCGTGAGTTCGAGCCCCGCATCGGGCTCTGTGCTGAGAGCTCAGAGCCTGGAGCCTGTTTCAGATTCTGTGTCTCCCTCTCTCTCTGACCTTCCCCCATTCATGCTCTATCTCTCTCTGTCTCTAAAATGAATAAACGTTAAAAAATTTTTTTTTTAAATAATAAAATGTAAAACTTAATAAAAAATAAAATAAATTTGAAAAGAAGAAGATTGCCTATCTCACCAGACACTAGGAGAAAGCTTCACTAATGGCAACAATAAAACAGGACTTAAGGGAAAAGAACTGGTGATCTAAACATACATTTGGCTCCAGAAGTAAAACGACTTTAACCAGCTGAAAGAAAGTAAGAAAAAAATTTAAAGTCGGGTTTTCCTGAATGGAAATTTACATGCGGTAGCCTTACTGAGAGGAGTTTTTAGGAGCAACACCTACAGGGAAATGAGAAAGACACGTTTAGATTGGGGACGAAGTTTAACTGTGGTTTAGTTATCAGCCCTGAAGCGTGAGCAGTTCCACAGAGGCCTCCTCAACGGGGAGCAGGGGTCTTTGCACCCCCACAATGATCAGTCCCCAGGGAGTGTGCTTAACCTTGGATGGTTCGGTTCCCTTTGGCGATGGGTAATCCACAGGGAGGACCTTGCATCAGCAGAGGCAGTGCTCCCAACAGCTGGGAGAGCATGTGTCTGTCCCGAAGGGAACATCGGGGACGTGCACCACAGCAATTGCTAATAAAACCCTTTCTTTTCCCATTTCTTGCTAAAAGCTTCCTGGATCAGGCTTTACCAAACGGAAAAACTAGGAATGTACATTATTTTAGAGTCTGACTACATGCTTCTCCCCCTGTATCCCACCTATCTACATGGACTCAGAGACGATAAGTCCTTGAAAATAACAAATAAAAGGGCACTCCAGGGAAGTAGGGAAGTGATGTGTTAAATCTCTGGAGGCATAATTCCTAGAAAGAAAACATGTTATGAGTACGTAGAGTCATGATGACTGCTGATTTT
The DNA here is from genome assembly GCF_018350215.1 of Panthera leo. Taxonomy (NCBI): domain Eukaryota; kingdom Metazoa; phylum Chordata; class Mammalia; order Carnivora; family Felidae; genus Panthera; species Panthera leo. Next base: position 154,882,069 of record NC_056687.1, read on the forward strand.
TTGTTAAATGTATGCACTAGTTCAGAGTTTAGATAAATCAACATAGGAGATACAGGGCCTTCCTAGAGAAATCCTGTTAAATACCTGTAGGTGGACCAGAAACTATGCACAGTGATGCTCCCAAGCCATAGATCAGATAATGCAATAACCAGAGTCCAATTCAAAAAAAAAAAAAAAAAAAATAGAGGAGCCATAGCCACACATCTGCCTACAGGCTGGAAAACTCTACCTCTAGAGAGATGCACCCTCATTTTAAATAAGAGAATATATATATATATATATATATATATATACACACACACACACATACATATACATATATATGTATACAAATATAATGGGTATATGTTATAGGTATATATAATATTATATTATGGGTATATATATGTATATATATTACGAGGATATATAATATTATGTCATGGGTATACATTATGGATACATGTAACGTATACACACACACACACACACACATAATATACACTTATATAGAAGAAGAGGCTGGGACTGGAAACTCTGTCCTGGACACTAGAATAATATCTCTTAGTCTTATTTCCTGTAGTATGAGATTAAATTTTATAAATAAAATGAAAATCCACTTTACATGGAAGAACTAGGATAAAATAACAAAGACATCGGGAACGACAAAAAAAGTATTTTAAAAAATGAAGTAAAAAATACCGGCTAAAATTTTAAAAAGACAGCCCATATGACACAAACAATAGGATGTGAAACTAATGTGCCTAACAGATAAGAAAGCTTACCATAAGCATTGAGCATGGGAGGAGCATAGAGAGAGGGAGAGAGAGAATCCCAAGCAGGCTCTGCACTGTCCGCACAGAGCCCCAGGCAGGGCTTGAACTCACAAAACCGTAAGATCATGACCTGAGCCAAAACCAAGAGGTGGATGCTTAACCGGCTGAGCCAGCCAGGTCCTCCCGACCTTGGAATCTCTAACCAAGCAAGCATGCGTGGAAAAATCAAGCCAACGATGTGTAACTCAAATATGAGGATGTCGTCAAAATGCAGAGCTGATGGTTTAGTTGAATCTGAGTCCAAGGGGCCGAGAGCCAGTAGAGTAGGTCTCATTCTAAGAGCAGAAGACAGATGTACCAGCTTACCCAGTCAGCCAGAAGGAACACCACTGCTAAAAATGAGTATATATTCATTAATTCATTCATTCCACATGTATTACAAAACGCATGCCGCCTACCAGGCACTGTACAAAAATTAACAAGACAGACAAAACTTCTTTCCTCGAGTAATCAGAGTGTTGCAAAATAGACAGACGGAGCAAAAACTCATGTTAAAAAGTGATTTCTATCATGACAGGGGAAGGAGAAAGTTATCAGTCATTCATTAGGACAAAAGCTCAGTGCCTCCGACAACAAATAGGCTTGGCACTCCTTCAGGTCTGGGCAGTGCTAACCCAATCTTTGCCAGGTGGAGGGGGTGGCTAGACCCGTGTCTCTCTTCCTCAGACAGACTTTTTACACGGTGGAGACAGGATCCAAGGGATTCGTGGGGAGCGGGAAAGTGCCAGGTGCAGAAGTAGCCTCTGTCATTTTTGCTACAATTGATCAGGCAAATCAAGTCACAGGTGCCACTCAGACTGAAGGGGCAGAGAAATCAACTCCATTCCTGGACTGGAGGAGTTGCAAAGCAACACTGTAAACGGTTTGAATAAAGGAGAGGTGAAGCATTGCCTCCAATTACGAAAAAAAAAAAACTGAGGTGCAATTCACAGAACGTGAAATTAACCATTTTACAGTGAAGTTTTCAGTAGCATTTAGTACTTAGTACTTTCACAATGCCGTCCAACCACTACCTCTCTCTACTTCTGAAACATTTCCATTACCACCTGCACCCCCTCCAGAAGTGAAACTTTCAAACATTATGCCTTATCTTCCCTGTCCCTGCCCCTAGCCACCATTCATCTTTCCATCTCTAGGGACTCACGTATTATGGACATTTCTTTCACTTAGCACAATGCTGTCAAGGGTCATCCATGCTACAGCCTATATAGGTCCTTTATTCCTTTTTTTTTTTTTTTTGGTGAATAATACTCCGTTATGTGTATATACTCTATTTTATTTAATCACTCACCAGCTGATGAATATTTGGGTTGTTTCAACCTTCGGGCTATTGCATTACTATAAATATGCATGCACAGGTGTTTGTTTCAATACTTACCTGCTTTCAATTTTTTGGAGTATATACCTAGGAATGGAATTTCTGAATCAAATGGTAATTCTGTTTAATTTTTGAGTGACCCTCCCCCACTGTGTTGCCCCCACTTTTATAATCAAACAATCACAGAGAGAACAAAGGGACTCATAGCAGTTATTTACTTGTTCTACAGAGTCAGGGGAAAGTCACAGGACATAGTGATATTTAAGCTGAATCACGAAGGATAACTGAGATTTGACCACGTGAAGTTATGGAAGGAGGAATGGCAATGAGGAAAGAAAGTTCCAAGAAATATGAGCTGTGTGCTGTTAAAGGCGGCCTCTCCCTGAAGGCATTGTCTGCAAAGGACACAACTATATAGTATAGTGTATGGGCCACTCTAGTGGCCTAGACCCTCCTGGTAAATATCCTGAGTAAGCTAGTCTTCTCAAACTCTTAAATGAAGGAACAATGTTCTGGGGTTTGTTTATCTGTTTGTTTGTTTTTTGATGTTGCTGTTTGCAGTTCCTCCTAATCTACTGTAGATCAAGACTTTTGGAAAGTATTTGATCCGGCCGTGTTCCAATAAAACTATTACAAACATAGGTGGTGGGGCACCTGGGTGGCTCAGTTGGTTAAGCGTCCGACTTCGGTTCAGGTCATGATCCCGTGGTTTGTGGGTTCAAGCCCCGCGTAGGGCTCTGAGCTATCAGCTCAGAGCCTGGAGCCTGCTTCGGATTCTCTGTCTCCCTCTCTCTCTGCCCCTCCCCTGTTCACACTCTGTCTTTCTCTCTCTCTCTCAAAAACAAAGATTAAAAAAAAAAATAGGTGATATAAGCAGCTTTGGCCCACAGTCCGCAGTTTTCCAAGATCACTCTATCCTTTTTTAATTAATTTTTTAAATGTTTCAATTGAATATAGTTGACCCCCAATGTTACATTAGTTTCAGGTGTACAACTTAGTGATTTGACGAGTTTGTACACGATGCTGTGCTCACCATAATTGCGGTGACAATCGGTCGAGTTACATCGCTTTTACAATAGCACTGCCCGTATTCCTTATGCTGTGCCTTTTCTTCCTGTGACTTACTCATTCTATCTCTGGAAGCCTGAGTCTCCCTCTCTCTCCTTCACCCATTTTGCCCAGCTCCCCACGCCCCTCCCTTCTGGTAATATCATTCACTTCTAGATCTTTGTTCTACCTGCTTCCATCAAAACTTCATACCCTTTGAAACACACGTCATTCTGACAGCTGACCTACTATCGTTCACCGCTCTCTGATTACTTTCCTTCAGGCTTTCGATGGAATTACAAACTGGCTCAGCAACTTCTTTAGCACCAACTACTCTTCCTACTATTTTTATCACTGCAGGAGCCTGAGCTTTTCAGTTCCCTGACCTCTTCAAAAGCAATGTCTTTTCTTTGGAAACTCCTACTAAAGTCACTCACACTAATGGCCCAAACCTGCATATTCCTATCAACAATAGCATCACCTCTTTCCAAGCCTCAGAATCCAGAATTCTAATCTCAGATCACTCTTTTTGGTTTCGCCAGCTCACTTACCCTGGTCCCCTATTCCGACCATTTTTTATCCTCATTAAAACTATTCACACCCTCGCATGACCTCACTTCTCTCTTTGCCCAGTGCGCAGTTTCTGGCTCAAAACTATAACCAGTACCTCGAACACACTCTTAATTCCTCTTCTCTTATTTCCATTCTGACATAATTATCAGACAATAACCAACTATGAATAAAACTTAAGTGCCTGCTATATGGCATAGTTTTTTGTGTCAGTTCGACTTGGCTAAAGGATACCCAAATGTCTGCTAAAACACTATTTCTGGGTGTGTCCGTGAGAGTGTCCCCAGAAGAGATCAGCATTTGAATCAGTACACCAAATAAAGATCTTTCTCACTAACTCTGGTGGGCATCACCCAAATCCCCTAATGGCCTGAATAGAACAAAAAAGGCAGAGGAAGGAAAGTGCTGGAGTCGAGACATCCATTTTCTGCCACCATTCAGCACCGGCATCCCTGGTTCTTGGGCGTTTGGGCTCAGAGTAAGATTTATCCCTCAGCCTTCCAGATTCTCAGGCCTTTGTACTTGGACTGAAATTATACCATCAGCTTTCCTGGCTCCCGGGCTCGCGGAGGACAGATCATGGGACTTCTTGGCCTCTGTAATCACATGAGCCAATTCCTGTAACAAATCTCTGTTCATATACGTCTCTGTTGTGCCGTTTCTCTGGAGATCCAGAGAAACAAATACACCTGACTAAGATAAACACTCAAGGAGCTGAGAGTTGTTGGTGCAAATCCCCAAACGATGCTTACTGATCATTCTCTTTTACATTTATAGCCCTCAAACTAGAACGGTCCAAAACACTGCTCTGTTTCCCTACAGACTCGCTGTACTTTTCTCTTCATGTCTTCTCCTTGCCCCAGTGCGCTCTCAACCATTGACCTCGCATCAGTCTTCATTCCAAAGCCACATTATTTATTTATTTAAACAGCTAAATTCAGGAGATAGAAGCGTAACTCTTCCCACCCCCCAATATTTCCATCTTTCTCATCTTTGCCCTTATAATGTGTCTTCTCTTTCCTTACAGTGGGCAGTTCATCACGGTGGTTGAGGACATGGCCTCTATGGGAGGACACCTTGACCCGAAGCCCCAGCTCCCCCACTCAAGAGCTGTGTGAGTGCCAAGGAGTGGCTCACCTCTTCTGCACCTCTATTTGCCCTCATTATACTCAAAAGAGTGATCAAAACGATCTCTCAAAGCACTTCTGGGGATTAACTGGGTTGACACTGTTCAAGTACTTAGAACAACCCCTATCAAATGGCAAGTGCTTAGTAAATGTTAGACCTAATTGCAATGCATTATTAAAATAAAGGAAGTGTCTGCTTTTATATAAAGCTAACGTCTCTTGTGCTCCAGATCTATGTCCAGATCACAATGAAAGCTGAAATGTAAGCGGGTTATGGCAACAGCTATATACAGGATGCTTATGTGTATATACACACATATTGTGATATCATTGAAATAAACAGACGCCATTTCTGTGATGATGTTAAATTTCTAAATTACTGCCTTACCCTTTATATTTTGTACATTTTTATGTTATGTGAAGATTGGTTAAAAAATAAGCATGTTGGGGTGCCTCGGTGGCCCAGTTGGTTAGGCATCTGACTCTTGGCTTTGGCTCAGGTCATGATCTCACGGCTTCGTGGGGTCGAGTCCCACATCAGGCTCTGTGCTCGCAGCAAGGAGCCTGCTTAGGATTCTCCCTCTCCCTCTCTCTCTGCCCCTCCCTCACTCATGTTGTCTCTGCCTATCTCAAAGTAAATAAATAAACTTACAAAAAATAAGTATGCCATTTCTTGCCCTAAGATCTTGTATACTCCTATTATCTGATATTAAATGTGTTTTAAGAAAAGAAATATTGAAACAAACATGAGTCCAGATTTTGCTGGGCCTAAAATTTATACTTTTTAAAAAATATATACACATACAATTAGGGGCGCCTGGGTGGCTCAGTCAGTTAAGCGTCCGACTTTGGCTCAGGTCATGATCTCACAGTCCGTGAGTTCGAGCCCCGCGTCAGGCTCTGTGCTGACAGCTCAGAGCCTGGGCCTGCTTTGGATTCTGTGTCTCCCTCTCTCTCTGCCCCTCCCCTGCTCATGCTCTCAAAAATAAATAAAAACATTTAAAAAAAACTTTAAATAAAGTATACACATACAATTATAATATAAAATGAATTATAGGGCCTATGCAAGATGGTTAACCCTGCTGCTTAAGCTTCATTGGCATCTCCGTTAATATCTTCAACCATCCTAAAATGAGGGTGTCGTTATCTCTTACATATTGACGTAGAAACACAAAGTAACTTGCATGGTTGCATAGGTAATGAGTGGCCTAGCTGTCATATGTTCTCAGTCTCTTGGCTCTAGGACCGGTGTCCTTTGCCTCCACATCCAGCTTCTTGTGTCTTTATAGGGAGCAAGGAGGTTGGGATCCCAAAATCTGCCTCTTCTGTTCAACTTCCTCTGTCTCAATATTTGCCCTCATCATGCGCATAAACGCCCCCCACCCCCCCAGTTTTTCTGCCGCAACTGCTAGAGTTCATGTGGGGAAGCCTCTCATTCTCACTGGGTTCTGAGTCTCTGGGGAGCGTGTCGACCATTAAAACACGCAACCCCGGTGAGGACGTGATGATTACCGGGCAATCAATCCGTCCTCAAAGCCATAACCGCAGGTGCCCTCAGATCTCCTACAATCTTCCTCTGTCCTGTCATCCTACTCACGTACAGAAGGGGGATCAGTAGTTGTGAGCATGCAGTGTTAGCCCCAAGCGGTGGGCGTGTTAACACACACTGGCACATGTGAACACTTCCCTGGCAACACAGGGAAGACCGCTCTGCAGGAGAGGAAGCAGAGAGCAATGAAAGTCAGATTGCCGAAGAGTAGTGCTGGTAAGAAGTCCGGAAGGCTGGAAGCAAGAGAACGTGTCTAAAGGATTAAGGCCAGGATGGCAAAGGAACAAGAATAGATTCTCCAGGAAATGTATGCCAAAGATCTCGTCACAACCATACTGCCACACTGGGCGAGGAAGAAGCCATACATTCCTTCAAGGGCTGTAAGCATACTTGGGATGTCCTTCATGAGACTGTGACTGTGTATATCCATGGGGGGAGCGGGGAGGGGTGCACTGCTGATCTGGGAAACCTATTGTGTGACCGCAATAACATCAGTAGACGTTCTCTCATCATAATCCATGGCACGATGGTAAATCCATGGCTGAGTAAAAGGAGAGGAGAAATCTGAAAGGGTAGAATGGCTGATCTCAGAGACCGTTGCGTTCCACAACCCTGAAGCCATTAATGGTTCACGCTGCTTTGTTATTCTTTCGTGTAAACGTAAATCCCTTAAGAGAAGAGTAATGTCTATTCCTTAATGTGCACCCAAATATAATTTTATGGGAGTAGCTCTTATGGGATTCAGAGTGATTCAAATCCTCTCTAATCTCATTGGCCGCAGGCTATAAGTTACTTAACTTCTCTGCTCCTTTGTTTCCTCACCTATAAATTTCAAATTAGAGGTGTGGGGTTTAAGGCGGTACCCTACAGGGCAAACCTTGCGTACAGCTTGCTGCGCAGAAATATCATGCTGTTCCTCCCACATCACTTTAGACCCCATCCCATAATTTACCGTATTGCCTGCCCCCCCTTCCATTTTCTTCAAGCTTTCCACGTACATTTGCCTTTCTCAAAACTCTCTCGTCGTAAACGTGATGAGAAAGCTCACTGTAGCTCGATCGTCTACACATTCCTGACTTGAACACTGCTCCAAATATTCAAATGCCTCATTCGTGCCTCATTAACTCCATGAGGCTCCATCAGAGAGCACACATTTTAAAAGCATGCGGTGACCGCATTTGAACCAAGAAAGAGCTGCTGTGTGCCTACTTCTGTGCCAGGCGGTGCCCTAGAAACTGGGGAGAGGAATACAGTCATAAAATAGAATGCCTGCTTCCGAAACATTCACAATCAGAGGAGGAGAGGCTATATATTATAAATAAAAAGAGGGACCAGAAAGAATAGGCTGAAGGAGCAAGGGCGGGGGAGTCAGTGTCTTGCTGAGACAAAAGAACAAATCAGTAATACAGGACCTGTCTTTATATGAAAAGTTTGATTTTTTATCGTGGATTTTTATTTTTGTAATACTGCATGAAAATATTGTCTACCTCGATTACATGTTTTTTGTTCTTCTGAAGTCTTGCATATTTCATCAAGAACGTAATGGACTGAATTGTGTCTTCCCACACACGTACATTTTGAATGTGACTACGTTTGGCGATGGATAGGACCTTCATAAGGTTCAGTGAGGTCATAAGGAGGGCCCTCAACCAGTTAGACTACTGTCCTCACAAGAGGAGGAGGGGACACCAGGGAACAGGCCATGCGAGGACACAGTGAGGAGGTGGCCATCTACAAGACAAAGAGAGAGGCCTCGGGAGAAACCAACTATGCCCACACCTTGATCTTGGACTCGTAGCCTCCAGAACTGCGAGCAATGAGTTTCTGTTATTTAAGCCACCTCCTCTGTGGGTGGTATTTGGTTAGCAGACTGATGCGGAGGGTAAGAAGAGGTTTCATAAAAGAGGATGCATGTGAGTTTAGTCTTAAAAATCAGAACCGTCTGGATGGTGAGCAAGTGAAAAGTCATTCTGGGTATTATAAGCATGGGATACAAATTGGAAAAGAGATCTGTGGGCAGAAGCAACGTCTTTGAGGGAAACTTTGGCTGCCAAACTTACAAGCCTGTGGAGCCGGGCACACATCAGGCTGAACTGGCCTTTGACACAGACTTCTAGATGTTGAAAGGTATATGAAATTCAAATTTCTGTGTCCATAAATAAAGCTTTATTGGAACACGGCCATGCTCACTTGTGCAAATATTGTCTAGGGCTGCTTTTGTGCTACAACGACAGAGTTGACTATTTTAGACAGGTACCTTGTATATAAGTAGATCCATTTTGCCAAGAGAATAAACACGACTCAAACACTGATGATGCGATTCTCTTAGAGCAAAACTCCAGGGTCCCCAATCCAGCGGTGAAAGCATTACCTAGCGGGCCTTCACGACAAGCGCTTCTGCTCTCCACCCCCCGACCCCTGGATTGATCAAGGTGACTGAGGCCCAGCAGGATTTTTCCGGCCTCGACTGAAACTAGAAAAACCACCCAGGCTCTGCCATTTTTATTCCCACGAAGCATACCGCCATATATATTTTCTGACACATGATCTTAGAAGAATCTCCAGTGGCTCCTAGGAAGAGGTAAGAGCCACAAAGAGTAAAGGCAATGGGACCAGAGACAGCTGGCTGTAACTCTTCTCTTTGCCGAGCACTAGCAGTGAGGTTTCTGGTCAGTCACCTGCTCCCTCTGGGCCCCACTTCCCCATAAATGAAATAAGGCTGAAAATAGCAACTTCTTCAATTTGCTGTGAGGATTAAATGAAATAATGTAAGTAATCCTCTCTGCCTGGCACCAACTTCGGCATATGCATGTTTAGTTTGCTTTTTTATACAATTTTGGAAATCTCTGGCACCAAAGTAAAAAATTGATGATCCCTATATCTGAATGTATGTTCTAGAAATACAGCCCAGCCTCTCTGACTTCTAGAAATGTCCTTCTGTGACTGTCTTAGCAGTTTAGATATTTTTCACGTTACGAAATGGAAGAGGCACAAAATAATCCATATTATTTTAAGCACATGTGCAGATATTATTATGTTAAAAACATAGAAGAAAAGAAGTGCAGAGTACTTACAATTTATTAATTCATTTCTCTGGATGATAGAATGTTTTCAGGCTCTCTCTAAAGAAGAGAATAAAATTTTAGAATAACTAGGCACATTCCTTCCTTTTCAGGAGCTGTAAACCCCTCCAAAGAGAGGTACAAGTTTAGAATGAGGAAGGGGAAAAGGAACAACAATGTGTGGTCTGGGCTTTCTGCCATTGAGGGGGAAATTGGCTTGGCGTTATTTGTTTGTTTGTTTGTTTGTTTGTTTCCTAGCAACCTCCTCCAAACCCATTTCTTCATGATACCAGGGAAATGCCACTGGCGGCCAACTCTATACTCAAATTCTTTCACTGTGTCATCAGTTCTTTCCCTGCAGAAGTAGAAGGGTACGACACATTCCCTACAGCACGGGAGCACACTGTTCCAAACCCAAGAGTGACCCGGCATACCATCCAAGACCATATCCTTTCATGGTCGGCAGGAAAGTGAGGTATCACCAAGAGGTATCATCCAACTTCAGCACTGGATCCTATGACAAAAGTAATGTCCCTTTCCCATGACCAATTCACGTAGGCACAATTCGTTTGGCACACAATTTTAAGCAATATACGCAACTCCCGATGTCCAACCATGAAGCCCAAGCATGGCTCATGGACCTCTCATGAAGAATGCTTCCCGTGGATAGTATTTAACAAGAATGGGAAGACAAATGGAAATATCTCTGATCATCAAATTTCTCAAAACATTTTATCCAGAAAAAAAATCTGCCGAAAAGTGCCCTGTATTCTCAGCAACTATTTTTGCTTGGTTAATATTTTCAGAGATCCTGGCAGATGAGTAATTTACTTCCAGGTAAAATCCATCATTTCCACATACAGTGCATTTGTTAGTGTATCCAGGGCTCTGTGCTATCTTTTTGGTATACTGTATTTATTCTATCTAGAAGATATTTCAAACAGAATACATTTGGAACACTAGATAATTTAATAGTTGCTTCATGCTGAACGGATAAACTAAAAAGAGAAAAGTGTGTGGCAAAGATGTCATATAATAACATCCGTTCCCGGGGCACAACAATAAACTCATTTTTATTGAGTTGGGGTCATTGTCGCCAGTGCACTTGTTTTAAATAAATGTTGAAGTGTTCACAGATAAGAATTTCTCAAAACATTAAATATGGTTCTCTGATAGGAACTCCTCTGTGGCTATTAAAATTGCACGATTATGATAATAACACGGAAAATAACATGAAAAAAAGGAACGTGCCAAATTGCATGCACAGAATGATTACCAGGATGAAGCGAAACATCATGTTATTAAAGGGGAAAGACCGCAAACAGTACCCTAAACTGTTATGTGTTGTGCAATACATAGCAGGAAACTATTTTTGTATTGTTTTCCACTTACCAGTTTTCCCATGAGATGGCTTTGCCACATTGATACGGAAACAAAGATGTGTTGAAGAATAACCATGTTGGCAAGGGATACTAATTTTTTCCCTAGACATAAAGACACACGGTGGTTCCTAACCCCTTACCCCGTGCCAGGCCCGGGACCAAGTGCATGTAAATGCTGCATACCTCCTTCAGTTTCAAAAAGCTCCTTCGGGAAAGTAATAATAAGCTTAGCCTCCACTGCAAATTGGAAGCGTAGACTCTGAGAGACTCACACACCCAGTAAGAGAGAGTACTGGCAAAAATACCCCCCTCTTTTTCCTCCACCACGTTTTTCGCGGTTTTGCAAACCAGTCATACATCCTACTTCGCAGTCAAGACCGGAGGGTTTTTTTCCGAGCATGGACTGTATGACCTACAGAGGTAACACTGTCGTGGCCAGCGGAGGAAGGTGGGAGCGCGGCAGGTGGACAATATTTGAGACTCCTGAGTGTTTCTGCTTCTAGTGTCCTTGGCAGGCTAAAGATGCGTAGATGCAGAAGGACCTGGGGTCACAACTACAATTCCAAGGTTGGCATTATAGCCGTAAGAGAACTCTTGGCACGGCGGAATCTATTTTGTATTTGCATTTGTTTGTTTGCTTTCTGTTCCCCGAGATAGGGAGCCGGAGAAGAGTAAACACCGTCAGAATTACCGGGTGACTTGGATGTACCCAAAAGGTTAAGGGTGTTCACATAGGTTTGCGGAGGGACAAAACAGTTGGATAACTACAACTTTTGCAGAGGGACTTTTTATTTTTTCTCAACGTTTTTTTTTTTTTTTTATTTTATTTTTGGGACAGAGAGAGACAGAGCATGAACTGGGGAGGGGCAGAGAGAGAGGGAGACACAGAATCGGAAACAGGCTCCAGGCTCTGAGCCATCAGCCCAGAGCCTGACGCGGGGCTCGAACTCACGGACCGCGAGATCGTGACCTGGCTGAAGTCGGACACTTAACCGACTGCGCCACCCAGGCGCCCCGCAGAGGGACTTTTTAGATTCCTTTCTGAAGAGAGGTCTGTGGGATACTAAGGCTATAAGCACATTTGCATAACATCATATAAAATGCATAGATTTATTCATTAAATCAAAATATGTCCAGCATGACTGTGAGGGAATGGCATCCCCAGATGGCAATGTGACTTACTCATTTAGAGACCAAAGCATATTTGCAATGGCCAGGGAGCATGAGGGTCTGTAACCTTAGACAAGAAAAAAAAAATCAATATTTAGCAATTGTTATCATCTGACTCTTCCTTTATTTGTCCCTAGGGTTATCCTTTCCTCTCAGTATTTTCCATAGGAGAGTACTTCAAGACCAGGCTGGGGAGAATTTAAAAGCCTTTGTGCAGAATGGAGCAGACACCCATCCTGTGGGGTACTCTCCTTCATGCCTTCCTCTTTGTAGGACTAAAAAATATGGAGAAAGTTTGAAATATCTGATGTTCTACAGGGCTGCTACCTAGGTCTGTCCCGTGGTTCCTGGGGGAAGAAAAATTGCGAAAGGAGAGAAAGAAAGAAAGAAAGAGAGGGAAGGAGGGAGGGAGGGAGAGAGAAGGAAAGAAAGAAAGAAAGAAAGAAAGAAAGAAAGAAAGAAAGAAAGAAAGAAACAGAGGGAGGGAAGGAGGTAGGGAGGGAGAGAGAAGGAAGGAAGGAAGGAAGGAAGGAAGGAAGGAAGGAAAGAAAGAAAGAAAGAAAGAAAGAAAGAAAGAAAGAAAGAAAGACAAACACACGAATAAAAGCGTCAGGGAGTATTTTACCATAGGAGAGCCATTTACTTGAAAACTGGAGCCTGTTTTTGCGAATCCCATGGATAATCAAGGCACAAACTTGCCAAGCCTCATTCTTCTCTCATAACAGGGACACAAGGAAGCATCATTGTCTGGCTGGAACATATGTGCCCACCACTTCCATTTATATTTGAGAAATAGTTTATCTTTTACTACAGTTTCCCCATTTTAATAAATTGCACATGTGGATTTTTCTCAGTTATTGTCCTATAATTCATTCCGGAAGTCCTCACTCTTTATCCTTGGGTACCCGCTGGCAGTGTTCTCTGTCTGGCCTTGTTTACTCCTCCATATGTCATCAGCATTAATCATTTTCTCATCGATTTTAGGGTGGTCTGGCTGCAAGATCTTAACTTCTGCTCCCCCTCCTGGCCCCTCATTTACTCTGCAGCTGCAAAGTGGAGCTCTACGTAGGGCGCGAGCCAACGCCACATCTAGGAATTGGCATCATCGTAGGAAAACACAAAAAGGCCACGGCCAGGAGGACTTGCCTCCGCAATATGAAGGTTTTTCAGATAACTTCTGCCTGCAGCTGAGGTTCTTTCCGTGACTTTATTCCGTCATTTTGAGGAGTGGCGTGAAAGAGGATACAGGTGATATCTTCTGAATTCGATTCTGGCCCGTTTTGCAGACACAGCAAGATGAACGTGATGTGAACTTGATCTCCCACGAAATCAGCGGTGACGCATTCAGGCAGGAAACTTTGCACAGAGTCCTCTGGGTCGGAGTCTATGTTCTCATTAAACACGTAGTCACCGCTATAGGAAGCTCTGGCACAAAGTGTTGAAAGAATAAATTCCTTTCTACTTACCGTCATCAGCTGTTTCTTGACCTTGTTTGTTTCCATAAAAAAAGACTCTTCAGCATTTGGCCGGAGCGTCACGCAGGGTGCTCAGTCCGTCTGCCCTTATCATTCTGCTGCAACCAACCACGTCCCAAAGATTTCCCCCCAGGGACACGTGTCCCTTTAGGTGTCCTGCTAACTGAGCACACACAAAAGTAGGATTTCTCCGGCAAATGTGCTGAATGGTATATATTCCTCTCAGAGTTTAATAGGAACATCGCTATATGGAAAAATATGTCAACATACATGTAATAAATTCTTGACACGGTGTTTATAACGCCCTATAAAACTAGTGTTCATAGGTTACCGCTCCATATTATTTGAGGGCCAAAATTAAAGTCCCTTTTGTAAATGAATGAGCGAATGAATGAATTTCGCTCCCAGAGTAATCAAACCACGGTGACAATTGTCAAGCAGACGTCTCCAGGGTTTTGCAATCAAGCCATGGTGCCTAACTTGCACTGTTCCTCGGGGTCGGTGATCACTTACGGCGGAATGACTAAATGGATAAATGTGTGAGCCGACTGTAGCTTAGAAATGCGTACTTTCTGTGAAAGAAAGGTCTTTAGCTATTGGACTCATCACATTGAACTTTTACATAAATAAATAAATAAATAAATAAATAAATAAATAAATAAATCGAAACCAAAAAACAAACAACAACAACAAAAAAAGGCAAGTCCACGAGAAAAGAACAGTTCAACAGCATACCCTCACTTACTCAAATCGCTTACCCCCTCTTTGGTTCCTAAGACACACTAAATTCCAAACTGTGTTTCAGAAAGTTTGTGCATCTTCTCCCAGATGAGTTCTGAGCACTTAGATCCGTCTTATTTTTAGTTACAGTTACAAAACTTCTTCGTGGGCAGGAACACTTTACCGTTTGGAGAGACCAAAGGTACCATTTCGTAGAAGTAACTAAGTCTTTGATTGTTCACAGGATTTGCCCAAGGAGAAATTCTTAAAGAGGTGCTCTGCACTTTTTCCTGTGTATACAGCAGTCCCTTGCTCATTTAATAAGGAGACTGATACATCAATTCCTTATATTTATACCAATACCTTTGTTACAAGGTACTTTAGGGACCTTCAGGTGGACCCACCTTTCAAGTCTAGTATCTTAAGACTTAATACAAAGGAAATATTTCCTCGCTCACTAATTAATTAGATTACTGTGTCACTTACTCAAAAGGATAACGGCAGTTGTACCTGGCAAAAGAAAACCAGGTAATGGGTAGCTGTCTGTAAGAGCCTGTGGGTTGAAGGTGAAAGTAAGCCACCAAGCCGGTGACAGACGCTTCCTCAGCTCTGTGTGACCTCACTTCAGACACCTTCAACCACGTACTGACTCAAAAAGACACATCCAAGTCTCAAAGTTTAAATTTACAGGATTAGAAAATAGTGATAAGGAAGTGGTTTCAATATTAGCATCAGAAAAAGCAAGTTTTGAATCAATATATTATGTGAAATAAGAGTGGTTATCTACTTTGATAAAAGGTAGAACACATAATGATTATATGACTGAGAACAATATATAAGACAAAAATAGACATGTGGAAGAAATGGGCACGTTTACAATAACTGTAGCTTTTAATGTAAATGGTAATCTTTCAAAAAATTTTAAGTTAACATAGAGGTTTTTATAGAAAGGTAATTAATAATACTCATACAACGGTTAAATAGCACTTCCTCATGCACCATAAAAGCTATTTTGAAATTTTCTCAAAACATAACATAAATCAATTATATACGAGACCACAGGAAAATCTCAATAAATTCCAAGGACTAAAAATATGGAGGACATTTTCTCCGTCATAAAGCAAATAAAGCTAGGAATGAGTAGCAAAATTTTAACCAAAGAGTCACAGAAAAAAAGAAAAAGAGAGACAGCAGACAACTTTGAGGACTTTTAGTTTCATTCTCACAACGTGAGTTAAAGAGAAAAGATTCGTGTATTTATAAAGTCAACGCAGATAGTTAAAAATAACCTGTCGTCAAAAAGGTGTATAAGGAAAAAAATCTGAGAGCTGGATAGAACAGTAGAGTTGATATTGCAGAAAACCACATCACTGGAATAGAAGGCAAACAGGGGCAACAGCCTAGAATTTTCTAGAGAAAGCTAAAACATAAGAATCAGAGAAGAGGTAAGAGTTATGGAGGACAGCTGATAGATCTGACCGATCCAGTCTAAGACAGGCTAAAATCTTTAGATCTGATTCCCACCGAAAACTCTATGGTAATGAGAGCAGAGTCCTCCCTTACAACGATAAGGAATATTCTATTTATATGAACACCCAGTTCAAGTTAAAGGGCACAGTGCTAAAAGCATTACCAAAAACTCGGGAATGAAATGGAATTGTTTAACGTCACGACTGTATGTAAGACTATTTACAATATTTTGAGGATTAAAGAAGAAAGTCAACATGTGCTCAAAAAGGAACATGTTAATTCTACCCGTGAGATTTCCTTCCACGTCATTTAAACTCCTACAGTCTCATGAGTGGGAGACTAAGTATGTGAGACCAAACTCCTTCCAGTTCAGTCACTTCTAGGCTTCAGTTTATGTATAGATAAGATAAGATAATGGGAATGAGCTAGATGATCTTTCATTCCTTTCCAGTGATCACTGTCAATAAGTCTGAAACAAAAGACCTAGGTATAGATGCCTACTTGACATGACACGTTGATGGTGACCATGCCATTTCTTCTCTAATAATAGCTAACATTTATTTACTGAGTGCGTCTTATGTGCCAGACGTTGAATCCTTTGAGCTGAGTAGCAGGTCTATTCCATTTTTTTCTTTTTCTTTTCTTTTTTTTTTTTTTTTAGATAAAGAAACTGAGGCCCAAAGAAGTTAAGTAACTTGGCAAAAGTCACACAGCCCCAAGGTGTGAAAGCCGTGTGTCCGAACTTTGGTAGATGCCCAGAGGAGCCCCTGGTCTGAGCCACTAAGCAACTCTGCTGTTCTGTGGTGTTATTTCTCAGGATTTTATTTTTCATTTGTTTGAGTTCATTCATTTATGTTGAGAGAGACTGAGAGAGTGCCAGCAAGGGAGCAGTGGGGGTGGGGGTGGGGAGGGGGACAGAGGATCCTGAGGCTGGCTCCAGGTTCCACGCCGACAGCAGAGAGCCCCATGGGGGGCTTGAACCCACCAACCGTGAGACCATGACCCGAGCCGAAGTCAGATGCTTAACCGACTGAGCCACCCAGGTGCCCCTAATTCTTAGGATTTAAAACACTACCCTGTTTTTCTCTATACTGCCATAATCCCCACTAGCTATCTTTGCACAGGAACTTGTGACCCTTGTAGTCCTGGATCTCTGTGGCTTTCTTCCTGGACCCTTTAAAACCACGTGGATCTGTGAGCTGCTTTGGCTTGAGTAAACGACATGGAGAGGTGGACCCATGGCCAGTAATTCTTTTGTGACTTGGCCCTCTTCCCTAGCGCCCCCCACCCCCATTCAGGAAAGGAGGGGGAAAAAGGAGCTCAGTTTCCCAAATTGTGTTCCTCAGAACACTGAATGACATAAAGCTTAAACTGATATTTTGTGTTAATAGCGGAGCTCCCTGTTCAATAAAATATATGTAAAATTCTGGATTATATAATATCCAATCCATTTCTTTCATAAGAAATTTCTCAAAACTTATCATGCTGTTATGTGCTATGCAAGATTTCTTGGCTGTTTTCTACAATAGAAACTTCATCTTATTTATTAGCAGAACACTTTGCGAAGTGCCGAATTACCCAATTATTTGTTCAAATAATAGCGTCATCAGAATCTTCATGAAAATCGGTAACGTGCTTCATTGGGAAGCTCCGACTCTTTGGGCATAATCAATCAGAGCAGTAAATGGTGGAAGCAATGAAACCGCCATTCCTGTGGCAGCCATGACAGGAAAGGAGCCATGTTTAAACAGTTCATCTCCATCTTTGTTTTTGAGAAGAAAGGAGGCACTGTTTTGGCTTGCGGAGTTCAGTCCTATATATTTGCTTCATCCTTTCAGACACAGACTATAGTTTATAACAAAGGGAGTCCAGGTTGCCTGAGAAGGCAATACAGGAAACACGACCTCCATGACGGTTAGGCCGCTAAAGCATGGGTGAGCCTGACTCGGGTGTGTATGTCAGCTTCTTAATTCCATTTCAGACTCTGCCTTCTCATCAGAGCTTGAAAGCAACCCCTGTCCATTTGTGGAATCAGGCGAGGTTCGGGTCCTTCCATTTATGTTGGATTGAAATGTTTCCTTCTCCTTCAGAGCATAGAGCTATTTATTATAATCCTGGATGCCTAACACCACAGAGCACATCATTCCTGGCTCGTTCGCAACGCCTGAGTAATACTGGTGATCAAACTTCTGAGAGCAGTCTGCAGTAGGTCTCGTCATCACCGACAGATCACAATGGAAAGTGGGAAAAATGGACTAAAGGCTAAAGTAAAGTGTACATTTTCCCCGAATGGATCATATACAATAAAAGGGATACGTATGTGCATGTATATACACACATGTGTGCATATATACACATGTGTAATAGGTATTCTGTATATACATACATTATACATAGGCATATACATATACACATCTATCACATATTAAGGGGAATGGCAGATTGCAACTTTTGGATGCAGTCTAATATATTTTATTCTTAAATTCTTGAGTAAGATCGATAGACAAGAAATCAAATTAAATAAAAATTTTTCCCCCTTCTGGACCCTCTTGAACACTTTCCTTCCCCTTGTATCCCCACAGGTTTCCATTTTGATAAGTAGTGCAAATTACAAGCATATAACCAATTCACAGTTTCAATACAGGTGCTTTGGTAAGAATGAAAAGACCAGAAGGAATGATGAGTTTTTACTTGTTGGTAATGTTAGCACAGTCTGAGATAATTTTCAAATTTTGCACTTTGTATCATTTTATACTTTTATACTTTAGAACCTGTAAAAGTTATCATTTATTTTGAGGGTTTTGTTTTTAAAGCTGTGCTCCTGTACCTATCACATTCGTTTTAATGGTTTTATCTCCTGCTTCCCTCTGGAGACGCCTAGAATGTCACACTCTGTTGGTTTCCTTGCTGGCTTTTTAGGCAACCAAGCTCCAAAACCTGCACTATTTTAGCATTTAGTCCTGGGTGTTCTGTCCTAACGTGGCCTCAATTCTTAGCAGCTCCTTCTATCAGGAGTTGCAATTTGGGGATTTCAAGCCTTCGCCTCAAGAGACACTGTGTCCTTCCACCCTCCCTCTTTGAGATCCCTGTACCATTGCTGAGTAAAGACACCAGAGTATCTGGGGGATGAGTGTGGAACAGAGATTGGCCATCCCAGCTGAGCCATTTTAGACGTCCCAACCCTAA
Organism: Panthera leo; assembly: GCF_018350215.1. Lineage (NCBI taxonomy): Eukaryota > Metazoa > Chordata > Mammalia > Carnivora > Felidae > Panthera > Panthera leo. Next base: position 154,900,960 of record NC_056687.1, read on the forward strand.
ACTGATCTGTCCGCAGGGGCTTGAGTGAGACCCGGCCAAGGTCAGCATAGCCTCACCCAGAGATGCAGAATTACCTAGCAGAGCCCCGCACAAGTTGACAAACCCCAGAATTGTGAGTTCAATCTTTGCAACTGTTTTGGGGGGGGGGGTGATGTGTTAAGCAGCAATAGCTAATCGGCACATTTCTTATTTCCTTTGTACTGTCACCTGTCACAGACTGTTATTATTTTCCTTGTTTACTTATGTATTAGTTGTTTCCCTGCAAAGGGAAGTCAGGTGCCTTCCTTGTCTCGTTCTCTGATGCACTCAAAACACTTAGTGACCGGACGGGCACATCGCAGGGGTTCAGTGAATAGTTGTCAAATTAGTAAACACGTGATTGGATGGATGAGTGTTTATAAACAGACTTTCCAAACGCACATAAATAAAAATGACTATTTCTACCAATTTTATCAGCGATAACTTTTATGCTCCCTAGCATCATTTTTATGTGTATTTTTAAAATGCATCTCCTATTTTTGTTTTAGATTATTTTTCTACCGTTACCAACTACTTTTTTGTCTTAGCATATTTCTACCATTTTCAATTGTGGATGTCCTTGATATTTAAATAGCTCACGTTAAGTCTCTTTTACTTAAAAGAAACTCAGTCAAAATGAATATCCATTTTTCTATATGTATCTTAATTGCTTTATTCCACTAAATATATAACAATCCTAACACGCTAATGAAGTATGAGTAAAACTCAAAACCAGGGCCGCCTGGGTGGCTCAGCCAGTTAAGCCTGACTCTTAGCTTCAGTTCAAGTCATGATCTCACAGATTCTTGGGTTCAAGCCCCACGTCGGGCTCTGTGCTGGCAGCATAGAGCCTACTTGGGATTCTGTCACTCCCTCTCTCTCTGTCCCTCCCCCACTCACACTATCTCTGTGTCTCTCAAAATAAACAAATAAACTTAAAAAAGATCAAAACCAAGAGAGAGAAATGTGCTCAACTAGAAAAAATATGTTCAGGGCCTCCTGGATGGCTCAGTCGGTTAAGCGTCCGACTTTAGCTCAGGTCATGATCTCGAGTTCATGGGTTTGAGCCCCTCGTGGGGCTCTGTGCCGACAGCTCAGAGCCTGGAGCCTGCTTCGTATTCTGTATCTCTCTCCCTCTCTCCTCTCTCTCTCTCTCTTTCTCTGCCCCTCCTCTGCTCGCTCACTCTTTCTCTCTCTCTAAAAGAAATAAACATTAAAAAAACAAAAAATATGTTCAACATGGTCTCAGAAACTCTTTAGTTGCTAGAGTTACTCTGTAAATTAGCTTCTGACTTTCCTGATGGCCCAAATAATAAGGAAAGATCATTTTTCTATATCACAGAAAGAAAGAGCTCAGTTCCTGTTTCCTTGCTGGGAATTTGCTTTGCCTTTAGAGCTTCAGCCTCTAGTAATCGTCGTGATATAGAAGGAACCTTATAGCGGTTAATGTCGAGTGTTGAGGATATCTTTCACTACCTCATTAAGTGGCTGCTGCCTGATGCCCAATTAAGATATTTCATTTAGATTACTTGGAAAGCTCCCATCATTGGGTTCCTTGTTACCTGTGATCCATGCAGGGTGGCTGGCTGCACTTCTCTTCACCCTCCACCATCAGGTACCACCCCTTGATGTATTTTCCCATCTTCAAATTATTGTCATAGTTCCAAGTTCACTGAAATGTTCTCTCTCTTCTTCTACAGGTTTATCCTTTCATAATATTTTACCCCTGGTTGTAGAGGGGCAGAAGCTTCGAGAAGTGAAGAGTTCCACTCCTTTTAACTCGAGTTCTGCCACAGTGCCTTTGTCAGGCATAAAGATGAAAAATGACTACCTTCCTTGTGGACCCCAGGGACTGTATTTCCCTGGTGTTTTAGTCCTGGTGTTGGGTGTTACGGCTTCTTATATAGAGTAGATGGTCAATGGAGTTATGTAAAGGAAACTCACCTACATTGCTCTTTGACGTCCCTGTTCCCTGTCCTTGTCACCTGGTGTTTCTCCTGCCTGCAAATTCCTGTTCAAAAGTCAAAACCAGCTGACGTGTCACCTCCTCGTAAGTCTTTCCTGTTCACTCTTCTCATTCCCTCAGTACCTTCCACACACTTTCACCAGCAAACTCTGCACAGCGTACCATGACATACCCCTGTGTGTGCTTTACAGGTCTTGTGGACGTTGAATCCCTGATGACACAGACAACGTCTTACGCTTTCGTGTACTTTCCTACATCTAGCGCCGCTCCTGGCAACGGCGGGCCTTTCACAGCTGTTCATTTTTACTGGAATTTTATGTACTTCACTTGATATCCCTGGGCCTCGGTATATTATTTTTAAACAGAACTATCTTGGTTTTGAAGCTTTTCTGTCTCTGCCCTTCCAGCTGTGTGATGTTGGACAAATTATCTAAATTTCCTGTGCTCATTACTTTTATCCTACAAAATGGGAAGGGCGATCACGTCAACTTTGTAGGGTCATGCTAAAAAAATAAATGAGTTGAGTTATGGTTGATACTGAGCACAGTTAGCCAGCATGTTCACATGTGAATGATACCATCATCAGCATCATTTTCTGCCATGCTTATGCTCACACTAAGCAGTATGGGTAACTCTGTCTTAGCACTGATGACACTGGGCTGCCTGTTAATGTGTCTGTTACTCTCACTGAACAACGATAGAGCCTTCAATCAAGGATTTTGCCCATCCACATGTATTTCCCAAGCCCCAAGATTAGTGACTAAATAGGTTTCTTATTTAAAAAAATTTTTTTTAATGTTTATTTATTTTTGAAGGAGAGAGAGACAGGGCATGAGTGAGGGAAGAGCAGAGAAAGAGGGAGACGCAGAATCCCAAACAGGCTCCAGGTTCTGAGCTGTCAGCACAGAGCCCGACGTGGGGCTTGAACTCACAAACCGTGAGATGGTGACCTGAGTCAAAGTCAGACGATTAACTGACTGAGCCGCCCACGCGCCCCTAAATATGTTTCTCAATTAATGTTTATTGAAAAAACGGATTGAATAAATGGAAATATACATATTAACTCATTAGAAGACTTAAAGATGAGAGGACTATTTGGTCCCTTTCATGAGAGTGCATTTATAAAAAAAAAAATACTGTCTATTTGGATTGGTATGTGTCATCTCCATTCATTGGATGTAAGACCAGGGTCATCATGACCCTAAGGTCATCTCCATTCACTGGAGGTAGGACCAGGGTCATCATGACCCTAAGGTCATCTCCATTCACTGGAGGTAGGACCAGGGTCACCATGACCCTAAGGTCATCTCCATTCACTGGAGGTAGGACCAGGGTCACCATGACCCTAAGGTCATCTCCATTCACTGGAGGTAGGACCAGGGTCATCATGACCCCAAGGGAGTCTTCCCCAAACCACCCACACTCAAAATATTGTCCTCTATCAACAATATTACCTTTTATGTGTTAGAGCCCCAGTTACTGCTACTTTGGAGCAAAACAAGGGCTTCCACATGACTAAGTTCCCTCATGTGCCCCATTCTTCTTATAAAGGAGATGAACTGGGGAGAAGGTTTTGTGGTGGCATTATCCTTGCAACCTCAGTCCCATGTTCCTCTTACCTCATCTCCAGGATTTTGGAGAGAGGTGATGGAATTTGGCCCATTAGCTGGCAGGAAATCTGCTTCCCACTCGTATGTGACAGGTGGCTCCCAGACAGGTAGGCTGGTAGGGCTGGGCTTCCTTTCATGCTGTCAAGGAGCAGTGGCATCCTGCTGGTTGATAGCCACAGCCTCACCGTCATGTTCAAAGTCTCTCTTTCTTTTAATTCCCCTAGCCATGAATCTTTCAGGGATTTGCTCCTGTTGTGAACAAGGCTGTCGCAGTTGGCGAAGCTCTACTGTGGTCTGCTTATCCCGACGAAATGTATTTCCATCTGTGTGGGGCACCTGTCTCCATTCTGCCATCTGACTTGTCTTAGACCAGACACCCAGACTTCCCTCAGGGAAAGCAGGAAAGAGGCCCGGAATTAACCCCAGGCTTCTATTGGGGCTGATTCTGCACTTGTCTTTCAATCTCCTGCTTTTCGGATTTTAATGTGCTTCTAAATTGCCCGGGATGCTTGTTAAAAGGCAGACTCTAATTCACAAGTTCGGGTGCGGGCCTGAGATTCTGCATTGGTAACAAGTTCCCAGGGGATGCTGTTGTTGCTAGTCTGAGAGGGACACTTTGAGGAACAAGGCTTTAGTCGGTACATTTTAGAGGGCATTTTGTTTCCTCCCGCTGGGCTCCCACGACACCCCAGCTGCGGTTTCCTCCGTGCGCTTGGGAGTGTTTTCCCAGCATTCCATTTAGCTATACGCTTTACCACCAGACACTGGCCTAACTCATCCCCCTAAGCATCAGTGGCTCAAAGGCTAAAAAGCATACATTGAGTTAAATGGACGAAAAGGAACATAACAAAACTCAAAGTAATGTACTCAGTAGTCAGCAAATCAATAGATTGATCAACAGACCAACACTTACCCCATTTTATTTCATTCCTGATTTAATATTTTGTGCTGGTCCGAGCTTCTAGTAAGGGAAGGAAAAGGAAGAATGGCGATTAAGTCCACTAAACCCAATGCATTTCAACTTAACAAACCAATTATTGACCTAGGTGCTTTGGAGATGCCAAAGGGAACACGCACAACCTTTCCTTAAAAGGCTTTACAAGACGCCAGAGGGAATGGATGCGGATTTGTGAGTAGAAGGATGGGTAAAAGATATGTTCACAGATGATACTGCAGAATGGAATATGCTGAGTGCTACTACATAGGCAAGGGGAGAAAAGACCTCAGTGTCTTGCTACTCCAAGTGGAGTCCCTGTACCAGGAGTATCCATATCACCTGGGAACTTGATAGAAACAGCAATTCTTAGACCCTACCCTACAACTACCCAACCACAGTCTGGGGCAAGGCCAGCCATCTTCATTTTACCAAGACCACCAAGTGGCTGTGATTGATATACAGAATAGTTTGAGAACCACCGATCTAGAAAGTGCTAAGCACTATCCATAGCCCGTTAAATGGGGTGAATGGACATTACAGAGTGCTATGCAATAGAAATAAATGTAATCCATATATGTAACTATCAATTTCCTAGTGCTGCATGAAAATATTTTAAGAGAAACAAGTATGATTATTTTTTTAATGTATATCCAAGTTAGTTAAGATATAGTGTAATAATGATTTCAAGAATGGAATTCGGGATTCATCACTTACATATAACACCGAGGGTTCATCCCAAGTGTCCTCCTTAATGCCCCTTGCGCATTTAGTCCATTCCCCCCCCAAACCCCCCCAGCAACCCTCAGTTTGTTCTCTGCATTTAAGAGTCTTTTATGTTTTGTCCCCTCCCTGTTTTTATATTATTTTTGCTTCCCTTCCTTTATGTTCATCTGTTTTGTATCTTAAATGCCACATATAAGTGAAGTCATATGATATCTGTCTTTCTCTGATTGACTTATTTTGCTTAGCGTAATACCCCTTAGTTCCATCCACGTTGTTGCAAATGGCAAGATTTCATTCTTTCTGATTGCCAAGTAATACTCCATTGTATATATATACCACATCTTCTTTATCCATTCAACCATCGATAAACGTTTGGACTCTTTCCATATTTTTGTTATTGTTGATAGTGCTGCTATCAACATTGGGGTTCATGTGCCCCTTAGAAACAGCAACCTGTGTCCCTTGGATAAATACTTAGTGGTGCAATTGCTGGGTCATAGGGTAGTTCGATTTTTAATTTTTTAAGAAACCTCTATACTTTTTTCCAGAGTGGCTGCACCAGTTTGCATTCCCACCAGCAGTGCAAAAGAGATCCTCTTTCTCCACATCCTTGACAACATCTGTTGTTGCCTGAATTGCTCATTTTAGCCATTCTGACAGGTGTAAGGCAGTATGTCATTGTGGCTTTGACTTGTATTTCCCCGATGACGAGTGAGGTTGAGCATTTTTTCTTGTGTCGGTTGGCCATCTGGATGTCTTCTTTGGAGAAGTGTCTATTCATGTCTTTTGCCCATTTCTTCACTGGATTATTTGTTTTGGGGGTGTTGAGCTTGATAAATTCTCTTCAATTTTGGATACTAACCCTTTATCTGATACGTCATTTGCAAATACCTTCTCCCATTCTGTCGGTTGCTTTTTAGTTTTGCTGATTGTTTCCTTCACCGTGCAGAAGCATTTTATCTTGATGAGGCCCCAATAGTTCATTTCTGCTTTTGTTTCTCTTGCCACCAGAGACACGTCAAGTGAGAAGCTGCTGTGGCTGAGGCCAAAGAGGTTGTTGCCTTTTTCTCCTCTAGGATTTAAATGGCTTCCTGTCTTACATTTAGGTCTTTCATCCATTTTGAGTTCATTTTTTGTGTATGGTGTAAATTAAAATGGTTAATTTCTTCTGCATGTCACTGTCCAGTTTTCCTAACACCATTTGGTAAAGACACTGTCTTTTTTCCATTGGAAATTCCTTCCTCCTTTGTCAAAGACCAGGTGGCCATACGTTTGTGGGTCCATTTCTGGGTTCTCTATTCTGTTCCATTGATCTGAGTGTCTGTTCTTGTGCCAGTACCATGCTGTCTTAATGGTTACAGCTTTGTGATACAGCTTGAAGTCTAGGATTGTGATGTCTCTTTTTCAGGATAGCTTTGGATATTCAGGATCTTTTCGGGCTCCATACAAATTTTAGGAGTGTTTGTTCTAGCTCTGTGAAGAAGGCTGTGTTATTTTGATAGGGATTGCACTGAATATGTAGATTGCTTTGGTAGTATCGACATTTTCATAATATTTGTTCTTCCAGTCCATGAGCATGGAATGGTTGTCTACTTTTTGTGTCTTCTTCAACTTCTTTCATAAGGTTTCTATAGTTTTCAGTGTATAGATTTTTCACCTACTTGGTTAAGTTTATTATTTGGTTAGGTATTTTATGGTTTTGGTGCAATTATAAATGGGAATGATTCCTTGATTTCTCTTTCTGCTGCTTCATTACTGGTGTATAGAAATGCAACCAATTTTTGTACATTGATTTTATATCCTGTGACTTTGCTATCTCCCAACAAACAAGAGTCCAGGGCTGGATGGCTTTCCAGGGAAATTCTACAAAACATTTAAAGATGAGTTAACACCTATGTTTGTGAAGCTGTTCCAAAAATTGGAAATGGAAGGAAAACTTCCAAACTCATTCTATGAAGCCAGCATTACCTTGATTCCAAAACCAGACTAAGACCCCACTAAAAAGGAGAACTACAGGCCAATTTCCTTGATGAACATGGATGCAAAAATCCTCAACAAGATACTAGCCAACCAGATCCAGCAATACATTAAAGGAATTATTCACCACGATCAAGTGAGATGTATTCCTCGGAGCAGGGTTAGTTCAATGTCTGCAAATCAATCAATGTGATACATCACATTAATAAAAGAAAGCATAAGAACCACATGATCCTTTCAATAGATGCAGAGAAAGCATCTGACAAAACACAGCATCCTTTCTTGATAAAAACCCTCAAAAAGTAGGGACAGAAGGATCATACCTCAAGATCATAAAAGCCATATATGAAAGACCCACCAATAATATCATCCTCAATGGGGAAACACTGAAAGCTTTCCCCTTAAGGTCAAGAACACGACAGCGATCCTCTCTCTCCACTGGTATTCAACATAGTGTTGGACGTCCTAGCCTCAGCAATCAGACAACACAAAGAAATCAAAGGCATCCAAGTCGGCAAAGAGGAAGTCAAACTTTCATTCTTCAAGAAGACATGATACTCTATGTGAAAAACCAAAAGACTCCACCAAAAAACTGCTACAAACCGATCCATGCATTCAGAAAATATGATGAATTTTAATGATCTGTTTTATTTAGCGCAATATATCCAAACTATTGCCCAAATGTGATCAATGCAAAATTATTCATGAGTTTTACATTCATGCTTTTTTTTTTTGTAATAAATCTTTGAAATCCTATGTTCATTGTGCACATACAGAACATCTGAATTCACACTCCTCCCACCGCACATGCTGGAAGCTCTCCGTGGAACTACGTGGTAGTTTACCACATTGGCCAGTGCTGCTCTAGATGTTACTATTTCAAGTGTGGTCCCCGGACCACCAGCCTCAGAATCGCCTAGGATCTGAATCAGAATCTGCACTTCAACAAAATCTCCAGATAATTTGTGTGCGCTCTGCAACCCGATCAACAATGCCTTTGAATGCATTGAAGTCCACATTATAGCAAAATATTCCTCCTCTTCCCACACGGCAACGACTTGCTAAATGAAGTAAGTACAGTGGAACTTACTTCCCTTACCTCTACCCTGTGCCTCTCGGAGCTTCCAACCCTCTGATGAGTTGGCAATACAAAAGAGGGAAGACCAGAGTTTCAGCGGGTACAATCACAGACTTTGAGGACTCCTTGGGAGTCCAAAATTACCCGAATCCCCACAGCAATCCCCCCTCACCTTTTCCCTGCCAATTTGCTCAGGATTACATGAAAACATGACTATTATGTTCAGCATCAGCTGTTTTGAACAGTAAAGTTCCTAAGGTAGAAGTTCCTGAGATCAGGTAGTTGGTCTTGGAGAGAAAAGACTAAGGCAGAGTTCCGGAAAGGTCAATGAGAAAAGGAATCAGTTACGGAGCGGCCTATGGGGAAGACCGGTCACACTGTAAACATGAATTAATTAATCAGGGAAGGGAAAGACATGAGGAGAAAGGAAAGAAGAAACCTGTACTGCCAGCCCGCAGAGTACGTTGACCAAGAAGTGACGGCATAAAGGGAGAAGATGAGACGTCGGAGTCATGCCTTCCTTCTGGACCATGAGTCAGAGTAGCGGGATGTGCTGTTTCTGAATGTGTAGGGGCTTTTGCTGAAGAGCCCGGCGAAAATCCCAACCCCTTGGGATGTGGCTCTAAGACAATGAGCAGGCACATCTGAATATCCTATTATTGGTAGGGAGTGAGGCAGTGAAGGGAGAAGGGGTTATTCCTCGGGGATGGGTCACAAAAGCAAGGTGTTTTAGGACTCATTCATAGAAGCACAATTCAGCTCTGCTTTTTCACGCCCAGACCAGGTTCTCTGGGAAATGCCAACAGACTGTGCTGGCAGTGTGCTTCTCGCCATTTGGATGCACATAAACCTAGCAGTAAAGGGCTGAGCGCAGACACAAGTTCAGCTACAGACGCGGCTTTGTGAATAGCCCAGTTAAGAACAGACACATATGGGGGAATTAGTCAATCCAAGTTTTCTGCTTTTTACTGTTTGTTCCGAGTACAGGTAGCAAAATCCTTTTAAAACCCCCTTAGCACGGTTTTAAAGTCACCCCAGGCTTACATTAAAAAAGTTTTTTGTTGTTATTCCAGGCGATGCCTTCTTAGGAAACAAATGATTTCTGTTATTACTGTTTAACACATTCCCAAGGCTCCAGCTCTCATTTATGCTGCAGAAGTCACACTGAATTATTTCTCATTTTTCTCCCTTAAAGGGCCAAAGTTATACACAACTAAACCGCACGGAACAAAACTTCCCGTAAGTGCTGGCCGCGCTGCAAAAAGCAAGCGATGAGGACCCACAAACACAAAACAACTTCAATTACATCCAGTGAGACCAATTTTGGCCTCACGCAGGCAGGCGTATTTATTGGTCATGCGAAAGCTGCCGTGTTCAGAATGCAGCCCATGATTCCTCATACACATGATCTCATCGAGAGTCTCCGTGAGCAAAATGGATAAAAGCATCTCTGAAAGATCTCCTTGCCCAATGCCTCTGAGGCTTGGAGGCTGGGATTTACTTCGGCTATAAAACCACAGCCCAGGGAGGATCCAGGACACCAGCTGGGATGATCACCCAACAGTCTTTTCTTCGTAAGGACGGTCTTCACCATGACTTGCCTCTGGTCCAGGCTGTTAGACATTCCTGGCCAGCTCCCCCATGCCTCACACTCTTTTCTGTGCCTGTGGACACAGGCTTCAAACACCAGCTGTCACTTCAGACCCTGACTCAGAATGTCCCTTCCAGGCACCGGCACACGCATACACGTAGTGATTCACGCGGGTCCTGCCCACTCGAGGCGCCGCGAGCCTACCAGGGTGCAAGTGTGGGTTTGGCATTCTTTCCATCCCCCAAGTCTCAGACACACCTGGGCTTTCTTCTGCACGGTTGCCGCCCGAGCTCTCCCTTCTGGACCCTGCACTGCTTTGTGTCGTGAGGAGAATATATTTACGTTGTAAAGAGTTAGCAACAGCCCTTCGCACAGATGAAGAGAAAATTACAGAATCTTAGAGCTCCGCGGTCAGATGCGAGAAGCCTCATAAACTCCCAACCCATCCGACAGATAAATGAAACCCCTCCACAACTTGTTGGCGGAATCAATATAAATCAGTATGTGCGGCAGTACATTTTCCTCAAAGGACCTGGCCTTTGAGTAAGTGGGGAGACGTGTTCTCTAAAAGGCCGGAAGCATCTAGCGGAGACAGATCTGCCCCTCGAGCGGCGCGCAGCAATCCCAGGGGGGTGCTTCTGCAGGCGGTAACCCTCTCTCACGTGTCGACAACATGCCCCTGGGGTGAGCTTGGGTGGAAGTGTCTTCAAAGAAGATGGACAGAAACACAACTTCTTTTCCCCCCGCTCTCCCTGCTCCAGGGGGAATGAATCACAGCCTCGGACTGTGCCGTGAGTTTGTTAAGTCTGCCTTTGTGGGATTCGTGTGAGGAGACGGCATTGGGGGCCATAAGCCACTCAAGTGGCACGGGGACTGAGGCCGTGGGCCCACTCGAGTCAGAAGGCAGGTACGTGCGGGCCGACCATGGGCTAACATCAACACCTCTGAGCCTCAACCTCCCCTCCCACACAATGGGTACATAACCCGGCTCCAGGGCAGTCATTTGGATGGCAGTAGATAGAACAACTATAAGGCACAAGACAAACAGTAGCTGTGGCTGTGAGCAGCAGGAAATATTCTTTGACAGTTACGGGCAGTAACAATCTCTTCTCCCGGACAAAGCACGGAGACCCGGCCTCTCTGTGCTTGGTGAGGATGTCAACCATGAGCTCAGAGGGCCGAGCTTGATTCTGTGGTCTCCAGCTATAACATCCTACGGACTGGGACGCCGGTGGCTCAGTTGGTTACGCGTCCGACTTGGGCTCAGGTCGCGATCCCACAGTTTGTGAGTTTCAGCTCCCTGTCGGGCTCTGTGCTGTCAGCTCGGAGCCTAGAGCCTGCTTTGGATTCTGTGTCTCCCTCTCTCTCTGTCCCTCCCCCACTGTCACTCTGGGTCTCTCTCTCTCTCAAAAATAAGAAAATATTAAAATAATAATAATATCCTACAGCCCAAAACGGTCATCGCCCTGATACGCACTCTGAGCGAAGGAGGAGTTCAGAGGGAAATGGAGAGGAATCAGCCCAATCTTGGGCCCATGACAAAGCAACCAACCAAAAGGCACAATGGCAGCATTTCCTTACTGGAGGGTGCATTCCCGAAGCGGGATCCGCACGCTCTTAGGTAATATTCAAAGGTGCAAGGATAGGTTTTAAAGGCAGATTCTCAGATGGAGAATACGATACGACATTTAATGAAAAAAATACAGTCTAACTGGGTAAACGATTTGTAAGTAATACGAAAGTGAAAAGAAAAGAGGGCTGCTTTAGCGTCAGGCAATTTGCGCGCATTTTGATCCTCAATCCTTACGGCAACGTGGAGAGGAGACTATCATAGTCTTCATTTTACAGCTGAGGAAACTGACCAAGAGGAGAGCAGAAAGAGGAATCAAACACAGGCCTCCGAGGCTTATGTCGCCCCTGCAACACCACCCTTGACCCCAACACTGTACTCATCTTCGCCACAGAAGGCACAGAGAGATAAGTACCAAGCAGAACATAAACAGCACCCTACTAGAGGACGAATCGGAGAGACGAAGTCTTTCTCGATGCAGGGAAGTCTTTTCTTTTAATTTTTTTTTAATGTTTGTTTATTTTTGAGACAGAGAGAGACAGAGCATGAGCAGGGAAGGGGCAGAGAGAGAAGGAGACCCAGAATCCGAAGCAGGCTCCAGGCTCCGAGCTGTCAGCACAGAGCCCGACGCGGGGCTCGAACTCACGAACTGTGAGATCGTGACCCGAGCCGAAGTCGGCAGCTTAACCGACTGAGCCACCCAGGCGCCCCATCGATGCAGAGAAGTCTTTATGGAAATGACGGTGCTCACACAGGACCTTGAAGACAGCAGATACCTGGCTGGCTGGTTAACGACTCAGCAAGACTAAGACTGTCCTTCGATTCAGGACTTGAGGAATTCTCCAAATGGCTCAGAACCAGTGAGGCGGGAGTACTGGACAGGGATTGTTCAAAACAGGTAGCTCAGGCCTGCCTTCCCCGCAGACAGCTGTTCTCCAGCCCAGCAAAGTCTCTCCACAGACAAAGGCCATCCTCAGCAAGAGCTCAGCCGACAGAGCCTGGGCATCTGACAAGACGGGGCCCGGGAGGAAAGCATCGGCCTGGCCATCCTTGGTGTCTGCCTCCAGAAGAGCAACACAGACCTCCCTCCGTTCCACCAGAGGCCTCGCAGACAGACGGGGCTGCAGAAGGCTGGGCACCACGGCCTCCCATCCCTCCAGTTCACAGAACATGAACTTGTCAGCATCATCACAGCGGGGTCTCTGTGGTCAGAGAAGGTCCTCTGCAGAAAGTGAATCGTTTTGCTTGTGGGGATTTTCTGCCGAATGGCCCTGCCGTTGTTTAATGAGAACCATGCTGTAATACATATGCATTAGCTCCATTAAATCATGTCCAGAGGTAGAGAAAGGCCTAATAGATGTGGCTGTCAAATTTGTTCACGCCACACAATAAGGCCACCGCCCCGTGCATTACAAAACCACTGGAGAATGTGAAGGGCACTCCTCAAATTTTAACTTCTCCCCCACGACATGTTTGCTTCCTTAAGTGTTTCTACAGATATTAGAACACCCATAGATCATTCTCTCATGTCAGTCAACTCTCAAATGTTCACCATGACTGAGGTTGGGCGTCACAGACCTTAAAATCCTCAAACCACGCCCAAGCTCATTTTGAAAATCACAGCCTAGCTTAGAAATAAAGATTTAAAAAAAAAAAAAGAAGAAGAAGAAGAAGAACTAAGCACTTTTCATTCATCTCCTTCTCCCTTTTCTTCTTTTCTTTATTAATTTATTTTGCAAAGTTGACACAAATTAGGTCTGGGAGGTAGAGGAGAGACGGGGGCATAATTCTGTAACGGAGAAGTTTGAAAAACCTGATCTTGGGCATATTAATTAAACTCCCAGGTGGAGGTCTCTCCATCTGTCAAGTGTGAATAATATAACAGTATTACCTACGACTTATACCAAGGATTTTCAAAGGAATAAAACAACTAGTCCTTCTGAACATGCGATTCTTAAATTGTAAAGGAGTGCAGGATTGTAAAATATGATGTGAATCAGAAAAACACACAAGCGGGCACCGGTGACGTGCTGTTACAAAAAAGAAAGTATATCTTGAAAGACAATGAAAAACGCGCCATAAACACGGCAGATGAGCCATGTATGTTTACGTCTTCTTTCTTTCCGCAACGTAAGCCCTAATTAAGTAACAGCAGAAGAATTTAACAGGGCACTGCAGCCAAGCCAAAGGCAAATGGAGACATGATGACGGTGCAGAAGAGATTTGGTAAGATTTCTGAAAGTTCGAGAGCCAGAGGAAGATTGACACCAGAGTCAACGGAGTTAAAGAAGACTGTACGTAAAATGCCTGCAGAAAAGGAACATCACTGAGAATGGACAGCCCCACCTTCAGCCCTGAGAAAGGTACAGGACTTAAAGGATGTGAGCCACAAAGAAGGCTTGAGGAAGACAGGCAGGTGAACACCGCTGAATTACCTAAAAATCTGCGAAATCAACACTGAGGCCACCTCCCATCCCACACCCCACGCGAAGACAAGGTTCCTCACTACAAGAACAGAGTGCCTCCATTTTAATTATTTTAAAATGTTTTAATGTTTTTTTTAATTATTATTATTTTTGGAAGACAGAGTGCAAGCAGGGGAGGGGCGGAGACTGAGGGAGACACGGAATCCGAAGCAGGCTCCAGGCTCTGTGCTGTCAGCACAGAGCCCGACACAGGGCTTGAACTCACAGACTGTGAAATCGTGACCTGAGCCGAAGTCGGCCACTCCACCAACTGAGCCACCCAGGTGCCCCATGTGCCTCCGTTTTAAAAGGAAAATGGGCAAAAGGTACCAGCAACTGAATTAAGTTTCACCATACACACACACATAGAAATTGTGCCAACAGAAAAATAGAAACCTAAAAGAAACAGGGAAAATGCAGCGAGTGTGAATTAGATAAATAACAGAAATTTAAAACAAAAACCATTACACCTCATGGAGATAAGAGAAGATATTACAAGAGCAGAATGCTATTTAAAAAGCAATTAAAAACAAATAGACATAGAAATCTTGTATCAGGAAACTTTTTACAAGGCAGGAAGCTTTGAATCTAAAATGTTTAAGGACACTTCCTGAAAGCAGAATGCAAACACACACACACACACACACACACACACACACACACACACGCCTACGTGTGCACACAGAGTGAGACTGAAAGGAGAGACATGATAAGAAAACTAAATCGAAGTAACATTTACATCTTACATTTACACAATGTTATATGGAAAAAATATCCAATTTAAGAAAAGAAAATTGAAGGACAACTGAAGATGTTTCAACTGAAGAATTCTAGGAGAGAATAGAAATAGAATAATCAGAACAGAGGAAATTGAAGAAATAATACAAGAAAAATGTCCAGAACTGAATGGCAGGACTAACTGAGGTTTCAGGACAAAGCGAAGGAAAAGAAAGAAAAGGAACAGGAAAGGGAAAGGGGAATAGGAAAGGAAAGGGAAAGGGACAGGGATGGGACCTGAAAGGGACAGAAAAGGAAAGGGAAAGCACATCACAGTGATTTTTCAGAACAGTGAAGATAAAGATCCTAAAAGCTTTTAAGTGAAAAGTTGGGTCACATGTAGTAAAGCAGGATTCAGATGGCATGCATAGGACTTTTCAACAGCAGCATAGAAAACTAGAAAAGAATGAAGCATTGTTTCCAAAAGTCTGATTTTCAACCTAAGAGTTCTTACTCTTAGTACTTACCCTAGTAAGTACCTTAGTTCTTACCCTAGTACTCAACAACGAAAGAGTAAAACAGGGAGTACTCAAAACAACGAAAACCCCCTTCTCTTCATATCTTTTTCAAGGAAATTACTAGAAAATGTGAGTTCCCACAAATGAGTGGGCAGCACAGAAAGAGATGGGTACAGGAAGAGGGGACCTGGCACAAGACTGCAGTGAAAGAAAATCAGCCTCTCTTGGAACAAAAAGAAAGGGGTGAACTCTGGGGAGGTGATAAAACTCCACGGTCATCTGAAGACTGCCAGTGTTCAATAAACCAGTTAGAACATTTACTAAGGGGCACCTGGGTGGCTCAGTTGGTTAAGGTCCAACTCTTGATTTTGGCTCCGGGCATTGGCTCACGGTTTGTGAGTTCAAGCCCCACGTCGGGCTGTGCGCTGACAGCACAGAGCTTGCTTAGGATTCTCTCTCTCACCCTCTCTCTCTGCCCCTTCCCTGCTCACTCAATCTCTCTCTCAAAACTAAGTGCACTTAAAAAAAAAAGAACACTTACGAAGAAACTTGTAAGAGGTACATAGCTAAATAAGTGAATAAAGTAGTTCGATACATATCAATTGCAAGAAAAAAAATGCAAAATGTATTAAAAAGAAAAGCAATCACTCCGCCTAGCAGAAGATCTCATTTGTATAGAAGCAATCACACAAACATTGTGATCAGGAGCATGAGGGGAGACAAGCCAGACTGGGGATACGTGCGGGTATATTCTCATATACCATAACAAATATGGTATATTCATATAACATAAACCGTAACAAAATAAATTCTCATATACCATAACAGGAAATGTGCCAAGTCTGAACTCGATAAATACTAAAGCCCAGTGCACCCACAATCTTCAGAAATATGGACAAGTGCATCAGGAAAAAAACACATTTTTTTTACAAATGTAAACAAGTCTGTGTATGCCCCTGTAGAGCGGGACTGAAGAATGGGGAACTATTTTTAACGTAAGTCCTTATGGTGGCATTTGATTTTAATAACTGTTTATTTCCATAATTTGATAAAGGAAAAAAAACAATTGAACAGCTTTATCTCCATCAGGTTTGATTCCTGGCCGGCTCAGTTAGCCGTGACCTTGGACGATTTACTTAACTTCTCTGTGGTCAGGTCTTCCTCTGGAAATGGGGGTTACGATAACACCTGCCTCGAAGAGTTGCCATGAAGATCATCCATGGAAATAGACAGAAAGCACGTAAGAGGCGTGGCCTTCTGTAAATGCTCCAACAACAACAACAACAAAAATCTTCTTATCAGTTTATCTCCTCCTCCTCTCGCTTCTTCACCTGAATGAAGAGCTTTCACAGAACAACCCAAGGCTAATCAGGTTCACAGTGGGCATGGCCTGGTACCCTACCTCAGTATCCCCCTCAGAAGCTATTTGGGAAATATACAGGCCTTAATCCTAGAAGCCTCGCTGCGTCCTGGGTCTCCTTCACGCAATAAAAGTAACAGAGGACGAGGCCGGGAGGAAAACGTTAGCACACCCAATATCTTCTACAGGTTGTAAATTATCTCATAAGGAAAGTAATTTTCCAAAGGTCAGGGCTATAACATATATTCTGTCAACAGATTCCATGATGCAAAAGTTACATTAAATGTTACCTCGGCTCTCTCTCAAAAGAGAGACACAAGAATAACTGAAAAGAGTAAAGAGACCACTTAACGTCGAATAACATTGCTTTCCAGTGTCCAGGGCACAACGGTCTGGGCTCACTGCAATCGTCCCAAAGCACATCGGTGTTTCTTGGGCCAGGAAAGGATGCAACGGAAGATTCCAAAGGCATTTTTTAACTGCTAGTGAGAGAAGCGAAAAGCGTGTTTATGCTGCCCGCACGCTAGTGTCTTTTTATATATTTAGGCTCAGTTTAAGCCGTGTCAGCCTCGTAACGTTGCCTCGCAAAGACCCACTCCAAGCCCCTGCGGGAGGCCCAGGGGAAGCTTCTCACTGTCACAGGATTCCTGATCAGGATCTGATTTCACACTGACTGACAGCGTGAGGGTAGCGGAAGTCCCCAGAGAAGGCCGCTGTGGCTGTCTCCACCGCAAACACAGTAACCTCCAACACATCATTTGTGATTCCTCGTGTTCTCACCCACTGATGTCATCCCTGGTAGGAGGGACGAAGGTCTGAAGGGAATGGCTCTATATCACCCGGTCCCCAAACACTGGCAGACAAAAGCTAACGCTCGACAATAAAGCTTAGCCTTTGTCCACTGCTGGTTCCACCTGCCATAGTCGGGGCCTCTCCGGGACACTCTCCAGGGCTTGTAAAAATCCCTGTTTGGTGTCGGAAGCAGCTCCTGTTCTCACGGTATCAGCCCAGAGACAGCTTCCTCTGAAACCTGCAAAGCAGCCAGAAGTAACTCCTTTCTGAAGCTTCGGAAAGTTTCAGAAACTTTCTTTGGAACTCGCATACACCGTCCGCTGGATCTCCTGCTTCCCCTGTGAAGCCTGTAGCCCCATCCTCCCCCGGGGAAGGAAGGGACGTGTGTTATTTTCAGCCTCGTTCAAAGCAAGAAGTTGCACAAGCCTCAAGACAGACTCGAGTTTCCAGGAGCACTGAGTCTCTTTTGCAGAATTATTCAGAATGTTATTCAAAAAAAGTGGCCGGAAAACGGAGGTCCTTTTCCAACCAGCAGTGAAAGCCCTCCCCCCATAAAATTAGGGTGTACCTTGTCCAAGAGTTAGCTAATCACACGCGCATCAATGTATATGCCATGTTACAGATATTCTGTGCACATTGATGAATGTCTACCATTTATTGAGCACCTGCTGTGTACCAGGCTGTTTGGTTTAATCCTCGTAACAACGAGCCCAGTAACGTTGTTGCATTATTAGCACCCCCGTTTTCTGAAACAGGTTGCGACGCCTGGGGCCGTGAGACTTCTATACGACACCACGTATGCAGACTCAGGAAAGCCTGTATTAACAATGTCTTTTTATTTTGATGCTTTGACATCTTGGGGCCTGGCTAACCTGGAGGGACGGCCCCTCCAGAGCTAGCCCGTTCTTAGAGATCGTAACGGACTGGCCTATGCAAACCACCCAATCTAGAGCCCACAACCCAGCCACTCCATTGATCAGGCTCTCATACTGTAGGCCACTGGCCCTCCTCCTAATCACCCCCAAAGCCAGGTAGCAGACAAGTAGGGATCACAATAAAATCTTTTGCCCGTGTTTTCCCCTAATTTTGTGTCCTGATCGACCTTGATGGTTCCCAGTGTGGTGTGGTGCACCTGTCCTCGGGTACTGTGACAACCCATCTTTCCGATGACAATCACCCTCTCGTCTATTGCCCTCCCCTTACCGACATAATAAAACCTGCACTTAGAAACGAGTCTGACTGCAAAGTTCAGTACCTCCTCATGTCACTGTCTTTCCTCGAGGCTTATTATGTGCTAGGCAGCCTACCCCGTCAGAGCCCGGGCAAGGCTGAGACCAGTAGGGCAGGTTGGGTACACGTTTTAGGAGGCACTTACACTCAGATCCGTGCAAATGCCAGCCCCGCACTGACGCAAAGCAGTGAGCCTCTTCAGTCTCAACGCCGATGCCTATGTCCTGGGGCAACAAAGGTGAAAGAGTCAAATTCTGCCCTCAGTCTCATGGAGGAAAGAGGCAGGTAAACCAACAATTAGAGAGCAGCGCACTGGCTACTGGCATAGAAGTTCTCACAGGTGTCAGGGGAGCCCCAGGAGGGTCTCCTGATTTGGGGTGGGGGGCAGGAGGATCCCCTTGAATGGCAGCTCCAGGCATGGCTTCCAATACTTAGGGCTTGGGGAGCAAATGTACTAACATACACACAACCAAAGTGTTCTTTATTTGCAGGGGAATTTGTATTTCCACATTCCATTAAAAAAAAAAAAAAAAAAAAAGACAGTGAAATTGCATCCCATCTCCCTCTGGGATCTTTCAGACACATTCAAAAGTCAACTGTTTTACAAAGCAATATCTCATGCTGACTTTGAGGGATATCAAAAGGGTCCTGGTTTAGGGGCGCCTGGGTGGCTCAGTTGGTTAAGCGTCCAACTTCAGCTCAGGTCACGATCTCACAGTTCGTGAGTTCGAACCCAACCTCGGGCTCTGTGCTGAGAGCTCAGAGCCTGGAGCCTGCTACGGATTCTGTGTCTCCCTCTCTCTCTCTCTGCCCCTCCCCACTCATGCCCTCTCTCTCTGTCTTAAAAATAAATAAAACATTAAAAAAAATTTTTTTAAGTGTCCTTGTTTGGATAACAAATTATAGGATTTGCCTTTAGGAACACTAGGGAAGAGTGTGGAACACCATAGCATAGAGTAGCATAGCATAGAATACTTCTGTTAGAACTTCTGGAAGTCATAGCTATCATTTTGTCAACCATCTTAATTGATAAATGTGACACTAAGGCTCTGGGAGCTTAAATAATTTATACACCATCATGAACTGAAGAGTTTAGAATTGAATGAAGATTCCCTGACTCCAAGTTGTCCCGCGATTGAAAACCTTATCATAAAACCTCCTGAACTATGTGTGCCCTTTCAAATCCGTCTACATTTTATGACATCACCGATATTAACAACAAGACAAAGCGTCCATATGCAGAAACTAACAGCGAACTTTCAATCATGATTAAGATCAGAGGCAGATGCAATGCTAAAAGAACAAAAGTCTCCGTATCTCTTCTATTATTAAGATAAGAAAATGTTCACGTGTAAAAAACATTTGCTATCTCTTTCTTTCCTTGCCTATCTCTTCCATCTTCCCTCTCATCTGTACCCTTCCCGTCTAAATTTTAGAGAAATCACCCAATCCCTTCTCAGATATCTCTTTAACCAGCGGGAAGATATAGGATCAATTTTGCCATGGGTCCACGACTTAAGTTTTGAATTACTCTGTTGAGGTCTGGGCCAGCTGGAAGCCTCTCTTGCCTGATTCTGAAGATGTACATCGCAAGTCTTAAACACATCAACAATTACAAAAAACAATCTAGCGTTGAATTTCCCCCAGCAGCAGCTCGGCAAACACCTCAGGTGGCCTGAAAGAAATGAGACTGTCAGATTGCTTTGTTCCTGGGTCCAGCTGACCTCCCAATGGTCAAATCGCTGAAATAAGAACGTCAAAAGTTAAGCAAACAATGCAGGGCACAGGAAACTGTAGTAAACGGAAGGCTAATACGAAACCCAAGATTAAGAGTGAGGAGGAAATCTGTGGTTGGCTGCCTCCGCAATGACTCCGAGTGTCGGGCATGTTGGAGCTCTGGTCCCGTACCATTTCTTTGTGAACAAGGAAATCGCTGCACAGGCCACGAGATGCAACGGAAGTGGAAGAAAAACAAATATCAAGTGCTGGTTTTGAGGCAGAAGGTCCTTTGGAGAAAGGACAAGTGTGATCGTAGTCACAAATTGTGTCATCCAGACCAAGATGCACGCTGGCATCACCCGTGGACGGGGTGATCCTAGTTGAAACACTCAAACTAAGAGGGGCTGGGAACAAATAAAGAGGGATAAATTAGCTTCATCGGGGGTCTGGCTAATAAAGCTCTGTATATATCCTCAGGCAGCCAGGTGTGTGAGCAAGGAATATACTCATCTTCATGCTAAGAAGTTGCTAGAAACTGAATGCTTCTGTCTCCCCGAAATTTACACGTTGAAGCCCCAAACCCCAATGTTGGAAATGGAGCTTTTGGGTGGTGATGGGTTACCAGGCACGGAATCAGCTGACATCTTGATCCTGGACTCCCCAGCCTCCAAAACATGGCGTTTTGTTACGACATCCTGAGCAACGGAGTCAGATTTTGGTACTGAGAAGCGGGTGCTGCTGTAACAAATACCTGAAAAGTGTGGAAGCGACTTAGGAACCGGGTGATGGGCCAAGCCTGAAAGTGTTTTGAGGTGCATGGTAGACATATAGATGCTGGAGACGATCCCAGTGAGATCCCAGATGGAAATGGGAAGCTGGTTACTGGAGACTGGAAGAAAAAAGATCCTTGTTGGAAAGGAACAAAGGGCTTGGCTGAAATGTGATCCAGTGTTTTGTGGAAGATGGAACTTGTGGGTCATACAACTGGATATTTAGCAGATGAGATTTCTGAGCAAATCGTTCAAGGTACGCTGTGGGTCCCCCTCGCTGCTTATAGTCAAATGCAAAAGGAGACATGAATTGAAGAAGAATAAACAAAAAGGAACTGGAACTTGACTGCTTGAGAAACCACAGGCAGCTCCATATCGCAAAAAGTGAGAACGCTTGCTCTGAAGGGAAGACCACGGGTGTGACTGAAGAGCCATTTGATAAAGAGATCACGGGCACCGCTCTCGGACTGAAGCAGCCATCTCAGCAGATGTCAGGAATAGAGATGAGGTTATGCAAGCGAAACACTGCCATCTGGTACTAAAGGGAGCAGAAAAAGCAAGGCAGAATGAAGGAAGCCTTGTGGAGCTTCTCTAATCCTGCAGGACTGGACCACACAGTTATCTGGCACTGTGAACGTGTGATCTTCTTCAAGAGAAGGGAAGCATGACCCTCAAGGCAATTCAGACCTGATCGTGAACTGCCTCCACTGCCCTGGCTGCTGCCCAGAGCCTCGGGAACAGGGCTGCTCCAAGCCTCGAGAGCCGACCCCCACCTGGCAGAACCGTGAGGGCTGGACTGCCAACCCAGAGGGTCTGCAGATGGAACCACTGCCCTTGCGGGTCTAGAAAATGGGACTGCCACCCCAGTGGGCCTGGAGGGCAGGGCACTGGACTACAGATCACTTGGAGTTTGCCTTGCTAGGTTTTGTTTTTTTTTAACTTTCCTGGGACCTGTCACCCTTTCCTTCCTTCCTATTTCTCCCTGTTGGAATAGGATGTCTACCCTAGGCCTGCCCCACCATTATATTTTGGAAGTACATAACTTGTCTTGTTTGACAGATGGACGGCTGGAGAGGAGTTTTGCCTCAGGCTAAGTTATTCTTGCAGTCTATCTCATGTCTGATTTAGAAGAGACTTTTAAACTTTGGACTTTAGAGTTGATGGTATGACTGAATAATTGGAAGGTGTTGGGATGGAGCAAATGTATTTTGCATGTGAGAAAGACATGAACTGGGGGGCGGGGCAGAGGTGGATTGTTGTGGATTGATTGGTTTCCCCCACAAATTCATATACAGAAGGCCTAATGCCCAGGGTGGGCCTATCCCATATTTGGATATGGAGCCTTTAGGTGGTGATTAGAGTTAGGTTAGATCATGAGGGTGGGACCTCATGATGTCATTATTGGCCTTATAGAAGGGAAAGGGAGGGAGCAATCTTTCCCTCTTTCTCTCTGTCTCTCTGTCTCTCTGTCTCTCTCTCTCTGTTTCTCTCTCTCTCTCTCTCTCTCTCTCTCTCCATGTGCCTATACTGAGGACAGACCTAGTGAAGATGTGGCAAGAAGGCAACCATACACAAGCCAGGAAGAGATCCTTCACCAGAAGACAGTCATTTGACACCTTGATCTTGGATTTCCCAGCCATCAGAACTGCAAAAAAATTAACACGTTGTTTAAGGTATTTTGTTATGGCAGCCTGTGCAGACCAAGATTGTATACTTGACTTCTTTGTAAACAGGGATTTTTTTAATGTTTATTTATTTTGTGAGACAGAGATTGAGAGAGACAGTGTGTGTGTGCATGCTAGTGGGGGAGGGGCCGAGAGAGAGGGAGAGAGAGAGAATCCCAAGCAGGCGCCATGCCCAGCACCTAGTTGGACAAGGGGCTCAAACCCACGAGTGTGAGATCATGACCTGAGCCAAAATCAAGAGTCAGACACTCAACTGACTGAGCCACCCCGGCACCCCTGGGTAATCCGTTTGGAAGTAAGTAGGGTACCTGCATTTTGGCATTATACAAAAGCAATGAGCCTCAAATAAAATCAAGTGGGTTTCTGGAAGGAAGATCCACACTTGATAGAAAGGTCTACAGAAATGGAAGAGAACAGGGAGGTCTGGATCCTTTACTCTCCATTGGCACTGGCCATGGAGAGCCTATGGTTCCCTTGGGAATTTCTGCCAAGAATCTGGTGTTGGAGACCCAGAAAAATGTCCATTTTCTGCACACTGGGTTGGTGATATTGGAAGCTTGCCATTGATTTAGGTACAGAGGGTGAAATCCTGGGGATGAATATTTCTCTTTCTAGGCCCATCAGGCATAGAAAAACTATGGACTAGACGGCCTCCAGAATTCACTTATAGTAGGGAATGAAAGCAAATAAAATTGTTTTAATTTTATTTTGTTTCCTTTGTCCTAGTAGGGTCTGGATGGAGACAATCCTACACCATTTTAGACTGTAGATGTACGAAGACTTTTCAGGAGGTTTAATGTAAGGATCATATTCAAGAATGTGATGTTAGTCTGTATGAAATTTTAGGAAATGAGACTTGAAAATGGAGACGCTAAAGCTAAGTAAGTACAAGACAATGTAAGAATAAATCCATCATTAGACTACAGTCCTATCTGACCATGTAGAAAGTCAGGTGGCTGTTGCCCAAGGGGTCATGTTATGCTGGACCCCATCTACGTCCCATTTACCTTTTCTCAAGTGTGAACTTGGAGGGCAAGCTTCTGCAAAGCAGGGGTGATTTACCACTGTGACCGTACTGGGCAAGTGCTCTCTATACACCCACTGGTTGGTTGGGTCCCAGTCCTCACTTTGGTCTAACGAGCCTTCTCCCAGCCCATGAACTCCATGCCCAGGTGGCCATGCCTTATTAGGATCTGCAGACTGACCCCACTCTGAGGCTGGCCCTTCAGTGCCTTGTACAACCACTCTGTAGCAGGTCAACTGCCCATCCTCAACCCTTATCTATAGCCAGGTGTCCATGACTCTCAACGTCTAGCTCAAAAAAGGACATCAGCTGCCACATCTCTGCCTTGTTTCCCCTAATTCTCATGAGTAGACGCTTTCTTGGCTCTACCCTAGGCGATCTCAGCTTGTGTGACAAATAGCCAGGCTGGACAAGGTACAGGCACACTCTTTCCTAGGGAACTCTAATAGGCAAGACCACATCCGCATCTGTATTTGTTGTTCTTTGGCTGAAGTGTGTTGGGAGTTGTCTTTCAATTTGTGTCATATCCAGACTAATGTTTCTTATTTTGACTGCACTGAATAATTATTTGGAAGATCTAACTTAATTCAGCCTGAGATGGAGATTGCCAGACAAAATCACTGGCTTTATATATTAGACAAATACAAATGATTCTGTGGGTAAATATTTTTGCGTGTCTGGCTAAATACATGGGGAAAGCAGTGATTGACTTAATTGTGCCTTCAGTGTTGTTTCTGCACATCCCTTCGTTTAAAAGTGCATATGTTTCTGAAAAGTTTAGTCTCTGCCCTCATTTCAAACCCATGAAACTCAGACAAGTTGCTGTTATTTATTGACAAAAATAAAAAGTATAAACATCGCCAAAAATAATAAATTACAGAGAAGTATTAACTCTGTGTGCATCTATCCATCACTCCCTCCACATTGCCCACTCCACCGAGACAACAGCTTTAACCTTTTTCTGCTCGTAGATTGTTCGTGACTGTTTATGCTTATGTTGCCCTTTACTTTGTCCATTTTAGGACCTTCTCTATTAACATCCTGCTCAAGATAAATTTAGCATTCTTATACTTATTTCATCCTGCCTTTTCTGGCCCCCTCCTGCACCACCTCCTAATTTTTACAGTTCTATAAATATTTTAGCTTCCATTTCAGCTGTCTTTATAAAATTTTAAAAATACATCCAAACTTTTTTTTTTCCTTTTCATCTCTTTGAGCATTATATGCCTAGAATACCCGTATTATGCGATAATAATATTCGTGCACTCGTCTTCCTCTCCCACCATCACATCCATTTTGCTTTGTCATCGCTGAGGCCGCTGACGCTTCTTTTCTTTCCTCTTAAGTATGTGTTCTGTGCTTAGTTTGTCAGTGTTCTCCGGTATTTGAAAGCCAGGAAAGATCCCTAAACGGAGTCAAAGCCCTGAGCAATCAGGTGCAGTGGGCACATCACAAGAACTTACTAGACTTTCCAATACGCAGCGTCTATCCATATGTGGCTATTTGTCTTTAAATTAATGTTGGAGTTAAATAAAAGTTAGAATTCTGTTCCTCAGTCATGCTAGCCACATTTCAAGTGCACAGTAGCTCCCTGTGGCCGGTGGCTACCGTATCAAAAAAGGAGGTATGGAAAATTCTATAGACATGGAAATGTCCATTTCTGCATTTCTAGATGATGGGTTCTCAGTAGGCGAGATGGGAAAGAGACTAGATGGTCTCCAAACTGTCTCCTGACTCTAAACCTCTAAGCTCCTACAACCAAATGTGACTTTTTCCCCGAGTTGCTGAGATAAACCCTCCCAAAGCCAAGATTGGTCAAAGGTGCCCAAAACAAGTGGCGGAAAGAAAAAAAAAGAGGTGCTTTCAGGAATACAAGCCCCAGGCCAGAAAGAAAAAGGAAAGCATTCTCACCAGAGGTCTGCTTTGGGATAACGGGGAGCGATGGCAAGTGTTTAAGCAACGTCTTCCGGCTGCCGTGATCCCTGTTATCGTGCACATGAAACTCGTTCAAGGTCAGTCTAGCACGTGCCACGCAGTGTCTTATTTTCCCCTCTTCAAGGGCTTTTCCCCTACGTAGCCATTTTTACTTTATTTTATACTCACGTGCTTGTGCTTTAAAGCACATTAGAACTGTATAGACCTGAGTGCTAAGTGCTAGCGAAGTTAGAAATCAGAGTTGCTTTCAGTTAGTTTCGCGACACTCATCATTCCGGCGGCAGCAGCAAAGAAGCGAAAAACTGACGTGTGCAAAGAAATGTCACGCTTAGGAGAGTATGTGTGCATTTGTCTATTTCGCGCCAGCTACTTGGAGATGTCTGGTGATTAGCTATGTCGTGTCATGACCAGGGGACCGATGCATCTCTGACAAAGGGGATACGTCAAATCCCTTGTGTCAGGAAGCAACCCCATCGGTTTTCAGTGTTTCTTGAGTGGGGCAGTGCTTCCCGGGGAGATCTTGGCTCTCACCACTGTGGGAAGGCACGGTGGGTGGTGGGCGGGAAGAGACGGTGAAAGATAACGGGTGAAAATGATATCACAGAAGGATCCAAAATAGAGAAGGGCAATTACTGAAGCCAATTAGTAAACTCGAGCTTTTCCTCTATTATAAAAATAGGCAAAGTATCCCCACTGGAATGCCAGCAGTGTGCCAGCTGCGTGCAGTTTAAGTCCTTCAAAGGATTAAAATGCCCAGCTCCGTGATGTCTTACGTGCCACTGTATCTGCCTGGGACCCCTTAGGTGGCCAGTGAATGCGGGTGTGTAATTGGTCCCATGGCGTCCACGGAGTCTGGTGGCAGCACGGAGATGAGTTGACAGGCTTGGGATTCTGTAACCTGAGCATCAGACCTCGCTATGATTTCACTCCTGGGAAATAGACAGGCTTCAGCTCCTGCAGGCTTTTTGAGCTTCCTCTTCTGTGACAGGGAGAGCATACTATGTGTCAGGACACAAGGATTTGATTTGGGGGTTTTCGTTTATTTTTCTTTTTCTTTTTCTTTTTCTTTTTATTTTTTTTAGCAGCATAAACAACAAATCTCTAAGATCCTATGCTGAGAAATTATTTAAATGTTATGAATGTATTTATAAAATGCTTCCTCTCTGAGGCCTCGGCTTTGATAAGTAGGAGACAGTAAAAGGCAATGAGGGTAATTTATTTGCAGAAGAGAAGTCAGAACTGATAGACCAAATCGTTTTCAGCGGCCTTCATCACATCACAGAGGTTTACATCATTCACTACCTGTCCGCTCTTATACCCGTCCCCTAGCTTCTCTGCCAGTCTTGAAGCTCCCGAGGTCTGGGACTCCTTACATCACCCGGGGCTCCCTTACCCCCACCCTGGGTTCTAGTGCGGTCCACCATTGGGAGGTTTCAGCAGGGGTTTAGGACAGAGAGCGATCGAGAATTTATGCCGGAGGTCATTTATGCTGAGATGCTTCCATGTCTCAATTGCAGTAAGAGCCCAGCCCGTCTAGAATGACATTTATGTCAAGTGATCTCAAATTCTCAGCTTGAGTACCATGAGCGTTTGTTGTTACTGGGGTTTTTTTTTTCCATTTTTGTTAGTCCCGGGGCATGTCAGCAACCCTTGTGTTCCCAACCTCATCTCTGCAGTCACCAAATTAAGTGCTCTTTGGTTTCTTTGTTGTTGTTGTTGCTTATGTATTTAAATTCAAGTTAGTTAACATATATGTAGCCTTGGTTTCAGGAGTAGAATTCAGTGATTCATCACTTACCTACAACACCCAGTGCTCATCCCAACAAGTGCCCTCCTTAATGCCCATCAACCATTTGGCCCTTCTCCCACCCACCTCCCCTCCAGCAACCCTCAATTTGTTCTCTGTATTTAAGAGTCTCTTATGGTTTGCCTCCCTCTCTGTTTTCATCTTATTTTTCCTTCCTTTCCCCTGTGTTCATCCATTTTGTCTCTTAAATTCCACCTATGAGTGAAATTATATGATACTTGTCTTTCTCTCACTGACTTATTTCGCTTGGCAAGGACGCGCAGAAAGGGGAACCCTTGGGCACTGTTGGTGGGAATGCGAACTGGTGCAGCCACCCTGGAAACAGTGTGGAGGTTCCTCAAAAAATTGGAAATAGAACTACCCTATGACCCAGCAATTGCACTACTAGGTAATTATCTGAAGGATTCAGGAGTGTTGGTTCAAAGGGGAACGGGCACCCCCGTGTTTATAGCAGCCTAGAAACAAGAGCCAAATGTGTGTGTGTGTGTGTGTGTGTGTGTGTGTGTGTGTGTATAATGGAATGTTACTCAGAAATCAGAAAGAATGAAATCATGCTGTTTGCAACAATGTGAATGGAACTAGAGAGTATTATGCTAATAGAAATAAGCCAGTCAGAGAAAGACCAAATTGAGTTCTCTTTGAAATCTTCATTTCCTTTTTTATTCTGATACCTGTCAGATACATGCAGTTCTCAGGCTGGAAACCGGCCCACACATCACTTCTCAGCTTGGTCTCAGTACTAGGATTTAGTGGTTCTAATTATTCTCTACCAGGTTAGAGATGGATAGAAGAGAAGTCACACGAACGCAGAGCTGTTTTTACCCAACTAATGTGTGATCGGGTTGAGGCTCAGAGCAGTTCAACTCAGCATCAAAACCATGCAATGACACCGTTAATCGAGTTTTAGCCTTATCTCAGATATAGGAATTGTGTTTTCGCCTGGTTTCTGATCTGGTCCCTATTTTGTGCCCCAGTAGAAGTTCATCCTTTACTCCAAACCTCTGTATCCGTAGATACCCCCCTCCTGTTTCCCATTACAGTGCTCTATCCACCTGACAACTGAGGCCCAGGGATACCCCCACATAACTTTGCCAAGGCCACAGTAGCTTCGTGAGCCCCACATAATTGGCTATCTGCTACTGGCCTTCCTCCAGCACAACCAGAGTCAACCTCACACTGCAAGGTGCATCTGAACCCACTTGCATACCTAAACTTTAGGAAA
The DNA here is from genome assembly GCF_018350215.1 of Panthera leo. Lineage (NCBI taxonomy): Eukaryota > Metazoa > Chordata > Mammalia > Carnivora > Felidae > Panthera > Panthera leo. Next base: position 154,929,674 of record NC_056687.1, read on the forward strand.
ACAACTCCCCCAGGTTCAATCAGGTCATAGGATGCCCTAGCTAGTCTCTCAAAGGTGCACTAAGCTTCTTATTCTTTCTGACTTAAGCTTCTGTATGTCTCCAATGACAGACGGCATCATCGACGGAGTCCAAAAGCGTTGCAACATTTTTATTGGCGTTTAAGACACAGAGGCCTATACGATGGCCTGCCCCCAAAAAGCGAGGAGAGAAGTTGTCCTGAGCCTGAAGTTAATACAGGCAATCTTATACCCAAGAAAAGACTTCTTCCTCCTGCTGCAAATTCAAACATCCAAAGGAAATGGGAACAGACAAGCCCTCTGGAAGCAGCTGTTATGTAACCCTTGCTGACCAAAATCTGATTCCCTCTCTATCGAAATACTGCCGTTTAAAGGTAGGTTAAATGAACATTTCTATTCAGAACTCTCCAGAGAGTTTGGAACATTTTAATACCGAGTAGAATTTAATGAGTCTTTAGATATTCATAATGTCACTTTCTGCCCTTCATTGTTCTGTGCGTGAAATGTTTCCTGAGAAATGGACCTTAAAAGTAGGTCCGATAAGGACTTGGGTTCTCAAATGAAACAAACAACATCTGTGCCTCCTCGAAAATAATTGCTTGTATAGTTTTAATTGTCATATGGTAGCACACTAGGGCCGAAAATGAGGCAAAAAAAAAAAAAAAGAAAAGAAAAGAGAGAGAGAGAGAGTATAGATTCTTGTAATCAAGTCTCCCAGCCTCAGGGAAAAAAGTCCCCTTGAACATCAGAAAAGAATGTTTCTGAAACGGGGATACAGAAGGGAAATGAGTGGGCGAGTGAGTGGGTTGGGCAAAGCGGGAGGAAGGACAGAGATCTGTGGAGCCCTGGGCCCTCTACCTTTCCATTTTCACACTGAGGACTTTCAGATGCGTTTCCTCCTTCATTTGTCACAAGGACTCCATGTGGCAGGAGCAATGCAGTTTAACAAAGGAGGAAACGAAAAGTCAGATTATAAATAAATGACCAGCTTCACGCCATTAGTGTCAGGCGTAGAACTTTAAATTGTGGCTCCTCAGCCGCTCTGTACCCACACACTTTGCCATTAGCTCTGCAGGGCTTTTTGCAGCGTGGGGAGCAGGGCACATGGCTTGTGGCTTCTGTCACACAACGTCGCTTGGGTTACGGACCTCAGAAGTGATGGTGTGTTAGTTCCGACTCTGGCCTTAACGGGCCTTGTGCGCCCGCCCCAATCGTCCTCTCGAACCTCTGCCATCATGAGGAAGAGAATATTCTGGGGCTAGTCCCCTGGACCCAAGAGGAGGAGGAGAGTCCCCTGGACCCAAGAGGAGGAGGAGACACACATGAGCAGACAGTCTCCCCTCCCAACCCGGCCTGGATCTCTAGACAGTGTCAGACATGTGAATCTATCCAAGACCATCTAACCCTAGGTCAACCGACCTCCATGGCCACACTTACTGTTGGACGTCCGTGAAGTTCTATGGTGGTCCATTATGCACTGAGAACTTCACTTGTGCATTGTCTTGGAGGTAGGCTACTGGTTTTCAAGAGTTCATAAATGGAGTCCGGTCATCAGATCCATGTTTCCTGAGAAGTCTGAAATGGAAGCAGGTCAAAATGAGCAGGTTGTTGTGTGGTTCTACCCAAATGTGGTTTATTCCTAGTCCTCCAGTGAAACGTGTTCTACCACGGCGCCTTCCTTCCATGTCCGTACAAGGGCCAGCATTAAGAGCCTTTGGAGAACGTTTCATCTCTACTTCTCATATCCAAGGAGTGCAAACTCTTTCTGGGGAATTCATGACGCAGGATAGACCACACCTCCCTTGGGTGATTTTACCGCAAAACTGGTGCTGACCGTATCTGTCATGCTTTTGTTTGAGCCGAATCAGTGAGACCCGTGTAGGCTTGGGATCCACGGCCAGCAGCTTTGTGAATTTAGTGGCTTCGTGGCTCAGCTACAGGCATGTTTCATAACCTCTACAATCCCTCCTCATGAAGAAAGCCAATAAATCTCCCCACGAGAGAAAGAATATAGATCAGCGATGAAGATCATGGACACACGAGCTGAAGGCGAGTCCTACAAATGCCCTAAGCTTCGTGATGCTGGGCAAAGCGTTGCCCAACTCTAGACCTCGCTTTTCTCATCTGTAAAATGGAGGGACTGGTCACCTCACATGAGAAACACGCGGAGAGTCATTCGCACAATCCCTGGCACACGGGCCAGACGAGTGTGTGGCTAACTCAGGACACGGGCCAGTGAGGGGTACTCCCATAGTCAGAGGTCACCCTTCCGTGGGTGGCCTTTTCTGCTGCCACTGCAGCAGAGTCAGTGAGGTTTCGCTCTGAGAATTCTTTATTCGTGCTAAATCTCAGCCAACTTGCATCCCTCGTGTGTATGGTCATCTCCCCAGTCACCAAAGAGACAGCTAGGCCTAGAATATGCAAGCGTCATTAACTGTGGACTCAACATACTTGGCAATGGTGAACGTGCATATCACATATTTGCACTTCACAAATTAAAATCACATTTGAGGGGCGCCTGGGTGGCGCAGTCGGTTAAGCGTCCGACTTCAGCCAGGTCACGATCTCACGGTCCGTGAGTTCGAGCCCCGCGTCAGGCTCTGGGCTGATGGCTCGGAGCCTGGAGCCTGTTTCCGATTCTGTGTCTCCCTCTCTCTCTGCCCCTCCCCCGTTCATGCTCTGTCTCTCTCTGTCCCAAAAATAAATAAAAAACGTTGAAAAAAAATAAAATAAAAAATAAAAAAAATAAAATCACATTTGATTATCTTCAGGTTCCAGATTTTTTTGTGCAAAAAAAGATTTTTTTTTTCTTCCAGTAATTGGCTCAGATAAGAATGAAAACATCCACATAAATTCTTTTAGTTGAATGTTCCCTTTCTTCGGTCTCCCTCCCTCTCTCTCTCCCTCTCTCTCCCTCCGTCCTTTCCTCTCTCCCTGTGACCCTCTCTTCCTCCCTCCTTCTCACTTTCTTCTTCCCTCCCTCCTTCTTTCTCTCTCCCTCCCTCCCTCACTGTGTCCCTCCCTTCTTCCCTCCCTCCTTTCGTCCCTCTTTCTCTCTCCCTTCCTCCTTCCCCATCCCCACTCTCTCTCTCATAACTGCACAGTAAAGAGTGACGAGGAATCTGAAACTAAATGAAATTAGCCTCAAATTCCACTACAGATCACAAACACAGTCTATACACGTAATGTTTTCCATTTAAAGCTAGAAGCTGAAAAATAGTTTAATAACCAAGAAATTGAGAAAAGTCAGGGCTCAACACATGCTCGCATGGCGTACCCCCCGCTCCTTCATTATCTCTGTCCCTTCGCATCAGGGAAGCAGTTAGACTTCGAAGGAAGAAACACAAGAGTTAAGTGAAGAACGAGGTGAAAGGAGCTAATAAATTCGTTTCACTTAGTAGATTTCCAGCTGGTAGGTCCTTTTTAATGGGTAGAGGGAAAGGAGAGAAAAGTCAGGCTGAGTGACTCATCAGATCCCACAACGTGGGAGAATTAGATTTAAGTGAAAAAGGATGTTTCCTAGGAAACTACATGATCTGCTTGTGGAACATCAAACAAGTACAATTTCCTAACAACAACCGCGACTAAATTGATCTACCTCAGACAGCTTTATCAGTAGGGGGGAGATTAGCTGCCTTTTGTGTTTTCTTAGTTACTATCATCAAATTGTCGATTATGTGACAGCTTCAGAGGCTGCATTTCTGACCTTCCGTAAGGACAGCTATGGTATTTGCTGTTATGCAATCGGCAAATAGTTTTCTCTATTTCCCATCCCTTTCCCATCTCCCCCCAAACCCTTGCAACATATGCCTCTTCATCAGCCCTTGGTAACTTCAGTCGAAGCTTCTAATACCTTCTGCAGCAAACCACAAGATTCAGTCATTAGAACCACTAAAAATATCCTTCCAGCTTTAGTCATCCAGGGATCTAAATTAACTTACTCTCTTTTAACCATGACAGCGAAGAATCTGTAATTCACACTAATAGGGCAGGGGAGGTTGGTCTGGATGGGAAAATGGAGAAAATGGTCTGAAAATAAGTGGGAGACATTTTTTTAAAAAATAGTGTATTATCACATGCACATAGAGTATTTAACTCAAATATGTTAACCACAGAGTCTATTTGAAATCTTTCGTTCAAAACAGGATTCTAATTAGCATACTAATTGTTCGGAAAGCAGAGCCTTGCCTTTCAAAGACGTCGATTATTCATAAGATTCTGAAGAGTTTTCTGGAATAACAGACTTGATTCCTGTGGCTCGGAGAAGAGACTCACTTTGCCCTCACCACCTCACCACAGCTGGGAGAGCTTTCATGATCCCTGCCGTTGTCTCATGCCCGTTGTCACTGTGATAACAACGGCAGTTACAACTTAACCCACTGATCCCTTCAACGAAAATTAATTTCACATCCGATATAAGCTAGACACCGTTCTACTTGTGAGTACTAAGGCAGCTAAGACCCCCCCTCCCAGAATCACCCTCTAGGAGAAGGAGAGACAAGGAAAAAGTTCAGTAAACACATTAAACTTCTACACGGAAAATAAAATTGAGTTATCTGACGGAATGATTGGCGTAAGGATTTACTTGGGATCCATTCCTCTCAACCTACCTGAGGTCCTTATCTTAGGGAACCCGGGGATCCCCCTGCCCCAATCTGTTTCGGGCCAAAACGTTTTTCCAATACAATATAAATAATTTACCAGAAGAATAAGATGACAATGCAGGCCCAATTTTTGTCATGATCACATTCAATAGGCATAAAATGACTTCATCAAATGGCTATAGAATTTTCTGAATGCTTACTGGCAATTACTACTCTTACCTAAATCATAGGCCGGTAACAAACAGATTGCAGGGGTCCCTGCCCTCACACCACACTTGGAGAGTAACTTACACCCGCTCTAGTCAGGGCGGCTGGCTCTGGAGCTCCAAACACTGTCTCACATGGGAAATTATATGGTCGCCTGCCATAGTACAGGCAGGCTTTTGTTTGTTTATTTATTCTTGAGAGAGAGAGAGTGAGTGCACAAACGGGAAGGGCAGACAGAGAGGGAGACACAGAATCCGAAGCAGGCTCCAGACTCCAAGCTGTCAGCACAGAGCCTGTTGTGGGGCTCGAACTCACGAACCGCAGGACATGACCTGAGCTGAAGTCGGATGCTTGACCGACTGAGCCCCCCAGGCGCCCCACGGTAGGCTCTTAATAGACGTCGGTCAATTAGCAATGGTTTAGTTAGGGACTCTAGATTTTTATACTTCAAGGGTCTAAATTGTTTTTTTGCATCCAGTCTAAATATCTAGCCATCTGCATTTTGATTATTGTTTCTTAGGCAAAAATATGTTTAGAAGCCCAGCTAACCATCTTCCAAATGAATTGTTGGAGACCATTTGTTTACTGTAGCTACTATAACTGAGTGATTTACCCTGCACCAGGTAATATGGTGAGCACTTTACACGTATAATCTCATTTTGATTTTCAAATGCCCCTAAAAGACGAAGCTATTATTATCCTCCTGTACATCAGGAAATGAACATTTTTACATGTGTGCCTAGAGGTGTCGGTTCCCTCCAACATTTTATTGGAGTGTGTAATTATATTCCAAAGATGAACATCTGACATTCTCAATGTGTCAGTTATCAAGCCCATTAAAAGTCCTTTTGCTGTGTGTGAAACAGTGTCATGGAAAGTCTAGGGAACGGGAAGAAGTTTTGTCCCTCTTCAGGCGTGGTGAAAGACCCAGGAGGAAACTCAAGTCCAGACACCGGGCAGGTAATACAAAGCTTTTACCTAGAGTTTAGGGAGGTGACAGATCATGTGCGTTGATTCAGGGAAGGCCCTTCTCTGGTTCTATTTACTCACTTACCTATTCCCTTTTATTGCCACCATGCTTCTTTTCCCAACTCTTCTTGGGCACGTTCTAATGTGTCCAACATTCATCCTTTTATTTGTGTATATTCTTAATTTACATCAACAGTATTGGCTTGTGAATGTCCGTCACCTTTTTTTCCCCTTCTGGCACCCCATTTTGAGATCTAACTAGGCTGCCGTGTGTGAAGTTAATATCTCACTGCCAACCGCTGTGGACCCACCTCATTTTGCTTAACCAATATTGCAGAAATGGGCACTTTCACAAGCACTGCACAGACCAGCCTCACCTACAGCTCCTTCCTGTCCTTTGTGAGAATATATGTATGGACATACTTCAAAGGTACTGGCATACCTTAATTGTGGATTTGGTTTCGGATCATCTCAATAAGGCAGGTCAATTTTTATTTTTGATTTCCCAATGTACATAAAAGTTATATTTACACTATAGTCTATTGCGTGCGATAATGTTATGTTTAAAAAATATAAGTACCTTCATTTTAAAAATGCTTTATGGCTAAAAAGTGGTAACCATCACCTGAGCTGTCAGCGAATCGTAATCTTTTTTGCTGGTGGAGGGTCTTACGTTGATGTTGATGGCGACTGACTAATCAGACTAGTGGCTGCTGAAGGTTGGGGTGGCTGGGGCAATTTCTTAAACTAAGAAGCAATGACATTTGTGGCCTCAGTTGACTCTTTGTTTCATGAAGGATTTCTTTGTAGCAGGAGGTGCTGTTTGATAGCATTTTACCCACAGGAGAACTTCTTTCAAGATTGGACTCGATGCGTTCCAACACTGCCACTGCTTTATCGATGAAGTTTATGTAATATTCTAAATCCTTCGCTGTCATCTCAACCATCTTCACAGCATCTCCACCGGGAGTAGCTTCCATCCCAAGAAACCACCTTCTTTGCTCATCGATAAGAAGCAACTCCTTATCATGAGTTTCATCATGAGATTGCCAGTAATTCAGGCACACCTTCAGGCTCCATTTCTAATTCTAGTTCTCTTACTCTTTCTACCACAACCGCAGGCCATCCGTGAATTTGTTAGCAACTTCTTCCAAATTCCTGTTTAAGTTGGCATTTCTACCTCTTCCCATGAATCACAGATTTCTTCGTGGCATCTAGAATAGTGAGACCTATCCAGAATGTTTTCAACTTCCTTTGCCTGGATTCTTTACAGGAATCACCATCTACGGCAGCTATAGCCTTATGAAATGTGTTCTTCAATAGTAAGACTTGAAAGTCAAAATTCCTTCTTAATCCATGGGCTAGAGAATGGATATTGTGATAAGAGGCATGAAAACACCTCCAGCAGAACTCTTGGGTAACCAGACTCATTGTCAAAGAGCAGCGATATTTTGAAAGCAATCTTATTTTCTGAGTGGTAGGTCTCAAAGGGGGCTTAAGAGATTTAGTAAACCATGTTGCAAACAGCTGTGCTCTCATCCAGCCTTTGTTGTTCCATTTCTAGAGTACAGAGTAAATTTCGCATAATTTTCAAGGGCCCTGGGATTTTCAGAATGGTAAACGAGCTTTGGTTTCAGCTTAAAGTTACCAGCTGCATGAGCCCACAACAAGAGAGTCACCCAGTCCTTTGGAGCCAGGCACTGACTTCTCCTCTCCAGCTATGAAAACCCTAGATGGCATCTTTTCCCAATAGAAGGCTTTTCCATCTACATTAAAAACTTGTTTATGATAGCCACCTTCTTGAATTACCTTCGCTAGATCTCTGCATTGCTTTCTGCAGCTTCCACATCAGCACTTACCACTTCACCTTGCACTTGATGTCATGAACTCAGCTTCTTCTTTCCCTAAACGTCAAGAACCATTTTCTGCTAACTTCAGATTTTTCTTCTGCAGCTTTCTCAATTCTCTTGGCCTTCACAGACTTGAAGAGAGTGTTGGCCTTGATCGGATTAGGCTTTGCCTTAAAGGAGTGCTACGGCTGCTTTGACCTCTCCAGACCCTTAAAACTTGTCCCCCATCAGCAATAAAGCTGTTCGGCTTTCTTGTCACTCATGGGCTCACTGGAACACTTTGAATTTACTTCAAGAACTTCTCCTTTGCAAGAAGCCTAGCTTTCGGCCTAACTCAACGTTCAATACGCCTTCCTCGCTAGGCGTGAACATTTCCATCTTTTGATTTTAAAATGAAAGACATGCTGGGGCACCTGGGTGGCTCAGTCAGTTAAGTGTCCAACTCTTAATTTCAGCTCAGGTCATGATCTCACGGTTTGTGAGACACGGAGGGATTGAGCCCCGTGTCGGGCTCCATGTTGACGGCACAGAGCCTGCTTGGGATTCTGTCCCTCTCTCTCTCTGCCCTTCCCTCACGTGCGTACTCTCTCTCTCCCCGTCTTTCAGAATAAATACATAAAACTTTCAAAATAAAATGAAATGAAAGACATGTGATTCTTCTTTTCACTTGAACACGTAAGAGACCGTTGTAGGATTATTAGTTGACCTTATTTCAGTGTTACTGCGTAAAACTACAATAATAACATCAAAGATCACTAGTTCCTGATCATCCAGATGTAGCAAATAAAATAATGAAAAAGCCTGAAATAGTGTGACAATTACCAAACTCTGACACAGAGACATGAAGCAGCGAATGCTCTTGGAAAAACGGCACAGCCAGACTTGCCCGAGACAGGGTTGCCATAAGCTTCAATCTGTAAACAACAACAACAACAAATACACAAAACGCGCGTAATATCTACAAAGCACAAGAAAGTGAAGCACAATAAAATGAGGTGTGCGTATGCATACACAAAGACACACACCCAGGAGCAAAGGGGCTGGAGCAGAGGTTGTACATCCATGGAATGCACAAGTCTAGATGGATTATTCCCCAGAATGACCACACAACATCCCTAACTCCCCCAGCAGAGCGTGAAAATTCTAGAACCCCACAGTCTACATAAAACAGCCATGTTATCTATAGTCATCATGTTGTACATTACAGCCCTAGTAATTATTTCTTCTTCTTTTTTTTATTTTTTTAATGTTTATTTATTTTTGAGAGAGAGAGAGACAGAGACAGAGCGTGAGCGGGGGAGAAACAGAGAGAGAGAAGGAGACACAGAATCCAGAGCAGGCTCCAGACTCCCAGCCGCCAGCACAGAGCCCAACGCAGGGCTCCAACCCACAAACTGCGAGATCATGACCTGAGTCAAAGTCGGACGCTCAACGAACTGAGCCACCCAGGCACCCCGGTAACTGTTTCTTACAATTAGAAGTTTGTAACTTTTAACCACCTTCCTCCAACTCCCCCTCCCCCCACCCTCTGAGACCTCTAGTTACCACAAATCTGATGTCTTTCTAGGAGTTAGTTTTTTAGATTCCACATAGAGGTGAGATCACACGATATAGCATTTGTCTTTCTCTGTCGGACTTATTTTCCTTAGCGTAATGCCTTCAAGATCCATCCATGCTGTAGCAAATGGTAGGATTTCCTTATTTTTATGGCTGAATAATATTCCACATATATAATACTGGACAGATAGATGATGGACACACCCACACCTTAATTTCCTTATTCATTTATTTATTGATGAACACTAGGGTTTTTTCATGTCTTGGCTATTGTAAATAATACTACCGTGAACATGGGATCGCGGACACCTTTGTGAGTTAGTGTTCGCATTTCCTTTGGACATATTCCCAAAAGTGAAATTGCCGGGTCCCATGGTACTTCTACTTTTCAGTTTTGGGAGAGCCCTTCATACCGTTTCCCCTACTCTTTTCCATTTACTGTCCCACCGATGACACACCAAGGCATTTTTATTTTGTAAGCTCCCTCCTGCTCTCCGCATTATCCTCATTTCTTCCTTCTTCTTTTTATTTCTTGGTTTAGTCTCTGACTGTGACGCCAGGCTTTCCTCAACTGTTGGTGGTTCTGCCTTAGTGTTTATATAGTAAGACACTGGCCAGCCACCGCTGGATGAGGGCATGGCTGTCCAGGGGGTGGCATCGCTGGTTGGTAACTGGGCTCCCCCATTTTCAGCAGAGTCCACAACTTTCCTCAACTCCAGGTCTGTTTCTCTTGGACTTGTTAATTTCTCCAGAGAGAAATTCTCTCTCGATCGGGGATATAAATTGGCTTTCCTGAATCTCTGACTTTCATTTTATCCCCATAATTTCATGCTGTGCCTTCACACCCATATGGATATTGGATTCCCCAAGAGCGAAGTCCCTCTGCTTTTAAAATAAGGTTCTGGTCCTTTGAGGGAATAGAAGAAGCAGTTGAGCAAGATGGGGGAAGCGATCTGAAGTACGCATTTCTTATACAGACTTTCTGTCAGTCATCCCCATTAGTCTCATGTACTCCCCAACTTTTGGAGGTTCTTGAAGCCCCCAGTCACTAGGGTATGTGTGTATACATGTGGTGGGAGGAGGGGGGCAGGTTCTGTATTTTGAGGAGACTTTCCACCCTGTGAAGTTAGGTATCCATTTTCCCAGGTCTGTTAAGTCCATTATTCCTCACCTATCTGCTCTCGAGTGCCTTGGATTTTACAGCTCTCATTTCCTCTCCCGTATTTTTTACCACAAGTTGTTTCCAGTTTATTTCATCCCTTTGCTGTCATTTTTGTGAGATTTCAGAAAAGTGTAGAATTAAACGCCCATGTTGCATCCACTTGTATCATTAGCAAGAAAAAGAATTACAGGTGTTGTTTTTTAACAGATTTACAACACATCCTTTGATAGAGTTCATGGTCACTGTGCCTGTATTTCCTTCTCCAGAGACAGTCTTTATAAGTGAAAAAGAAAATGTGGCGATAAAAAATATCGTCTTCTTAGGGAGTCTGGCTGGCTCAGTCAGAAGAGCATGCAACTCTTGATCTCAGGATTACAGGTTTGAGCCCCATGTTGGGTGTAGAGATTACTTAAATAAATAAAGCTTTAACATTTATAGACACAGTCTTCTCTAAAACTGTTGAATTGTGCCCCCCTAAAAAAGATATGGTAAGGTTCTAATGCCTAGTCCTTCAGAATGTGACCTTATTTGGAAATAGGGTTGTCGCAGATGACATTCACTGCCCATGAGGTTATATTGGAGTAGGGTAGGTCCCCGATCCAACATGACCTTATATGAAGACGACCGTGCGAAGACAAGAGACACAGGAAGAATGTGTGAAGAGGGAGGCAGATATTGGAGTGATGCCTCTCCAAGTCAAGGAACGCCAAAGATTGCCAGCCATCATCAGAAACGAGAAGAGAGGCACAGAACAAATTTCCCCTCAGAGTTCTCAGAAGGAACCAAACCATACCAACACCCAATCTGGAGCAATTTTGTTATGACAAGGCTAAGAGACTAATACAGATGTCTGTACCGAGAAATGGGATGCTACTGTAACAAATACCTAAAAATGTGGAAATGGCTTTGAAATTCGGTAGTGGTATAAGTTGGAAGAATTCTGCGGTGCATGATAGAAAAAGCCTGTATCGGGGCGCCTGGGTGGCTCAGTTGGTTAAGCGTCTGACTTCGGCTCAGGTCATGAGCTCCCAGTTCGTGGGTTCGAGCCCCGCGTCGGGCTCTGTGCTGACAGCCCGGAGCCCGGAGCCGGCTTCAGATTCTGTGCCTCCCTCTCTCTCTGCCCCTCCCCCGCTCATGCTCTGTGTCTTGAAAATAAATAAAACATTAAAAAAAATTTTTTTAGAAGAAAAAGCCTATATTGCCTTGAAGACATTGTTGATAGAAATATGGACTGAAGATGGTCCTGGTGAGGTCTCCGATGAAAATAATGAACACCCTAGTGGATGTCAGAGGAACAACAACCCTTGTCATAGTTTCAGAGAACTTGATTGCATTATACTCACCTGTTTGTTTTGTTTTGTTTTAAATAAATCTTATAAAGGGGGCGCCTGGGTGGCTCAGTCGGTTGGGCGACCGACTTCAGCTCAGGTCATGATCTCGCGGTCCGTGAGTTCGAGCCCCACGTCAGGCTCTGTGCTCACAGCTCAGAGCCTGGAGCCTGTTTCAGATTCTGTGTCTCCCTCTCTCTCTGACCTTCCCCCATTCATGCTCTGTCTCTCTCTGTCTCTAAAATGAATAAACGTTAAAAAAAATTAAAAAAAAAATAAATCTTATAAGGGATGACTTTGGATACTTAACTGCAGAGATTTCCAATCAGACTGGCAAGATCGAACTGGTTTCTCCTTGCTCTTTGTAATAAAATGCTGTCTGAGGAAAAATATAAATGGAAGGAGGAAATGCTAAGTGGAAAGGAAACAGGGCTTAATGACTTGGGATATCCAGATAGGATGCTCTGAAAATAGGGCCAAGCTTGTGGTTGGGCAACAATTTGCAACAGAGTTTAGGTACGGGACTCACTGATTCAATGCCACATCTCAGCAGTAACTGGACATAAGATGTGGTTCTGTGAGAAGGAACTGTGGAGAGCCCTTGTCTAAGGTTGTGATCCCTTAAATGCCCACAGAATACCAAGAAGCTTTTGAAAATTTTCTACGAGCAGAAACACCGCATGCCTGGACTGAGGACAAAGATAGGATGAAGTGAAAGGAAGAATAACTCTCAAGACAGAGTCAGATTCCGAGGCTTGAGGCAAGGGGGCCTCCTAGTCTCCAGCGGGAAGGGTTGTCACCCAGCGCCAAAGGGAGTAGGGCCACCCCCTCAAGACCAGAGGACAGAGCGTCAAGTCTGAAAATTATCCTTAGGCCTTAGAATTTGTCCTGTTGGATTGAAAACATGCTTTAGACCAGTGATGCCTTTCTTTCCTTCTCATCTCAACCTTTTGGAACAGGAATGCTCATCCTACACCTGTCCCACAACTGTGTCTTGTAAGGGGGACATCTTGTTTTCTGTTTCACAGGTTCAGAAATTGAGCGAAATTTTGCCTCAGGATGGACCACAGCCAGTCTCACCCACACCTGATTTAGATAATTTAGAAGGTGACATTTGGCCTTTTGGGACTGATTATATAAAGATGAGATATGGAGCTTAGAGTTTATGCTGAAGTAGGTTACGACTTTAGGGGAGGGGCGCCTGGGTGGCTCGGTGGGTTGAGCGCCCAACTTCGGATCAGTCATGATCTCCCAGTTTGTGGGTTCGAGCCCCGCGTCGGGCTCTGGGCTGACATCTCAGAGCCTGGAGCCTGCTTCGGATTCTGTGTCTCCCCCTCTCTCTGCCCCATCCCCACTCATGCTCTGTCTCTCTCTGTCTTAAAAATAAATTTTAAAAAAATTTTAAAAAGACTTTAGGGGCTATTGGAACAGGATGAATTTATTTTGTATGTGAGAGGGACATGAATCACTGTGGGCTAGAGAGCAGACTGTTTGGGGTTGAATTGTGTTCCTCCAAAAGGATATGTTGAAATCCTAGCTAACCTCTAGTTATCTTAAAATAGGACCTTATTTGAAAGTAGGATCATTGCAGATATGATAAGTTAAGTTCAAATGCAGGTGAAGCGAGGCAAAGACTGGAATGATGCATCTACAAGCCAAGGAGCACTGAGGATTGCTAGATGTCATCAGAAGACAGGAGAAAGGCATGCAGATTCTTCCTGAAATCCCTCAGGAGGAATTAACTACTAATAATTTGAATTTGGAATTCTAGCTTCCAGAATTGTGAGACAATGCACTTCTGTTGTTTCAAGGCACATGGTCTGTGGTACTTTTTTATGGTTGCCCCCAAAACACCCATGTTTCACCCACTTATATACCATTTAGCAAGAAAAGAAATTTCAGTTCTTTGTTTTTCTTCAATTGATTTTAGAATATATCCTTAGATACAGTTGAAAGTCAATATGCATGTCTTTCTTCTCCTTAGACAGTTTTTTGCAAATGGAAAAAAACCTGTGATAAAAAATATATACACTTTCCTCCCCTTCAAACAGTATACATGAAGGATAGAATATGTTTTTCCTCATAATTTACAATGAAATCAAAATGACTACAAGCATCAGATATTAACGTTATAGAGTTGGCATATATTTCAAAAGAAAAGGCAAAATAAGACTGATAGAAATACAACAGAAGTGAGAAATTTTATATAGCTCTGATTGTAGGGTTTTTCTAATATTATATTTTATTTTTCCCAGCTTTATTGAGATATAATTGACATATTAACAGTTTAAGGTTAATTGGATACACTTATATATTGCAAAATCATTACCACAATTGCATTAACTAATACTGGCAATACATCACATAATTACCATTCCTTCTTTGTGGTGAGAAAATTTAAGATCTACTCTCTTAACCACTTTCAAGTATGGAATATAATATTAACTATGCTATACATTAACTATGCTATGCATACATTAACTATGCTATATCAAAATTTACTCATCTTAAACAGGAAGTTTACATTCTTTGACCAACATTTCCCCAACTCCCCAGGACCTGGTAAACACCATTCTAGTCTCTGTTTCTGAGTTCAACTTTTTTAGATTCCCATATAAGCGATATCACACAGTAGTTTATGTCTTTCTCTGACTGTTTTCATTTAATATAACACCCTGTACACTTAGTTTGTTCATCCATGTTGTTGCAAATGGCAGGATATACATGTATATATATATATATATATGTACATGTATATATAATATATATCTAATATCTATATATAGATAATCTATAGATAATATCTATAGATATTATAGATATAGATATATTAGATATCTATATATCGAATATACATGTATATATATATATGTAATATATATATATGTATATATATATATAAAATCCATTAATAGACACTTAGGTCACTCCCTCATCTGGGCCATTGTGAATAATATTGCAATTAACATGAGGATACAGATATCTATTTGAGATCCTGTTTTCATTTCCTTTGGATATATACCCAGCAGTGGGATTGCTGGATCATAAGGTAGATCTATTTTAAGTTTTTTTGGAAACCTCCATACTGCTTTCCATACTGGCTGTACCAATTTACATTTCCACCCAACGGTGCAAAAGAGTTCACTTTTCTCCTCATCCTTACCAATAATTCATTTCCTATCTTTTTGATGGCAGCCCTTGGAAAAGGTGTATGGTGATATCTCACTGTGGCTTTGATTTGTATTTTCCTTATGATTAGTGATGCTGATGTACCTTTTTATGTACCGTATGTACATTTATATGTTTTCTTTGAAAAATTATATATTGACTTCCTCTGCCCATTTTTTAATTGGAGTTTTGGGGGTCTTTTGCTATTGAGTTGTATAAATTCTTTATATTTTCTTGGATGTTCATTCTTACCAAATGCATGTTTTGCAAATATTTACTCCCATTATGCTGGTTACATTCTCGTTTTATTGATGCATTCCTTCCTGTGCAGAAGCTTTTTAATTTGTTGTAGTCTAACTTGTCTATTTTTGCTTTTGTTACTTTTGCTTTTGGGGCCAAATCTAAAAAATGCATTGCCAAGACCAATGTCAAGGAGCTTACCCACTATATTTTCTTCTAGTAGTTTTATGGTTTCAGGTCTTACATTCAAGTCTTAAAGCATATAAGATAGAGATCCACTTTCATTTTTTTCCACATGGCTATTGTTTTCTGAACACCATGTATTGAAGAAACTGTCCTTTCCTCATTGTACATTCTTAGCTCCTTTGTCATAAATTAATTAATCACATATACACATGGTTTTATTTCTGGGATCTCTACTGTGTTTCAACAGTTGATCTACATATATATTTTTTTAACTGTATTTATTTATTTTGAGAGAGAGAACATGGGCATGCATGTGGGGGAGGAACATAAAAAGAGGGAGAGAGAATCCCAAGCAGGTTCTGCGCTGTTGGCATGGAGCCCAATGCAAGGCTCTGTCTCACAAACCATGAGATAATGACCTGAGCCAAAATCAAGAGGCAGACACTTAACTGAGCCACCCAGGGTCCCCTTGATTACTAAAGCTTTGTAATGTAGTTTGAAATCAGCTAGTGTGATGCCTCCAGCTTTGTTCTTCTTTATCAAGATTGCTTTGGCCATTCGGAGTCTTTTGTGGCCCCATACAAATTTTAGGATTATTTTTTCTCTATCTGTTAAAAAAAAAATGTCATTAGAATGTTGATAGAGACTGCACTAAAGTTCCAGAATGCTTAAGGTAATGTGAACACTTTAGCAATGTTAATTTCTCCAATCCAGGAGCACTCAATATAAAGATATACGCATTTATGTGTATCTTCAATTTCTTTCACCAATGTCTTACAGTTGTTCAAATTTTTCACCTCCTTGGTTACATTTATCACCAAGTATTTTATTCATTTTGGTGCTATTATAAATGGGATTGCTTTCTTTATTTCTCTTTCTGATAGTTCCTTGTTAAGAGTATAGAAATACAACTGAGTTTTGTATATTGATTTTGTATGCTGCAATTTTGTATCCTGATTTTGTATCCTGCAAGTACATACGAGTACTTGGTGTTTTTAGATTTTTTATTTCATCATAATTCAGTCTTTGTAGGTTGTATGTTTCTAACAATTTATCCATTTCTTATAAGTTGTCCAATATGTTGGCATGTAATGTTCATAGTACTTCCTTATAATCCTAAATCCTTATGTGTTATCAATTTTAATGTCTCATCTTCATTTTAACCTTAGTTATTTGAGTCCTTTTTTTTTCCTGGTGAGTCTAGGTAAAGGTTTGTCTATTCTGCTTATCTTAAAAATCAAAAACAAAAACAAAACAAAAACTCAGGTTCGTTGATCTTTTCTACCACCCTTTTAATCTCTATTCATTTGTTTCCACTCTGATATGTTATTTTCTTCCTTTTGTTAATTTGGGCTAACTTTGTTCTTATTTTTCAAGTCCCTTGGGGTGTAAAGTTAACTTGTTTATTTGACATCTGCCTTTTTCTTACTGTAGGCATTTATCACTATAAACATCCCTCTTAGAACTGCTTTTGCTGCACTCAGTAAGTATTGGTATGTTATATTTCCATTTTATTTATCTCAAGATTTTTTTATTTGTTTTTTGACTTCTTCATTGACCCACTGGATGTTTGAGAGTGTGTTATTTAATCTCCATATATTTGTAAATTTTCCAGTTTTCTTCTAATTGATTTCTACTTTTACACCATTGTGGTTCAGAAAAAAAAAAAATGTTTGACATGGTCTGAATCTCCTTAAATGTATTGACTTGTTTTGTAATCTATTTTGGACATTTTTCCATATGTACTTGAGAAGAATATGTATTCTGCTGCTGCTGGATGGAATGTTCTGTAAATATCCATTATGTCCCTGTAGTCTAACATGTACTTGAAGTCCAATGTTCCCATATTGATTTTCTGTCTGGATGATCTATGCATTATTAAAAATGAAGCATTGAAGTCCCCTATTATTATTGTATTGCTGTATCTCCCTCCATGTTCTTTTTCAAGTGTTTATAGCACATTTATCAGTGTTTTAAATATGTTAAGCAACAAGATATTTTCTTCAATATGCAACAAAACATAGTGTTATTAGAGATAATTTTATCTGACCCCATATCAATTATCTATTTTTGCAGTAATGCAGCATTACAACAAACCATAACATTTCAGCATCGTGCAACAATAAACATTTATTTAGCTAATGTGTTTCTGGTTTGGTTATGGGTCAGCTTAGCTGGGTTGCCCTCATTAATGGTTCTACTAATCTCAGCAGGGCTGAGATGCTGGTTGGCAGGCAAACATTTGATTGACGTGGAAGGAAGGGTGTAATTGGGGCCACTCAACGATCCAGCTCTGTTTTATATCTCGCTCATTTTCCTCCCGGGGTTAGTGCTGACCCCAGCACATTCCTCTCACAGCAACAACAGAAATACAAGAAGACAGGTAGAGATACACAAGGCTGCTTAAGGCCTAGGCTTGGAACTGACACACTGTATTTCAATCTCCACTGCCCCCGAGACGTTATAGGACGAACTCTAAAGTCAAGAGATAGTGAAATTTATGATACTCGTTGAGCGAAAGGCACTGCAAAGTTAGATGGCAAAACACATGGAAGCAAAAAGAAGTGAGGAATTGGGGCCACTGATGCAGCAGTCTACTATGGTTGACAACGGGATTTAAAACATTACTCATACTACTTGATGGCAAAAAAAAATTAAAAAAAATATATAGCTAAAACTTCGGCAGAGGATATCACCTCACACCGGTTAGAAGGGCTAGTATCAAAAAAGACAAGAAATAACAAGTGTTGGTGAGGCTCCGGAGAAAAGGGAACAACTGTGGTGGGAATGGAAGTTAGTGCAGCCACGGTGGAAAACAGTAGGGATATTGATCAAAAGAGCTAAAAATAAAGCTACTATGGGATCCTGCAATTCCACTTCCGGGTATTTACTCAAAGAATATGAAAATGTTAACTGAAAAGGATAAACGCCCCCCCCCCCCCCCCGCCCCAGTTCACTGCAGCATTATTTACAATAGCCAAGAAACAGACACAACCTCAGTGTCTATCAGTAAATGGATCCGTAAGGAAAATGTGAGATACAGATATGATGGGATATTATTCAACCCTCAAAAAGAATGAAATCTTGCCATTTGCAACAACATACCGAAAAGGCGGGTGTCATGCTAAGTGAAATAAGTCAGAGAAAGACTCGTACCTGATGATCTCCCTTATATGTAGAATTGAAAAAAAAAAAAAAAAGCTTATAGATTCAGAGGACAGATTGGTAATTGACGGAAGGTAGGGAAGAGATGAAATGGGTGAAGGGAATCAAAAGGTAGAAACTTCCAGTTAGAAAATAAGAAAGTCACGGGGAGGTAACATACAGCATGGCGGCTACAGTTGATATTGCTGTATTGCACCTTTGGAACTTGCTCAGAGAGTAAATCTTAAAAGTTCTCATAAGGAGGGGCACCTGGGTGGCTCAGTCGGTTGAGTGTCCGACTTCAGCTCAGGTCACGATCTCGCGGTCCGCGAGTTCGAGCCCCGCGTCGGGCTCTGGGCTGATGGCTCAGAGCCTGGAGCCTGCTTCCGATTCTGTGTCTCCCTCTCTCTCTGCCCCTCCCCCGTTCATGCTCTGTCTCTCTCTGTCTCAAAAATAAATAAAAGGTTAAAAAAAATTTTTTTAAAAAGTTCTCATAAGGAAAAAAAAAATTGTAACTACGTATGGTGCCCGATGTTAACAAGATTTATTGCGGCGATCATTTTGCAACATATACAAATATCGAGTCATTATGCTGTAAACCTGACACTAATATATCTACATCAATTATACTTCAAGAAAGAATTAGTGACAAACAACAGACAAATCTTGCCAAATGTAGCATCAGTGTGCACATTGCACCAGTGAATCTATCCACCCGTCCTTCCATCCCTACACTCCCACCAAATGATAAGATGGGCACTTATCTAAACTTAATTAGTTAAATTTGTCTCACAAACAAACAACAAAGCAGTATAGAAAAATGTATATATAGCGTAATGATTTGGGGGTTGTACTGAATATGTTTCTTTTATATAATATAGCCTCTGAATTAAATTGACAGGAAGATACCAGGAGAGGTTCAGGTGTATGGGTAATATGATAAAATGCTGTGAAGAAAGATTTTCAGAACATGCTTTCACGATGTTTTGCTAGTAAATATAAAAATCATCTTCCAATTGTTATGATAATACCCTGCGTATTCTTGTCCTTAGTTCCTTTCCCAGGCTTAGGAACTTAACATTTAGGAATAATTTTCACAAGGTTACCCATTCTAAGTGTGCCAGTAAATGTAATTATATTTATTTCAGAAGGCATAGTTAAATTTATGGAAGCAAAAACAACACTATTTTTATTTAGCACGATGGTAAATTTTAATAGAGAGTTTACTCTAGCAGTGCATAATGTGATGGCTGATATATTTAACATGATTATGATTTAATGTAAACCCAAGGGGATTCCTCAAGAACCCTTTTCCCTCCAGTGTTTCTGTTTGTAGTTTAGTGAGAGGGAACTGAATTAGAAATCAAAGGACGCGGGCAAATTCTCAGCCAGGAAGCAATGCCTCCCCTGGGCATCCACTGTTCAGGGATTGACCTTTATCATAGTACTTTCCAGAGTGTTCTGCATTTGCTGATTTATTCCTCCGCATTCCTACTGCACAGTTAGAGCTTTAATCTCAGAGCCTGGTTTATTTATCTTCTTAACAATAGGGCCCTAGCAAGGTGCTCAACATTTCTTTGTTAGGTGAGTGAGAAAACAAAATGCAAGCTGTTGAACTATGCCTTGGATTTGTTTCCTTGACGGGAAGGGAGCAGCTCAGAACTGCATTGTTTTATGTGTATTTATATGTGTGTTACATGCCAAAGGACAAAAGGGACTGTTCTGTCCACCTAGTTTGGCACATTTACCCTCACAGTCTGCTATTTCTATCATTTCTGACACCTAGAAGGCACAGACTGTGTTTCATTTACCTTAGCATCTCCAGCTCTGAAAGTGATGAGGTTTTGAGGTGATGGGAGGGCGTGTCGGGAACCAATGGCCAATAAAGAATTCTTGGGGCAAAAAGGTGATTTTTATTAAAGCATGGGGACAGTCGGACCCTGGGCGGAAAGAGCTGCCCTGGGACCCTGAAGAGAGACTTAGATTATCTACTTGGGAGTTGGGAGAGGTAAGGCAAAGGGAAGTTTCCAAGGAGACATTCATATGCTTACTAAGACTCCCAGGCTACTGGAGGCCTAGCTATTGTCAAGCTGAGGCTGTTTTTCCTTCTAGCAAAGCGTTAGCATTAGAGGTAGGAAGTTCCTGGAGAAATGTTTTACTCTGCCAGCCTCAAGTATCTGTCAATGGGCTGCAGGTTATAAGGAAATTTAATTCTACCTGCCATTTCCTTCTGCCTTTGTTCACTGTGGAGGGGAGGGTGATGTTGGGGCTCCAGAAAACTGAATCTAAAGGTTTGATGAGATTGACTTTTTCTTGTAATTTACTAAGATCTTTGTAAACTGATAGAGACCCAAGTCCTGCAGGACTGTGCTCTCTCTCAGTGAACCGTTTGTTCTTCCCCTTTCCTTTGTTCTTGGGCAGCCAGGAATGCCCCAGAAGTGTCACACATATCCCGCCCGAGGTGGGGGGAGCGCCTGTCAGCTTGCCTTATGCTCCCTCATCAAAAGAGTGTCCACTTCAATAAAGTAATAACTGAATAAATGAACATCTAGAAGTAATAGATGCTGTTGGGGGGCCACTCACATCTCCTTCACCTGGTGAGTGAGCCCAGCCCCTACCAACTGCTGGTGTCGGCTGCTAATCAGCTGGCCTTTTCTCCAGGCGACTGCCCTTGGCATCCATGAGTCCCCTTGCCAAGGAGGAGATCATTCCCCAGAGACAACCAGACTATAATGAATGACTGACCTGTCTCAAGATGGGGCCAAATCTACAGTGGACATCATGTTCCAGAGCTCACGTGGAATCAGCCAGAAGCTGGTTGCCAGTTCAGACCATATCCTTACTGAGTGCCTTCACCCGGCCCTTCTCTCTTAACTCCCCTTCTCCTCAAAGCCCCTCCCAAAAAAAGAGTTTGCCCAAGAATATCTGTCCAGGAGGGGCACCTGGGTGGCTGAGTCAGTTAAGCAACTGACTCTTGATTTCAGGTCAGGTCATGATCTCAGGGTTTGTGGGATTAAGCCCCGCACTGTCAGCACAGAGCCTGCTTGGGATTCTCTCTCTCCCCCTCTATCTCTGCCCCTCCGCTGCTCGCGATCACTCACTCTCTCTCAAAATAAATAAATAAACTTAAAAAAAGTAATTTAAAAAAATCTGCCCTGGAACTAATCTAAGATATACCATTTCAACGCTATTTTTTTCTTCTTTCTGTTAAACTTTAAAAATTGTTTTGGAATATCTGTATATCGCAGTTATAATAAGAAATAATGCAGAGACCACTTTCACTTCCAGCAAGTATGAGGAGATCCACGGAGCCTCTGCCCAGTGAAAGTGATGAAAAAATATTTTTAAAAAACATTTAAGTCTCTTAAAATGGCTCTATGGCTCCACAGCAAGTTAGGATACACTTATTCAAGGAAATCTGCTAACACTCTGTAAACACTGTGAGAATCGGCACCGGAAAGAGAACTGTGCCCTCCTTCCACCCTCCCAGCTCAGTGAGATGGGAAACTTCACTCCGGACTGGGACGGCCCAGAGCACAGGGACCTCTGTCTTTCTGGAAAGGGTGAATGTCAGCATTTCTCATCCTGCCTCAGGTACCTGTTGCTGAGGCTAAGTTCTAGGTGAGTGCAGCCGAGGGGTGGAGACTCCCTTCTTCTGCCCAAACCCCAGTCGTTAAATGGAGTTCTACCTTGGGTATGTCGTTGCTGGGAGCACCAGGGCCCTGATCGCCCTTGCCCCATCCCATGAGCTGGAGCGTCCACAGAGAGAGGCAAGCCAAAGAGATGTGAACTGCTGACACCCCATCCAAGGAGTGTTCATGTCCTGAAGCAGGGTCGTCACTCAGAGATACAGGTGCCATTTTCCCCACCTCAGTACCAGAGCCCCGGGACAGAGATATTTGAAGCCGAAGCAGCAGGTCATAGAACACAGTTCTAAATCCCTCCCCAGAGGAAATTACTGCATTTGCAACAGAGTGTGGAGAAGGTGAAGCCTACGGGTGCTCTTAAAAACTGTGGAATTTGTGTTGGGAGACAGCAGGAGATTGACACATTCATTGATGATGGAGGCAGAACTGTAGGCCAGCTAGTTAGCGGGAGAGAAACAGGGAAGGAGAGAGGCTGGAGCCCTACCGGTGTCAGAAAAACCTCATCGTCCTGGAGAGCAGTTTTACACGTAGTCACCGCTGACACCCAAGTGCATTTGGCCTCACAGACTGGGTGATGGTGAGTCTTAATCTCCATCAGGCCTCCTCTGTCCCCACACAAGCAGAGAAGGGGGGAGCACCTCTTTAGGGTTGGTCGGTGTGGAATCCAGGCTGCTCAGGCAGTGGGGAGCTCATCACCAGTCCAGGGAGGCCGAAGTGCCAGGCCCCTGCTTGGCGCTCATGGACATGAACCCATCTGGTGTTGGGGCACCTCACTACAGTTTCATGAGGATGAATGAAGGCCCCCCCCCAGCCCTGCTGGCACGGGCAGGGGTGGGAGCCATAGCTTTGCCTACAGTGTGTGTGATGTAGAACCGTTGCTATAAAAAAGTGTTCTGTCTGGCTAAGATGCCCCTTTCCTAGTTCTTAGGCTAGAAAGGACAGGCTTTAGTTGGAGCTTTTGTGTGTGTGTGTGTGTGTGTGTGTGTGTGTGCGCACACGCGCCTGTTGGCCCTTCGAGTTTGTTGGCTTCTTCAGATGCAAGTCTGGGATATCGGGGGCCAAAAGAAAACTCAGCGAAATTGTCACCACATCGTTCCCCATGTCCCAAAGTGCCTCGCTGGTCTGCCTTCTGCTCTCCACCATTCGGTCTGCTTATGTATGTTTTGCATATCAGGTCCAAGGCTTTTCGGTTGTACTTAGCAAGAAGAATAGAGAAAAGCATGCACACTCCAGATTCCTGGAAGCTGAAGCCCCCCACTCAATAGTTTCTAAATCAAACTTCAACTGGTCTAAGTTGAAGTGTTCATGATAAAAGAAAACCGTTAAGTGATGTGCGTCTTTCGGCCGTGAAAGATACTGCCAGTTATTAACATCGCTGATCTTTTCACGTCTTTGCTTTTCTCAGATTATGAAATCCTATTGAGAACGTTTGCCTATGGCAACACAGTCCTTGCTGAGGATTTTGACATTTCCTTTTTTTTCCCTCCTCTCATCCTACAAAGTAGATCATACTAAAATTTTCCGTAGAATGGACAAACAAAAGACCAAATCTCTGTTGGGTAGATAGCAGGAGGCAGGCACTATATTGAGCAGCAGAGCTGTCTAAAGAATTTATTTTAGAAGTAAGAAAAATTCAGCTCACTGAATTTAACTGCAGGCTTGCAAAGGGTAGATCCTACACTTGAACCCAAGTCTAACTTCTACCAAAATTTAATTCTGCTTCTTCCATGCATGACCTTGAAAACTTAGTTGGCTTCTGCAGCTTTTTTTTTTTTACCATATCTGAAATGGAAATACAGCTGACCCTTGAAAAACGGGTTTCAACTGCATGAGTCCACATATACACGTATTTTTTTTAATGCTATCATACTGTAAATGTATTTTCCTTATAATTTTCTTAAATTTTCTTTTCTCTGGCTTTATTGCAAGAAGACAGTATATAATACATGTATAAAATGCATGGTAATTTTACTATTTATGTTATTGATAAGGTTTCCCATCAACAGTAGGCTGTTAGTAGTTAAGTTTTGGGGAGTCAAATGTTACATGTGGAGTTTTGACTGCATGAGGGTTTGACTTCCCTAATCCCTGCACTGTTCAAGGGTCAACTGTCATACCTATGTCATAAAATTATTAGGAAGATTAAATTAACTGACATAGCTTAATATAGGTGGAAAAGCTTTAGAATTTATAAAAGTATGTGCAACCAGGCACAATGGCCACATTAGTAAGTCATTTTCTGGACCCATCAGCAGGACTTGTATTTCAAAATAGCTGCCCAGTCATGATGACCAATGGAGCCCCAGAGTTTAAAGTCTTGGGATCTGGGGCAGACTGCCCCGATCCCAATTCTAGATCTGACTTCCAGGATGTCTGCCCTTAGACAAATTATGTAAATTCTTAGAGACTCAGTTTCCTCATCTGTAAAATAAAGATAATATATTGTCCATGCCACTTGGCTGTTATGAAGATTAAATCAGTTAATCTGTGTAAAGCATCTCGTATAGTACCTGCTTCACGATTAGTGCTTAATAAATTAGCTACTAGCATTAACTAATAATCTAATTTTTTTTTCCCACTGAGTCATTCAGACACAATGGCTTGGGATTTTGCATCATCCTACGAAGGCCAGGGTACAGTCAGGGCCAGAGGACAGAGTGAGGCAACTTCCTGGGGCATTTCAGGTCTGTAAAAAAAAAAAAAAAAAAAAAAAAAAAAAAAAAAAAACACCAAACCTCAACAAGAGAACCTGGAGTCTAAGTTAAAATCCTATAAGGGGCGAGAAAGCATTAAGCCTTTGCATAATCCTTTAGCACTGCTTACTTACACGTAGCTGCTGATTTAAAAAGTGTGCAGAAAATATCTTTGGAACTATTTTCACAGGATTTGATTCATTGCTTCTGTCAAGTTAAGCCACAGTGTGATTGTCTTCAAAATCAGCACAGCTACCTTGTACGTCTCACTCCATCATGTTCTTTTATTGAGATGCTCATACAGGGTTAATAAAGTGTTCATATTTAAATTGGTATATCTGTCAATCAACTGTAGTCTCCAGTCAATCATATATCAAGCTTAAGATGGAAGAGGGACCAAAAACAACTGAAATGACTTGGCTGACACAATGTGTTTGAAATCTATTCAGGGAACAGGTTAAAAATGCATTTGTCACACTCGGTTAAGTTTGGGACAGAGAGCTTGTACCCTGAAGCCGGCCACTAGATAACTCTGATGACCCTACCATGTTTCTTCTTCCCTTTAGGATTCATGTAAGTACCTATCTTAAGACATGTCTCCCACTCAGGTTAGTACAGTTTGACCGCAAATATCAACATATCTGTATTATGAAACAACCCTATTGTATTATTACCTTCACTATCACCAAAAGCATTTATTATGTGAGTAGATAATTAAATATGTAATTTAAAATACACCGGGTTAGGGGCGCCTGGGTGGCGCAGTCGGTTAAGCGTCCGACTTCAGCCAGGTCACGATCTCACGGTCCGTGAGTTCGAGCCCCGCGTCAGGCTCTGGGCTGATGGCTCAGAGCCTGGAGCCTGTTTCCGATTCTGTGTCTCCCTCTCTCTCTGTCCCTCCCCCGTTCATGCTCTGTCTCTCTCTGTCCCAAAAATAAATAAACGTTGAAAAAAAAAATAAATTAAAAAAAAAATAAAATACACCGGGTTAATACAACCATGTTAAAGCTGTTTGGGGAATCAGGTTTGTTTCTGCCATGCTCAACTTTTAAGAATTTGTGACTTGAGTAAATTACATCAATTCCCTGGTCTCATTTTCTTTACGTGCAAAATAGACTTTGGCTTCTTTGTCCGCATGATTCTCTCCCTCCAATCAACATCCATTACACAAAGACCAATGTGATTTTTGTACATAGAGATCAGGTCATATCAAACAAAGTATTTAAAATCCTTCAGTGACTCTTTATCACCTCAGAAATGAGGTTGAGTTTCTCTAGATTGATTCGACAGTGCTTTGTGATCTGGAAGCAGCTGTTTTTATGCCCTGCCTTCTCCATACACAGATATATATACATATATACATATGTGTGTGTGTGTGTGTGTGTCACATTTTAATTCATATGCAGTAATCAGTGTTCTCTAACATGACCATTCTATTTTTGTATCTGAACATTTGTAAATAAACCATCCTTATTCTCATTGTGTCACTTGAAAATCTCTCTTATTCTTCCTTTCTAAGCCCTACCTGCTCTGTGTTCCAATGCTTTCTTGAACTTACTTAAATACACTTCCATTTTCACACAAGTCACCATAAAAAATCTATATATTACATTTCCCCATTAAACTCTGAGTCCCATTTAGGGCAAAACCAATGTTCTGTCCATCTGGATTTCACTTAATGTCAGCTATAGTAGATTACTCATTATATAGTGTAATTCATAATTAAGAAATAACTGTCATTATCAGTCCCAGCCACTGAATTAAGCATCTCAAAAACAAACAAACAAAACCTAATTAGCCTTGACACGCCAGTAAAGGAGACAGAATAGACTCTCAAAAAAAAAAAAAAAAGTTAACCCAAAGGAAGATAGGAATGGAGCAGAAAAAAGAAAGAGTGGCTAAT
The DNA here is from genome assembly GCF_018350215.1 of Panthera leo. NCBI lineage: Eukaryota > Metazoa > Chordata > Mammalia > Carnivora > Felidae > Panthera > Panthera leo. Next base: position 154,956,350 of record NC_056687.1, read on the forward strand.
ATGCAGAGCTCACAATGGTACATTTTCCAACCACATAATAATTTTGTTAAAAATAAGCCTGAATACTCAATTTAAGTGCAAAACTTTTCAGAATGGATAAAAAAAACCCAAGACCCAACTATATGCTGTTTACTAGACACACTTTAAATATTACATATACTTATATAAATAATAAATGCATATAAATATTACATAGGCATAGACAGATGGAAAATAAAAGAATGAAAACAGATATACATGCCAACTCCAAGCATAAAAGGAGGCAGATGAGACTGTATTAATATCAAGGACTTCAAGATAAGGAATATGGCCAGGGATAAAGAAGGTCATTTCATAACAATAAAGGATTCAATGCTATAAGAAAATCCATTTTGCAGGTGAGGAAACTGAAGCTCACAGAGTATGAGCTATATAAACAGGAAGTGGAAAAGTTAGGATTGAAAGTCGTCTGCACGAATCCAATATCCATTCTATCCAATGGGCCGTACTACCTATGACTTACATATCAACAAATGAAGCAATAAATGAATAAACATAATCTCTAAGCTCCTTTTCATCTCCCAAATCTCAGGAGTTTCTTTTCTTTTTTGTTTTGTCCTTTCCAAAGCGCTCCCTGCCATATGATCTCTACTGTCAATGGGTCTTTGAGAGAAGAGGCAGTTCTCAAACGCCACCTACATGCACATAATTCCTGGTGATAGCAATCGATCTGCGATAACTTGTGATTTGTCGATTTACTGATTTTCTTTCTCACAAATTTGATGTCCTCATAACTGCAGTAGAACAGTGTTGTAAGTAATATCCATTTTTCAGAGAGACACAGCTAAGCTGCAGACATTCCGTAGTTATTAATTTCAAATATGTTAGCATTTATTGGTTTGATGAAAGATTTGCTACTTAAGAGCCTGCACAAAGACGCATTTGCAGTAGTACCGGCCTAAGCAGGAAAGAAATAAGACAAAGAATTTTTATTTGTGAAGTTTCTCTGAATCTAGTGTTTCAGAGCAGTTTAATGGCATTAATTAACTTGAGCTCAAAGTAAGAATAAGAATTGGAGGTACCTAAGACTATCGGCTAAAAACTCCAAGGAAGTTTCTCTTTCGAACTTCTTTTTAAAGCTCTATCACTAAGGTACTGTTTGAACATCCTCGGAGAAGTATGGACTCTTCCTATCCTCTTTATGTTTGTGAAGTTCAACTTCATTATCGTAAATTTCACTTTAGTGCTAAAAGCTCCCCACGCATAGAATCCTCGCTTTACTGCTGTGAGATTCCAATGGGGGGACAATGTGACATTTGTGGTGCAGGAGCTAGACCTTTGAACTAGAGAGAACTGAGTTAGAGTCCTAGTTATGTTACCATTAGTATGCCTTTTGAAAGCCATCAACTCCTTTAAATCTCAGTTTCTTTCCCTGTAAAATGATGAATCTAATACATCCAAAGAGGTCAATGAGACATGTGACACAGAGTGCCAACCACAGTACTTAACGCAAAGCAAGCACGTAACACACTATTTTGAAACACAGAGCAGAATGACGTTGACTCAGCACTTTGCAATCATTTGTTGGAGCGCTGCCCGTGTGGAGATGCCCCTTGATGTGATTGTCTAGGTCACATGGTGGTGGTGAGGTTGGTCACTTGAAGTGAGCTGTCCCCGCTTCTGCCTAAATGTTTCTGCTACATACTGAACTCAGAACATACACTTCTGAAAAGCGGATGAATCCCCAGAAGACAGAAGAGTTTGAGGTTTGCTTGTAGGAGGAAGGCTGCCAGTGATCTTAAACTTTATCTCTGATTATTCTCAGTCACTGACAGACATAACGTGGGAAAACTTGGACGTTCTGGAAGTGGAAAAAAACTCGATCTCAGAAACTTAAAAAAAAATCAGAATTCATTCTAAAAGCATAAGAAATTAACTATCATTCCATTCATCCTGCAACATTAGACACAGTGAAACAGTTTTTTATTGGTAACATTCTCTTTTTTCTAATGTTTCCATCATTCTGGAAAATAGGAACCTATGAGAGACCGTCGGGAGTTTTGGTCAATACCATTTCTATGTGCCTGTGTTCTTCTAACCACCCACACAAAATCTTGTCTTCATTCTGACACTTCCATATTTTTAATTGTTACACACTTTCTTATCACCCACTTGTGTCATATAGCAGCTTTTATTGATTGGGATTTTTTTCTTGATAACTGTGTTATCAGTAATAGTTTCTTTTGATCTTACTAATAACCTCGTTGGTATCTCTTATTCTCTCTCCCTCCACTTTACCCAACTTCCCCCCGCCTCTGTCTGCTCCCTAGCTCTGTCCTCATTTCTCACCCATCAGAGAGGTCTGGATAGGTTAAATGAATAATTGGCAGTTCCTCTCCATCCCATGTCTACACACTTATAGCATGACTTTGAAGGTTCTCCCATAATGTGGTGGAGTCCGTTTCTCCACCACTTAGGGTAGGTCTTGGGGCTAACTGTGTATGATTCATGAAACAATGGAAATCTGACACAAGCAGAGACATTAAAACTTCCTGTGGATTATTGCTTAAAGGAAGATGCCATCAAATACTACTATAAACCCTGAATATTATGTATCAAACAATCGCACAAGGACTCTGAAAGATGATGAAAAGAAGGCAGACTGGGTAGAGACCTCAGAACCCAAGGCATGGCATGGTAGTGAATACCCTGAGTTTTCTTTTATTGCCTTATATATCCCAGACTTGGGAGCTGTAAGAGCTGGAAATTCAAAAATGCCAACAGGCACAGACACAAGAAGCCCGGACAAAAACTTTCTCCATACATAAAAGGAAAAGGGAAGTCTAGCAAGACAGAAAACTTTTAGACAATAAACATTTTTTTCCCAGTCAAACATCATAGAAATAACCATGATACCCGGTCCACTCATGTCAACGTGAGCCTAGACCTCCACTCCTCACAGCTGTACCAAATTGTCCCAATGTCCCTGTTGGGGTAGTGTCATAGAAGCATGAGCAGGGAGCTAGGACGTTCATCTCTAGAGAATCAATTAGATCTCTACCAACACCCTCTACTCCCTGCAGCATCAGTGAAGACCGTGTAGGAAGACTGGACTTCCACCTTCTCACCTCTACCTGGCCGTAATGAGGCATCCTTCCCTCTCTCTGATTGAGCGGTGTCAGAGGAAGCAAAAGTTCTACCATCACCCAGTGTCAACCACATTAGCACCCCTCCTGGTGGTATCCATGGAGGTCACGTGAGAAGCAGGAAAACACATTCCTACGTGGAGATCTAGGGAGGAGACTTAGTGGGGACACAGAATTCCCATCCTCAGGAGCAGTAATGAGGATTCTCCCCATTTGGGTGTAAATGGAAGCAGAGTTGAGAACCGGGATCCTACTCCACCTGGCAGTAACAAGGAGGTGCCCTCCTTTGCCTGTAAAAGAGGTGAAAGAGGGATCCCCACAGAAAACTGTAAAACTGAGAGTTTCAGAGGAGAATATCCAAAATGTGCACGTTTCAGTTGAAAATCACTCATCATAAAAAGAAAAAAGGAGATCCCAAAAAGAGTGCAAAAAAGACATCAGTAGATATCAACACTGACATGACAGAGGAATTAGAATTGTCTGACAGTGATTTTAAAACAATGTTCAGGGAGGCGTGGGTGGCTCGGTCGGTTAAGCATCCAACTCTTGATTTTGGCTCAGGTCGTGATCTCACGGTTTGTGGGTTCGAGACCTGTCTTTGGGCTCTGCTCTGGCAGCTCGGAACCTGTTTGGGATTCTCTCTCTTTCCCTCTCTGTGCCCCTCCCCTACTCACGCTGTCTCTGTCTCTTTAAAAAATAAATAAGTAAACTTAAAAAAAATTAAAAAGATAAAGCAATTTTCATAAAAATATTTCAACAAGCAATTGAAACATGCATGAAACAAATGAAAAGAAATATAGTATGCATAGAAAAGCCAAATGGAACTTTTAGAACTGAAAAATACACTTACTAAATAAAAAATGCAGTGGGGGCGCCTGGGGGGCTCAGCGGGTTAAGCGTCCAACTTCAGCTCAGGTCATGATCTCGCGGTCTGTAAGTTCGAGCCCCATGTCGGGCTCTGTGCTGACAGCTCGGAGCCTGGAGACTGCTTCCGATTCTGTGTCTCCCTCTTTCTCTTCCCCTCCCCTGCTCATGCTCTGTCTGTCTCTGTCTCTCAGTAATAAATAAACATTAAAAAAATTTTTTTTTTAAATGCAGTGGATTCACTCAGCAGAAAAATGGAAGATACAGAGGACCGACTAAGTAAACTTAAAAATAGAACAACAGAAATGACCAAGTCTTAACAAGTGAGACATATTAAGAGAGCCTCAGGGACCTCTGGGAATTAAATAAGCAATTTGTGTCATCAGAGTTCTGGAAGGAGAGAATGAGGATAGCAATGAAAAAGTACTCAAGGAACTAATGGTGGAAACTTATCAAATTTGGCAAAAAGATGTACACTTACCAGTTCAAGAAGACGAGCTATATAGATTCGACAAGATAAACTCCAAACAAGTTAAACCCAAAGAAACCATGTCAAGGCTCATCGTATCAAAGTGCCAAAAATTAAAGACAAAGAAAATACATCTAAAGAAGTGAGAGAACCACACCTTACCTATAGGGAAAAAAAATAATTCAAATGACAGTAAACTTAGTAGAAAATAGAGGCTAGATGCAAGTGGCACATTTTCCAAGTGCTAAAAGAGAAGAACTGTCGACCCAGAATCTTATATTCAGCAAAAATACCCTTCAGGAAAAAGGAGAAGTCAAGGCATGCTCTGATAAAGGAAGACTAAAAGCTTTTTTAGGATATAGATATAAATAGATATAGATATATACCCCAAGCACATGGTTAAAAAAGTTTATTTTTTTAGGTTTATTTATTTATTTTGAGGTTGGGGGGGGGGGGGGGAAGGGGAAGGGGAGGGAGAGAGAGAAAGAGAATACCAAGCAGGCTCTATGCCCTCAGTGCAGAGCCCGACATGGGGCTCGATCCCACAAACCCTGAGATCACGACCTGAGCAGAAATCAAGAGTCAGATGCTTAACCGACTGAGTCACCCAGGCACACCTAAGAAAGTTTCTTTAAAGGGAAAGGAATCCAAAGAAAAAACAAAAGGACCTTAAAAGGAAGAAAGAATATGGTAAGCAAAAATACAAATAAACGCAATAGATCTTTCTTCTTTTCTTGACTTTTCTAAATTATGATGATTGAAATAAAACTACAAGAATGCCTGAGGTGGTTCTAAATGTATGTAGAACATGTAATTTGTATATTTCATATGAAATATATGAGAAAATGGTATTATAAATGGAGGAGGTTATAGAGATATAAGGGGGAGTGACATTTCCATATTTTACTAAAACTGGTAAAGTGGTAACACCAATATAAGTTATACAAATATAATATCTAGAGCAAACTTAAAATATTTAAAAAGACATACTCTAAAACACTATAGGTGAATCATATTAGAATTGCAAAGATGTTTGTGTTGCCCACAGGAAGCCAGGAAAAGAAGAAAGTAGAAAAAAATGTAGGGGGAAAAAGGGAAAAAATGGCAAACTTAAGCACTAGATATCAATAATTAAACACGAAAGTTCTCAAAACCCAATTAAAAGAGATTGGCAGGGTGGAATAAAAATATTACCCAACTGTATCCTGTCATGAAAAACTCACCTGAACCAAAATAATATATGCCAATTAAAATTATAACTCTGGAAAAAATATTTCATGTGAACATTCATGAAAAGAAAGCAAGAATATTTCTATTAATATTGAAAAAAGTAGAATTTAGAGAAAAGAAAATCACCAGACAGAAGTCATATAATGATAAAAGGATAAATCCTTCAAGAAGACATAGAAATCCTAAGCATGTATACGCTAAACAGAGCTCCAAAATATGTGAAGCGAAAACTAATAAAAATTAAAGGAGAGAGATAAATTTGTGTTACAGATGGAGATTTCAATCTCTCTCTCAACAATTTATAGAACTAGACAGAAAATTAGCAAGCATATAGAAGAATTCAACAGCATCGTCAAACAACAGAATCTAATAGACATGTATAAATACAGCAGAATTCCCCTTTCTTTGAAGTTCACATGAAACACACAACAAGATATATTGGCCCATCAAACAATCCTAAGAAAATTTTAAAAACTTAAATCATGCAGATTGTGCCATCTAATCACAATGGAATAATCAAGCTAGAAATCGGTAACAGAAAGATAATGAGTAAATCTACACTTAGAAACTAAACAACACAAACAAAAGTCTCGGAAGATAATTTAAGAATGAATGAAATTGAATGAAATGAAAATACACCATATCAAAACTCGTGAGACACCAACTTTACAGAAATAAAAGAGGGAAAGTCACAAGTAAAAACAAAAGTAAGTTCCTGCACTAAGAACATAGAAAAACAAAAACAAAATAAACACAAAGCAAGCAGAAGGAAGGAAATTATGCAGGAAAAGCCTGACTTTGTAATTTATAAACTCCCCCCAAAAACAAATCTACAGACCCCAATGTGGTTTTTTTTTTCAGTTGACAAGTATTTTTAAACGTGCATGCACTTTATTTTCTATAGTAGTTTTACGTTTACAGAAAAATTGATCAGAAAACGCAAAATTCCTAGATGCCCTTTCTTCCCCCTGCTCCCCACTGTCACAACATCCACACGGTTTCCCCTATTATAGACATTTTGCATTAGTTTTATACATTTGTTATGGTTGATGACCCAATATTGACATATTATTGGCTAAAGCCCACAGTTTTCAGTAGGGTTTACTGTTGGTGTCAGATGTTCTATGGGTTTTGACAAACGTATAATGACAAGTGTCCACCATTATAGTATTCAGAATAGCTCAGTCCCTTTAAAATCCCCTGTGCTCTACCTGTGCATCCCTCTTCACCCCTATCTCCAACTTCCGGATCCCTAGCAACCACTTATCTTTTTACTTTCTCAACAGTTTTGTCTTTTCCCAAGTGTCATATAGTTGGAATCACATAGAGGGTAGCCATTTCCAATCGGCTTCTTTCACTTAGCAAAATGCACTTAAGGATTCTCCACGTCTTGCGATGATTTGTTAGCTTGTTTGTTTTCAGCACCGGATAATATTCCATCGTTCAAGATCTGTCAGTGATGAATAATGCTGCTGAAAACACTCCCGTGCAGGATTTTGGCTCGACCTATCACTGTCAACTCATTTGGGTAAATACAAGGAGCGTGATGGCTGAATCCTACGGAAAGAGTCTGCTTTTGTAAGAACTACCCAACCATCTTCTAAAGTGGCTGTGCCATTTTGCATTCCCATCGGCAAGTAGTGAGAGTTCCTACTGCTCCTTTTGGTGTTGTCAGTGTTTGTGATGTTAGCCACTGTACTAGGTGTGCTCGGTGGGTTATCTCATTGTTTTAACTTGCAATTCCCTAATGACATAGGATGTTGAACACTATTTCATAGGCTTATTTGTAATCTGTACATCATCTTTGGTAAGATGTCTGTTCAGATACTTTGCCCATTTTTAAATTGAGTTCTTTGATTTCAACCCAGATGCTCTCGCTGAAGAATTCTACCAAACACTTAACTAAAAATTAACCCCAGGTCTCCCCAAACTTTTTCTGGAAATAAACAAGAAGGAAATGATTCCCATTTCATTTTATGAAAGCAGTGTTACTCTAATACCGAAATAAAGAAAAAAGCGTGTAAAAAGAAACTATAGATCAATTTCCCTTGTGAATATAGACACACAAATCTTTAATCGAATATTAATAAATAGACTTCATAAATATATTTTTTAAATTGTACACCATTACCACATCAGGTAAATTTTGGTGATAAGAGGTTGTGTCATTATTCAAAAATCATTCAATGAAATAACCATATTAACAGAGAAAGAAAAAGAAGAAAGACCACCTGAAACCATAAGTTGATAAAGAAAAAACCATTTGACAAAAAGTCAACACTAATTCACAATAAAAACTCTCAGAAAATTAGGAATAGAGATGAACGTCCTTGACTTGATTTAAAAAATGTACAAACAGGGGTGCGTGGGTGGCTTAGTCGGTCAAGCGCCGACTTTGGCTCAGGGCATGATCTCACGGTCCATGAGTTCGAGCCCCGCGCCAGGCTCTGTGCTGACCGCTCAGAGCCTGGAGCTGCTTCAGATTCTGTATCTCCCCCCTTCTCTCTCTGCCCCTCCCCCATTCGCGCTCTGTCTCTCTCTGCCTTTCAAAATTGAACAAATGCTAAAACAAATGTACAAATAATATATCATTATATTTAATGGTGAAAGACTGAATGTTTCCATCCACTTCACTCCCCCACCCTCCACTGAAGATCGAAAACAAGGCAAGGATGTCTGCTCTCACCACGTTTATTCAACATTGTTCTAGATGGTTTAACCAGTACAATAAGGCAAGAAAAGAAAATGAAAGATCAATGAGAAAGGAAGAAAGAAAATGGTCCATATTTGCAGATAACATGATTATCTACATAGGAAACTGCAAAGAATCTACAAAACAACAAACAAACTCTCCTAGAACTAGTTAAATGAGTTCAGCAAAGAAACAGAATAGAAGATAATTGTTCATAAATCAATTGCATTTCGATATACTAGAACCAAGAACCCTTGGACTGAAAGTAAAAACACAATGCTATTTATAACTGCTTATAATATCAGTTACTTCAGTATAAATCTAACAAAACATGTACAGGAGTTATATGCTTAAAGTTATAAAGAGCTAATAAAAGAAAACAAAGATGACGTAAAGAAATGAGGAATCATATAGTGTTTATAGGTTGGAAGGCTCAACAAAGTAAAGATGTTAATTTTCCCCAAATTCTTATACAGTTTTAACACAAATACAATCAAAATCCCAGTAAGATTTTTTTTTGTAAAATTATAGATAATATTTTTAAATGTATATGGGGAAGCAAACAAAATACAATAGCTAAGAGAATTCTGAAAAATATGATAAAGTTAGAGGAATTATTTTATCTGACTGTAAGACTTATTATATAGCTACAGTAATCAGCTACCAGTAATATGTGGTACGGCAGAGGGATAACATATTTTTCAGTGAAATAAAACTGAAAATTTGGAAATAGCCCAATAGAAGTATAACCAATAGATTTTTTAAAAAAAAGTGTAAAATCAGTTCAATGGAAGAAGAATAATCTCTTCAACAAATAGTGCTAATGTGACTGGATATCCATAGACAATAATTAATAAATAAATAAATAAATAAATAAATAAATCAACCAACCAACCATGAACCTTGACTGATACAGAAACTAACTCAGGGGTGCCTGAGTGGCTGAGTCAGTTAAGTGTCTGACTTTGGCTCAGGTCATGATCTCGTGGTTTGTGAGTTTGAGCCCCACGGAGCCTGGAGCCTGCTTCAGATTCTGTGCCTCCCTCTCTCTCTCTGATCCTCCTCCACTCATTCTCTCTCATTCTCTCTCTCTCTCTCTCTCTCTCTCTGTCCCTCAAAATTAAACATTAAAAATTTAATTTAAAAAAATGAATTCAAATTGATCTTAAAATGATAATACTTATTTATTTATTTATTTATTTATTTATTTATTTATTTTTCATCTTTATTTTTGAGAGAGAGAGAGAGAAAGACAAAGTGCCAGCAGGGGAGGGGCAGAGAGAGGGAGAAGCAGACACAGAATCTGAAGCAGGTTCCAGGCTCTGAGCTGTCAGCACAGAGCCCCACGCGAGGCTCGAACCCACGAACTGTGAGATCATGACCTGAGCTGAAGTCGGATGCTTAACCGACTGAGCCCCCCAGGATCCCCAGAATGATAATACTGTTAGGAGACAATCTAGAAAGAAACACATAGAAGAGAATCTTCAGGGCCTAGCGTTTGCTGAGGAGTTCCTGGCGATGACACCAAAAGCGTGATACCTGTTTTAAAAATTGATAAACAGGACTTCATCAAAATTAAAAACTTTGGCTTTATGAAAGACCCAGGGAACAGGATGAAAAGATAAGCTGCAGACTGGGAGAATATATTTGTAAATCATGCAACGGACGATCCCTAGTACGGAGACTCCAGAGAGAACTCTCAAAACTCAACGAGTTAAAAAAAAATCCAATGAGAATATTGACCTAAGACATGAGGAAACATTTCACCGAAGAAGATATGTAAATGGAAAACAAGCACATGCAAAGATGTTTCCCCATCATCAGCCATTAGGGAAACGCAAAATAACCCCCAGATGACAGATCACTACTGATCTATCGGACAGCACTAAAATGGCGATGAGGCTGTGGAAAAAGTGGATCAACTTTCTGGGGGATCCACTGCTGGGGGGATCCACTGCTGGGGAGTCCACTGCTGGGGGGAACCTAAAATGATACACCCACTCTGGGAAACATTTTGAAATGTTCTTCGAAAACCAAGTGTGCAGGGGCGCATGGGTGGTCCAGCCAGTTGGCCGTCCAACTCTTGATTTCGGCTCAGGTCATGATCTCACGGTGCAGGGGATCAAGCCCAGTGTGGGGCTTACACAAACAGCAGCATCATGAATACCACTCAGAAGCAAAAAGGAAGCATCTCTTGATATAAGCAACAACCTGCTTGTTGAATCTCCTGACTCATGAATCTGCCTGAATCTCAATCAAAGGGTACAGACTCCGTGATTCCACGGAGATGACCTTCCTTGAAATGGCAAAATTATAGGCATTTATAGAAATGGAAAGCAGAGTAGTGTTTCTCATGAGTTAAGGAAGAGGTGTGGGGGGGGTGGGCAGGACACAAGTAGACGTGTTTATAAAAGAGTTCTAAGAGGAATCCTGTGGGGGATTAAATTGTGTCTCCATCGCATCGGTGTTGAGATCCTGATTGTGATACTGTACTCCAGCTTTATACGACGCTATCCTTGGGGGGAAACCTGACCACTGAGATTTGCCCTTTTTGGCTACTCCTGGTACCCCAGCTCTCTCAGAAGAAGTAGCCTGGGCTAACCTGCTGAATACGAGTTACCCAAGGGGCGGTCACATCTGTCAACCTGGACAAGAGCTAGCCGGCTGCCAGACACAAGTCACCAGCCCAGGCTAGCTGGGTGACGACACTCGCTTGAGGGATCCCGATAAAGATCCGTCAGGCCAACCTAGTCCTACAGAACCAACCCACTGATCCACAGATTTTTGAGCCAGATAAACACCGGTTATTTTAAGCTTTTAAGTTTTGTGATCGTTTCTTACGCAGCAGGAAGTATCTGTTACGGAGGCTGAGCAGGGTGCCTGGGTGTTCCACAGTTTGTGAGCTGCACGCCCAGGACTAGAGGGAACAGCCTGTGTGTCCAGAAAGCAGTGGGACCCTCTGCTCTCTGGAGACACCAGCTCTGACACCATCATCTTCCTTGGATTCTGGTCACACACGTCTTCTGACCTGTGTCACTCTCAGCTGCATGCCAGAGATACAGTCTTTGATAGCTACGTTAACTGACGTTAATTTTTAAGACACTCATTTCTTCCGAATACATCCCGAGTCTGGAAGAAAATAAATAAACACTCCATCCCTTCTCATTTGGCTCAAAGTCCCCTTGGTAACTTGTCTGAACATTGCTTCCCTTTCTGGAATGTAGGCAACAATTCACGCTGGGGCGTTTCTTCTCTTCACCCTCTCCTTTAATGCAGGGCCATGTTATAAAACTGTGGCTGTGAATCAGAGAGGCTGCTGTTTAGATACTGGCCCCACCACTAAATAACATGTCGCTTTGGGCAAGCCACTCAACCTCTCTGATCTTCATTTTGGCATTAGTAACCCTAAGCGTAATTATATCACACAATGTATGTGAAAGGATCTGAAGCTTTGCCTGGTAGAAAAACTTCAGAACTTCATTTCTAAGTCATGCGCCTGTTTAATCATCAGAGATGGAACTTTATGTTGATATTAGGATCCATCGACGAGAAGGAAGGGGGCACAGCAAATCAGGGGCCCTCTTGCCCAGCCCGCTGTTACTAACTCACAGAGACTGGCTTCAAGAGCTTGGCCAAATGCTCTTTTATTTAAATTAAAACTGGAAACAACTGCCTTGCTTATTCTAGTGTGTTCTCTACTTAAGAAGGAGGAATGTGAAATTGCATCGCGGTCTCCTGCCAGCGATTGCTGTCTCCCCATCAGGCCCAGTGACCTGAGCCCCTGCTGCTGAAATGAGATGACAAAGGGACACAAATCAGTGACTCTTCCTGAAGGTGTGCAGGAAAGGCAAAACCTGCATTCATCTCCTGGATGACAGGAAATGCAAATTCCAAATTAGAGCTGGCACATTCTCCACCACCACACAGGTCAACGCTGCCATCATCAGCAAAACACGGAACTTCTATTTGTATAAAAGGTCAATAGGGACAGACTACTTTCTATTTAAGTTGCCTGTGCTGTCTTCCTTTAGGTTCTTCTAGAAACAATTAGTGAGACCACAACTATGAAAAAGTTTATTTAGGAAATGAAGGCTGGGCGCCTGGGTGGCTCAGTGGGTTAAGCGTCCGACTTTGGCTCAGGTCATGACCTCACGGTCCGTGGGTTCGAGCCCCGTGTCGGGCTCTGTGCTGACAGCTCAGAGCCTGGAGCCTCTTTGGATTCTGTGTCTCACTCTTTCTCTGCACCTCCCACATTCGCACTCTATCTCTGTGTGTCTCTCAAAAATGAATAAACATTAAAAGAAATTTTTTTAATAAAAAAAAAGGAAATGAAGGCAACATCAGCAGGAAGACGAGGAAATGAAGGGGAGGGAAATCGGTAAAGGGTGCTTTGTTCAGTCAGCTACCACACTGAGAAACAGGCCATGAATCATGTGGGGAACTTAACTATAGTGGCCAAGGGGTGAGGGAGCTTTGGTATTTACACCCCACACCCAGCAGTCATTGTCTCAGCGCTGCCCTGGAAGATTCCAGGATTCTAGCCTGCCAAGAACATGGACAAAGGAAGTTCTGGAAACCCAAGAGAAGCCCTCCCCAACAACAACAACAACAACAACAACAACAACAACAACAAAAACCACACAGGGATAGCTATGAGAATTTGCACTGGTGTGCCTAGATCAGACGGGATGAGGGCAGAACACGGCTGTGTTGGCTGTACCCACTAAACATTTTACAGGTATTTTTCCCTGGGTGACCTTTGTTCTTGAAGGTTCTAGGCCCAAAGCTGCAACTTGACGTGAAGTATCCATTACATTTATTTTATGAACTTACATCGAAGTATTTCACAATAAAATAAACTATAAAAGTAAATAAAATGAAAGATGAAAACTAGACCCAAGTCACTGTATAGTCAGGCCAATTTGGAGTTAGTTAAAGCTCAATCATTAAGTTCCACCGGTAAAGGCGTGAGATTAAGGGGCAGGGGCGGGAAGGGAAGGGAAGGGAAGGGAAGGGAAGGGAAGGGAAGGGAAGACAAGGCAAGGCAAGGGAAGGCAAGGGAAGGGAAGGCAAGGTAAGGGAAGGCAAGGGAAGGGAAGGGAAGGCAAGGGAAGGGAAGGGAAGGGAAGGGAAGGGAAGGGAAGGGAAGGGAAGGGAAGGGAAGGCAAGGGAAGGCAAGGGAAGGCAAGGGAAGGCAAGGGAAGGCAAGGGAAGGGAAGGCAAGGGAAGGCAAGGGAAGGCAAGGGAAGGCAAGGGGAGGGAAGGCAAGGGAAGGGAAGGCAAGGGAAGGCATAGGAAGGCAAGGGAAGGGAAGGCAAGGCAAGGCAAGGCAAGGCAAGGCAAGGCAAGGGAAGGGAAGGCAAGGGAAGGGAAGCACATGAGGCATGAGGCATAAGGCACACACACAACTCTTGGTCATCCTCTCCCTGGGTGAAACATTTTCTTCACTTGATTTCCATGACTTCACTTTCTCTCCTGCCTTGGCCCCTGGCTTCCTAGCCTCTTCTTCCCTATTTCCCTTGCTAATTCATTCCCGTGTTCCCATTTTCTAAATGTTGCCATACGCCAGCACTCACCAATGACTCCGCTAACTCACGCATGGCGACAAATGAAACCAAGCACTTTTATGCCCCCCAAATCTACATCTAAACCACAGATCCTCCACCTGAGCCCAGATTAATACGGGAACATCTGAAACTTATCACGTCGGCAACCAAATCCACTATTCCACTCCCACACCTGCCTCCCTCACAGTTTTCTCTGGCTGGGCAAATGGCAACTCTATTTCCACATTGTTCGTGCCCCCAAACCTTTGAGCCACGCTCAATTCTTCCGTATCTCTCGCACCCTGTAGCAAATCCATCCATCAATTCCATTTCTCTTTAAAATACACCCAAAACTCTAGCATCTTCTCTTGTTAGCACCTGGTTATCACACTTATCACCCTACCATTTACCCCTCACAAAGGACCCACCGTGTGCTTTCTCACATTCAAGCCAGACTGTGTCACTCTTTGGCTGAACCTGCTTCCCCCGCCCCCATACTTTCCAGAGCATTCTACCGGCGCTGCAGGCCCTGCTTGATGTGTAGCTTTTCCTCCATAAGCTCATCTCCTCCCTCTGTCTCCTTCACCTCACCAGCTTGCTGGTCCTTGACTCCTTTAATGAAACAGTCACCCTCCATCACCCTTTCAACTTGTTTCCTCTGCCTAAAATACCTTTTCCCTCAGAGCCACACGAGTTCTGTTCTTTTGATCTCTTACCCTTCTTTCAAGGAAGCCTTCCTTGACCACAGGACACACAATAATACTCCCAACCCCAACCTGAGTCCTCTGTATTCTTACACTTCTTTATTCTTCTTCATACCATTTACCGGCTTCTACCGTTGTACTACGCGTCTTTTTTATTTCTTTACCGTCACACTTCCTTCATTAGAACGTGGGCAGCGTCTGTCTCTTTTAGAAATTCTAGAAATTCTCCTAGAACTTAGGTGTTTCAAAAATATTTGCTGAGTGGGTGAATAAATATAAAATGCTCACTAGGTCCCTATCATAAAATTTTCTAGTTAAGTTGCACGAGCTCCGAGAAATGGAGAGTTATCTCTTTCCCCACATTTACAGTCCCTGGCCCAGAGTGGAAGCTTAATAAATGTTGGCATTGGAGGTTAGAATCAGCAATTGATAAAGCAGCCCTGAGCTAAGCTAAACAATTTTTCCAAATAGCTTGGTTCCGTAGTAGGGACGTGCAGTGAGCCAAACGGATTACGCTTCCTGCTGTGTATTTGCTCGGACGGTATGTGGCGACACGGAGCAGTGTTTATTTTTCTTAATTAACATAAGCAAAAGAAACCACTTGAATGACACCAGTGAGTGTCAGAGTGTCAGGCAGCTTTTCACTGGGCTGAATTTTTCTCATCAGTTTTGAATATTATTCTCATTCTTGCCTTCATCAACCGCCACCCCTTTTTGGATTCCCCAAGAGCTCTCTGGGGCAAAGAGTTTCTCTGGGGCAGTCAGTTTCCTGCTTTGGGGAGACGATCCTGACCGGCCGGTCAACCTGGACAATCCTCCAAGTGAAATCAGCCACGACAAGGATTTGCTCTGAACCTGCCACGGTCACGCTTCCAGGAGCAATGCGTAGCCACCACAGATGCCACACTACGGCCCATTTCCACGGGGGCAGGCCCCAGCTTCCAAAGGAGGAACTAGGATGTTTATTCCACCAGTCAGCTCTTGCAACTGCCTGATATGAAAAATCACCTTTTCCCAAACCGTGGAGGAGCTGGCTTTTCAGATGCAATGTTACTGTGCTCTCTTTGGAGAGAAGGAATTGGATTGTCAACCTATCTAAGCGTCAGAAGACTTTGTTCCTAGATCATAAAGGAAAAACGTATTAGGAATCTGTGCTTTGGCATTAGGCTGCAATAAAACAACTCTAATTAGGGTGGTAAAAAGTCTCTTATGCTCTGGGAGGGAAGTATTTGGTCTAATAGTACGTTCCCAAAGGGTCAACCCCAGTGTTTTCATTTAGACTCTGAAATCGAAATTACTTGCTTTAATGTTGATGGAAAAACAAAACAAAACAAAACAAAAGTGTGCGGTCATGAAAACCCCTCTGTGCTGGCAGTCAAAAAAATCTGACTCTAGTTCTGGCCCTCCCACTAAATAAGCCACATGTCCCCGAAGGAGGAGGAAGGCCGGCCTTGGACTTATGCGGACCTCCGTTTAATCCTGATTCCATAAACTCGAGAAATAGAACCGGGCCTCTGTCCTCAAGGCCTGCTTGAGATTTCCTCTTGCAGGGCCTTAAGTATCTTGCAATATATCCTAATCCGCCTGTGACCTGATCACCTCTAGCCACGGGTAGGCCACCTCTCCTAAAAGGGATTGTGAGCTATCTGCAAAGTTTCTGTCATTCTCATCTTTGCAGCCCTAGCACTTAGCTTAATAGAGAATGTCGCAGATAATAGATGCTCATCAAACAGTTGCAGGTTTTTAATGTAAAATGTCCATTTCCACAAGCCATCTCCTTTGTGGTTCCCTGCAGCCCTGAAACGTGGGCGTTCTTGTTCCCTTTCTACAGATGGGGAGGCTCCTGTCATGTGCTTGCAAACCTGCCAACTAATCAATGATCTTATTAGTAGGGTTCACATTCAAGTCTTCTGCCTCCAGATCGAATCTTCTTCCTGTGGTTGCAGAGGCCTGCGGGCTGACTGAGACTCAGGCTTTGCGAAGGGCTGAACCTTCCAGGGAGGGATCGCCGTGTTCAGGTCCCCACGCGGCAGCTGTCCCTGCCACCTCCTATGGCATCCACAAGCCCTGGAAACTGAGGGCTCTAATCCCTCCACTGCAGGTTGTGCCTGAACTGCACTGTGTGGGTCGCAGGCTAAGAGCCAGGGGCCTGAAAGACATACAGCCTTGTGCTTAGGACATGATCTCTCCTTCCTGCCTGGAGAGACAAAGCAAGATTTCAGTTTTCACACACACCGTGTTGACTAGGATGGACTTTTTGTTCTTGTTTCCAGAGCATATGAAGGATGTTCTCTCCGGGATCCTTCTCAGACACTCATCAAACTCTTCTCTCAGGTTTTTGGCCAGTTGCGGCGGGACTGGCTCTGAACCACCAGCTTCTAAGGCTGAGTGTGGCCACCTCGTGGTGCGTAGGCTAAACTCTCCCTGTGGGCGGTGGGGGGGTGGGGGGGGTGGAGGTTCCCAACAGATTTGTCTGTATCTACCCGCTAACACACCCTATCCTCTGTCAGAGGAGGTGTTCCTGGGGTGCTTTCGGGCCTTTCCCATCACATCTGGTCCATCACGCCAGACTTCTGATGGGTCCCTCAAACTCTTTTTAAAAAAAAAATTTTTTTTGACATTTATTTATTTTTGAGAGACGAAGTGAGACAGAGCACAAGCGGGGGAGGGGCAGAGAGAGAAGGAGACACAGAAGCCGAAGCAGGCTCCAAGCAAGCGTTCAGCATCGAGCCCGACGCGGGGCTCGAACCCACGAACCGTGAGATCATGACCTGAGCTGAAGTCGGTCACTTAACCGACTGAGCCACCCAGGTGCCCCGGGTCCCTCAAACTCTTTAGCTCCCTTGAGACAACGGCTTCTTAGACTGAGGATCCAAGCCTAGAAGTGGAGAAGGGAGAGCAGCTACAGATTCAGGGCCTCCCGCCTATGGGTCAGGGAAGCTCCTTAGACCCAGGTTTATGGCATCTCTTCTTCTAGGGCTTTCTCCACTACTCAATACAGCAGACCCAGGTACCCAAGTCTCAGCTCAGATCATCAGGCAGGGTTCCCTCCTCTTGCGCGTGTACGACCCCTGCCCCGGGCATGTGCTTTTGTGCATCTGTGTCTTCCAATATGTGTGGACTGTCTCAGGGCACGACAGTACTCAAGAAAGTGTGCTAGCTGCTGTTTGGAGCTGGGCCTCCAAAGCCACCTGCTCTGGAATCTGTGGAGCCAGCTCTGTCTCAGCAGGTGTTTTCATCCAGCTCAGTACAGCACATCTCCCTGTGGTTCAGGCCGCCCCAGGCCTGGAAGCTTCTCCATGGGCTGTTACCAAGACAACCTGGCACCGTAGACGTTTTATAACCAGCTCCATGATGAGAGAACGTCCTTGTTTGTTTGTATGGCTGGTTTATAGGACTCAGCACAGAATTTAGCAGAGATCCTTAAAGGTCATGAGGATGGACCGGAGCTATCCCTCCTCTTCAGTCCTGTTTGGGGGGATTCTGGGTTCCCAGGACAATCTGTGTCCTTTTATCACTACACCCACAATGCGACAGACTTTCGGGGACACCACTTCCGGACGGACCTAATGTAGTAGCTGTTGACCCCGGGGCATTCCCACCACCCTCAAACGGCACAATAGATGGTGGGCACAGGGTGTGGCTCTCTTAGTAGGTAGGAGGAAGTGGAAAGAAATCGCCACCCGCAGAAGCAGGACCTCAGGTGTACAACATTGTGTGACCTCACCCCTTCTAGCTGAAGCAAGCTAAGGCATTGATGGGGCACTCACTCAAAGTTAGGGCCAACTTCAAGATACGCGGTGATGGATCAGTAGGCCTCCAGAGCAACGCAAACCACCACGGAAGCCCAAGTGAAAGATAAACAAGACCCATGAGGGACCTATGGAGGCAGGACACGCAGGGAGCATTTTCCAAGAGCACGACATCAGGACAGAGTCCTAAAGCATGAGCAGTGTTCAGGAGGAGAAGAGCATTTTAGGCGTGGAGAATGGCTGTTTCTAAGCTCTTGCTGCGTTCGGGGTGACCCAGTCATTCCTGAGCTAACATCAGAGTAACGACCGCACTTTGTATGGTGGGGCGTGAGAGACACCACTCTCCTTGTCAGAGATTCCGTTCCCCCATTCGGCCGGCAGAGTGCACCCCTTACCCTTCTGGCTTATTTGGGTTCCCTAGAGGGGCCTGAACTGGAGAGCCTCGCCAGATGGTGGCTTAAAGGGGTGAACTTAGGTGAAATACGTCAAGAGGTAAAAGAACCCAATGGGGTTACCCAAAGGTAACCCAATGGGTAACCCAAAGGTTACCCAAGGTAACCCAAGAGCCAAGCAAAACTGTGGCCTCAGCAGAAGAGGAACTTCAACCTGATCTCATGGGGACCTCTGCAGCCTGCAACTGGCCACAGAGTCAGTCTTTATCACGTGGAGACAAAGGGGCTGCCATTTTTGACTCTTCGGCAGTCGACCGCTCACCACATTCTGACTCGGAAGAGGAAGTGTCAGGTAAGGTGGCTCCTTTAAGGCCAAGGGCAATTCTTTAGAGGAAGGAGTGTCTGTGGAAGGGCTACGAGGAAGTGCTCCCAGGAGCTGGGGAAAGGGTGTACCTGCCGGGGAAGTGGATCTAGATGGGGCACTGACAGTTTCCCTGACAAGTTTATACCCCAGTGAGACACAGAAGAGGGTGAGAGGGACCCAACTGCCCCATAAAGTCAGCCAGACTCCTCTGCACACCTGCATTTGCCCCCTAGAAGAGGAGTAAACACATGAGCTCAGTTTGAAACAATGGTCAAAACCTGCTGGTCGGAAGCCTGTTTTCTATCTCCCCGCCCCCCCTTCTGCTCCTGCCAAGGCTTTGCCTTTTGGATCCCAAGCTCGGTTCTCATTTCTGAATCAAATCTAAGTGTATTCCTCCAGGCTACGACTGGACTGGTTCCTTAAGCTTCCAGCGCCCCATGGGTAGAGACTGGCAGCCTTAACCTCGGGACCTCAAAACCTCATCCCCTGTCCGGGCTACTAATCAAGAGTGCCCTCCACGGTCTCTCTCAGGCAGAAGTGACAGGCCCGATTACTCATCCGGAAGTTCACAAGAGATTCATACAACAGTCTCTACCATCGTGCCTGGAAGTTAGTCACTTACAGTCTTTTATCTCATGGACACCAACCCGAAAGTATTGTTTTCACCTTAAAAAGAAAAGGCTATTTTTAGCTCGCAGGGGGGACTGGATGATGTGTTCTACAGTTGTCAACTGTCTTTTAAAATGTATGTGGCACGCTGGAACTCATAAATATTTAAAAGGACTAAATAATTATCTAAAGCTCCCCAGTCTGCTTTTGAAAATTATCATTTCCACAGGGAGCAGGGGAGCATTTGTTCTTTGTCAACTGTCCAGACAGAATTATCATATTTGAAAACTTGGCCCTCCTGTTTGTTGCTGTTTTTGTCAGTTTTGACTCACCATCCGGTCCCCCTTTTAGATCTCCCCGCTGGTTTCAATGCCACGAATGTGGCATGTGAGCCAAAATACCTCCATCAGAGGCTCTTCCAGACAGAGGGTCTGAACATCGGGGAAGCTGCTAGAGCAAGGTCAGAGGCAGGGGTCAAAGGGTAGAACCCAGAGCACACGCGGGCTCTTCCTGAGCAGTCAGGGAGTCTCCTGGACAAAAGGAGTGTGGTCATGGCTCAGCTAGCCGTCCGCCATATTATTAGAACATGTCTACAGGATAAGAGATTTCTCTGGATGGAAAAAGATAGCAATGTGGGGAAATCGCAATGGTAATTCTGTCTTGGCCACTTGCTGTGTAACTTTCGGGTACTTATTGTAAAGCAAGGCTCATAATGGTGATTTTGCAGGTTTATTGTGAGAATTAAAAGAACGTTTTAATTTTTTTTAGTGTACTTAATGTTTGCTGATTTTTGAGAGACAGAGAGAGAGAGAGAGAGAGAGAGAGCGCATGAGTGGGGAGGTGCAGAGAGAGAGGGAGACAGAATCCAAAGCAGGCTCCAGGCTCTGAGCGGTCAGCACAGAGCCCGACCCGGGGCCCAAACTCACGCGAGATCACGCGAGATCATGACCTGAGCCGAAGTGGGCTGCTTAACACACTGAGCCACACATGCGCCCAGAGAACGTTTTAAGAATTAGATACAATTCAGAGTCCAGTACCAATCAATTAGAAACTCAACACTTGGCAACGGTTCTAATTTTTGTCTTATTCTTATCCACTCTTTTAAATGACGTAACCTTTAAAATCATCTCAGGGGGAAAAGAAAGGTTTTTAAATATATTTTATATAGTGTTACCCTCTTTGGCGTGGTGAACATTTTTAAAAATTTTACATTTCCCTGCTCTCACCATTATTAACATGTATTATAATTTAGGTCTAGGACACGGATGGGCCTCAGGCTAACGGAAATACGTAGAGATGAGTGGACAGCAATGCATAGTACTTGGGTCTGCACCTGTTTTTCCTGTCTTTTCTATTTCCATGTTATGTCTCAGAGAAGGAATGTTATTTGATAGTAGCAAATACTCCTCCTGAATTTCTGCTTCCAAGTTGACGCGCATCTGAAAAGAAGATCACCGAGACTGGCAGAACTGCAAGTATTCAGGGTTTTGTTCCTGAGAATATGAAAGACAATATATCATGAGGGTCCTCCCAATAAAAAACACCCAGAAACATTTGGATGAAAAATAGTAAACACGCTTTTAACGTACAGCACGCTCTAAAGAATGCAGGGAAAATACCGAGGTAGCACAAATGAAGAAGAATCTGAAATCGGACATGCGTAGGCGCTGAGGTTTCTGCCACTTTGGGGGCAAGTGAAATCTCAGTAACAGAGTTAGAGTTTGAACGGCCATATATGGGTACGAGAAAAGGACGTGGGCAGATACTAAGATTCCCGTATTAAGCATGTGATGCTGAAAATGTCTCATCTTCAGTAATAAGACAGACTCGATTCTCTTTAAATGGCACCTCAGAGATAAAGGAAAGGGGGAAAAAATCCCATTTTGCTGTGAATTCTGAACAAAGGAAAAGAAAAAAAATCCCCTAAGACTTTCTTTTATTATTATTTTTTTTTCTTTCTTTTTTTTTTTTTTTTTTTAGACAGGGGAAGAGGGAGAGAGAAAGAGAATCCCAAGCAAGTTCCATGCTCAGCATGGAGCTCAAGGTGGGGCTCAATCCCACAACCCTGGAATCATGACCTGAGCCAAAATCAAGAGTCAGGCACCCAACTGACTGAGCCACCCAGGCGCCCCTCCCCTACGGCTTTGTAAACATAATTCCTTGCTCATAAGGGCTTAAGTTTGAAATCTGCAATGTCTGCATGGCCCAGAAAACCCTAGGCTAATAAATTTAGACAAAAGATAGCCCCAGGCTGGTAATACCTCAGGAGGATGGGGCAGAGGCATCGATCTTAAGGATTCTTCAGAAAACAGAGCCTGTGGCAAACGACTTATGGGCCACCATTTGTTTAGGGTGACTGAGTCCAAGGGGAGTCAAGCTAGAATTAGCGAATGATGGTAGGCTGTTGATGGGGGCGACTGCTTACTTGATCCCACAGGAACCATAGAACTACATCCTATCAGTGTCTATAATCCCTTATGGGATTAAGAAACCTTGAGAAAACCATCAGACAAACCCAAAATAAGAGGAATTCTAGGGGCGCCTGGGTGGCTCAGTCGGTTGAGCGTCTGACTTCGGCTCACGTCATGATCTCATGGTTCGTGGGTTCGAGCCCCACATCAGGCTCTGTGCAGACAGCTCAGAGCCTGGAGCCAGTTTCGGATTCTATGTCCCCCTCTCTCTCTGCCCCGACCCTGCTCATGCTCTGTCTCCCTCTGTCTCAAAAATAAATAAACATTAAAAAAATTTTTTTTAAAAAAAGAGGAATTCTAAAAAATGCCTGACTAGTACTCTTTAAAACTCTCAAGGCCATCAAAAACTGTCAGTCTAGAGGAACCCAAGGAAGCATAATGAGTAAATACAAGTGGTCCCCTGAATGGGATCTGAAATAGCAGAAGGGCATTGGGTAAAAAACTTATGCACTCCAATTGAAATGTGGAGTTTACTTCTTAGTAATATACCAATGTTTTTTTCCTTAGTTGTGACAAGTATGCCACAAGTAGAGAAACCATCATAATACATGACATTGGTAGTATCTTCAGAAGATTATTGCTTTAACAGGGGGGTATTTAGCCCTAAGATAAAAACTGGACTCACCATAACAAAGTTTGAAAGAAGCCTGGAAATGAATATACTGGCCCCAAGTGACCACATGGCCAGAACAAAGTTCAATAGTATTTAGAAGAATACAACCGATTCCAGCATCCAAAACATGTAACATTTCAAGTTTCCAAAACCCAGTCCAAAATCACCAGGCACAAAAAAACACCAACAGACTCCCATAACTAGTGGGGAAAAAAATCAATCTCTAGAAATAGACCCAGAAATGACATAAAGATTACAGAATTAGAATATAAGTATTCATGAGGCAGCTATTATAAATCAGCAATCATGCTGATTTGAATCTATATTCAAGAAGAGAGAGAAAAGCATGAAAATGGTGAATAAAGATTAGATGAAACACACTCATTCCTGGGAAAGTGCAACTTATTAAAAGTAATGCGAAATTTAAAGAAAAATGCAATAGTCCTATGACTAGTAAAGAAAATTAATCTGTGATTAAAAAATACATTGCTTCCCACAAAATATACCTGGCACAGGTAGTTTCACCAGTAAATCTTATCAAATATATATGGAAGAAACAAAAAACCATCTCATGGATACTCTTTCAGTGGGGAGACAGAATTTCCCAGATGTTTGTATGAGACCTGCCTGAACTTGATATCAAAGCCTCACGAAGACATTAAGAGACAGGAACATTCTCTTCTATACACATAGATACAAAGAATACTAAAGCTTGTTAATGATAGCAAATAATCTATATATATGTATATATGTACATATATGTACATATGTATATATATGTGTATATATAATATATATATATATATTTGTAATTTGTCTCTGTATTTATATTTCTATCTGTATCTATGGGTATATCACGGCTAAATTTAAAACATTCCAAAAATTTAAGTTTGGTCTAACATCCAAAAATATATTGATGTAATTTTCCATGTTAACACGATTAATGAAAAATATGATACGAATACTCAAAAGAGATGCAAAAAATCCATCTATTAGAGAAAGCTCTTGGCAAGCTATAGATAGAACATTGGTTAATCATACTTATAAAATAACAATTGTGAAGAGAAACTTTAGATGCAATGGTCACTTGCATAAAACATTTCTTTCAATAGAAGAGAAGAAAGGGCATTTATGCCCACCCATCCACACCATTTTTATTCAATGTTCTATAGCGTCCAGAAGAGCTAAGACAATGCTGGAAGAAGGACACGGGGAACAAAGAAGAAAGTATAAGGACTTCCCTTACCAATTTGCAAGAGTTATAATATAGCCACAGTAATTAGGATATCGTATTATTAGCATCAGGTAGAAAAACAGAGCCTGTGAACTGAATGACTGTGCATAAACAGACTTACAAATATACGGCCACTTGATTTGGACAATGGCAGTAACTCAGGAACAATGAAGGAAAAGACAGCGTTCAATAATGATACTTGGAAAATCGAACACCCATGTGGAGAGAAAAAGTCTTGCTCCCTATTTCACAAGTGATAAATAATACACCTCAAGTGGATTCTACCTCTAAATGGAAAAAGGCAAAAAGTAAATTTGCGAGAATATAACACAGAGGAACGTGTTTATAACATTGTCTGAGAACAGAGGTTTAAATGAAACTAGAAAAATACCAACCCTCAGGAAAAAACAGGGCTACATTTAAATTGTCAACTTTCGTTTATCTTCAGAGTCCAACTGAAACAATTAAAAAGTAAGCCACACTAACAACGTTAAAGACAAACTTTGTAGGAAGTGACCAGTTTCTAGGTGACTACGCCCTGCCCACATCACATGATGAGCTATGGACCACGGGAGCAGACAGAGGGACAGGCCTGATGGATCACCCCCAGGAGGGGAAGAGACACTGTGGCGATGCCTTTGACATTACGTTTGTACTGGAATGAACTGAAAAATTAGAAAACCAAAAAAGCCACAAAGTGAAAACAGGCCAAGGGGGGTGGTGCAGAGAGAGCGAGAAAGAATCTGTAGGCTCCAGGCTCTGAGCTGTCAGCACAGAGCCCGACGCGGGGCTCGAACCCACGAACCGTGAGATCATGACCTGAGCCGAAGTCGGACGCTCAACCGACTGAGCCCCCCAGGCGCCCCAGTGTATAACTTTTCAATGTCTAGCAGAAATGCATTAGTATACATAAGGATATACAGGCGCGAAAATATTTATAGCATTTTTTATCTTGATAGCCACAAACTAGTAACTGCACAAATATCCATACAATCCAAATGGGAAGTCAGTGGAACACGACACAACAATAAAGATGTTAAGCCACACCTCCGTGTTAAAAGACAAATAAATGCAAATCGATATGAGCCAAATAACGCAAACGACTCAGATTACTATTGGATCATTCCATCACGTAGAGCTGAAAAACAGAAAAAACTAACACTCAGTGTTAGAAGCCATGTTACTCGTAGACTTTGAAGAGGAGACAAAGGAACGTTTGGGAGAGAATATGAAGGAAGCTTCCGGAATTCTCAATATTCTACTCCTTAAATTATTTCTCTAACAAAAATTTATTGAACACATACTTATATGCTTTTCTATGTGAACCTTCTATGTTGACAACGGTGAAATTTTTAACAGAATGTCTGATCCAGTGTAGAATAAAGAAAAATTGGAACAAATGTAAATGCCCTTCAATACGTTGGTGATGAATAAATTTATGGTGCAGAGCTAATATGGAATAATATCCAGTCATTTAAAACACTGTGATACTAACATAATTTCACTGAAGTGGAACATATGAAAAGATATAAAATATAATAGGATTCCTCACCCTCCCCCCCCCCCAAATATTTAAAATCATGACTCCTTTTCAAATTACTTTTGGATAGAGGTAACTTCCTTTCCCACCTCTAGCAGCCTTTGGTTTGAAATCTCGGAGCTGGCCCCAAACACGGGGACAGGCAGAGACTGAAGTAAGAGGGGGCCACTCCAGGCTGGCAGGTGACCGGTTTAGGCAGCCAGGGAACTTACCGGGCTTGTGGCGGGGCCGAGAGACACGTAGATGTCACTCCGGCAGCCAGAATCTTAAGGTTTCTATAGAGGCCTTAACGGGGCTCAGTCACATATATCCACCACGCGAAGGATCTAGAACACCACCTCACTGACCCCCGGCTGCATCCTCGAACACAGTCCCCGCTGCAGAAGGGTGGGGCGGAACCTACATTCCAAGGACAGGGGAGGGGGTTGGGAGCCCCCATTCAGCT